>NC_052147.1:44664212-45264212 GCF_902713615.1 Scyliorhinus canicula | reverse complement strand
TCTTTCCTTTCTCTCCTCTTCTGATGATTTGGACCTTTCCTGGAATTTGATTCCATGTGTACTGGTCACCTACCACACCTTGCCTAATGTGGCCATTACTCTTCTGAGAGTCTCGATTTAGAGTATTGATAGGTTGTTCAACCATATCAGGGATCACAGCTAAATCCAATCTTGCCCTCAGCCAATGGCTATACATGTGCAGCTTCAGTTGGAGTCACCGGGTGACAGTCAGGAACAGAAAGCTTTGCTGCAGTTCCTCTCCCTATCTCAGGTGTGTTGACTCCTCTCAGATAGTGATGAGTCCCAGCTGAAGTTGAAACTTTCCTAATCTGAATGGACAGCCACTCAATCGACACGGTCATTGAGCCAGTTTTCAGCTTAACAATGATACATTTAAACAGCATTCGGAGAAGATGTCTGGTGGGATTCACCATTCCTTCATGTCGGCGGGATTCTCTGTTGCTGCTATAATGGGTGGAAATTTGACTGAGCGTCTCATTCTCCGTTCTCGCTGGCAGCGGTAGTGAGGCAGACTCGCAAAGGACAATCTTGGCTATCATTTGTAGAGAATTGGATTCCAACTCCATTTGTATATTTTTATCTTGAAGGACTGCTGTTGACCACTGATGTCTCATTCTCCTACTGATAGCAGCTCTTTCTCTGGAATTCCTGGCATTTAGAGAGCAGCATATCCTATATATTTGCGGTTCCCGAACTTTGAGCATGATGATACTCTTCTACTGAGACCTGGGAACAAGGGCAACATCTGCACCCATAACCAGGAAAGATCAACCTGCCAGATGTTTTATTAAAAAATTAGAGCACCCAATTCTTTTTCCCCCCCCAATTATGGGCAATTTAGCGTGGCCAATCCACCGATCCTGCACATCTTTTTTTTGGTTTGTGGGGGTGAGACTCACACAGACACGGGGACAATGTGCAAACTCCACACGGACAGTGACCCGGGAGGGCTTGAACCTGGGTTCTCAGCGCCATGAGGCAGCAGTGCTAGCCACCGTGCCGTCCAACCTGTCAGATGTTACGACACCTTGGGCAAGTGCACAGCAAATACAACTGGTTAACTGTTAACTCATTCCTAACTCCCCACTTTAACTCCCCCCCCCATACACACACAATACAGAAAAACACAGAGGGGTGGAAAGGTGTAACAAACAATAAGCGAAAGGAAAAACAGTCTTTGTTTGAGATGATAGTTTTTAGCACAGCAGGCTTGTGGGTTAAAGTCTTTGTTCTCAGCCTGGAATGGTCTTCTCTGTAGATTCATTCATTCATCCAAGTACTCCCAACAGGCTTTCTGGACAGAGATAGCACTCACAGGCCTTCTAGATAAATACAGCACTCACAGCAGACTTTCTGGAAAAATACAGCACTCACAGCAGACTTTCTGGAAAAATACAGCACTCACAGCAGACTTTCTGGAGAGAGATAGAGAAAGTCAGTTCTATCTCTCTCTGCGCTTCCAGAATCAAAACTGAAACCTTGGGACTCTGAAAAGCATACCAGTGGGATAAGATTCAATCACCACGTGTTACCGGGCAGGGCACAGCCTTTAGGGCCAATTCATTGGCTACGGGCCAACCAATCAAACTGAATCCCAACCCTGTCTCTCGCACTGGTGCTAAAAGCTCTGCAGCTCCAGTTTAAACCAGCACGTGATCTTTCCTTAAACCTCTGGAATCTTCTGCTTGAATTAAGGACATGGGTTGCTTGACTTAAAGGCACATGTTCATTAACCATCCATGGATCAAAACAAGAACGGGAAAATAAAAGAAAGGGGAAATAAGGGGAATAAACAGGAAGGACTCTTACATGGACAACATTGTACCTTACATTCCTTGTGACATCATGCACCCTAAAAGCCGATACAGTGGGAAAAAAAGCATAATTACTATTAAGTCTTTATAACAGCAGAGAGGTTGCAATGTCGCTTGAGTTCTTAGCAGAGTTACTTGAGTATTTGGCAATATAACAGGTGCCACACTGACTACATGAGGTTCACTTGTTTAGCTGAACATGGAAGGATGCCATCTGTTATTCAAGTGCAGGACGATTTTATTCAGAATGTTTCACATTGGTGTTTTCTCATTTGAAAACTGCACAAAATTAATGAGACCAGCAATCTATCTCAGTTAGCATCTAAATATCTGTATAAGCTTCAAGTTTGTAGTTAGAATTGGAGAGTAAAACAATCAACTCCTGCAAACTCCTTCTGCACTGTAAATTCTATGATTCTATAAACTGATATTATTCTATTATGATTCTATGAACTGAAGTTGGTTCTCCCCGTGCCTGCGTGGGTTTCCTCTGGGTGCTGCGGTTTCATCCCATGAGTCCTGAAAGACGTGCTGTTAGGTGAATTGGACATTCTGAATTCTCCCTCAGTGAACAGGCACCAGAATGTAGCGACGAGGGGCTTTTCACAGTAACCTCATTGCAGTATAAATGTAAGCCTGCTTGTGACACTAATAAAGATTGTTATTCTGAAGGATAAACATTAAAGACCTACCTACAAGGTAACCAGTAACACATGCATTTAGATACTGGACCACCTGATACTTAAATACATACACATAGATATAGATATTCAAATACTGTCAAGCATTGACAATTAAGGATTCTCAAGCATAAGAGCCCAAGATACAAAGTTCTTTACCACCACGTACGTGGATGCTTTCAACAATTAGAGATTCAATTACACACAGGTACACAACAGTCAGACTGTTGTTCTTCTCGGGTGACTGTGGAGTTTGCACATTCTCCCCGTGCCTGCATAGGTTTCCTCCAGGTGCTCCGGTTTCCTCCCATAGTCCAAACGTGTGCAAATTAGGTGGATTGGCCAGGCTAAATTGCCCCTTAGGGTAGTGTGCAGGGATAGGGTGGGGGATTGGGCCTAGGTAGGATGGTCTTTCGAAGGGTCGGTGCAGACTTGATGGGCCGAATGGCCTCCTTCTGCACTGTAGGGATTTTATGATCTAAAGTTCCAGGTCCTCCGATAATGTCCATATACAATCACCAGAGACTATAGTATTTACAGGTACTAGGCTGCCAGGGAAAATGTCTGTATCGTATATGCCACCAGTAAAATAGCTACAAACAAGGACAATAGTTCTCCAAGAAAAGCGGCTATACAATGGCCTTTCCATTTAATATTTACTACCCAGTTTGTGGTCACTGGTGACTAAAATATGTTTTGAAACTCAGCTTTTAAAAAAAGTTATTAAATTTTTTTTTTTCCAATGAAGGGGCAATTTAACATGTCCAATCGACCTAACCTGCACATCTTTGGGTTGTGGGGGTGAAACCCATGCAGACACGTGGAGAATGTGCAAGCCCCACACAGACAGTGACCTGGGGCCGGGATCGAACCTGAGCTCTCAGCGCTGCAGGCACTACACCACTGTGCTGCTCTGTGCAAGAATTATTTTATGTGCAATTAGCAACATGGTTCTAAATCTATTTATCAGGTGAATTGGCCATGTTAAATTGTCACTTAGTGTCCAGAGGTGTGCAAGTTAGGTGGATTGGCCATGCTAAATTGCCCCTTAGAGTGAAAAGATGTGCAGGTTAGGCGGGGTTATGGCGGATAGGGTGGGGAAGTGGGCCTAGGTAGGGTGCTCTTTCAGATGGTCAGTGCAGACTCAATGGGCCGAATGGTCTCCTTCTGCACTGTAAAGATTCTGTGATAGTATAATGTTCTATGGTCAGTAGATGAAAGAGTGGGTTGTATTTGATCTGGCTGTTCAGTCCCGTTTTTTTGCCATCCTTTGTTTACAGCTTGAAGAACCTCGCTTTGAAATTCTATTTGGTCTTGTGATATTTTCAAAGGTGAAATGTGACAGCTGACTTCAAAGATTGTTATTAATAGCCAGCAGGTCATTAATGATATATTATCCAGAGTTCAGCTCTCTCCACCATGATCTATCCTCTGTGTGTGCTATTGTAATGCTGGGAGTGAGCAGAGGCAGGAACACTTGAGAATATTAGGGGAGTTCCATTTTGCTCTGCCAGATGCAATTTTTGGATAAACAAGTTTTCAACAACTGTTATTTTCGTAATCGTTTGAAAGAATCTCAGAATCAGTTTCAGTTTTAATGTTATGACTCTACTGTTGATTAATCTCTCACTGTCCAGAGCCTACAATTAAAATGCATGATTATAGTTATATTGTTAGCATGTCTGGTTAATTGAAAATAATTAGAATTCCCCACTTCCCATTAAAGTGGAGATCAGTTGGAGTCACTGTTCTTTATCTAGATCATACTTCTGTGGCGCTTTTTAACTTTCCTTTGGTAGCTATTCTACTTTCACTTGCTCTCCTCTTTAATCTTTTATTTTATCATACTGTTAAACTTTTCCTTCTGTAATCTTTCATATTTCAGTCACATTTACATTTTATTTTCCTCTTTTGTCTGTTTTTCTTTGTCAAATGCTCCTCTTTATGGACCGTTAGATCAGGCAGCATCTAAACGGACAGAGGCAGATAAACAGGGCAGTTCTAACAAAGCAGGTAAGCATTTGAGATCCCTTCAACTCCAGGTTATAGAAGCTCCCCATAGAATAAGATGCAATCTGCAAGCACGTGGAAGATGCAGACAATAGAGTTACTGTTACACTCTAAATTAACATCCTAGCTGTTGTCAAGTGCGCCATTAATGAACGATGATGGATTTAATGCAGGGACATTTACCTCAGAAACGTTGTCATTAAGTTAATGAAACCTTCATGAATATACAATAATTGTTTTCATTTAAAATCATCTGGGTAATTTTATTTTCTCACTCCCTGCATGGCACAATCTTCCCATCCCATCCAGTGGTTTATACATCAAGACCAAGAGTGGAGGTGGACAGCTTCCTCTGAGCTCTAAGACCATCTGCTGGAAGGTGCTGGAAGAGCAGAGTGTCGGTCTTCTAGTTTTCCTTCCTCACCTTTGGGCCATGCCGAGCAGCAACGTGATAACTTCTCAGTCAGCTTGACTGAATCAGGAAATCAGGTTGAGCATTTGGGAATTGAATCCATCACTTTCAGCTGCCCAAATCATTAAGATAATGAACTGACTTCCAGTAATATTCCTATGTCAACACAGGCATTCTTCATAAGGAACAGAACTTTTATTTATACAATGCCTTTTTCAGCCATAGGACATCCAAAGTACATCACAGCCAATCAATTAGTTTTGAAGTGTACAATATTTATTTTTGGGGCATTTATGTGAATACCTCCCATATGAAATATATTATTTGTAACCCTATATTTGAAAGATTCTTGATGGAGATTTTTCACTGGGAAAAGATCCAGGCCACACAATTTACACAAGATAACAGGGGAATTGACGATAACTTGCATTTTTACACTGCTTTTAATGTGGATGAACAGCCTTCACAGAAATATCATTAAAAAAAGATCCGTGAGCAAAATAAAGTGATAGAAGGAGGGAGTAAAATCTTGGCCAAAAGAACGGGTTTTCAGGAGGAGAAGGCGGTGGAGAGCCAGAGATGACTTTAAGAAGAATTCCAGAACACATTGACCAGCTGACTGAAGAGGGAGATGCAGAATTACCCAGAGTCGACGCAACGGCGAGGTTGAGGAAGGGGAATATTGTATTTGAAAGAGTTTACAGAGCTCAAGGTAGCTGAGGCTATGAAGGGAGTTAAGCAGAGAAATAATTTTAAGTTGGGGTTATTCACGGAACAGGGATGTAATCGGTGGTTTGCACTTATGCCAAGAATTATGGGTTCAGCCTTTCCAATGTCGAACTGGAGGAAATTGTGGTTCACCCTAGATGGGATGTTGGATAAGCAATGACCACACAAAGACAGTGGAGTGTTCAAGAAAGGAAGTGGAAAGTTAGAGTCAGACAGTGTACACCGTGTCCCCATAGAGGAACAAGATTAATAGCAAACTATTCAAGCCAATATTATGTGAATAATATTAGGGAATATATCAGATGTCTGCAGTGTCCTTGTTACTTATTGCAGAGGGTCAGTGCAGTAGGAAAGAGGGAATGACATACCAGGTCACAGAAAACTTGTGAGGAAATCATGGTGTGAGATGTCAATAGTTGGTTTGCAACCAAGTAAACCAAAGGGCAACAGTCATGAAAGTTGAGGTTTCTGGGCGGAATCTTCACTGGACCGCTAGCTAGCGCCCCTAAAATAGTCAGACAAAGCTTACCATTCTGTCCCAGCTCCCATTCTGCTGAAACCATACAGACACCAGCACTGTGACCACTGATTAACTTTCTGCTGTTTCTCCAGCTAGGACAACAACAACAACTCCTCGTGTTTGTATAGTACCTTTAATATAGTAAAACATCCCTTACACTTCATCGGAGCCTTTTGTTAAGGTCACGGCTAATGGTAAATGCCGATTTTCTCCAACTTCCAGATGGGAAAATTGAAGCAACTGTCTTCAATTATATTTTGCAATTTGGTATAATGTGAACAAAGGTGTGAAATCCAGAGATTGATGGATCCCGGATGTTTTGTGATGATTTTAATAAAATAAATATTTATTAAGAAACCGAACACTAAAGTAAACTAGAAGTACACCTAACTAAGTCAATGGATAGACACAGTATCACTAATTGTTTAAACCATTCTAAACAATCTTTACTATCTTCAGAGCTAACTCTCCCCAAATTGTTCTACTGCACCTTGTAGATCCTAAAATCTGTTTCAAAAATCCAGTAAGAGTTACCACACCAGGCAGTTATAACTCTTTGTGTTGCGTCTGAGCTATCATAAGCAACTTGCTTTTCAAGACAGGTTTTTATCACAGGTACTTCTTGCTGGGAGTTAAGATATTCTTGCTGTTGTCTGAAGTCCAAAAACAGCTCTCTTCATAGGTTTAATCATCTTAATTAAATACAGTTTCCCCTTGTCTGACCCAACTTATTCCAGAAAACAGACTTAATTACCCTCATTTCTTGATTTTAGTTTTTAGAGTGTAAAAGCAAAATGCAGAGAACATTTCTTCACAGCTTGTATCTGTTCCTTTGAATCCCTTTGAACTTATTAAAATTCATTCATGTGTTGTCCCCCCATTGTTACTGACTTGCCCTAGGTAACATCTGTTTGCCGTTTTGCTAAGCTCTTCAACATATCAACGGCACTGGCTCCATTAACACAGCCATCCTTCAGAACAGCCAGATCTATTCCTGGGGAGGAGGGCGGACGCCCTTGCCTTTGCCTCCCTGATCGCCCGCCGTAGAATCCTGTTTGGCTGGCGGTCAGCAGCACCGCCCAGAGCTGCGGACTGGCTGTCCGACCTCTCGGAATCTCTCCAAATGGAGAAAATCAAATTTGCCATCCGAGGGTCGGACGACGGCTTCCACAGAACGTGGGAGCCATTCATGCAACTGTTCCGGGACCTATTTGTGGCCAATGTACAAGAGGAAGAATAGTCGGGGGAAGGTAGCGGGAGGGGCTACAGGTTCGGTACGGGGGTTCGATGGCTAGCTAAGGCCCAAAACCAAACTAAATAAACATGTTGGGGGGGGGGGGGGGGGGGGGGGCGGGCGCAGTTACTACTACGAAGATGCTTACCTGTAAATATGTATGTTAATTTTTGCGTGTTTGTTTGTTGTTTTTTTTTTTTTTTTTTTTTTTTTTTGTTCTTTTTCTCTCCTAACAATTTGTAATTTGTTCAATATAAAATATGAAAACTGAATAAAAACATTTATAAAAAAAAAAAACACAGCCATCCTGTCCCTGCCTTGATTAACTTTCATTCTTGCAGTTTTTAAAATATATAACCAACTTAAAATATTCTAATTTCATGGATTTCCTTGATATTTTCATGTCCTTAATATTTTCCTGACAATTGTCTAACAAGTAATGACACGGATGCACATAGACAATCAAATGTGTTGTTAAAGAGGTAGGTTTTATTGAAGTAGGAGAATATTAAAGCGGGGAAGGGCATTTAGAGGTGTGCAGGGAGAGAAATCCAGTGCTTGGGGCAAATGAAGGCAAGCCTACCATTGGAGCAATTAAATCGGGGATGCTCAGGATGCCAAAGTTAAAGGAGCACAGATAACCTAGAGGTATGTGGCTCTGGAGCATATACAAGAGAAAAGGTGGGTCCAGGCCAATGAGGAATTGGGATACAATGTTGAGAATTTCAAAATCAATTGGTGGGTTTCTCCAATAATGGGGCTATGTCCCCACTCCAGCGTCAAAACGCGGGCGTTTCACTCTGGACCTTCTTGAAGCACGTCCAGAGTGATTCTCCTACCTGAAGGGAGCTAGCAGGGCCTCGGAGATTCCTCGCAGCTCTGGCTGCTGTTATAGGGCCCTACACTTCCGGTCGGGAATCTGCGCATGCGCCCGGTGGCGGCCTTTGGTGGCCGCACTGCGCGACATAACGGACCCACAACGCGGACTGGCCCCGAAAATATAGGCCCCCCCCCGAGACTGCAGGCACCCACGGATCGGTGGCCCCCCGATCACTAGTCTGGCTGTCCGCGAGGCCCCCCAGGGTGAAGGATCCCCCCCGCCTCACACAAGGGCGGCCGCGGACTGACTCCGCAGCTGCCGCCAACCGTTCCCGACAGGCAAAACATGGTGAGAACCACGCCGTCGGGAACTCGGCCAGTTTTCGTCGGTGAATCGCGGGGGGGGGGGGGGCCTCTGTCAATGCTCCCCTACCTGCCCCGCGTAGACCCCGCGGGCATGCGATTCACGGTGAGCGGGAGCGGCGTCGTACGGGTTTTTGGCGTCAATGCCCATTTTCCGCCCCCACCCCCTCTGTTTTCAGATAATGTCACAGGGGTTGTGTGTAGTTGAGAAATAGGAGGGAGCCAAGGTTAGATACTTGGTGGGGAGGGGGTCACGGTAACAGCAGAGGTAACAATGTGAGAGCAGGAAGAGAAACCATTGCAATTGGTTCTTTAACCACGGTTAGATAGACAAGAATGGAACCAGGGTAACCCCTCTGTGGTGAATGCGATTCACACCGGATTATAATCTGTATATACATGTGCCTATATTGTAAGCAAGTTGCACTACCTGACCACCAGGGGGAGTAGCTCTGGGAATGCTCGAGAATTGTACTGGGCTTCTCCCCTGGTTCCGCCCAGGACTCCTCCCCCCTGGAGCTGCTGTATAAAGATCAGTGCCACATGGTCAGCCGGCCAGTTCACCGAAAGATCAATGGCTAACCGGCTGGCCCTGTTGTGAGTATATTAAAACTGCTATTCTAATGCTACAAGCACGTGTCCGTGGAATTATTGGTTCCAACACCCTCACAACTTGATGAAGGTGGAGAGATGTTGGAGGATGGTGCTATGGTCAATATTGCAAAGGCTGCAGACAGGTCGAGAAGGACAAGGGGAGATAAGGATTAGGTGCACCCTACATTTTGGGTGTTGAATTTTAAAGTTACTTTGGCTATTTAAAAAGAAGCCCCATCTCTATTGACAACTCTACACCTCTATTTTACAAAGTGTAGTTTTCTTTACTTTTATGGTATCAGCAAGGCATGTTTTCCCAATTATTTCATACACCTAAGCTAGTGCTTGCAGGCCAATATTTCTTATGGCTATTTAAGGAATTGTGTCAGAGGCTAACTGAACATGACTACCCTTTGATTGTTTCCTATTGGCAGGAGATGGCACAGCTCTGCTCTGGACTTCTGTGTTCAATTCAACTTGGGTCAGCAACTCAGCAGAGCTCAGTGTTTCATATTCCAAAGTGTATTTCATTTTACAGTATTGGTCACTTTAATCGAATAGCTACTGTAGTGCACCTGAAAGGTAAACTAGCCTTCTCCCTCTGCCCTGCCCCCAGATCAGGCTCAATGGTCAATCACAATTAATATTGGAATTGGAAGCCAATAGGATCATAGAAAACATAGAAACCTAGAAGCTACGAGCAGGAGTATGCCATTCGGCCCTTCGAGCCTGCTCCACCATTCAATATGATCATGGCTGATCCTCGATCTCAATGCCTTAGAGACAACTGCTTCAGCTGTTCACTTCAGAACAGGTCCCAGGAGGGTTAGCATGAATAATAGTTCATTCTAAAGGTACTTCTTAAAAATTAAGAAGTTTATTTGGTGAATGATTAGTGATGGAATCACAATATTTTTGATTCCATAACAAATTAATGAGCCTGACTGATGGTGTTTGGAGTCCACTTGCCAAATGGTTTGTTCTGAGTGGCTCTGACTGTCCTATTGTAACTGTACTGCAGCAGCACATTTGCCATAAAGGGTTCCTGACAAGCTGCCATTGCTGATCAATGCAGCTGATTTCTTTCCCCTAAAGTAGCAATTAGCACACAACTAGAGAAGATTTTCAAAAGGCGCTTACTGATCCTGTGCTGTGGAGAAATGACATCTGTGGTAAATGGCAAACCCTTAACAAGACACAGTGTCACTTTTTAAATGAATGTGCTTGATAAAACAATGAGCCAGATGATCTTGAAGGACTCCAGGGTTCGGTCTGCATGCGTGTTCCTAGCTAAAGGACCAAAAAGCCCCAAAGGAAATAGTATAAGAAGCTGCTGAAAAAATTAATGATTTTAACACTTTTATGAGTGATATTTCAGACTGGATAGCTGTTGGCATAGTTTCGAAATGCTATTAGCAGGTTTTAGATGAACGAACAGTATGCTGTTTGCATCAAAGTTTCCAAAATACGCATCATTCTGGCTGTAGATTTGGACCAGTATCAGGATCACAGTAATTGGAACGAACTTGCATGTAACTTACTCTGAAGGCAAATTAAAGGAAAATGCCAGAATGGAGGACAGAAGCTCTATAAACCTTTGGGAAAGATCAGAGGATTTCTCAACGTATTGCAAATTTTGCCTGAGCTGGTGAGGGAGGGGCTAAAAAGTTACAGACAGAAATGATGGAAGAGGCAACCCAAGGAGCAAGCATGAGCCTGCAAATAAGTGGGTCTGGATTCTCCCGTAATTGACGGGGCGGCCCGTACCGGCGGCAAGAGCGGCGCGAACCACTCCGGTGTCGGGCCGTCCGGAAGTTACGGAATCCTCCGCACTTTGGGGGCTAGGCCGGCGCTGGAGGGGCTGGCGCCGTGCCAACCGGTGGCAAAGGACCGCCGGCGGCCGGTGTGAGTTGGCGCATGTGCAGGACTGCCAGTGTGTTTCCTGCGCATGCGCAGGGGTTTCTTCTCCGTGCCGGCCATGGTGGAACCTTACAGAGGCCGGCACAGAGGGAAAGAGTGCCCCCACGGCACAGGCCCGCCCGCAGATCGATTTGCCCCGATCGTGGGCCAGGCCACCGTGGGGGAACCCCCGGGGCCGGATCCCCCCGCGCCCCCCCCCCGAGGACCCTGCTAGACGGCCGACAAGCCAGGTTCCGCCGGGATGGACCATGTCCATTTCACGTTGGCGAGATAGGCCGAAAACGGGCGGCCGCTCGGCCCATCGGGGTGGGGGGCCACTGCCAATGGTCCACGACCGACGCGGTGCGATCCCTGCCCCCGCCCAAAAACCGGCACCGGAGAATTTGGCAGCCGGCGTCAGAGCAGCGGGGCGGGTTTCACGCCGCTCCTCGCCGATTCTCCGACCCGGCGGGGGGTGGGAGAATCCCGCCCGTGATCTCTAGTATGCATAGTATTTACAGCACACAAAAAGGCCGTTTGGCGCAGTGTTTATGTTCCACAAAAGCTTCCTCCCACCTTCTACTTAAACTCCATTAATATATCTCGCCATCCGTTTCTCCCTCAATGTGTTCGATCAGATTTCCTAACATGCATCCATGCTATTAACCTCCACTGCACCTTGTGGTAGTGGGTTCAACATTTACACCACTCTAAGGGTAAAGAGTTGTCCTGAATACCCTGTTGGATTTATTAGTGAATATTTTACATTTACAACCTCTAGTTCTGACCACAGCAAGTGGAAACATTAGCAAGTAGAAACACCTTTGCTTCCTCCACCTTATCGAAATGGTCCATCATCTTAAAGACCTCTACAATGTTAATCCTAAATCGTCTCTATTCCAGAGGAAAGAGCCCTAAACTGCTCAATTGTTCCTGTTAGGCAAAAAACTCTCAGCCCTGGTATCAGTATATCCTTTTTGAGAGAACAACTCGGCACTTACTTCCTTGCTTGTGGCTACAATAGGGGAGGTAATCCTGTAAAGGCTGCTATTTGGAAAGGAGGTTTTCTGTGACATTCCTTTGGACAATCTTCACAAAATGCCTGAAGGGAAAGCCAATCATTTTACAGACAGCAGATAACTGCAACTCTTACCGGATGTGTCGACTGTCATTCTGTGTGATTGGAGCGTGTGTAGCAAATAACACCGACAACTGATTCTCGAATGAGACAAATTCAAGGACATTTTCAGTAGGTGTGCCAGAATCTGCAAATAATGTTGGTGGTACCGTGGCAGGTCCAGCCAATTGAGGTAAGTTTGCTGTTTCCAACCTTTGTATGCATTGCCTCTGAAAACGCTGCGCATTGTGATTGGGGTACTTCTGAAGCAACTTCCTGAATTAAAGTTAGCTTGATATTTACAAACATTATCAATTCCAATGGGCATGCTCTCCCACCTTTCAATGAAGAAAAGCAATCAAATTCACCACCTTTCTGCAAGAGTGACGTATGTTTAGCTCTGTTGATGGGTTCGCCTCTCATTCAGCCTGAGCTGCTTCACATGCCTGTTTTAATCCTCTCAAACATCCCCGCCACAGGATTTCCAGTGCTGTTGGGAAAGAAATTCCTTTACAAAGTTTGGCACAAAATCCTGTGAGCCTAAATGCCAGTGGAGAGGGGAAAAAATCAGTCATTAATATATGGGTGAAATACACTTAATATTATGGTGTCCTTTTCATGACCTTTATTTGCTTACCACTGCCTAACAATCCAGATAACTATTTCATTCAGGAATGATCTATAGCTGGCGTCTTGCATACTGGACTGGCAGATAATGACATGGAGGATGGTTAACTCCCAAGTGAATACTTTAAACAAAACGCTTGTCATTTGTGAAGTGGAGCCTCAGGTCACTGTCCGTGTGGAGTTTGCACATTCTCCTCGTGTCTGCGTGGGTCTCATCCCCATAACCCAATAGAGGTGCAGGGTAGGTGGATTGGCCACGCTAAATTGCCCCTTAATTGGAAACATTAAAAAAATGTTTTTGAAGTGGATGTTTCCTATATCCCTGGTTCCTCATTCCCCTGGAAACTGAAACAGGAGTAATGAATTCCTCCCCGATTATCTGCTGCCTGAGTGACACTACCACAATGGATGGCTGGCGATGGAAAGTACAGGTTTTGTTCTGAACAGTGAGGTCATGAAAAAACAAACATAATAGGTCGACATTACTGTTGACAGTATCAATGATGTGAACACTCACTGTTTGCAAATAAATTGTCTCTATGCTGGTAGTAAAATAAACATGTGAATGTCTCTGTTAAGTGGCAGAGAGGAATTTGGCGTTGTGTTCAATTTTCACCACATACCACTGCCAAGATTACTCTTTATCATGTCCTCCTTTAATCCTACCATTAGTCTTCATGATTAAAAGATCAATGATCTACTTAATATGCACACGATAAATATATCTATATATATATATTGACATATATTAACGTTTTTCAACTTGTGCATGTGGTGATATTTCAGATGTTACAATACAATGTTTTCACACTTTGCTGTCAATACAAAAAAATCTAGAAATGGTAGAAAAGGAAAAGACAGTCAGCATTTCCTGCTGGTTTTCTGACCTTTGGAATGCGATGAAAGCAAAATACTGCAGAGAAAAGCAGATCTGGCAGCATCTGTGGAGAGAGAAACAGAGTTAACGTTTCGAGTCCATACGACATTAATGCGAAACATTAATCATAGAACCATTGCAGTGTAGCCCATTCAGCCCATCATGTCTGCACCGACCCTCTGAATGAGCATCCAACCCAAGCCCATTTCCCCACCCTTTCTCAATAACCACTTAATCTAACCTATACATCTTTGGACTTTAAGGGCAATTTAGAAAGCCCATGTGGTATCATTCTGACTCAGAAGGAACTCATTTCTATTATCTTCAACAATTTTGTGGAATTTATCCTTGCTTAATTGTTGAACCACAATTGACTTCTTTCCAGTGTGTCCTTCTAGAGAACTTGGTCTTCCTGGATATCTCCCCAGGGCGTGTTTGTTGAATCTGACCTAAAATCTGAGCAGAATTAAATAATCATTTTTACCTTGAAATAATACAACCTGGGAATGATCCTTACTATGCAAACATTCAACAGATTTCTAGTCACGGTAGACCAGAAAGATAATACAATATTGGATTTGTGGGCTAAATACTGGCAGTTCTTGCTGCATTTTCTTTCAGAGGTATCCATGACAATGTCAAGCAATTTGCATGAATATTTTGAATGTATTACTTCCTCATAAATGTTTAAGACTGTGAGCTCTGAGTTTGCTCTCTGTGACTATAGGTGTAAACACTTACAAATGCATAAAAGCTTCTGGGCTGGATTCTCTGCCGGCGGGATTCTCCGTTTTGCCGGCAGCCTGGGGGTTTCCCGACGGTGTGGGGCTGCCCCACAATGGGAAACCCCATTGACTATCCGGCGTAATGGAGCATCCCGTCAGCGGGCTGAAACAGAAATGTGGTGCGGCAGGGCGGAGACTCCAGCCCTATATCTCAAATTCCGCTCTCGTCTACACTGGCAAAAGCATTAACCACTTTGTGGGTATTGCCTCCACTAAAATAGGGGAATAGGGCAGCACAATGGCACAGTGGTTAGCACTTCTGCCTCATGCCGCCGAGGACCCGGCATCGATCCCGGGTCACCACCCGTGTGGAGTTTGCGCATTCTTCCCATTTCTGCGTGGGTCTCACCCCCACAACCCAAAAAGATGTGCAAGGTAGGTGGATTGGCCATGCTAAATTGCCCCTTAATTGGAAAAAAAGAATTGGGTACTCTAAATTGTAAAATAAAATAGCGGAGTAAGGAGCTTCAGACAAGCAAATTGAGCATTTGCATTGATTATCCCATAGATTAATTTCAAGGCAGTCACTTCTTTGGAACAGAAACCAGAAGTTCCACATAATATAGCAAAGTAACTTTCGCTTTAGAGTATTAACCCCTAAATGAAAACAGTGATTAATTTACTTCAAAAGCAAAGGTATTTGCTCTGTGGAGGGTAGTGACGTGCTGTTTGTTTGTTTTACAGCAAGACCCATAGTTCAAACCCTGCCGTTAAGGCCGACAGTTAACAATGGGACTGTGCTACCAAAGAAGGGAAGTGGCTCTTTGCCATCTCCCTCAGGAGTCAGGAAGGACACAACACCAGCAGCCAAAAGGTGAGAATGCTGCAAAAAAGCAGCAGGTACTTTTTCCAATCTTTAATGTAAAATATTAAGATGCCCCAATGTCCTTAAGCACTTCTTCACTTCCCAAAGCAACCCTTATGCACTGAAAAACACAAAATACCACCACTATACTTCAGATCACACCCTGTTATACCACATTATGCAACCTATTAGAGTATATTACTCACCCTATCATCTTGCATAATTCTAATTCTATACTTTTTCGTGTTTATTTTTAAGCTTGCCGTAGTTTGCTTTAGGTTTATTATGGAGATTATTTCTGTTGCTGTCCACATTCAGTGCAACGTGAAGAAGACCGTGACTGACCCACACCTTTGAGGACGCGATCGAGGAAAGGTTATCTAAACTCCCCAAAAAAATTATCATGAAGGTTTACCAGTTAACATGCGGAAATTCAGGGTACAGTTTGGGAATGGAAACGGTGTCGGCCCAAAGGTAGTGAACAATGTGAGGTAGTAAGCAATACAATGGAGTGACCCTCAGATTAGGGTTGGGCCACCCAAATGTTTATCATTTATAGTAATGATTTACATCCAGAAAATCAAAATTAAAATGAATGAAATTAATAGATGATGCCAAATTAGAAAGGGGTAGCTCTGCACTGTGCGGATAAAAGCTTAAAATGTAACCCATTGAGATGCTCAGTTGCAATAGATGCGATCCTCCGGCCACTCTGCAGAGGAAAGCAGCTCACCGTCCCATAGCGTGGCCGGTGAAAGCCGGGAAACCCCGCTCCCGGGATCTACCCGGCTATTGACGCCTCATGAGAGACGTTGCAAGGGGAATCTCGCCCACAATGGACGGGGTCACGTTTTTTCAAACCCCAAAAAAATAAGATCAGACAGTGATCATAAAACAGAGGAAGCCATTTTTCTGCATCAAAGAATCATTTTATTGTAATGGAGGAAAGCTGTTTGCAGCAATCAATTGCTTCCCATGGTTTGCATGTGTGCAGAGATGTCTTTGACAAAATCTTATATCCCATAGTGTAAATCCACAACTTTAGCAAATATGAATTGTTGGGTAAATGGGGCGGGATTCTCCCATCCCGCGGCAGAGTGAACAGGCCGCTGCCAGGACTAATTCTGGCCCCTACAGGGGACCCAGCATGGCGATGGAGCAGTTCGCACTGCTCCAGCTGCCGATCCCGGCGCGAACCTGGCGCCGCGCATGTTACAGAAGAACGCGGGCATGCTCAGTGGCCTCTCCTTCAAAGCGCAACATGCGATCGGTGGGCCCCGATCGCGGGCCAGGCCACATCGGAGCCCCCCCCCCTGGGGTCGGGACGCCCCCCTCCCCACACCACCCCACCCCCCCACACCCCCACAGGCCCCGCTCGATCCTTCAATGCCGAGGTCCTGCCGGCTCAGAGCAGGTTAGAACGGCGACAGCGGGACTCGTTTTTTTTTCTTACGGTCGCTTGGCCCATCCGGGCCGGAGAATCGGTGGACCGGCCGGTAGAGCGGCCCACGACCGGCGCCGCGCCAACCACGCCTGCGCCGAGGGCGCTGATTCTCCACTCTGCGGAGAATTGTGTGCCGGCGCCGGGGCGGCGTGGCACGATCCGTGCGGTACACCAGCGATTCTCCGGCGTGGGGTCGGAGAATCCTGCCCATGATTTTTACATTAAGTCTGTATCACAATTTTATAGCTATAATTAAACTTTGCGACAAACATAACGGCCATTTGTGGAATAAATTATTTGCACACATGAGGTGGAATTTTCCGATATTTTTTCAAGTCTCAGTCTGTGTGAGAATCCCATTGGTGCAATCATTGAGAAAAGTTGTCGTTTAGTCAGCCCCTTTAAGTGGAACTTTTTTTTCCATGAGTTTCACGCCGTGCCCATGGCGGCCTGCCTCTGAATCACTTGCCCCGCCACATCTTAATGGCTGCAATCAATGGGGCCCACCATTTAAACGTCTCCCAACAAAGTCGAATTGGGGGAGGTGGCTGCCAGAAAGACTGCACCATGCTTCACCGCAGGTACCCTCAGCAAGCTCTGGATGGGACCCAGCAGGGGCAGAAGTTCCTCTACCCTCTACCAATGACTGATCAGGGGCGGGATTCTCTGAAAATGGGGCTATGTCCCCACGCCAGTGGGAAAACCGGCGCCAACGACTCCATTGTCAACGGCCCCCCAAGGTGAGGAATTCTCACCTTTCTAGGGGGCTAGGTGGATGCCGAAGGGGTTGCCGCTGCTCAAGCCGGCTCCAAAGGGCCTGGCGCGAGTTTGTGCATGCGCAGACCGGCAGCGGGTTTTTGCGCATGCGCAGGGATTTTCTTCTCCGCGCCGTGCCCCCCGGGCAATATGGCGGAACCCTACAAGTGCCCGGCGTGGAGGAAAAAAGTCCCCGCATGGAACAAGTCCGCCTGCAGATCGGTAGGCCCCGATCGCAAGCCAGGCCACTATGGGGGGTCCCCCCCGGGGTAGGATTGCCCTGCATCCGCCCGAGGACCACTCCTCCACACTTACCTGCCAGATCCTGCCGTGCGTGAGGTGAGTAATTCACGCTGGCGGGACTGGCCAAAACTGGATTGCCGCTCGGCCCATCGGGGCCCGGAGAATCACCGGGGGGGGCGCTGTCAACGGCCCCTGACTGACATGGCAGGAATCCCACTGCCCCCTGAAAACCAGTGCCGGACAATAGGGCAGGCAGCGTTGGGGCAGTGGGGCGGGATTCGCGCCTCCCCCCGGGGATTCTCCGACCCGGCGAGGGGTCGGAGAATCCCGGCCCAGATGTCTTGCCAGCAAGGTCACCAACCCACGCTTGTGAGCGCCAGTTCACTTCACAAGAACACAGGATTGCAGTGCCGTACGAAGATGAATGACCTTTGAGCATCCAGGATAAGTCTGCCTCCTCGTGTCTCCTGCAGCACCCTCTATCGCAGTGTTTTTAAAACTTATTTTCCCGGGACCCATTTTTACCAACCTGCCGACCTTCGCGACCCACGGCAGCTGACCTTCGCGAACCACTCCAGCCGACCTTCGTGACCAACTCCGGCCGATCTTCATGACCAACTCCAGCCGACCTTTGGGACCCGCGGCATCGAACCTTCATGACCCAACGCCAGCTCCGTGACCCAATCCGGCCGACCTTCACGACGCATGCCAGCTGACCTCCATGACCCACTCGGGCTGACCTTCGGGACCCGCGCCGACCGACCAACCTTCACAACACACCATTTTCTCATACCTTTATTGTGACTAATGATCCTGCTTGGACCTCACAATCAGGTTCCCAGGAGAAGAGGCCAATATGCACAACAGGTGCAGAGTTCAGCTGGTTCCTTTGTGCTGTCTTCATCTTTGTGAGGTCAGAAAATCCAACCTCGCACATGTAGGTCATTGTGAAGGACATAAGCAACAAAATACTTGTTTTACTCAGCACTGGACGCTCCTTGGAGATGCTACTCCAGAGCCGCATGGCCTTGTGGCGTATTTTTAATGTGCTGTCACAGGTGAGGCTCACAAATTCAGTATCTTCATTTGGAATCAGCTGTTAGTTTTCTTTTTAAATTTAGAGTACCTAATTATTTTTTTACAAGTAAAGGTCACTGTCTGTGTGGAGCTTGCACATTTTCACCGTGTTTGTGTGGGTCTCCCCGCAACCCACTGTTCTATATTCTATGTGCAGTTTAGGTGGATTGGCCATGCTAAATGACCCTTAATTGGGAAGAAAAGAATTGGGTACTTTAAATTTTTAAAAGAAAAATAAATAACTCAGCTGTTTTTCCCAATCATGTTGGCTGCCTCATCGCTTGTGATTCCTCTGCAATGAACCCAGTCCTTTGTTATTCAATGTAACATTTCTGCTAAGGACTTCATTAAGTTCTCACTGCATCCTTTGAAAAAAATCAAGAGGTTTGTCCTCACCATACTTCAGGCAGGATTCTCCGACCCCCGCCAGCGAGCGAGGAGGTAGGGGTTGGCGTGGGGCAGCCGCCAGAGAGGAGACGGCACGACCGTGGCTGGGGTGGGGGGGGTGTTGTGGGTGCCGGTAGAGGATGCTCCCCAGGGCCGGGGGTACGTGCTGGTGATCGGGGTCAGTGCAGGGGTGGGGTGGGGGTGCCAGGGATGGGGGTGCCGGGGATTGGGGTGCCGGGAAGGGTGGTGCCGGTGATCGGGTGCGGGGGATGGGCCTGCCGGGGGTGGGGGTGACGGTGATGGGAGTGCCGGGGTTGGGGGGTGGGGGGGTTGCCTGGCGAGGTGCCAGCTGGCTGCGTAGGGGGGTATGGGCAATGATGACATGTCGTTATGTTTGGGCATCACCCAGCAATGTTGGCCGCCATAGCGGGAGCCGCCCTGCTACATGTTGCCCATTGGGAGCTGGAGCAGGAGCGTGCAAGGGAGGCGGCGGAGGCTGCGGCAGAGGAATGTGCCGCAGGGAGGCAGGTGGCAGCCACCCAGACTGGAGGGCCACCCGCCCGACAGGACGATGAGGAGGAGGAGATGGTGGTGGTGCCATGGTGACGGAGGCGCCCGATGAGGCCCCGTGTGTACCGGCGCTGCTCATCGTACCAGGACCTCCGGACCGGGCATGCAAGAGGAGACTCAGGATGAGTCGGGAAACCGTCGCCCATATCTGCCACCTGATGGCACACCTGGCATGGGATTGGGGGCGGACACTCTCTCCCAGTGGCCGTCAAGGTGACAGTGGCCCTGAACGTCTATGCCACAGGGTCGTTCCAGTCGTCGAGTGGGAACCTGTCCGGCATCTCCGAAGCATCGGTGCACCAGTACATCCATGCAGTGACTGACACCCTGTACGACATCGCGGACCAGTCCATCCAGTTCCCTGTGGGCCACGCCAGGATGCAGCGGGCTTTGCTGCCATGGCCAGGATACTCATGGTACAGCGGGCGATCGATGGGGTGCACGTCGCCATACACCCACCAGCAGATAACAGGGCCGTGTTCATGAACAGGAAGGGGTACTACTCCATGAACATTCAGGTGATCTGTTACCACCGCTTGATGATCGTACATGTCTACGGCCAGTACCCGGACAGTGTGCGTGACTTTTTCATATTGGCACAATCTTTCATCCCCGCCATTTTCGAGGGACCCCCCCCCCAGGCTGAGGGACTGGTTACTGGGCAACAAGGGTTACCCGTTGCTGCCGTGGCGGATGATGCCTATACGGAGGCCACAGACTGACGGGGAGAACCGCTACAATGATGCCCATGCAGCGACCAGGGGTGTGGTCGAGAGGTGCTTCAGGTGCCTGGACCGCTCTGGAGAGGCCTTCCAGTACCCGTCGGATAGGATCGGCCGCATCGTTGTGGTTTGCTGCGTCCTGCACAACATAGCCCAGCAGAGGGGCGATGTGCTGGAGGCAGAGGAGAGGGAGGGGAGGGGGAGGAGCAACACGACAAAGGGCAGGCCCCCCCAGATGAGGAGGATGGGGGCAATGAGCAGGACAGACGGGCTGGACAGGGACGGGAGGCTGCCCACTGTCACCGGCTGGGCCAGCAGGCACAGGACGGGTTGATAGCCACACGTTTCACAGACTAGGGGGGGGGGGTGGGAATCGCGAGTATGGGCACGGACAGCACAGTACGGCACCTGCCCACCATCCTCACACCACCCACCACCAACCACCCTCACCCGGCACACCACCCACCACCCACACCCCACCCACCACCGCATCACCCGCATGCACACCACTCCTCCATTGCATATCCACCTGCGGCACACTGGGCAGGGCTCACACGGTCACCAGTGGAAGCATGTCTATTGCAGGCCATGGAGAATGCTGACAACCCGCTCTGCAATGAGCTCCGGGCTCTACATCGTTAGACAATGTCTGACTCATGGCCACAGTCAAACCCTCCACCTGGGAGGACCCTGCATGCGGCCTTGACACTGCAGCGCGCGGTCCCGTCTTCTACCCGGGGACGGGATGGCAAGGGCGACCCGGGAGGGAAGGGGTGGGGCACACTCACCTGAGCTCGAAGTCCTATCACCCCTCACACACATACTGGTGCTCACCTCACACCACACCCCCGCAAACATCGGACAGAGCACAGAGGCAGCTTCTGCAGGTGTGAAAGTGATTTTAATGACAAACAGTTCATACATGTGCCCTAGACCCTATAACTAATCTGTGCCCTGCACCCGTGCCAACTGACTCAGTGTCTAATGTTTTGGCCTTACTATGACTATGTCTAGGTGGTTCCCCAGACGGTACAGCATAACTGGAGGTGGACTGCTGTGATTCCTGCCCTGTGACTAGAGTCCCCTTTGGCGGCCGTTTCCTGCGGCGGCCTGGCCTGGATGGGACAGGCTGCGCCTAGGGCGAGCGGGATGGCGAGCTGCCAGCCTGTTCTGCCCGTTGCCCACCAGATGCACCTGGGACGGAAGGGGGGGGGGGGGGGGAGTCCGAGGTGTCGCAGTGTTCCAGGACTTCCCCTGTAGGGGGACCCGGAACGGTCCCCAGCACCTCATCCTCCCTCGGGGTGCCCGATGGCCACTCCGGGCCTCTTCATGGGTAGGAGATGCAAACGGATCCAGCACCCGATGCACCCCGGCACCTGGCGCTGCCAGTCCTGGAGGCCCGCCCTGGTATCAACAAGGGTCTGCAAGTTTGCAGCCACGGAGCTCAGGGAGTTGGCCATCCCCGTCTGTGTCTGGGCGACGCCGGCCAGCAGCTGTGCAATGGCCTGCAGAGACAGGGCCACGGCGTTAAGCGTCGCTGCGATCTGCAGCTGGCTCTGGTTCATGGCTTCCTGTGAGAGGGCAGCCATGTCCTGGGCCACAGACGCCGCCTGCATGGAAAGCCCCAGGTCTCGCATACTGCTCCCCATGTCTGACATCGTCGCATCCATTGTCTCCATCGTGGACACCACCCATGCGCTTTCGGCCTGGGTGGCACGCCTGACCGGCACCACTCCCAGCTCCTGGACGCTGGTGGACTCCTCCGTCTGTGTCTGCAGGTGCTGCAAGCCAGCCGTCACCCCCTTCAATTGTCCCTGGGTCCGTGACTGCATCGGGTCTATGGGTGGGTGTGGTAACTCCAGGAACCCAGGGTGGGTGTGTCCTGGGTGGGTGTGTCCTGGGTGGGTGTGTCCTGGGTGGGTGTGTCCTGGGTGTCAGTGTCCTGGATGGGTGTGTCCTGGGTGTCACTGTCCTGGGTGGGTGTCCTGGGTGTCAGTGTCCTGGGTGTCAGTGTCCTGGGTGGGTGTGTCCTGTGTGTGGGTCTCCTGGGTGGTTGTGTCCTGGGTGTCAGTGTCCTGGTTGGGTGTGTCCAGGGTGTCAGTGTCCTGGTTGGGTGTGTCCAGGGTGTCAGTGTCCTGGGTGGGTGTGTCCTGGGTGTCACTGTCCTGGTTGGGTGTGTCCAGGGTGTCAGTGTCCTGGGTGGGTGTGTCCTGGGTGTCACTGTCCTGGGTGGTTGTGTCCTGGGTGTCACTGTCCTGGGTGGGTGTGTCCTGTGTGTGGGTGTCCTGGGTGTCAGTGTCCTGGGTGTCAGTGTCCTGGGTGGGTGTGTCCTGGGTGGGTGTGTCCTGTGTGTGGGTGTACTGGGTGGGTGTGTCCTGGGTGTCACTGTCCTGGGTGGGTGTGTCCTGGGTGGGTGTGTCCTGTGTGTGGGTGTACTGGGTGGGTGTGTCCTGGGTGTCACTGTCCTGGGTGGGTGTGTCCTGGGTGGGTGTGTCCTGGGTGGGTGTGTCCTGGGTGTCACTGTCCTGGTTGGGTGTGTCCTGGGTGTCAGTGTCCTGGGTGGGTGTGTCCTGGGTGTCACTGTCCTGGGTGGTTGTGTCCTGGGTGTCACTGTCCTGGGTGGGTGTGTCCTGTGTGTGGGTGTCCTGGGTGGGTGTGTCCTGGGTGTCAGTGTCCTGGGTGGGTGTGTCCTGGGTGTCACTGTCCTGGGTGGTTGTGTCCTGGGTGTCACTGTCCTGGGTGGGTGTGTCCTGTGTGTGGGTGTCCTGGGTGGGTGTGTCCTGGGTGTCAGTGTCCTGGTTGGGTGTGTCCTGGGTGTCACTGTCCTGGGTGGTTGTGTCCTGTGTGTGGGTCTCCTGGGTGGTTGTGTTCTGGGTGTCACTGTCCTGGGTGGGTGTGTCCTGGGTGTCAGTGTCCTGGGTGTCAGTGTCCTGGGTGGGTGTGTCCTGGGTGTCAGTGTCCTGGGTGGGTGTGTCGTGTGTGTCAGTGTCCTGGGTTGACTGGGGCGGGGGCTTGTTGGTGTGGCTGCCCTCCCCGTCGCTGGATGTGGCCCTACGGCGTCGCCGCACTGGCACTAGCTGGGGGCGGCATACGCATGATGATTCGGGTCTATCCCTGGCTCGTGGGCGCCCCGGCACTGGGTGGGGGCGTCGTATGCCTGAATGCCCAGGTCGGTCCCTGTCCTGTGGGCGCCCTGGCACAGGGTGGGGGGGTGTCGTATGCCTGAAGGCCCCGGTCGTTCCATGTCTTGTGGACGCCAATTTCAGAGAATCCCGCCCTTAGTCTCCAAATGCCTTTGTAGTTTTGAGGGTTTTAAACTTTTAATTGTCAGTACTTCCCTGCATATAATACACAAGGGATTTGCACCCTGATTTGCATTTGCACAATTAATAAAGCCATACCTCAAGAAATCATCTTTATATTGCTTTGTTCCTGCTTTCAGCTTCTTCTTAATGGATTGTTCACCAGAGGCCCTGACTCTCACCAGCACTGCTTTGTCCTGCCGTGGACTCGCCTGAGTCGCTCTGTCCAGCAGATTCAGTTGTAAGATCCTGGCCTGTTTGTGTCTCTGGCCTTCTCTTCCTTATTATGAAATCATCCACCTTCAGCTCTTCACAGTCCTGTGGCCTTGCTTCCAGGCAGCTATAAAATGGAGGAATCTCTCCTCCATTGTTTTGTGCCTAAAGCACGGACCTACAGGACGCATGATGTCAGTGAGAGCGTCGGATGCGTGTCAGCCTCTCTGTCACTGTTTAGGGGGCTGTTTAGCTCACAGGGCTAAATCGCTGGCTTTGAAAGCAGACCAAGGCAAGCCAGCAGCACGGTTCGATTCCCGTACCGGCCTCCCCGAACAGGCGCCGGAATGTGGCGACTAGGGACTTTTCACAGTAACTTCATTTGAAGCCTACTCGTGACAATAAGCGATTTTCATTTCATTTTCATTTCACTGCTTTTGGCAGGAGGACTCCATTGCTTTTCAAAATAAAATCTGGGCTGGGATTCTCCCTTACCCGGCGGGGCGGGGGGTCCCGGCATGATGGAGTGGCGTGAAACACTCCGGCGTCGGTCCGCCCCAAAGGTGCGGAAGTCTCCGCACCTTTAGGGGCCAAGCCCTCACCTTGAGGGGCTAGGCCCGCACTGGAGTGGTTGGCGCTCCGCTGGCTGGCGTGGAAGGCCTTTGGCGCCATGCCAGCTGGGGCCGAAGGGACACCGCCGGCAGGCGTAAGTCCGTGCATGCACCGGAGCATCAGCGGCTGCTGACGTCATTCCCGCGCATGCGCAGGGGAGGGGGTCTCTTCCGCTTCCGCCATTGTGAAGACCATGGCAAAGGCGGAAGGAAAAGAGTGCCCCCACGGCACAGGCCCGCCCGCCGATTGGTGGGCCCCGATTGCGGGCCAGGCCACTGTGGGGGGCACCGCCCAGGACCAGATCGCCCGCGCCCCCCCCCCCCCCCCCCCCCCCGCCACCAGGACCCCGGAGCCCGCCCACGCCGCCTGCTCCCGCCGGTCAGGTAGGTGGATTAATTCCCGCCGGTGGGAGAGGCTTGACAGCGGCGGGACTTCGGCCCATTGCGGGCCGGAGAATCACCGGGGGGGGGGGGGGGGGGGAGCCCGCTGACCGATGCGGTGTGATTCCCGTCCCTGCCGAATCTCTGGTGGCGGAGAATTCGGGACACGGGGGTGGGGGGGGGGGGGGGGGGGTCGGATAATCCCGCCCCTTGTCACTGACAGCGCACAGACGTCAGGAGGAGGCGGTCTGCCCCGCTGGGCTTTGGGCCTGCGCACTGCCGGATTGACCTGAGGAGACACGCATGCGCGGAACGGCCGGCATTTTTTAAAGATGGTCACATTTGGTATTTTTAAAAGCCAATCGCTCCGCGACCTCCCGACACCCGACTGTGACCCACCTACAGGTTGCAATCCGGAGTTTGAAAAACACTGCCCGAACACACCCCTAACGCCTCCACAGTGATCGTACTCCCACCCACCTCTCAGGGCCCCAGCCATTGCAATGCTGACCCTCCCCCTTCCCCGTACTCCACCCAGTAGCTATTCTGCTCTTCACATCCCCACTCCCACACATGTCCCACTTATGGCAGATACACTATCATCTAACTTGGCATGACTGCCACCTACACCCTCCGCATCTTTCTCACTGCACAACCGGTGTGGGCTGGCCCAGCTGGCCAGAATGATGCCAGAACTTAACCCCATTCGAGGATCGAGCTCTTGAACTTACCGGTGCAGAGCAGGACCGCACCTGTGCACAGGGTGAGGTGGGGGCTAAAGACACAAGTGAGAACCCTCAACGCAGGGCGGCATGGTGGCACAGTGGTTAGCACTGCTGCCTCACGGCACCGAGGACCCGGGTTCAATCCCGGCCCTGGGTCACTGACCGTGTGGAGTTTGCACAATCTCCCCGTGTCTGCGTGGGTCTCACTCCCGCAACCCAAAAAAATATGCCGAGTAGGTGGATTGGCCATGCTAAATTGTCCCTTAATTGGCAATTCATTGTATATCAGTGGCGAGATGATGGTGTCGTGGAAATGTCATGGAACTAGTAGAGGTCCAGTCTCGTGCTCTGGAGACGCAGGTTCAAATCCCACCACGGCAGTTGGTGGAATGTAAATTCAGTTAATAAAGTCTGAAATATAGAAGCTATCTTCAGTAAAAGTGACTCAAAACTATCATCGATTGCCATAAACAACCATTTGGTTCTTAGGGAAGGAGATCCGTCAACCTTGCCTGTTATGACCTTATATGTCACTCCATTGAGGCTGACCCTTAATTGCTCCCTGAAATGATCCAGTCAAGTTACACTTTTGGGGCAAATAAGGATGGGCAACAAATGCCGACCTTGCCAATGATACCCACGCCCCATTAAACAATACATTTTAAAATACATTTTATTTACTTAATTGAACTTTCAAACAATGATTAACTGCTCAATATGCTAAGAGAGGATTGTGTTATTAAAGGTTCCATTGTGACTGTGAGATTATACAGCTCTATTAATGCAACCAATGATGCAATCTTTTCCATCACGTTTATTTCTCTGTTCATGGAAGCATCTCATAAATATAAAGCACATGTGGGCTTCACAGTGCTTTTCACTGGCGAGATAGAATAGTTATAGATTAAATTATTTGTTTTATGACTCAAAATCTTCATAAATTAGAATGAAGGGATTCATATTTTAACCTTTTTTATTTCAGCTGTTAATAATGACTAAATTTTTGGCATCTTTCCCAGGAAGACTCTTCATTCAATTTACACGGATAAATTTATTCTCAACTGATTTGGACAGTAGGGTGGTATTTTAATGACTTTATGATTATGTATGCAGAATGGCTTTGCTTGAATAATTGAGTTACTATGAGAAAGGCTACACGGACCGGAATATGTCAAAATGACCCTGCACATACACACACACGTAACAGCAAACGTAGCAAGGACATACTATTATTAGCGGCAATATAAGTAATTTTAAAACTCCTTTAAACATGACACAAATGTCCTTTATAATACCGGCGGAATAAGCTGATCAATGGATAAAACCTATTTCATTAACGATATGTGGAACAGGATTAAACGCAAAATGTTGTCTCAGATTGTCAAATTAATATTGTATTGATTAGCTAGAGTGACACAAAGCTAGAATTCTGTAAAGATTGCTTTCATTTTGACCTCCTTAGTGACTAATGTGTTCCAAATTGCTAGTCACGATAATGTTTCTTGCCATATAAATTAGGAAGTCATCATTAAGGGAAATCTTCATTCAACTAATTAGATGAAAATGTTAAATAAAGACACTATTGAGCGTCATTGATGAGCATGCTTTCAAACAGACATTCCACTATATCTGGCGTTTACATTTACAATGAGAACTCTTTGTTAATAAAAGATGTTTGCAAGAAATAAGGGTTAATCTCCCACATAAATGGATCGAGGATTACTTTTGCTTTTTTCACTTTTGCTCCAATTTTGCTTTGTTGCACTGTGAAAGTTGCAAGGGTATGGCACTCTTGTGGCACAATATGGGGGCTGGTTTAGCACAGTGAGCTAAATAGCTGGCTTGTAATGCAGAACAATGCCAGCAGCGCGGGTTCAATTTCTGTACCGGCCTCCCCAAACAGGCGGCGGAATGTGGCGACTAGGGGCTTTTCACAGTAACTTAATTGAAGCCTACTTGTGCCAATAAGCAATAATTTATTATTTATTATGATGGCCTTGTATTTCATTTCGCACCACACACACACACACACACACACACACACACACACACTTGTCAAGGATGGCATGGTGGCACAGTGGTTAGCGCTGGTGCCTCACAGTGCTGAGGACCTGGGGTCGATCCTGGCCCCAGATCACTGTCCGTGTGGAGTTTGCACATTCGCCTCGTGTTTGCGTGGGTCTCACCCCCATAACCTAAAGATGTGCAGGGTAGGTGGATTGGCCACGTGAAATTACCCCTTAATTGGAAGCATTTTTTAAAACACACACTTGACGAACTAATCGCTGGTCCTTGAGCAACATTGACTGCTGGGTTTTTTGTTCCCTCCGCGTTATTATCCCATTTTTTACTTATAAATGTGGCTTGCGCTTGTCCACATTATTTGTTCAAACCTTCAGATTTAACAGCTTTCATGAGCTTTGGTGGCACTTCGTGCCAGTAGTAGCGCTGAATGTAATGGTGTATCCTTGTGATGCATGAGTCTAAGTGGGTGGGATTTACTGGCCTTGACGCGCCCGACTTGGTGGCACGATGAGGCTATTGAATCTCGTGAGAGGCATCTCATGAGATTCGCGAGGCTTGTGCCGTCTCATCAGTTTTTTTTAATTGAAAGTACCCAATTCTTTTTTTTCCAATTAAGGGGCAATTTAGCGTGGCCAATCCACCTACCCTGCACATCTTTGGGTTGTGGGGGTGAAACCCACGCAAACACGGTGAGAATGTGCAAACTCCACACGGACAGTGACCCAGGGCCGGGATCAAGCCTGGGTCCTCGGCTGTCTGAGGCAGCAGTTATAGCCACTACGGCATCGTGCTGCCTCATCTTGTGGGATTCAACCGAACCTCCCAAGATGTCGCGATCTGGGCCTCGCCCGTACTGTGCGTGATCCAGATCTTAATGGCTCATTTAAATATATCTGTGTCCTATTCTCCCAGGGCCCAGGAACTAATGGCCTCCCCAGCGAGGCCTCAATCGGGCTCCGCTTAGTACTGGTCCACACAAACGTGGACCAGTCATAATGACACGTGGGAGTGTCTCCCAGCCCATTGTAGATCCCGCGGGCGGTGGGTCTCTGGGCAGGGTGGTATCCTGGCTCGCCCACTGGCACCTGGGCACCTTGGCACTGTCAGCCTGGCACCTTGGCACTGCCATGCTTCGCAGTGCCAAAGTGCCCAAGTGCCAGGTTGCCCTGCCAGGGGTGCCTTGCCCTTAAGAGGTGGGATGAGGGGGACTCAAGGACCCACAAAGAGGTAGGTCGGTTGCAGTGGTGGGGTCCAGAAACCACGGTAGGGATGCTGTGGGGGGTCAAATATCAGAGCCTCCTTTAAAAATGGCACCCCGATTCACAACTCCTTTTGTAGGTTCGGGGTATTCTCTGCCGAGGCCAAAGAAACCAGAAAGTGCCGTTGAATAGGAAGATGTTTCTCACTGCTGCAGCTGCCAAAAAATACCCCGCTCAACCCGCCCAAAAGCGGACTCTGATTTCCTCTGGTAAATCGCATCCATTGTTAATGTTACTTGCTTTCTGCTAAGGCAGGCTCAGAGGGTAAAGGAACTTCACTTCAGTGGCAAAAGAGGCTCAAGCATTTTGAGAAAAGTAATACTTTAATATCATTGTTGTCCATCACTGTGTGCGTGTGTTAGCTGGTGACAAGACACAGAACTATGATATTACCTTCACTGTAATTCACGATTGTACAAAATATAATACTGGTTGAATTGCTATGGGATTTAGAATCAGATTAGGCAGTTGATTCCCAGGTACAGCAGGTAATGCTTAATGTTGAATCACCGATTAGGCCTCAGCTGGAGTATTCTATCCAATTCTGGGCACCACATCTTCGAAAGGACGGAAAAGCTTTGTTGTTGGTGCACAGGAATTACATTTAGTGATATCATTTTGGTAAAATGATATCAGACTGAGGAAATTTCATTCTGTGGGATGATTGGAAAAGCTGTGATCATTAGGGCAGAGAAGAGCTTGAGAGAGGAAAAAATGGAATGGTTTTGATAGAGTAAGTAGGCTAGAGTTCAGGGAATAATGATAATCGGAGGATACAAATTTAAGATGATTGGCAAAAGAGCCAGAGGAGAGATGAGGAGATTTTTTTTAAGCGCAGCAATGTGTTACGATCTGGAGTATACTGTCCGAGAGGTGAGAGAAAGCAAATTTCATGGTAACTCGCAAAAAGGAATTGGATATATATTTGAAAACGAAATGTTTGCAGGGCACTAGATGGGGGTGGGGGGGGGGGGGGGTGTGTGTGTTGCGGAGAGAAGCAACGGAGTGTATAGTTCTTCTAAAGCAGTATAACAGGCCAGATGGCATCCATCTAAGCTGTCTGATACTTTGGATGGAATTTTATTTGCTTAGTTTTTAAATGTAGGCCGGAGCCATTTCCAGGTCCCCACCCTGATGGTTTCTGATGCCCACCCACCTCTGTCATCTCCCTGGAGGTGGACAATTAGCAAACTGGGGCCAATGGGAGCACCTGAGTCTCCAGCAGTCCCACCAGGAGAGAGGTGGGTGCAGCTGCTGTGGGTGGGAGATCACAAGGACACGTCAGAAAGAAGGCGCCCCCTGAATACTTCAAAAAATCTTAAAATAAGAATGGCCACAGCTGCCAGGCCAACACCATGAAGGGGGAACCCCACCATAAGATGGCATACCACTCTGGCCTTCTGGCACTCATGGCCCCAGGGCAGGTAGGGGAAATTAAAGGAGCTATCTGCTGGACTTCGGCCTGACAGGGGATGGCCATTGTGATGATCCCAGCAGCGTGGACATTTTGCCACATGTCCACTAAGCTGAGGTAACTGGTTCCGATCCAACCCTGTCTCCAGCTAGGTTGCATGGGAGTGGGATTGCATCGGGTGCATGGCCTGACAGACACCATGGGCGGGATTCTTCCATTCGGCAGCAGAGTATCCACGCTGTCGGAAACGCCATCGTGTTTCACAACGACATGAACGGGCCGCTGGGAGTACCGCTTCTCACCCCTGTAGGGGGCCAGCATGGTGCCGTAGCGGTTCACGCCACTCCAGCCTCCCATGCCGGCGCGAACTATGCACCGCAGGATCCGCGCATGCGCAGTGACGGCCGGCACCAACCCACGCATGCGCAGTGGCGGCCGGCACCAACCCACGCATGTGCAGTGGCCTCCTTCAACGCGCCGGCCTCGACGCAACATGCGTGGGAGTTCAGGGGCCGGCGCGGAAGAAAATAGGCCCGGGGAGCGAGAGGCTGTCCCGCCGATCGGTGGGCCCCAATCGTGGGCCAGGTCCCATCAAAGGTCCCCCTTGGGGTTGGAGCCCCCCCCCCCCCCCCACCCACAGGCCGCCCCCCAACCCTGCACGCAGATTCCCGCCGGCTGCGACCAGATGTGGACGGCGCCGGTGGGACTCTGCCTTTTTAGAGCAGCCGCTCGGCCCATCCTGGCCGGAGAATCGGCGGACCGGCCGTGTACAGCGGCCCACGATCGACGTCGGGACGGCTTGGCCCGGTTGCGGGGATTCTCCGGCCCGGCCCCGGGCTGGGAGAATCCCACCCCATTCCCCTGATTTAAACTCCTGTGGAATCTTTACCAGGGGTCCTGGGTAAAACAAGTATAAAATGACTGTCTCTCCACAATCACTGTGCACAATACTGTTATCAATAGACATGCATGATAGCAGAGGTGATATATTTCTTAACAATACTGTATTTTACCCAGTTGGAGTTTTTAATAATCCAAATAGTGTGACAGTTCACTGAGAATGTTTAGATTTCACTTTCGCCAGGCTGGTGAATTCAATTGTCACTTTTTACTTTGCAACAATTTTTCTCTAAAATTTACTTTTGATTGTTTTCACCTACATTCTGTGTGTTTTCATCAGGTTTTCTTCCTTCTTGTCTTTTGCATGTCATTCATTTTTCTTCTCTTCCATATTGCATCTCACTTCTGGATGTAGCAGGCACGGGTGTCTGGCTAGCATGTCTAAACTGAATAAAACTGCTAAAAGGTGAGGGTAACCTTGAACTCAGTCAAAACAGAAAGTAGAATTGAACACTCCGCTGGTGCTAATACACTTATCTCATTTTCCACAATTCATAATACTCTCACTTGGACACAAAGATGGCACCCATAGCGTGCAGCTGGAATAACCAAAAGAAGTTGACTGGACTGATAAAGTGGTGTTAAATGGAGCTTTCCAGGGAATCATTGATATTTTCCATGTTATCCATGTCAGTTCCCCCCTCCCCTCAAAGGGAAAAGCAGTCTATGATCATCTGAGATTATTGTGACTTTACCTTAAGCCCCCGTCTTTGGCTGGGTGTCAGTTTCAGTCTGATTACGCCTTGTAAAGTTAACATTACAGCTTTAACAGGTTTGCATACATCCAAGCTGATGTTGTTGAGAGTTCTTGCAAACATTTCTTTCATCCTGTAAATCTGGACTGCAGTTAAAGCTGGTTAACCGGAAACAATAAGATAATTCTGTGACCCATGACACGACTCATGTATTTCCCACTCGCTTTATTTTTTTCTCAACTATTTTGCATTCAACAAAGAGTGATTTATGGGTGGTGGAAATTTCTACGTGAACAGAAATATCACCATAATGTGCTAAATTGTACAAGGCAAAGCGAGAATGAAGGATTCTCCCTCAGTTCACAGATGGTTCTGTGGTGTGTGCTGGAGGTACAGGGAGCAGAGAATAATGACATCTCCTTTGTCATTGCCTATTGTGAATAACAAGATAAAAATGGAAATTCCGACAGAAACCATTTATTTATTCAAGATCAAATAAACCAGATTCGAATCAATGTTCACATAAAGCTCAAAAAACCCACTTCAGCTACCAAGATACTTCCAGTGCTGCCACAGTAAAGGTGAAAATTGCAAGAAATTCATATATCTGCAGAGAAAATGAACAACCAAGATTCAAACAGTTGGATTAGATGCACACTTTATTCTGTGTTAATAGTGTAGCCAGCATAGATTTAATACTACAAACTTAATAAGGGATCCTATAACTGAAAAGTAGAATAGAATTTTTCCAAACAAATGTGACTTTGTATTGGGGAGGTTTGCTGACTCTTCAACTATAGCCTTGGTAAGTAGTAGATAAAATCTGGAAAATGAGCCAGGGTGTGGCAGAATCACACAGGACAAGTCTTAGAGCCATTATTGCACAGAAGGAGACCATTTGGATCATCGAGTCAGCACTGACTCACAATCAGTCCCATTTAGCCACTTCATTTCCGTAAACCCTGCAAGTTTATTTTCCTCAATGCTTATCCAATTTCCTTTTCAAACCATTAATCGTCTCCGTTCCACAACCCTCATAAGCAGTGAGTTCCAGGAAAAAGTTCTTTCTCGAATTCCCCCCTCCCACCCTGCCAACATCTCTTCCTCAAAACGTTAAACCTATGCCCTCTAATCCTTGCACCATCAACTGATCAGAACAGCTTTCCTCTGCCTTACATATCGAAATCCGTCATGATCTTGTACAGCTCTTGTTAAATCTCTCAATTTCCAGAGAGGTACAATGACGCAGTGGTTAGAACTGCTGCTTCTTGCCGCTGAGGACCTGGGTTCAATCCAGCCCTGGGTCACTCTCCTTGTGGAGCTTGCATATTCTCCCCCTGTCTGCGTGGGTCTCACCCCCACAAACCCAAAGATGTGGGTAGATTGGCCATGCTAAATTTGTCCTTACTTGGAAAAGAAAATTGGGACTCTAAATTTATATTTTTAAATAATCTATCAATTTCCTTTGCTTTGAGGAAAACAACACCGGCTTCCAGCCTTTTCTGGTTTATTTAAAATATATATTTTAAGTCTGCTTTTATGCAACAAATATTGAATATTTGATTTGCATTGAAGTAAAATCTGAAGAAGGCAGCCATGTAATTGTAAGCCATTGCATTTGAAAAGTAGATGGTTCTCAAAATCAATATTTCTGCAGCAAGGGCATTGCATTTGTGAATTAATGAGCCTTTCTTTAAACTAGTGCTGTGAAAAGAAGCAACTCTTCTGAGCGAGTGTCATCAGCTGCCCGTAGAGAGAGCTTTGGAGAGTCAAAGAACACCAGGACCCGCACTGGTTCAACTAGCAGTGGTTCCAGTGGGAAAAAGACCAGCGACAGGTAAATTAATGTGCTTACATACATTTTCTAAGTATTCTACACTCTCCGTAATGTTGAACAGAAGTTTAATGGTATTATCTCGGCCATGGAGAAAAGGGTTAGCATGCTATTTGTGCCTTCGAAAATTAACAGATAGCTTCAGCTTGGAGAACACCATTAACATCCCCTTCCTTCGACTTGAACTACATCTGTTGCCCTGAGAATATTTATTAGTCTTTTCAGCTGGCCAAATCAAAGTAACGGGCTGTGACCAATAGAGGGGCACATTTTGAAAAACTTCAAATACATTTTATTAAAATACCAGTTAAGAGTGTTGCATTTTTACCTCTAATAGGGAACAGTTTGAATTATTATGAAGTGATCTGAATTTGTAGGGGTGCTAAATAAAGGTGCCCTGGTTCAGTTTAGGTGTCAATGTCTTCTATGAAATCATCCTGAGGAGATCATCCTGCATAAATTGATATTGAAACAATCTGACGTGATGCTGATATTGAAGGCCAACTTCAATTGGTGTCTTTTGCACCTGTTAGGCCAATGAGGCCTAAGTAGCTGAATTGGCTGAGAGCTCCATGTGATGATCTGCAGATGGCATTGTGACGGCTGTTTTGGATAGTTCCAAATCAGCTCAATAATCTTTTTTTTTTAATTATCCTATTTTTTAGACAAGAAAACTAATTGTGTGCTATGTAAGCGGTATTGGTACTGATATGAAGATTCAGACTAATATTATTTCTTTCACAGTAAACCCAAGGATCCGCTCTTTAATGCAGGTGAGTAGCTACAACAATTATTCCTGTTCAATACTAGCTTTCTGAAGAGCTCAATTAGACCATCATGAAATTGTAGCATTCTTGCTTTCTGTGTTTTATGTTCTTTCCTCATTTGATGTTCCTGCTCTTTGAAATGAAAACTCTTGGCTTTGGTTTCCCCAAATTTTCAAATACATAATTTTGGAAAGCTAGGGTGAGGAATTCAACCAGAATCCCAGAGCAGTGTATCATCCATATCAGACATTCAATGCTGAGATAGACACCATATAGGAACCACTGACTGAAGCGGATATGTAGATTTTGTGTTGAATAATAAGTCATAATGTGATGCTCAGTGTATGCTTTTCCTTTGCTGAAAACAATTGTTAAAATTCTACCAAACAATGGACTAGCTTGGCCCCTTCCCATTCACCCACCTACCCTTTCAGGAGATATATCTTTGCATATTTTCTTCAACTAGGTTGGCTGCTGCCAACACAACAGCGATCAGGAAGTCCGGTTCTAAAGCATATGGATCATTCTGCCTTCTGTGCCTCTTCTCCCTTCCTTTATCCACAAAATGGAATTACTGACGTTCATGAGTGTTTCTCATGGTTCCACAGTAAAGGATAGTGCTGATTATATTTGTATCCCAATGGAATGACCCATTACTATCTCTCACTTATCTGGGTTGTTATTGAGGAGACAGTCATCTTTAAAATCAGATCATTGGCAGCTCAGATACGTTTACTGGTCACTGCATCAATCTTCAATGATGGCTATTCTTTCCATGTATAAAATGTAGCTAAGTGATATTGCTCTGGATGTGCAGTTCCAGATAGAAGTTCCCTAATGATGAAACAATTATATCTTTTGCAAAAAAAAAGCAAATGTGAAGTGCAAAAAACAATTTCACAAAATTAATGGTTGGGGTCTGGAATGCGCTGCCTGGCAGTGTGGTGGAGGCAAGTTCAATCAAGGCATTCAAGGGGGCATTCGATGATTATTTGAATAGAAATAATTTTCACGGTTATGGGAAAAGGCAGAGGAATGACACTAAGTCATAATACTCATTTGGAGAGCCAGTGCAGAGACGATGGACTGAATGGCCTCCTTCTCTGTGGTAGCAATTCTTTGATACAGTGATTATGTTACGTAACTAAAGGCCAAATTCCCTTTGCACCAATTCTTCATGTGCTATTGGGAGAAAGGCCAAATTGATGGAAATCTGAGAACTATGTGTATTGTTCCCATTTTGCTCATGTGTGGAGCCAAATCTGAGCTTCTTTTTACGTTGCTGACATCTTCTCTGGACTGCACTTGAAGAGGGTACAGCAATGTAAAGGGCCTTTGTACCCAAATTTACCTTAATAATGGGAAGTGCACTTCAGGGTCAAACAGCCGCCGTAAAACCTGGTGCGATTTATTATTGAGCTGCTGCTTAAATACTACCAATCATAGGGTATTGTCAAAATAGATCTTTAATTTTAACTTTATTCATATAAAATAGTATTGTTTCAGGATGTACTGCAAAATTGGCTGTAAAACAGTTCTTATGTGCCAAGGTCATGAAAGGCATTAAATAAATGTACGCTCTTCTTCAGAGTAGGAAACACTTGGCGATAATAAAAAGAGAAGCCACACAGATAAATAAACATCCTCCTATTCCTGCACCCTAATTCTTCATATGGGCACTTTTTTTCCCAGTCCCCTTTCTGGCTACTTGGCACTAAGGTGCAGTTTACTAACTCCCTACAGGGTAGATAGCAGCAACAAGGCTTGCACATCGAACATAGCTCTAGAAAATGTCCCAGGATGCTTCACAGGAAGCATTAGGCCAAATAAGCAAAATTATGATCAAAGAGGTAAGTTAACAGACATCCTTAAATAAAGTGAGGGAGGTGATGAGATGGAGGGGTTTATGGAGAGAATGCCAACATTTCAGGCTTGGACACCTGAAGGCTGCGACTCTTGGAATGAAGGAAGGGTGGGATGCACAAGAGGCCTGAGCAGGCGGTGAGTTTGGGGAGGGCAACAGCAGGACTGGGGGAGCTTACATTGATAAGGGGCGGCTATGAAGGGATTTAAATGCAATGGGAATTTCTAAGACTGTGGGCTGAATTTGATGGCTCTGTCATGGTGGGGGCTGGGCTGACAAATGCACCGAGTCATTCAAAAACCCATTGACTTCCGTGAGAGCAGAAAGTTCCACCCTGGAAGTAACCCTGCAAGCAGTTTGAAAACACTGAGACTGGGGGCTGACCAAAGGAGGCAGTGGGCAGTTAGAGCTCAGTGGAATCATCAGCGTACTTGGAATTGCTGAGCCCACATCTGCAGAGCATGTTACCATGGGGCAGCGGGTAGATGAAAATCTGAAAAACGGTCAAGGTTATGTCCTTGAGAAACTCCAGAGGTCGCAGTACAGGGGATGAGAAGCAAAGCTATTGCTGGTGATTCTCTATCAATGATTTGATAAGTAAGTATGGAACCAAGCCAGTGCTGTCTTACGAGAATTGAGCAGAGGTGTGCTGTGCAGGAAGATCGGTGAGAGAGGAGGATTGGGCAGTCAGGGTTGCTGCTTGTAAAAAAATGACCCATCACCATGACCGACTACCATGAGCCATCGCAGAATGATAAGAGAAACCGAGTGGGTAGGAGAAATTCCTGGGATGGTGGCAGGAGAGTGGGAAAACGAAGCGTTGAGATGGGGATTGCAGGAGGAAAATACTCGCAAAGATAGAAGTAAAAGGTTGATGGGAAGAGAACAAGAGATGGGCCAAGAAAAGGAAATGAGGGAGACTAAAGGGTTGGTGCCTAATTTGCACCCACAGTGATCACGACACATACTTAGTGGCCTTACAAATGTATCTCTCTGGCTTTGATGTTGCTTCAGAAGCTTTCTTGTCTGGTTCAGTTTTAAATTTGGAGTCTTTGAATGAATTTCAGTGGGTTTGAAATCTGCATGAATCCCATTTACTTTGGTTATTATCAATATTGACAATGTTCTAAGTTCCTAATGGAGTGAGGCACTCCAAATGTCTGATAAGAATATGCAGCTGATGAGCAGCTAGCCAAGTCAAAGCACATGTTTATTAATATAAAGTCGTGTCCGGTGCATTTTTAGGATGATCGAGTTGCAATGTAATTTTAGTATCTGAGGGACTGAGAGTCTTATTCCTTCCCAATATATCATGAATGGAATTTGCATGTAACGGATTTATAGAAGCGAATATGCTAAGATAGGTGAGGACCTCAAGCTTCTATGTTGCATGAGAGGTCATTTAGAAGCTATAAATGAATATGGCTGTGCAGTCCTTAGAACAGGTGTTAGGTGAACCTGACTTTCCTCATACACATCTTTATCTAGCACTTCTGTCTCTGTCTCTGTAATCACAAGGAAAGCGCCGTGTGATGCATTGCAAAGGTAGGTCTCATTTGTGCAAAATTCTAGCTCTCTGAACGTACCTGTTTCCTAGCTGTCAGGTCTCATTCACATGCACACACAGCCTCTTCTGCAAGCATGCTTACATTTTCTTGTAAATGCAAAGCTTTCTTATCTGGGTATCACTTTTCACTGCAACCAACCTTTCCAAATGCATTAAACAAACTCTCCTTGGAGCAGTAACCCATCCTGGACATAGTTTACCATCTGGTGGTGGGGGTTATGGGGTTGGGGAGGGGGGTGGAGAACCGTGAATTAATGAGGAGGTTTTCTGACTGACTCATAGATCCTTGCGTTGTCTTTGAATTTGGCTTGTTAAGTCATGTGACTGACGTGCAGAGAGCTATGCCACATGTCATGTAGTGCTGCTTGCTTTTCAAAGTTTGCATCAATTCACCACTGCCTGAAGAATAAATCACTTTTCAGGATGCAGTTTGTAATTTCTGCATGAGAGTTTGTCAAAATGTACTAATCTTTCAAAACAAAATTCTTGTAGTTAGTCCAAATTTAGTACGGAGACATAACTCTCAGTCAGGAGTGACCTTGCCAAAAAAAATCACATGAATGCTAGTAGACAAGCCACAGGATTGAACATAGTCTTTTTGTTAGTAGCAAATCCCATGTAATGAGCAATAGACAAGCCCAGATTGGGTGACCATGGGTTTTGTGGTGTCTGAATTAGAGCTTTCTGTGTTGCAGTAGACATAGAGAGTAATATTGAATTTGGGTAATAGTGGAAAGGTGATTGTGATTGAAATCAATACAAATTAAATCACCGATTTCACACTATCTCACAAAGTCAAAATCAACCTCAAGAACAATAGGTTTAGCACTTGAGCTGTCTGCTCAATTTCCTATCTTTACAGTACAAGTATCATTTCAATTTTCTCATGGATGAGAAATTCTTTAAAAAAGTTATACGATAGGGTGGCACGGTGGCACATTAGTTAGCAATGCTGCCTCACGGCACCGAGGACCTGGGTTCGATCCTGGCCCCGGGTCACTGTCCTTGTGGAGTTTGCACATTCTCCCTGTGTCTGCATGGGTCTCACCCCCACAACCCAAAGATGTGCAGGGTAGGTGGATTGGCCACGCTAAATTGCTCTTTAATTGGAAAATAAAAAGAATTGGGGACTCTAAATTTATTTTAGAAAAGTTATATTATAACCCCAAAGTCTTTGGTTTTGTAACAGTGAACTCTCACATTTCATTTAAAGTTTAGCAACTTCCTAGATAATAAAACTACCTGGGATAAGTTGCTAATGCTTGCATTGCCTGTTTAAAAAGGGACAAATAATTGAGGTGTACATATAAATTTTTATCCATTAAATTTTAATAATGATGCTGATGTTTTAGTAGCTGAGAAATTGTAAAACCGTATGTTGCAATAGTGAGAATTAAGATTGTTATTCTTCATTAATACTGTTAGACATTAAAATCTAACTGAAATCTTATTTATTGTCATTTGTAATCATTTTTACTTCTGTCCTCCCATTTGCTCTGATCCCATGACCATCCCCATGTAGTTTCAGTGCAGATAATACTGAGTCAGATTCCAAAACCGATTGGTCCTCCCGAGAGCAGTGCTGAATTCTTTAATCTGCTATTGAACCCAGAACTAACTGTTGAAGAATCTGGAACAACCTCAATTAAACCTGTTGGGAAGCTTGGAAGTCGCAAGTCACCCTCTCTGACCTTACCATTTCCTAAAAGCCCAAGTCAGATTCTCATCAGCCCTATTGCTTTGTCAAGGTCTCCAAGTTTGCTGAGTCCACTTAAATCCCCTAGCCAATACTTCCAGATCTGCTTTTAACTCCATTTCAGAATGAAGTATTTGTTGGGCTGTGAAGGAATACATCTGTCTTGTTTTATTTTGTCCTATTATGTGTCTGTCATTTACATTTCTATGTCATATTTTGCTCTATCGTCCTCTCTTTTTTTTCCGCACACTGTTTCCTGCATTACGTTTGTTGTTTTGGATGCATAATATTGACTAAATAGCATGCGCCGCTGATGTTATTTTGGTCGGATGGAATGTGGTCACCAACTGTTGCACTTTGAATAATTTTGCTTCATTGTTTTAACATTAGCAGCATCCACTGCATGTAATGACATTGTGTGAAACCTTTTATGTAATAAAGACAGTTCCGATTTGAAATCAAATGTTGGTGTTGGCTGTCCTTCAATTCCTCTCCCTTTGTCTCTCTCTCTCTCTCTCTGAATATTGCTGCCAGTTTATCAGATCTTATTGCACCTTATATTGTTGTTATAACAGCGCTTTCAAGAAATGAGCATTATATTCTCTGTCCTTTTTATAGAGGAAGGATATATTAAAATGTTCCTGCGTGGTCGTCCAATCACCATGTATATGCCCCAGGTTATTAAGGAGACCTACAGTTTGGAAGATAAAGGTGAACTTCCAGCCAAAAAGCTAAAGCTAGACTGGGTGTATCCTTCAGCCTGCAGACTCCAACGTTGAATTATTTAACCGTAATGTACAGTTGTTAAATACTTTTTCATTTCAGCAAGCCACAGTGGTTAAAAATAGCAGATCTGGTTATTAAAAGTATTGAATAAAATGATGGCTGTGCGAGATTCTCACTCCCTGTGAAAATGTCCTGAGGGCTAGATTCTATTTTTGTGACTTTTGATGGATATTATTTTACATTTGTGCTTTTTAAATTCCAGATACCAGACCCAAATCCTGCATTAACTTGTTTGAAAAGTGCTGTCTGTTTTTGTTTTAATTCCTTTATGTCTCTTCTGTGGAAATGTTTTCATCAGAACACTCTTTGGAAAATTGCAGTACTTGTTAAAAATATATATATATATTCTTTCATGGGATGTGGACGTCACTGGCATGGCCAGCATCTGTTGCCCATCCCGAATTGCCCCTTGAACTGAGTGGCTTGCTCGGCCATTTCAGAGGAGGGCAGTTGAGAGTCACATTGCCATGGAGTCACATGTAGGCCAGACCAGGAAAGGACGACAGATTTCCTACCCTAAAGAGGGCACTTTAGTGAACTAGATTGGTTTTTAACGACAATTGAAAAGTCTTGCGGGGTCACCATTACTCAAGCCGGCTTTGTATTCCAGATTTTGTTATTTAATAATGATCTTTATTAACATCACAAGTAGTCATCAAATTTGAATTCCACCAGCTCCTATTGGTGGAATTTGAACCCTTGTCTTCAGGGCATTAATTTGGGCCTACTGGACTGAAAGCCCAGTGACATTCCCACTGTGCCGCCATCTTCCTCCATTGCCATGCATCAGCTGATGAAACTTGTAAGATTTGTTATTATTTTGAAGTTATTATTTAATCTGTAGGACTGATGTACCATCAATTGAACACGAGACGAGTTGCTGAACAAAAGTATGGCTTTAATCAGCTAGATGTTAGCCCTACAGTCGATTACAGTAAATGGATGACCGCCGGGAGTACTGGGTATTTATACCCTGCCCTGGAGGCGGGGTTAACTCAGCCTCTCGAGCAATCATGGAGCCGTCACATGACTGGTCTCAACCAATCGGTCGAGAGGCACATGACCGACCAGGACCAATGGTAAGCCGGTGTTCTGCACCAATGGCAGGCAGCTATGCTAATCATACCACCACAAGGACAATGCTACTTTTTAGATTTGATGTTTCCTAATAAGTAAAAGGATCATTTCCCCCAATCCGATTGCCTTCTTACCACATGTAACCCTGCTACACAGAATTTCTGTATTGTAGGAAATGTAAGTTTTCCAGCCTACTCCCACTCTCAATGAACTGGAAGGGCCATTTGAATTCCATAAAGCTGTGCTCTGGTGATAAATTACCATTTTGTGAGGTCCACAATAACAAAAGGAGCTATTGCAACATCAGAGCAGTGGTGGTGGTGTTGTGCTATTGTCACTGGACTAGTAATCCAAAGATCCAGGATAATGCTTGGGGGACCTGGGTTTAAATCCCACCACAGCAGAAATTCCAATTTCGGGCAGCATGGTGGCACAGTGGTTAGCATTGCTGCCTCAAGGCGCTGAGGTTCCCAGGTTCAATCCCGGCCCTGGGTCACTGTCCGTGTGGAGTTTGCACATTCGCCCCGTGTTTGCGTGGGTTTCGCCCCTACAACCCAAAGGTAGGTGGATTGGCCACGCTAAATTGCCCCATAATTGGAAAAAAATGAATTGGGGTATTCTAAATCTATTTTTTTTTTTAAATTCCAATTTCACAACAAAACATTAAAAAAATCTGGAATTAAAAGTCTCAAGATAACTATTGTTAATTTTTGTATAAAATCATTTGGTTCATGAATGTCCTTACCTGGTGTGGAACTCCAAACCCACAATTGATTGACTCTTAGATGCCCTCTGACACACGCAGTTCAATGGGAATTAGGGACGGGCAATAAGTGATGGCCCAGCCAGCGATGTCCACAGCCCCTGAACGAATAAAGGGGACTGTGTACAATGACTGCAGTCAGTTTTGTCTACTAGCATTGCTTCAAGGTCAGTAAACTAGGATAGAACATAGAACAGTACAGCACAGAACAGGCCCTTCGGCCCTCGATGTTGTGCCGAGCAATGATCACCCTACTCAAACCCACGTATCCACCCTATACCCGTAACCCAACAACCCCCCCCTTAACCTTACTTTTTTAAGGACACTAAGGGCAATTTATCCTGGCCAATCCACCTAACCCGCACATCTTTGGACTGTGGGAGGAAACCGGAGCACCCGGAGGAAACCCACGCACACACGGGGAGGACGTGGATCTGGGGCTTCAAACTTAAAGCCCAGATAGCTCAGTCAGGAGAGCATGAAACCCTTAATTGGGTGCTTAGTTATCATTTGAACATGGGGAGGCAATATAAAATAAAGGGTACAGCTCTAAAGGAGCGGAGGGGCAGAGAGACTTGGGTGTATATGTGTGTAAAGCATTGAAGGTGGCAGGACAAGTTCAGAGAGCAGTTCATAAAGCGTACAGCATCCTGGGTTTTATTCACAGGGGCATCGAGTGCAAGTGCGGGAGAGGTTATGTTGAATTTGTGTAAGTCACATTTTGAGTTCTGCATGTTGCACTTTAGGAAGGATATGAAGGCATTGGTGAGGGTGCAGAAAAGATTCACGGGAATGGTTCAGAGATATGGAAATTTGGTTATGACGATAGATTTGAGAAGTTAGGCCTGTTTTGCTTAGAGAAAATAAATATTGAGAGAAGATTTGATGGAGATATTCAAAATTTTGACTCACCTAGACAGAGTAGATAGGGATAAATGGTCCCCACTCTAGAAAGGATAGAGAATGAGAGGACCCAGATTTCAAGTAATCAGTAAAAGAAGCAAAAGTGAAATGAGGAAAAACATGTTTATGCAACGAAGATTTCCTGAGAGCGTGGTTGAGGCAGGTTCAATTGAAGCATTAAAAAGTGAACTAATTTCTTATATGAAAGAGAAGAATTTGCAGGGTTATGGTAGAGTTGCTCATTCAGAGAGTTGGTGCAGATACAATGGGCCCAATAGTATTCTTCCGCACCATGCCTTATCTATGCAATTGAAAACCGTGGAAACGAGACACTCATATGGCTTAAGGTAGTGGTGATGGTGATGTTGCCAGCACTGAGACAACATTATGATGCAATGGTTACCCAACACTTGAAGCTAAGTAGAACAGTGCAATAATTGACACCTAATTTGATTAGTAGCGGAGAAAGACATAATGCTCACTCTGATACACACAAGTGATATAATGTTTCCCTTAAACATTTTGCTTTAATACAAATGTTGGAGATATATCCAGTCATAGCCAGAGAGACATTACAGCAGTGTTCTACAAAGTCGGGGGCACGACCCACAGGTGGGTCGCGGGCGAGTGTCGGGAGGGTCGCGGAGCCGTTGGATCGGCGCGCATGTGCAAATGTGCATGCGTGCCAATAATCGGGCAAGCACATGCAGTGCGGCCGCTGTTTTTTTAAAATGGTTACAACTTTTTGGTTTACAAGTTCTGTAATGGTTTTTATTCATTTATTTTATTCATTTAATTTTTATTTTTTTCATTTATTTTATTCATTTTATTTACAAGTTCAGGGGGGTTTTATTCATTCTTTCCATTTATTTTATTCATTTTATTTTTATTTTTTTTTACAAGTTCGGGGCGGGGGTTTATTTGATATAAATTTACAGGAAAAAAATGCAGAACTTTGGACAGATGGAGACTCCATACTTTCCGACACTGGAAGGCTTCACCTTCATCCAACAGGTTCCATTGGAGGAGCGTGTACGAGGGCCAAAAGAGACCCAAAACCATTTCCTCCATTTTTGTCAGCAGCAGACAAGGTAAGAGAAAATGGTGGGTCGCGCAGGTCGGCCGGCGTGGGTCGCGAAGGTCGGCCGGCGTGGGCCACGAAGGTCGGTCGGCGTGGGTCGCAAAGGTCGGCCTGGTTGGGTCCCGAAGGTTGGCCGGTTAGTAAAAATGGGTCCCCGGAAAAAAAATTTGAAGAACACTGCATTACAGCACCCTAAGAGGCCCTTCGGCCCATCAGGGGCTGAATTCTTCGGTTCCGCAGCCACTTGTTTCTCGGTGGCGCACCGTTCTCTGGTGGCGGGATTCTCTACTCCCGTCGCTTGTCAATGGGATTTCCAAATGAAGCCACCCCACAACGCGGGAAACCCATGGGGGTACATTGAGGTGGGAACAGAGAATCCCAATGGCCAGAGAATTCTGGCCCTTTCGATGCCGGCTTTCAAACACCGATCCATTTTAATCCATCTTCCTGCACTTGGTCCATAGCCTTGAATGCTATGGCGTTTCAACTGCCCTGGAACATGTTTATTTGAGGCTGTCATTTTTCAGAATAGCTGCACTTGTCAAGCCATCCCTTTCAAAGTCCCATGGTTGTGACAGGGAGGAGGTAGCACCAGGCTGTCCAGGAGGTACAGGGTCCAGAGATGCAGATAACAGCAGTTCCATAGGGAGCTGCTGGAAACATATAACAAACATGAAAAATAACAGCAAAAATATCTCCAGCTTTATCCAACATGATTAGTGATGTCTTGTACATTCCACAAAATACTCTTGCCACCACATCCTGAAGTGTTTCTTCTGGGTAATGTGGAAAAACACAAAAGCTCAGCAAGCTGGGAAAAATATTTCAAAAATGATATGATTGTGAAGGACATAGTTGACTGAAAAGCTGCCAAGGCTCAAACATTACTTACTTCTGCCTGTCTTAGCTGATCTCGGAACCTCTCATCCTCAATATTGCAACATAATTTACCCATTGAGTAAACCTTGGAATAACAGGGCAGTGATGCCACAGACCCTCAAAACAATAAATATCGATGGATGCACAAAGCTCAGTTTGAACATTGTGGGCGGGAATAAGTCACACAAGAAAATTTGGCGGCACAATGGATTTTGAAGTTGGAAGTGGTTCCCACCCCAATGTGCTGGTGAGATAAACTACCTGATTTAAGGCTGCAATCCTGCCAATTAAGAAAGCACATAACTGCAGGGTTGTATTTGCGAATGACGTTTGTGCTCCTACGTTGTGCTAAACACAATTTGTATCATATCAATTCAGTTCTCCAGATCGCCAGCTGTAACAATATTTGACTATGTAAATATTTAATGCCACTTCAGCATGATATTTAGAACACCAAGGAGATAACTGAGACAGTGAGAGCTTTTTAAGCTTCTCTCTGTTTTGATCCTACTTTGAAGGAGGGGCTGCTGGTTATATTTTCTTCCTGTCTTGTACTGTTCTAAGTATGACAAATGACCCACGCGTTTGAACTGAGGGGCTGGTTTAGCTCACTGGGCTAAATCGCTGGCTTTGAAAGCAGACCAAGCAGGCCAGCAGCACGGTTCGATTCCTGTACCAGCCTCCCCGGACAGGCGCTGGAATGTGGCGACTAGGGGCTTTTCACAGTAACTTCATTGAAGCCTACTCATGACAATAAGCGATTTTCATTTCATTTCATTTCAACTGTTCCTAATACACCATTTTATTTATCGCAGCTACTTTGAAACTAAATATAAAACCCTTACATCAGAAAAAGAGTTCAAAACAATTAATTTGCATGGTCGCAAAAATCAAGTTGCACTACAATGCACACTGCTAAATATATCTATTCCCTCAGAGAGCAAATTGTTTTCCCTAAGCTGAAACCAAGGGCATGCGATTTAGAATGAAATGCCCCTCAAATATCCTGAAGAGAAACAGGAAATTCGAGGAAAATCTCAAACAAGTCAGGCAGCATCTGTGGAGAGAGAAATGGGGTTGATGACCTTTCATCAGAACTCTTTTTCGGAACCTGCTGTTTAAGCTTGTTCTTGGGCAATGGGCACAGGGTTGCCAACCCTCCAGAAATGGCCTGGAGTCTCCAGGAATTGAAGATCAATCTCCAGGACGCAGCTGCATGGAGAAAAATCATCGGGACTTAAAAAAGATTGGGGGGGGGGGGGGGGCGATTCTCCGAGCCCCGCGCCGGGCTGGTGAATCGCCGCAACCGCGATTTTCCGAGGTGTGGAGAATCGGCTCCATTTGTGCTGGCTGCCGATTCTCCGGCCCGAATGGGCCGAGAGGCCGCGCCGATACGACAGAGTCCCACCGCCGCTGTTCACCCCTGGTCGCTGCCGGCGGGAACTCTGGGCGAATGGTCGGGGGCGGCCTGTGGGGGGTGGGGCTCCTTCACCGGGTGGGCCTCCGATGGGGTCTGGCCCGCGATCGGGGCACACCGATCAGTGGGCCGGTCCCCCCACCCCCCCCCCCCCGGCCTACGTCACGACGCACAAACATTTGGGCTGTATATTGGAGAATAGCCCCCTGGGTTTTTTTCTTTTCTCACTTTCTTTGAACATTTCTCTTTACCAGATGTAAAAATATTGAAAATGGAAAGAAAAACAAGGCTGCTTGGCTGATAGTCAAGCATGGTAGCACAGTGGTTAGCGCAGTTGTTTCACAGCGCCAGGGTCCCAGGTTCGATTCCCGGCTTGGGTCACTGTCTGTGCGGAGTCTGCACGTTCTCCCTGTGTCTGGGTGGGTTTCCTCCGGGTGCTCTGGTTTCCTCCCACAGTCCAAAGATGTGCAGACTAGGTGGATTGGCCATACTAAATTTCCCTTAGTGTCCAAAAAGGTTGAGTGGGGTTACTGGGTTACGGGGATAGGGTAGAGGTGTGGACTTGGGTAGGGTGCTCTTTCCAAGAGCTGGTGCAGACTCGATGGGCCGAATGGCCTCCTTCTGCACAGTAAATTCTATCATTCTATGATTCATTCAATTGGATAATGGCTGTTTTAGATTTCCATTTGGTGTAAGGAGGCAGTGCATCATAAGAATGGACTAATAGCTGGAGCGTGAGGGGCAGGTTATGCGATGAATCCACCAGGAATACATTAAATCACAGCTAGCACCCTAGATCGTGCCAGCAAGGTTGCATTATTGCCCATTCCTAGTTGCTGTTAGTTAGAATCATATTGCAATCCCATTGAGAAACATACAGCTAATTGCTGCACTATTTAGAGGAGGGAAAACATTTAGAGGTGGAATTTTGTGGCCTCCCGGGGGACTGGAAATTTCTGCCCAAAATCCAGGGACCTGTGCTGGTCCATCAGATGTTCCGTCCTTCCCGTGACAATTCCCGCAGTCGGCGCGACTGGAAAACCCTGTCCAAAGAAAACAGGATTTGAATGTGTGTTTGTTTCTCTCTATTGCCCTCCCACTGGTGCATTAAAAATGACCCAACCTTCAGTTTGTTTTAAAATTGCAAACATGACACAGACCTGCATTATTTTTCAATGTTTTCACAACCAATTCACCTGATCCCGGCATCGTCTGCTATGTAATATCAAAGTGTCTCAGAATTCAAATCAACTTTATTGATCCTCTTGATCTGTGTGAAGCTTCACCACTTACTCCAGTTAATGCCCTTGACCAATACTTCAGTTATGGCTACCGAGGCCGGGATTGCCGCTGTAATCTGTACCTTCTGCCAACCGGTGAGATTGTGTATTTCATTGCGTCTGTGGTCGTACTATACAATGTGGAGGAACAACTTCAGAGACATTATACCGGCCACAATGATGACGTCAAGTGGTGAGTTTTAAAAAAGCATGAAGGAAAATGTGCCGGAGTTCAATTTGCTGCTTGTCGCTGTGAATGGTAACTCTTTTTACAGGCAATCTCTCAGCTAATCATGTGTGTCTGATTCATCTTTCCTGGCCAGGCAGCAATTGATTTACATCTGTTTGCTGTAGTGGTGTTATTCTTCATGCTGGCAGGAAACCTGCTGGAAAGTTTCGGATGACCTAAATGTTCCTGTTTTTCAAATTGCACTTATTTACCGACTGATGTCGCGCACTGGTCGGAATTCTCCGATCATTGCAATTCACTTTTCCCGCTGGCAACGCACCTCCATTTGTGGGTTTCCCGGCAGCGTGGGGTGACTCCAACGGGAAATCCCATTGACAAGCGGCGGGAAGATAGAATCCGGCCCCCAGCGGGATGCGCACCGTTGAGAAAAGCATGGCTGAGGGTCCGGAGAATCCAGCCCTAGTCAATGTGTTTGTTTTAGCTCTATTGAGGATTAAATTGCAAACAACACTGAAATGCTCACAGACTCTCAGCTGCGATTGATACACCAGAAAATCTAGTTAGGAACAACATGAGTCATGTCTTTGTTTTGATGCAACAACTGACATATTTTTGTTTTCTTTTCATAGCCTTGCAGTCCACCCTGACAGAATCACCATAGCAACTGGTCAGGTAGCAGGGATAACCAAGGATGGAAATGTGTGTGGTACTATTTATTCATCCAAGTAACAGATAATGTAAAGTGAAATAGGACACGCTGGCACATAATGCATCTCATTCACTTTGATTGGAGTTTCAATAATGGACTCCCCCACAGTCTATTCGAAAGCATCTCGACTCACTTTAATGAAGCTTTAAGTAGATCATTTAAACTGCAGCGATACAATTAAGAAATTGTGTGGAAAATCTATTCATATTTCCATTAAAGATTGCTGAGCCATTTCAGAAAGTACTTGTTGCTGACTAAACTGAAGTGAAATGAACCTACCTCTGCTTTATTTGCACAGCAAGCCGCCCCTCATGTTCGAATCTGGGATTCGGTGAGTTTGAACACACTGCACACTATTGGAACAGGTTTCTTTGATCGATCAGTGACCTGCATAGCTTTCTCAAAATCGGTAAGTGTCAGGAGGTACTCACTGAGTAGAATGAATTTTCTATGAAACACTGTAGGGAGTTCTGTTATGTATGTGTATTTCCATTCATTTCTTTTCCAGAATGGAGGCTCTACTTTGTGTGCAGTGGATGATTCTAATGACCATGTCCTTTCAGTATGGGATTGGCAGAAAGTAGAGAGACTAGGTGATATTAAGGTATTTTCTTTCTGAACATCCTTATCTCTATAATACTGCAAATATTTTCTTTGATTGGCTGTTCAGGAATCATGATAACAGTCAATCAAATCAACTATTTATATTGTAATATATTCTGTCAGATTTGTTTTGTTATTTTTAACCAGAGGAGGGGAAGGATAAGGCAGAGTGTGTACAGGAGAATGTATAGGCCACAACCGGGGAGGGGGGTAAGATAGTGGTGTTGTCACTGGACTGGTAATCCAAAGACCCAGGTTAATACTCTGGGGACCCAGGTTCGAATCCCACCATGAGATACTGAATCCAATAAATATCCGGAATTAAAACTTGGCACAGTGCTTAGCACTGCTGCCTCACAGCACCAGGGACCCAGGTTCAATTCTGACCTCGGGTAACTGTCTTTGGAGTTTTCACATTCTCCCCGTGTCTGCGTGGGTTTGCTCCGGGTGCTCTGAGGTCCTTCCACAGTCCAAAGATGTGCAGGTTAAGTGGATTGGCCATGTTAAATTGACCCTTGGTGTCCAAAGGTTAGATGGGGTTCCGGGGATAGGGCAGGGGATTGGGTGGAAGTAGGGCGCTCTTTCGGAGGGTCAGCGCAAACTCAGTGGGCCAAATGGCCTCCTTCTGCACTGTAGGGATTCAATCTATATATTCTATGATGACCAAAAATATGCAGGTTAAGTTGATTGGCCAATAATAAAGCCCCTTAGTGTCAATGGATATGCAGTTTTCCTGGCGTAAAATACCACCATTTTCACGCCGGCGTGGGGACTTAGTCCAGGGTGTGGGGGTGGATCTAGGTAGGGTGCCCTTTCAGAGGGTCGGTGCAGACTTGATGGGCTGAATGGCCTCCTTCTGTAGGGATTCTATGACTCGATGACCATGAACTATTGTCGATTGTCGTAAAAAACCCAGCTGGTTCACTAAGGAAATCTGCATTCCTCACCTGTGACTCCAATCCACAACAGTGCCCTCTGAAATGGTCTAGTAAGCTATTCAGTTCTATCACACTACTACGAAGTCAATAAATAGGAAAGAAAATAGACAGACCTGGACACTGGAAATGACAACGGCAAACCCAGCCCTGTCGACCCAAGTCCTCCTTACTGACATCTGGGGAAATTCGGAGAGTTGTCTCAAAAACTGACATAGTCACAGTCACAGAATCATACCTTCCAGATAACGTCCCAGACACCATCATCCTCATTCCTGGATATATCCTGTCCCACCGGCAGGACAGACCCAGCAGAGGTGGTGGCACAGTGGTATACAGTCGGGAGGGAGTATCCTCAACATCGACTCTGAACCCCATGAGGCCTCAAGTGTTCAGGTCAAACATGTTCAAGGAAATCTCCTTCTGATTACCATGTATTATCAATCAGTATCCTCCATGCTGAACACCACTTGGAGGAAGCTCTGAGGGTGGCAATGGCACAGAATGTACTCTGGTGAGGGACTTCAATGTCCATCATCAAGAGTGGCTCAGTAACACCACTACTGGCCAAGCCCTAAAGGACATAGTTGGAAGACTGGGTCTGCAACAGGTCCTAAGGGGACTAATAAGAGGGAAAAGCATTATCCTCACCACCCTGCCTGCTGCAGATGTATCTGTTCATTATAGTATCGGTAGGAGTGACCACTGCACAGTGTTGTGGAGATGAAGACCCGTCTTCACATTGAGGATACCTTCCATCATGCTAAATGGGATAGATTCAAAACAGATCCAGAAACTCAAGACTGGGCAACCATGAGGTGCTGTGAGTCATCAGCAACAGCAGAATTGTACTCAGCCACAATCTGTAATCTCATGGCCCGGCATATCCCCCACTCTACCATTACCATCAATCCAGGGGAACAACTCTGGTTCAATGAAGAGCCAGGAGCAACACCAGTCATACCGAAAAATTAGGTGTCAACCTTGTGAAGCTACAACACAGGACTACTTGCATGAAACTACATTAGCAGCAAGTGATAGACGGAGCTAAGTGACCACACAACCAGTGGATCAGATCTAAGCTCTCCAGTCCTGCCACATCCAGTCGTGAATGGTGAAGGACAATTACACAACTCACTGGAGGAGGAGGCTCCACAAATACCTTCAATGATGGAGGAGTCTAGCACATCAATGCAAAAGACAATGCCGAAGCATTCACATTAATCTTCAGCCAGAAGTGTCAAGTGGATGATCCATCTCGGTCTCCTCCAGAGGTCCCCAGCATCACAGATGTCAGTCTTCATCCAATTTGATTCACCCCGCGTGAGATGAAGAAATAGCCGAATGCACTGGATACTGCATAGGCTATGGGCCCTTACAATATTCTGGCAATAGTACTGAAGACTTGTGCTCCAGAATATGTCGCCCCCCTAGCCAAGCTGTTCCTGTACAACCACAACACTGGTATCTCCCCAGTACTGTGGAATCAAGAAGCCCCAGCAAAACTGGAGTCAATGGGAATCAGGGGAGAAACTCTCCACTGGTTGGAGTTAAACCTATCACAAAGGAAGATGGCTGTGGTTGTTAGAGGTCAGTCACCTCAGCCCCGGGACATCACTGTAGGAGTTCCTCAGGGTAATGTCCTCAGCCCAACCATTTTTAGTTGTTTCATCAATGGCCTTCCTTCCATCACAAGCTCAGATATAGGGATATTCGCTGATGACTATACAATGTTCAGCACCATTCCTGACTCCTCAGACACTGTAGCAGTCCACATACAAATGCAGCAAGACCTGGACAATATCCAGGCTTGGGCTGACAAGTGGCAAGTTACACTCACACCACACAAGTGCCGACAATGACCGGCTCCAATAAGAAAGAATCAAATCATCGGCCCTTGACATTTAATGACATTACCATCACTGAATCCCCCACTATCAACATCCTGGGGGAGACCATTAATCAGAAACTGAACTGGACTAGACATATAAATACTGTAGCTACAGAGCAGGTCAGAGGTTTTGAATCCTGCGATGAGTAACCCACCTCCTGACTCCACAAAGCCTGCCCACTATCTAGAAGGCACAAGTCAGGGGTGTGATGGAATACTCTCCACTTGCATGGGTGAGTGCAGCTCCAATGACACTCAAGAAGCTCGACACCATCCAGGACAAAGCAGTCCGCTTGATTGGCACCCCTTCCATAAACATTCACTCCCTCCACCATCGACCCACAGTAGCAGCCAGTATGTACCATATACATTTTACACTGCAGGCACTTACCAAGGCTTCTTAGGCAGCACCTTCCAAACCCATAACCACTGCCATGTAGAAGGACAAGGGCAGCAGATCCATGGAAACACCACCACTTGGAAGCTCTCCTCCACGTCACTCACCACCCTGACTTGGAAATATATCGCCGTTCCTTCACTGTCGCTCTGTCAAAATCTTGGAACTCCCTCCCTAATAGCACAGTGGGTGTACCCACACCTCATGGACTGCAGCAGTTCAGAAGGCAGCTCACCACCACCGTCTCAAGGGAAATTAGGGATGGGCAACAAATGCTGGCCTAGCGAAGCCCACATCCCATAAAAATGAATTTAAAAAAAGGTGAACTTCAACTGTGACTTTCAACTGCATATCAAAGCCAAAGGTAAATGAAGGAATTGCATTTGATTCAAAAACTTACTTCCCTGTGCTTCACACCTTCAACATTTAATCGCTAGTCGTACTGACAGGCTCTCCCACAGATCCTAGAAGTCAGGTATTTAATTAAAGGAGATGTGAAATGGATGCACATTTGCAGATTATGCCTGTTCACTTGTATTGACTTTTTTTGCACACCGATTTTCAGCCACCTGTGGTCTTCATTCTGAAATGTCCACAAAGATAGTTGAAATAGCCTTGATGTGGAACATTGATGGTTTAATTTGAAAGTGTGAGTTATCCCTAATTCAGAAGCTGCAAAATAACCTTTTCAGGCTCAGTTTCTTCTGTGGATTCCCCACCTCCACATGGGCATTTGTCCCTTATGGTATAATTTTCAGGCTATCTTCCACTGAGTGAAGTTACAGATGTGCCTAGAGTTTGCTCCCAATGGCAGAATGTAATTGCACAATATGGGCAAATTCCTGTAATTGAACTTTCAGTCTGTAGTGATGAGGCAGCAGGAATGTGAAAAATGGCCGACACTACTCTATGAGCATCCCCTTTTAAGTCAATGAAGAGTAACCGTGGCAATTTCCTGAGACCAGCTTATCCATGCACTCCCCTAAAAATAATCAAGACATCCCAAAAATTATTCAATTACTGTGCTGTGAGTCAAAGCAAGTGTACGTTCAGAAAACTTTCTGAAGTCAACTCTGTGTTTTGTTCAATTACTGATTAATTCAAACAAGTATATAAATATGTGTTCACTTGTACCCTTGCCAGTGTTCAAACGAGCCAGTCTTTGCAGCAGATTTCCATCCAACAGAGACAAACATCATTGTTACTTGCGGAAAATCACACATTTACTTTTGGACACTTGAAGGAGGCTCTTTTGCAAAGAAACAAGGATTGTTTGAGGTACGTTTGCATTGTATAAATATCATAAGCACTAGGGTTTTTGATGTGAAATAAAAATATGGGCAGTGAAAGTCAAGCACATTTCTCCAAAAGTATACCCTTGTAGCACTGTTCTACCAGTCACATGATTCCTATAATATACTTGCTTAGACAATCATTCAACTAAAGCTAGAGGGAACAAGAATATTTGAGAAATTAGGTAACATCATTAAAAGTGACACTGAAGGGCAGCTCAGTGGCACAGTGGTTAGCACTGCTGCCTCACGGCACCGAGGTCCCAGGTTCGATCCTGGCTCTGGGTCACTGCCCGTGTGAAGTTTGCACATTCTCCCCGTATAATCAGTTTACCCATTTTGACTGGAATAATTTGATTGTGGTGATATGCATCACTGTAAATACACAAGGGGTTAATGTAGGTGTACTGCGACTGAGTAAACACTAGAGGGAACACCAGAGACATCATGACACACAGATATTCAACCAATAGGTCAGTAAGATAGGACATGACTAATGGGCAGTCAAGACACACCCAGAGGTGACACTACCACCAGGGGGCTACCCATATAAAAGGACAGGGCACACATGCTCTTCCTCTTTCCATAGGCGACACTCAGAAGGACAGGGGCAGATCAGAAAGCATCACACCCACCGCATGGGTTAGAGCAGACTGGTTGGTTAGATTGAGTTACTATAGCAAGATTAGCAGGAGAGTCGAACTCAAGTAGGAGAATTGTTAACTGTTCAATAAATGTGTTAAACCTATCTCCAAGTCTGAACCTTCCTTTGTCAGAGTATACATCAAGGAAGCAGCTTATGCCACATGAAGAAGCATAACATAACAATGATAGAGATGAAAATAGAATTATACTTGCATAAAATGTTTTTTTGACTTAATTTGTATGCAATTGGGATTTCCATGCAACTGTTACTAAGAGGTTTGACCATAATCTTTGAACGCTGTCTTCATATCTCATAACTGCAGCACCTTGTTGTCCAGGACTGCCCTCAGTCTGAAACACGTCCAATTCCTGACCTGCCACAGAAATACTTGGTAACTGGAATGTAAAGGACACGGGAAAAAGCACTATTTAGTTCCGACAGAATGTGTGCAAACAGAGAACTACATTCTGAAAGTAAATTGGCTTTCATTGTATTCAAGACTGTAACCTGCATTTGAAGTTTAGATGGCATTGATTGGCTGTGAGAATAATGATGCCAACCGGGGGCTGGATTCTCCGACCCCCTCGATGGGTCAGAGAATCGCCGGGGGGGGGCGGTATGAATCCCGGCCCGCCGCTCCAACACCACCCGCAATATTCTCCAGCAGCCAAAAATTTGTGCCGACGGTAATCGCGCCACGCGCCTCGCAGAATAGCGAGGGCCGGCGCAATGCTATGGGCCCTGGGGCTGCTCCAATTCTCCGGGTCGGATGGGCCGAAGTCCCGCCGACGTGACAGCCGGTGTAGATCAAACAACCTTTTTAACGGCGTCAACCAGTCGTGCTGGTTGATGCTGGCCAGCGTGGGGTGGCCACTGGAGACGTGACGGCTCGGCCAAAGGTGGGAGGGTCGCGGGTGCCGGTGGAGGGTGTGTCGGTGATCATGGTTGGTGCCGGGGATGGTGGGGTGAGTGCCGGGGGGGGGAGGGTGAGTGCCGACGAGGGTGAGCGCTGGGGAGGGGGGAGCAGGGAGGGTAAGTGCCGACGAGGGTGAGCGCTGGGGAGGGGGGAGCGGGGAGGGTAAGTGCCGACGAGGGTGAGCGCTGGGGAGGGGGGAGCGGGGAGGGTAAGTGTCGATGAGGGTGAGCGCCGGGGAGGGGGGAGCAGGAAGGGTAAGTGCCGACGAGGGTGAGCACTGGGGAGGGGGGAGCGGGGAGGGTAAGTGCCGACGAGGGTGAGCGCTGAGGAGGGGGGAGCGGGGAGGGTAAGTGCCGACGAGGGTGAGCGCCGGGGAGGGGGGAGCGGGGAGGGTAAGTGCCGACGAGGGTGAGCACTGAGGAGGGGGGAGCGGGGAGGGTAAGTGCCGACGAGGGTGAGCGCCAGGGAGGGGGGAGCGGGGAGGGTAAGTGCCGACTAGGGTGAGCACTGGGGAGGGGGGAGCGGGGAGGGTAAGTGCCGACGAGGGTGAGCGCTGGGGAGGGGGGGAGCGGGGAGGGTAAGTGCCGACGAGGGTGAGCACTGGGGAGGGGGGAGCGGGGAGGGTAAGTGCCGACGAGGGTGAGCGCTGGGGAGGGGGGAGCGGGGAGGGTAAGTGCCGACGAGGGTGAGCGCCGGGGAGGGGGGAGCGGGGAGGGTAAGTGCCGACGAGGGTGAGCGCCGGGGAGGGGGGAGCGGGGAGGGTAAGTGCCGACGAGGGTGAGCACCGGGGAGGGGGGAGCGGGGAGGGTAAGTGCCGACGAGGGTGAGCGCCGGGGAGGGGGGAGCGGGGAGGGTAAGTGCCTACGAGGGTGAGCGCCGGGGAGGGGGGAGCGGGGAGGGTAAGTGCCGACGAGGGTGAGTGCCGATCAACCACCCTCTCCCCACCCACCCACCACCAACCACCCTCCTCCCCCCACCCACCCACCACCAACCACCCTCCCCCCACCCACCCACCACCAACCACCCTCCTCCACCCACCCACCACCAACCACCCTCTTCCACCCACCCACCACCAACCACCCTCCTCCACCCACCCACCACCAACCACCCTCCCCCCACCCACCCACCCACCACCAACCACCCTCCTCCTCCCACCCACCACCAACCACCCTCCCCCCACCCACCCACCACCAACCACCCTCCTCCACCCACCCACCACCAACCACCCTCCCACCACCCACCCACCACCAACCACGCTCCTCCACCCACCCACCACCAACCACCCTCCTCCACCCACCCACCACCAACCACCCTCCCCCCACCCACCCACCACCAACCACCCTCCCCCCACATACCCACCACCAACCACCCTCCTCCACCCACCCACCACCAACCACCCTCCCCCCACCCACCCACCACCAACCACCCTCCTCCACCCACCCACCACCAACCACCCTCCTCCACCCACCCACCACCAACCACCCTCCACCACCCACCCACCACCAACCACCCTCCCCCACCCACCCATCCACCCACCCACCACCAACCACCCTCCACCACCCACCCACCACCAACCACCCTCCCCCCACCCACCCATCCACCCACCCACCACCAACAACCCTCCTCCACCCACCCACCACCAACCACCCTCCCCCCACCCACCCATCCACCACCAACAACCCTCCTCCACCCAGCCACCACCAACCACCCTCCCCCCACCCACCCACCACCAACCACCCTCCTTCACCCACCCACCACCAACCACCCTCCCCCCACCCACCCACCACCAACCACCCTCCTCCACCCACCCACCACCAACCCCCCTCCCACCACCCACCCACCACCAACCACCCTCCTCCACCCACCCACCACCAACCACCCTCCCACCACCCACCCACCACCAACCACCCTCCTCCACCCACCCACCACCAACCACCCTCACATTACCCGCATGCACACCTCCCCTCCATTGCACATCCACCTGCGGCACACTGGGCAGGGCTCACACGGTTGCCGGTGGAAGCCTATCTATAGCAGGCCATGGAGGATGGTGACAGCCCGCCCTGCAATGAGCTCCGGGCTCTACATCGTTTGACAATGTCTGACCCATGGCCACAGCACCACCCTCCACCCGGACCATCTCTGCATGCGGCCTGGACACTGCAGCGCACGGTCCCATCGTCTGCCCGGGGTGATGGCGAGGGCGACCTGGGGTGGGGCCACACTCACCTGAAGCCGACGTCCTATCACCCCTCACACATACACTGGCACTCACCTCACACCACACCCCCAAACATCGGACAGAGCACAGAGGCAGCTTCTGTAGGTGTGAAAGTGATTTTAATGACTAACAGTTCATACATGTGCCCTAGCCCCTATAACTAATCTGTGCTCTGCACCTGTGCCAACTTACTCAGTGTCTAATGTTTTGGCCATACAGTCCCTATGACTACGCCTAGGTGGTTCCCCAGATGGTACAGCAGAACTGGAGGTGGACTCCTGTGATTCCTGCCCTGTGACTCGGGTCCCCTTTGGCGGCCATTTCCTGGGGCTGGATGGGCCAGGCTGTGGCCGGGCTACTGGGATGGCGAGCTGCCAGCCTGTCTAGTCTGTTGCCCACCAGATGCAACCGGGATGGAAGTGGGGGTGGGGGTGGGGGGGGAGTCCGAGGTGTTGCGGTGTTCCGGGACCTCCCCTGCAGGAGCATCCGGAACAGGCCCCACCACCTCCTCCCCCCTCAGGGTGCCCGATGACCCCCGGGTCTCTCCATGGGTCGGGTGTGCGAACGGATCCATCATCCAACGCACCCCCGGCACCTGGCGCTGCCAGCCCTGGAGGCCCGCCCTGTTATCAGCAAAGGTCTGCAAGTTTGCCGCCATGGAGCTCAGGGAGTTGGCCAGCACCTGGGCAATGGCGCCGATGCCCTCAGCGATGGCCTGCTGAGACTGGGCCATGGCCTGCAGAGACTGGGCCATGGCCTGCTGGGACTGGGCCATAGCCTGCAGAGACTGGCCCATGTCCTGCTGAGACTGGCCCATGGCCTGCTGAGACTGGGCCATGGCCTGCTGGGACTGGCCCATGGCCTGCAGAGACTGGGCCACGGCCTGCTGAGACTGGCCCATGGCCTGCAGAGACTGGGCCACGGCCTGCTGGGACTGGCCCATGGCCTGTTGGGACTGGGCCACGGCGTAGAGCGCCTCTGCGATCTGCTGCTGACTCTGGCTCATGGCGTCCTGTGAGAGGGCAGCCATGTCCTGGGCCACAGACGCCTCCTGCACGGAAAGCCCCAGGCCTTGCATACTGCTCCCCATGTCTGACACCGTTGCCCACAATGCCTCCACCACGGACGCCAAGGTGGCACGCATGACCGGCACCACTCCCAGCTCCTGGACGTAGGTGGACTGCTCCACCTATGTCTGCAGCTGCCGCAAGTCGGCCGTCACCCCCTTCGATCGTCCCTGGGTCCATGACTGCATCGGGTCTATGGGTTGGTGTGGTGTTGCCCGTTTTGCTAAGTGTGCTTTACACTTAATTGCTCTGTTTTATAACCTTGCTCTAGAGTCGCCAGGTATCTTTATGATACCACCACAAGGTTCAAGTTCAAGTGCTGATCAATAACTCAATACACCAGTTAGTAAGGTTCAAATCAAAACACATTTATTATATACACAGTTAATCGCTACTCATGCATAAAATACTACAGAACTAGACTATTTCTACCACTAAAGGCCAATACTTAGCTTTGGAAAAGGAACCCACTGGGTCAGGGAACAATGGCCTCTTGTTCGATCCTGAGTCTGCAGGCTTCCAGCTGGTATGGACTAAGGGTTAGGAGCATCTATCTCGTAGCGTGCGTTGACTGAACACTTACTTGTTGGTGCAGCTGCTAGGCAGGTCTCTCCGAGTTGAGAGTCACGGTTGAGTTCTTTGAGGGCTGCTAAGAAGACTTGCCAAGAGACCGAATTGAACTTGGGGACTCTACTTTATAGTCCCTAGGGGCTTCGCGCCCTATTGGGCGGACCCCGTACCTGGTTCCAATTGATTGGACCATGTTCCAATCGATTGGTTTGATTTCCCCAATACTGGGGCTGTTCCCTGATCGCTGGGCGGTTCCTCAGTGTCCGTTGGCTTCTTTTGTTTTGGCTCCTGCTGGCGCCGAGGAGTCTGGCTTTGCCTCGATTACCTTAACTGTTGCTATTGTTCCCGGGGATCGCTCATCAATATGCAGATGGTCGTCAGTTTCAGTGCTGTCTGCGTTCTGCGAGTCTTAATATACAGGAAGCTTTGCATTCTGCTTGCTTCCCTGTACCTGTCCATTTTTCCCTGCGTTCTAAGCGAATCCCCATTTTAAAGTCGGGAAGTGGCCAACCCAGGTGGCTACAGTGGTAACTCCAGGAACCCGGGACCCGTCTGGGCGGCAGATGGTTACTGGCGCCGGGCTGCCCTCTGACCGTCCAGCCCCTCGGCTGCTCCTACCTCCACTTGCTGTACCGGGACTGTTGTGTTGTGCGCACCAGTTAGTGTACCAGAGGCCTCATTGCTAAATTGCCCAACCGAAGTGAGTGTCTTTGCGATGTTGGAGGGCGTAGAAGATAGCAGTGGCGTAATGTCGAGGTCCTCATCAGACCCGAAGTCCGAGGTTCCCTGGAGTGGTGTTTCCTGTCCGTCCGTCTCCTGTGTGTGGGTGTCCTGTGTGTGGGTCCCTTGGGTGCTTGTGTCGTGTGTGTCAGTGTCCCGGGTCGACTGGGGCCTGTTGGTGTGGCTGCCCTCCTTGTCGCTGGGTGTGGCCCACCGGCGTCGCCGCACTGGCACAAGATGGGGGCATCGTATGCCTGACGCTCCGGGTCTATCCCTGTCTCTTGGGCGCCCTGGCACGTCCTGGGGGCGGTCGGCATCCACAGGGACGGGTGGGTCGACATTTGGTCCTGCAATACACAATACAGCATGCTTGGTTAGATACGCAGGCGAGGATGGGGGATGGGGGAATGGGGGGTTGGGGAAGGGGGGTTGGGGGAAGGGGGGTTGGGGAAGGGGGAAGGAAGTGGGGTGTCTTTTATGCTGCAATGCCACACTGCGGCAGTGACAGCACGCGTCCGTGACGGGTGACGCCGTCGCGAATGGCGTTACGCCGCTGCTAGCCCCTTCCGGGTTGGAGGTTTTCTGATGTTCCAGTTGGCCCGACACATGAGTGGTTTGCGCCGTTTTGATGCTAGCATCGCGCCGATCACGGAGAATCCTGCCCAGAATCTGCGAATGTTTTCAACAAAGATCCACCCATCAGATTTTCTTTCTCAGTTCCTACACACTGAAAGAATATCAGGGTGAACTGGGCTAATGTGAATGATTGAGACGTGTAGGTTGCAGGCACTGAGTGTTTGCTCCTGAAGATGATTTAGAGAGTCATGTTATTTGGTTCTTGGTTGTATATTGTTTAAAAAAATGTAACTATCTAAATACATTTGCTTCTTCATAGAAACACGAGAAACCAAAATTTGTGCTGTGTGCGACTTTTGCTGAGAATGGTGACACAATAACAGGGGATTCGAGTGGAAATATTCTAGTTTGGGGAAAAGGTGAGAATAAGGCAAACTTTGCTTTTCAAATCACATTAGTACTATTGCTCCTTTTCTCCCAGATTCTGGTGATATTTAATTCTAATTTCAGCCATTAAATCATGTGCAAAGTCACGCAAAAGGATGTTATTCATGAATAAAAACGGCATCTCTGAATAGAGTCGGGCATTAGATTTGGATTTATTGCCACGTTTACGGAGGTACAGTGAAAAGTATTGTTCTGCATACAATCCAGGCAGATGAAAAAATCCATACGAGAAAAAAAAATATAGGACATACATAGACACAGACAGTGGCCTTTCTTCAACAAATGCCGGTGTGATTTCACTTCGCAACAGATAGCAATATATCTTGTAAATGTTACCGACAGTAAAACTGGTGAAAATAGATCGGTGAAGCAAAATGGTGATGAGGCCGATACCATTCTCTGTTATTCTATTTTTTGCTCAGACCAGACTCAGTAGATCTCTGGGGTGGGATTCTCCAGTAATGGGGCTATGTCCCCACGCTCGCACCAAACCGCTTGTGAATCACTCTGGACTTACCTGGAGTAAGTCCAGGGTGATTCTGCAATTAGCAGTGCCCCGGAGTACTCCTTGCAGCTCCATGCTGCCGATACGGGGCCCTGGCTTCCAGTCGGGGGTCCGCGCATGCGCACGGCGGCAGCCTGTGTCGGCCACACCGTGCAACATGGTCGACCCAAACTGTGGACAGGCACCAAGAAGATAGGCACCCCCAGATCGCGCACGCCTGCAGATCGGTGGCCCCGATTGATAGCCTGGCCGTCCTGGAGGCCCCCCCAATGAATGATGCCCCCGCCCCCCACCAGGGCGTCCGCAGACTGAGTCAGCAGCCGCCAAACCGAGTGTCCGCCGGGTGGAACCATGAAAGAACCACGCTGGCAGGAACTCGGCCAGCTGCTCTTGGAGAATTACCGCTAGGGCCTCTTTCAATGGCCCCCAACCGGCATCATGTCGACGGCGTGCGCCCGATTGGCGTCAATTCTCCGAGGACTGGAGAATCGCGGGAGCGGCGTTGGACCCAATCTCGGGTCTAATGCCAATTCTCCGCCCCCACTCCGGGCGCGATTTCTGCGCGGAAGCTCGGAAAATCCCGCCCCTGATCCCTCCCATCTGGATGAGTTTGAATTCTGTGAAAGATGAAAAATATAATAAAACTCTTACTGTTTAACAACACCCAAAACGTATTTTTAAATTCAATAAAAATGTATGGTGGGATTCTCCCATGCCGCGCTGTATGGGAGAATCGCCGCTCGCGCCACTTTTTCCCACGGCGCCGGTCTGACGCCGGCAGGCGATTCTCCGAGCAGCGGAAAATCGGCGCCATTTGCACCGGTGCGATTGGCGCGGCGCCGGTCGTCGGCCGCTGTCCGCGGCCATGCCACCGATTCTCCGGCCTTGATGGGCTGAGCGGCCACAGCAGAGTCCCGTCGGCGCCGTTCACACCTGCTCACTGCTCGCAGCCAGCGGGAACTTTGCGTGTAGGGTCGGGGGGGGCGGCCTGTGGGGGAGGGGGGGAAGGGGGGTTGGGAGAGACGCTCCTTCACTGGGGAGGGGGGGGCCTCTGATGGGGTCTGGCCCGCGATCGGGACCCACCGATTGGTGGGATGGCCTCTCCAGCCCCGGCCCTATTTTATTACACGGCCGGTCCCTAAACCCCCACGCCATGTTGCGTCGGGACTGGCGCGGTGAAGAAGTCCCTCGCGCATCCATGGGTTGGAGCGGCCCAACTGCGCATGCGTTCACGACGGTGCGGAAACTCTGTCCCGCGATTGGAGAATCGCCCCCATGGTTTCCCCAAACAATCTGCTAGCTGAGATGGTGGGAAGCTTTTGGTTGTTGGAAATTGAATGTAAATGTTGGACCCAACAGAAACGTCTAAATCTGCCTCTCCCTTTAACTGACCTGAGGCCTTAGGATTAATCTCCAAAATCCGATTGCACAACCTTGCATTTAACTGAACTACCCTAAGTGGCTCACTCAACTACATGATCGAATTTCTCTGCCCTGTAAATCCATTTACACATATTAGTCACACTTTAACATTTTCCTGGGGGTAGTTTATTAGAGCAAGTCAATCATGCTTATTGTATACATTCAAAAAGCAGCAGATTTCATCTGATAATCAGCTCATTCTTATGTTATTCATTCTGAGGCTGTTGCTATAGAATATTGTGAACAGGCTTTTGCCGGCAAGGTGGGTTGCTCGAGTTGGGAATTTCCTAACTAGCTGTTCCCGCCTGGGTAAAAAGGCTCCCAGATGGCACAATCCTCAATCCGGAGGATTGGGGAGCGGTTTGATTGGGGTTGTGGGTGTGGTTGGGGGTGGGTCTAGGATAGATTCAGACCTGCTGTCCCCAGATGTGGAACGTAGGTGGTTACAGGAGCAGCTGGTTACTGGGGCAGGCTGTTTAAAAAGCCCAGCTCAATGCTCTGGGGCATTGTCCCAATTTTATTGTGATATTTTAGGCACACTAGGCCTCAACATCATCCTCTCCCCCCAACCAGTTCTACGTTAACTCATGCCACCATATGGCCCTTCCATGCCATTTCACCCAGTATACAGTAAGGGTGCAATTTGCAATTTTCCCAAAATTACACAGTGTTGGATCAGGTGAGAAAAGTTGTGTGAGATTCACTGGCTTCACCGGAGCCTTCGATCACCTGATTTAACAGTATTTGGTGCAATTTCAATGTTCCAACGAGGATCAGACAGCCAGCTACAGGGACGAGGCCAAAACAAGGATGGAGAATTCTGAGATTGGGGCATCATTAAGGGCCCCCGGATCTCAAAGCTACATTTATGGCCACTCCCACAGAGATTGGCGCACTCCCCACAGAGATTGGGAGCCTCCCTCAAGCATCGGAGCACCACCCCCAACACACACCCCCCCCCCCCCCCCCCCCCACCACAACGTCAATATTGGGGCACCCCCCAACCACACACAAGGGGAACTTGTCCCAACCGTGGAGAGTTAACCCCTGCCAGAGCCCCCTTGGCACTGCCAGGCTGACGGTGTCAAGTGGCATCTTGCCCGTGCCGGGTCTGGTGGTGCTCTCCTCTTAAGAGGTGTGGTGAGGGGGGCTTGAGGACCCCCAATCAATAAGTTGGTGCGTTGGGGGCGGGCGGTCCATGGGTCATATTGAGGGATCGAAAGATGGGGGGCACCATTTTTGAACGACACCCCAATCCTTTGCTGCGTTGGCGAGCTGAGCTCCTCAGTGCAGGAAATGACAGTAAGTCGGGCCTCGGCTGGGCCCCCAAAAATAACAGAGTCCCGTTTAATATCGGGTTCATCCTCGGCACTGCAAGTACCCCGCGAAACGCAGCCTCTGTTTTTTCTCCCGTTTAATTATGCCCTAAAAGTGGTTGGAAAGTGGTTCGATCTCACCCAAAAAGCCGGCAAGAAACATCCGCCAAATCCATCCAAAATGACACTTAGAAAGGTTTTGGTTGAATTGCACTCTGCATCTCCGTGATGGAGCTGACATGGTCGGGAGTGGCTGGCATGGTCGGGAGTGGCTGGCGTGGTCGGGAGTGGCTGACCTGGTCGGGAGTGGCTGGCCTGGTCGGGAGTGGCTGGCCTGGTGGGGAGTGGCTGACCTGGTCGGGAGTGGCGGGCCTGGTCGGGAGTGGCTGGTCTGGTGGGGAGTGGCTGACCTGGTCGGGAGTGGCTGGCCTGGTCGGGAGTGGCGGGCCTGGTCGGGAGTGGCCGACCTGGTCGGGAGTGGCCGGCCTGGTCGGGAGTGGCTGGCCTGGTGGGGAATGGCTGACCTGGTCGGGAGTGGCGGGCCTGGTCGGGAGTGGCGGGCCTGGTGGGGAGTGGCTGACCTGGTCGGGAGTGGCTGACCTGGTCGGGAGTGGCTGGCCTGGTCGGGAGTGGCGGGTCGGGAGTGGCCGACCTGGTCGGGAGTGGCTGACCTGGTCGGGAGTGGCTGGCCTGGTCGGGAGTGGCTGGCCTGGTCGGGAGTGGCCGACCTGGTCGGGAGTGGCTGGCCTGGTGGGGAGTGGCCGACCTGGTCGGGAGTGGCTGGCCTGGTCGGGAGTGGCTGGCCTGGTGGGGAGTGGCTGACCTGGTGGGGAGTGGCTGGAGTGGCTGGCCTGGTCGGGAGTGGCTGGCCTGGTCGGGAGTGGCTGGCCTGGTGGGGAGTGGCTGACCTGGTCGGGAGTGGCGGGCCTGGTCGGGAGTGGCTGGCCTGGTGGAGAGTGGCTGACCTGGTCGGGAGTGGCTGACCTGGTCGGGAGTGGCTGACCTGGTCGGGAGTGGCTGGCCTGGTCGGGGGTGGCTGGTCGGGAGTGGCCGACCTGGTCGGGAGTGGCCGACCTGGTGGGGAGTGGCCGACCTGGTGGGGAGTGGCCGACCTGGTCGGGAGTGGCGGGCCTGGTCGGGAGTGGCTGGCCTGGTCGGGAGTGGCTGGCCTGGTCGGGAGTGGCTGACCTGGTCGGGAGTGGCTGACCTGGTCGGGAGTGGCTGACCTGGTCGGGAGTGGCTGGCCTGGTCGGGGGTGGCTGGTCGGGAGTGGCCGACCTGGTCGGGAGTGGCCGACCTGGTCAGGAGTGGCCGACCTGGTGGGGAGTGGCTGGCCTGGTCGGGAGTGGCCGGCCTGGTCGGGAGTGGCCGGCCTGGTCGGGAGTGGCCGACCTGGTCGGGAGTGGCTGGCCTGGTCGGGAGTGGCCGGCCTGGTCGGGAGTGGCTGGCCTGGTCGGGAGTGCAACGTGTGAGCTTGCCACCCACATCCTTTTCCTGTGCCAGCTGAAATTGAGGGCACCAGTAATGGGGGAAGGAATTCCAGATTCGGGTCATGCCTGCCATTTTTGAATGGCTCCAGAGTTCTTTAAACCTGCAGAAATCTGGGTCTGTGTGTTGGCAGTGTGCATTGGAAATTCAGGCCTGCACTTCCTGTGATTTTCTGCTAAAGGTGAAAATCTAGCCTCCGATGTGCTGCACCACAAATGGTAAAACCCAAATTGGAGCCTGGAATTCCCAATTTTCACCAGATTGTTGCGAAAACACAAGTCACGTGCTGTTGCAGAGAGGGAAGCAGCTTCGTATTTCCAGGATTCTGTTAAGACCTGGAACCAGAATATTTTACTTTTGGGGAGAAGTTCTGGGGATACAGTGGAGTGTGGCAGGGGATTGGAGAAAAATAAAATTGGAGTAGAAGAAAACATATAATTCTGAACTTAGAAACACAATAGTTAAGGGCTCGGCCTTCCCTGATCAAACCTTTGAGGCCATGATGTGAATAGGATGAATGAAATTAGCATTGCTCCAAAAAAAAAGTCAATTACCCTGTTTATTGCAAAATACACAAGTTTAGCTTCACCCCCTACATTGTAATTCGCTAATAAATGCTATTGTTAATTAACTGATCTTTTGCGAAGCGTCTTTGTGACCAATGAAACAAATATTAAAATTACATTTGAAACAAAGGTGAATTGGAAACTGAACGAGAGGATGCATTGTTCATTTTTTCTCTTAAATACAGTTGTGTTATTGTGACAACTTATCTTAGGTACCAACCGCATTAGCTGTGCTATTCAGGGGGCCCATGAAGGGGGTATATTTGCACTTTGCATGCTGCGTGATGGCACCCTCGTATCAGGTGGAGGAAAAGACCGAAAGCTGATCTCTTGGGACCGTAATTACCAGAAGATACAAGAAACTGAGGTGAGGCTTCCAAACCAACAATGGAATAATTTCCCAACTCTTAGATAACAATGTAACAACTCTGCCTCTGTTATCCTATGTTCTGCAGTCTACCAATATCCCATTGAACATGCTTCCCCCAGCAATGTCCCATAATTGGATTAATAGATAGAAATTCAGTCATCTTACTCTGATTATCCTGGCAATTCAATATTAATCTTCGTAATGATTAAGAATTGGGATGCAGTAGTTGAAAGATATGTGACATGACATGTGGTAAGTGTAGAGTGCTTAGGAGGGACAGATGTCCTTGGAACTATGGTTTCCCAAAGCGCTCTACCACTGAGACTCCAGCTCTATCCAGCTTTGACAAAGAGTCATCTCCACTCGAAACGTTAGCTCCCTTCTCTCTCCACAGATCTAGTCAGACCTGCTGAGATTGTCCAGCATTTTGTGTTTTTGTTTCAGATTCCAGCATCTTTTATCTCCACCACTGGGGTTTTGTTGGGTCTGTTTCAGACCAATTGGTGTAGATTGATTCCTATGTTTAATAAACAATTCCATTCTCGATGGTATCATTTCAACTTCTTTCTCGCTCTAAACTAAGTCAATGATTCAAGTTTATTATATTCAATAAAGAAGCACCATCAATTATATGACTTTTATTACCTCGCTATGAAGTTTGAAGCAGTTCACTGGCGGGCTGATGTGCTTAATATTGTTTTTACATAGAATCTTTTTTTTTAAATTTCCAATTAAGGGGCAATTTAGCGTGGCCAATCCACCTACTCTGCACATCTTTGGGTTGTGGGGGTGAGATCCACGCAGGCAGGGGGAGAATGTGCAAATTCCACATGGACAGTGACCTGGGGCCGGGATCGAACCCGGGTCCTCGGTGCCATGAGGCAGCAGTGCTAACCATTGTGCCACTGTGCCCCCCTTTACACAGAATCTGAGAAGGGCAGAAGATCTTCTGTTGAAGTTGTACATAGAAAACCCAAATAAGTTGCTAAGATGGACGATACAAAACCTGTCATCTTACATGGAACAATGAATGAATTGTAGTGTTTAGATATTAGCAAGCAAGTCAAACAAGTGTGCATTTTCAGCTTTCACTTTTTCCTCAATGACTCCCTTCCTCACCTTCCTCATTGTTTTCTTTCAACACAACCAGAGAGATAAAGATGGAGGGCCCGACCTAACGGAAAAGTTTTTAAGTGTCATTTGTGGTGGGAGTTTCCCACCGGTTCTGTCAGCGAGTTCCCCACCGCTATCTAACCATACTAATGCTTTTAGGCCCTGAAGAGTTTCTCCCAGTCAAACCCACACTTAGGGTGGGATTTACCGGCTGTTCATGCCGGCGGAAATTCCGGCCCCACGCCATCGCACGGGTTTCCCGGCAGCGAGGGGTGATGTCAACAGGAGTGGTGAGACCGGTAGATCCCGCTGGTGGGCCGCCTCCCCCGTCGAAAACACGCGGCGGGGTGATCGGTAAATTCCACCCTTAGGGTGAGATCTTTGGGCAGGGTGACACCCGGAAACGCCAAGGTGCCCAGGTGACATTGCCAGCTGGCAGGGACACCTCCAGTGTGCCAGGCTAGCAGTGCCAAGGTGCGCAGCTGGCATTTTTCTATGACGGGGATCGGGTCTGGTGGTACCCTAGAGGGGGGTGCACGAGGGCCTAAGGATCTTGTTATGGGTGAGTTGGGGTTTTGGGGGGGGGGGGTTGAGGTTTGCGTTGGGGAGTTCAGAGATCGGGACAGCGTTTAAAAATGCCATCCCAATCTCCTTCTGCGTTGAGGAGTTCTGGTGAGTGGAGCTCCTCAGTGCAGAAAACGGGACTGAGTGCAGCCTCGTCGGGGTGTACCCGCTGCGGCACCATGTCGACCTGAATGTACGTTTGGTAGCGCGATGTTTCTTTGCACTCCAAGCGCCGGGAAACACCCGGCTAAACATGCTCACTACAGACTCTGTTCCCATTTGGGCAGAACATGCCCTTAGAATTACTTCCATCACTGGGCAACTGAACTCGCTGGCAAGATCGGCTCCTCAGAGATCGAGCCTCCATTTAGTAAGAGTGCCTCAATCTCTAAGAGGGCTTGTGGGTCCCCGCCCCCCCCCCCCCCCCCCCCCCCCCCCCCCACCCACCCACAGGCAATGTCAGACTCCGAGGATGAAAGCTACGGTAAGGAGCCAACAGGGAAGTAACATATGGGAGTTAGGGTGACCGGGGAAGCTGTCACTCAAATTCTTTCCAGTAGGCTGCCAATGACCCCATTCCATAGCCTTAAAATGTTGTAGTTGTGGGGTTTCGGTAGCAGCCATGAAGGAGTAGGTCGCACATTTGGTGACTCCCGCTCGGGACGGACCTTTGGACCTTTCCCCCGATTTGTTCTTGGATTTTACTTGAAAAATTGATAGTGGACGCGACCATGAGGAGGAGTCCCACACCAGTGCATGGATAGGAGGACCAGGAGTGCTCGCAAAGGAAGAAATAGGCGAACAAAGAAGGCCTGGGTTGAAGCTGTAGCGGGAAAGAGCATGGCGGCTGAACGGAGTTCTGGCTCGACGACCCAGCGGTCGACGGAGCAGTTGATGAGGGTTATTGAAGAGGGCTTTGTCAAGCAGAAACAGGGATGCTTGGACCCGATTAGGGAATTGATTGCTCGACTGGATCAGAGATTGGATGCTCAAGATCGGGCAATCCAGAAAGTGGAGAAGGCACTGACTGAGCATGAGGAAAACCAAACAGCAATGGAGGTTGAGGTGGGGATGCTGAGAGACCAGCAGAAAAGGCACCAGGAGAAGGTGGAGGACCAAGTGAATAGGTCCTACCGGCAGAACTTGAGGATCGTTGGTCTCCCGGAGGGGTTCGAAGGAGCGGATGCAGGGGCATATATAGCGGGTATGCTCGAGAAGCTAATGGGGGATGGGGCGTTCACCTGGCCCTTGGAAGTGGACAGCGCGGACAGAACACTAGCGAAGAAGCCGCGTATTGGTGACCACCCGAGGCCGATAATGGTGAGATTGCACAGGTACTTGGATAAGGAACGTATTCTACGGTGGAACAGGCAAACGCAGAGCTGTAAGTGGGAGAACAGCATCCTGCGCATTTACCAAGACCTGAGCGCGGATGTAACCAGGAGAAGAGTGGAATTCAACCAAGGAAAGTCGACCCTTTTCAAGAAGAAGGTGAAGTTTGGACTGTTGTATCTACCCGTCTTTGGGTCACCTATGAGGAGCAACAGAAGGAGAGGGCTGGCAGGGGACTGAGGGGTTTGAACTTTGCTGCAGTGTTCACGTTAAAAATACTTTTGTTTTTGCACTATATTTGTAATGCCTTCTGTATCGATCCTGGAGCTGCCACATATTTTTGCAAGTTAAAGTTTGCATTTGTACTGGTGGGGGATGGAGGTGTGAATTTTCGATGTGGGATTTTTCTTTTCTTTTTGTTTCTTTCGGTGAACTGGGCTGGGAATGTTTTCTCTTGCATATGTGTCCCCGAGCAGGCTCACGGAAGTGCAGTGGGGGTGAGCAGATATTATGCTTGTTGAAGGGGGCTGTTTTTACTGTACTATTATTGGGGGGGGGAGGGGGGAATTGCTCTGCCAACGGGGGAGAGACTGTTGCTGGGGGACAAAAGGGAGGTCGGGGAAGGAGACTGCCTCGGGGCGGGCCTGCGGGTACGCGGGGCGCAAGCTTGAGACTGGTCTATTTGGCTAGCCAGCATGTAATTGCTGCTGGCAGCCAGTGTTGGGCAGAAGCGGACATTACATCCACTCCTTGTCCCGCTGATCTGACAAGCATACAGAGTGCAATATACAGGTTATAGAGATGGTCCATATTCCTGCGATGCGCATTTTTATTTTCACTGCTGCTTTGCTTCTAAGTTTTTTAAATGATAAAATAAAGTGATACTAGGTCTGTGGAATCAGATGTTAAAATCTTTACCGAGTGACATAGGCGACAAACTAATCAGTAACCTTTAAGAACGTATTATTTATCATTCTGCCAACAACTTAGCCTAATAATACAGCAAATATATCCTGTGTGTAAGTGTAATTTCATAACATTCTTGTCTTGGGAGTGCAAACATCCTGTTGCAAGGATAAATGAGCTTCATAGCCGATTTATTGAAATGAGGAGGAATTTCCTCAGCCAGAGGGTGGTGAATCTGTGGAACTCTTTGCCGCAGAATGCTGTGGGGGCCAAATCACTGAGTGTCTTTAAGTCAGAGATAGATAGGTTCTTGATTAATAGAGGGATCGGGGTAATGGGGAGAAGGCAGGAAAATGGGGATGAGAAACATATCAGCCATGGTGGAATGGCAGAGCAGACCCGTTAGGCTGGGTGGTCTAATTCTGCTCCTGTGTCTTATGGTCTTTATAGCATTTCCCATACTGATCAGACTTATATAGAATCTGCCTGTTAACTCCTCTTCTTTTTAATTAAGGTCCCTGAGCAGTTTGGTCCAGTGAGGACAGTAACTGAAGGAAGGGGAGAAGTATTGCTTATTGGCACAACAAGGAATTTCATCATACAAGGCACTTTATCTGGAGACTTTCATCCAATCACCCAGGTAGGAGCAGACGATTAAAAAATATGCGCACTTTATCTCTTCAACTTCTTTGGGTTGCTGGAAGGAATGTTCATAAATCATTCCTGCAAATGCATGTAAAACTTGCTCAGTTCTCCCCCTGACTAATTTCCATTGTAAATCACTCATGTGGAACCCGCTGCAGTCAAAGTGGCCATTCAGCTTTGAGATTTATACCCGTCTTTTTTTGTAAGGCCCAGAACAGGTTGGCTTTCCGTTTCTGAGATTATTCTTGGCTCTGCCATAAAACTCCAAAGATAATGGGAAACAGTCTGAATTTCAATTGGCGCTATTGTACTTTCTCTTCACTGCAGTTGGTGAGGCGACTTTTTCTTTTATTGTTCGTCGTACCCAGTGGCCAGTGAATCTTTGTAGTAATCAATAATCAATGACACTTGAACACATTAGTGAGCCGTCAACTGCAGCCTATTGTGGAGAACTAGTCCCTCTTTGTGCAGACTGTCCCTTTGCAGTCCTCCTGCCCAAATAAACCTTTTATGCCAAGGAGAGTATTAAACTTCTCAAGCATAGAGCAAACCAGCCTTTAATATTTTATGGCCAGCGTTATGTTTGATGTATGCGGAGATAAAAATTGAACGCGGCCAGATAAAAGGTTTCGGAAAACCGCGTCATGGTAAAAAAAGCAATCTATTTTATATTAATTCCCCGTGGTTTTTCCTGCATTATTCCTAATTTGATCTCTGATTGCTTTTTTTTCTCCTGTTCTGCTCACAAAGGTTTATTTCGAGAACATTAATTTGCTTTACTTCTTCTGCAATAGGGTCACACAGATGAACTGTGGGGGTTGGCCAGTCATCCAAATAAAGAGCAATTCCTAACATGTGGGCACGATAAACATATTACTCTATGGGACGCTGTCGCTCATCAGACCATATGGAGCAAGATCATAGAGGTAGCAAGTTATCAATATTTTTACTCTCTAGATTTTTTTCATTGGAAATTGGGAAACTTAGGCAAATGCATGGCATGACCCAACTTGAAAATAATGGAGAAACGTGAGATTAATCAAGAATTAGTTGGAAGCCCAAGCTTTAGAAGCCTGTAGGTTAGTGTCCAAAAGGTGAGGAGGGGTTACAGGGATAGAGTGGGGGCATGGTAGGCAAGATACTTCTTCGGAGCGTCAGTGCAGACTCGATGGGCCGAATGGCCTCCTTCTGCACTGTAGGGATTCTATGATAAGAGGGAGGGAAGACTGAGGAAGTTAATTCCAGATTCTGGGAAAGATTGACCATGGGAGATGGTTTGATGAATCTTAATTGCAACAGGTTGGGAAAGAAACAAGTGCATTTGGAGCTTCGGACAATACGGCAGCACAGTGGTTAGCATTGTTGCTTCACAGCACCAGGGACCTGTGTTCGATTCCAGCCTTGGATGACTGTGTGGAATTTGCACGTTCTCCCCAAGTCTGCGTGGCTTTCCTCTGGCTGCTCTGTTTTCCACTTTGTCCCCAAGGATATGCAGATTTGGTGGGGCTACAGGGATAGGGTGGGGGGACTGGGCCTGGGTAGGGTGCTCTTTCGGAGGTTCAGTGCAGACTCGATGGGCCGAATGGCCTCCTTCTGCACAGTCGGGATTCTAAATCCTGTGTTGCTTGTCCATAGAATATAAATTGAAAGTAGCAAAAGTTCAATCAAACAGTTCAAACCGTTCAAATGATTCTTGCCTGAGAAGTGAAGAACTTTTCCTCGTTGAAATAAAGCAGGTCTTGGCACAGCGGGTGCCTGACAGGGTTGTAACATTGTTTAATTATTAAAACACTGTTATTGTACGGAAATGTTTGCTTAACAGGAAACATTCCACCTACATAATTATTATACATGTTCGAACAATTGAGATTTACACGCTCTCAGCACTGCGGAGTTTAATTAATCTATTACTAACAGTCTGTGCTTCTGAATATGTTTCTTCCAAATTGTAGGACCCAGCTCAGTCTGCTGGTTTCCATCCATCAGGCTGTGTCGTTGCTATAGGAACCCAAACTGGAAGGTAAGTGTGAGTAAGTGCAGACTGTGCAGACAGCTAATTGCTGTTTTGTTTTTGCGTTTTTTCTCATGCAAATTCACAGTAAAATGGAAGAAATAAAATTCATCTGGCCAGGTCACATTTCTAAAGTCAAAGTTACAAAAAAGACTGTCATTTAATTTATCATTCATAACTCTTACTGGGTGGAAAAGGGAGAAAATGGTCAAGAATTTCCAGTATTTGCTTCAACAGGAGAGTTTACGGAGCAATATCTGGACCTATTGGTGAGCCCAGGAATTGCTGACAGCACTGAAAATGAATTGTTTACAATCTGCATAGGTTTCAGGTAAGGGGCAGGAGATTTAGATGGGATTTGCAGGGAAACATAGAACATAGAACAGTACAGCACAGAACAGGCCCTTCGGCCCTCGATGTTGTGCCGAGCCATGATCACCCAACTCAAACCCACGTATCCACTCTATACCCGTAACCCAACAACCCCCCCTTAACCTTAACCTTACTTTTTAGGACACTACGGGCAATTTAGCATGGCCAATCCACCTAACCCGCACATCTTTGGACTGTGGGAGGAAACCGGAGCACCCGGAGGAAACCCACGCACACACGGGGAGGACGTGCAGACTCCGCACAGACAGTGACCCAGCCGGGAATCGAACCTGGGACCCTGGAGCTGTGAAGCATTTATGCTAACCACCATGCTACCGTGCTGCCCACAAAAATGAAGTTACTGTGAAAAGCCCCTAGTCGCCACATTTCGGCACCTGTTCGGGGAGGCTGTTACGGGAACCGAACCGTGCTGCTTGCTTACCTTGGTCTGCTCTAAAGCCAGCGATTAGCCCTATGAGCTAAACAGCCCCGTTCATCCAACCCTTTTCATCCAAAGGGTGCTGAGAATCTGGAACTCACTGTCTGTATGCGTGGTAGAGCTGGGAACCCTCACAATATTTAGGAAGCATTTAGATAAGCACTTGAGATGTCATAGCATACCATGGACCATGTGCCGGAAAATGGGATCAAAATAGATAGATGCTTGATGGCAGCCATGGTGGTGCAGTGGTTAGGACCTGGGTTCGATCCCGGCCCCGGGTCATGTCCATGTGGAGTTTGCACATTCTCCCCGTGTCTGCGTGGGGCTCACCCCCACAACCCAACGATGTGCAGGGTAGGTGGATTGGCCACGCTAAATTGCTCCTTAATTGGAAAAAAAAATAGATTGGTGCTTGACAGCCAGCAAAGGCACGATGGGCTTTGCTGACCATCAAATTGTGCTGTAAAGCCCCCTGACTCTATGACGATGCATGTGTATACCTTAATTGGACAGTAGTGGCCACACTGAAATCCCAGTGTTACCACATAAAACTCAGCATCACAAGTGTTCCCTCTTTGAGGGCACCACTCATAAAATAATCTAACCTGAGGTCCAATCTAAATTAAAGAAGTACAACATAAATAAACTCAGTGTTTTGTTCTGGTCATAATTTGCCTCCAGCGTTGGCCATTGATCACAGAGGTGAATTTTACCTGTGAATCCTTTGATAAATGTACCTCCCATTTTCAGCATGTAATTACAAAGGCAAATGGAATGTTAGCATTTATTTTAAAAGGACTGACTGGAATATAATAGTAGAGAAGTGTTGTTGTAATTGTGTAGGGTGATGGTGAGACCACATCTGGAGTATTGTGTCCAGATTTGGTCTCCTTATTTGAGGAAGGATGTGGTGGCAGCGGAGACAGTTCAGCGGAGTTCATCAGATTGATTCCGGGGATGAGGAGAGATGAAGCACTTTGGGCTTACACTCGCTAGAGTTTAGAAGGATGGGCGAGGATCTGAGCAAGGTATAAAAAATACTAAAAGGGAGGGATTGATAAAGTAAACGTAAACCAAATGTTCCCCCTTGTTGGGAAATCTAGAAAAGAGGTTATAGATGTAGGTTGAGAGGTGGTAGATTTTAAATCCCTTCAAATGGTCAATCTCATAAAATAAACCAACTTCTAATCAGTAACCAAATTAAAGACAGCTAATCCTCTAATAGACTGTGAAAACTGCCAATCAAAATGTGAACTCAGTCCCCATGCTGAGATAATGGGTTTTGGATAATCTGAAATTCTGCCAAGCATTCATAATGAACTCAGTTGTAATATCAGCCCTTGGGAAATGCAAAAGAAAACTCTATTAAAACTGTAGGAATATCTAGTAATGATTTTCATGAGCTGCATCAGATGGCCTGTCAATCAATGCACTCCAGCAGTGTGTGTTTTTCTTTACTCTAACCGGCAGCTACAGCCCAGGTTTTTTTCATGTTTAAGAGCTGGGGATTTAAATAACCTCAGATCATGACAAGTTAAACAGACCTCATTCACCCTTCAAGATAATTTATTAATTGGTGGCACAGTGGTTAGCACTGCTGCCTTATGGGTCTAATCCCAGCTACGGGTCACCATCCACCTGGTGTTTGCACATTCCCCCCACGTCTGCATGGGTCTCACCTCCACAACCAAAAAGATGTGCAGGGTAGGTGGATTGGCCACGTTAAATAGCCCCTTAATTGGAAAAAAATTATTGGGTACTCTAAATTTATGAAAAAAAAGATCAAGGGCTGAATTCTCTGCTGGTGGGATTCTCCGTTGCGCCCGCAGTGTACCAGGCCCGGGGATTTACTGACAGTATGGGCCCTCCCACAATGGGAAACCCCATTGGCCGGCTGGTGAGACAGAGAGTCCCACTGCAGGTGGGGACACGCTGTGATGGAGTACCCCGCCCCATTTATTTCCCTTCCATAAATCGGTGATTCCCACACTGCAGGTATGTGTCTTTTGGCACAGCAAAAATGGGTTCTGTATAAACGCAGCCATATTTTCAATTGGCCAGTAAATTTGTGTTTTGCACCCATGCTATTCGCACCCCGCCCCTTTTCCCCTACCAGCAAATTTTAAATTTAAAGTGCCCAATTCTTTTTTTCCAATTAAGGGGCAATTTAGTGTGGCCAATCCACGTAGCCTGCACATCTTTGGGTTGTGGGGGTGAGAGCCGCACAGTCACGGGGAGAATGTGCAGACTCCACACAGACAGTGATCCTGGGCCGGGATCGAACCCGGGTCCTGGGCGCCATGAGGCAGCAGTGCTAACCACTGCGTCACCGTGCCGCCCATTCGTGCAAAAGTTGAAAGGCAATCTGGTTAGTCCGGCACTTGTGGATGTTTGATTTATATATGTAGGAGTCAATGGAATCACGGTTTAATTTGTTTCATTGACAGGTGGTTAGTTCTGGACACTGAATCAAAGGATTTGGTAACTGTTCACACTGATGGAAATGAGCAACTCTCAGTCATGCGCTATTCACCAGGTAAGCACCAGTGTTAAACAGCTGACTAAGAGTTACCTCTCAAATTTTATATTACTGCAAAGGAGAAATCATTCCAAAACATCTGTGCACTGACTGGTGTGATTTCTCGTAGCTTCAGCTTGTAGCTATGCAATGTGAAGTGATTATTCTCACTAAGAACGATTGGTTTTAATATGTTCCAGCTGTCAAGCCAGAAATAATTAGTCACCACCCAACAGATTGAATCTCTCATTTCCAGCAAAAATTGTTGCTTTTTAATGGAAAATGAAAGTTTTATTCAAAAGGAAATATTTGCAAGACTATGGCAATAGAGCAGACAAATTAGAACATAGAACATAGAACAGTACAGCACAGAACAGGCCCTTCGGCTCTCGATGTTGTGCCGAGCAATGATCACCCTACTCAAACCCACGTATCCACCCTATACCCGTAACCCAACAACCCCCCCCCCCCCCCTCTTAACCTTACTTTTTAGGACACTACAGGCAATTTAGCATGGCCAATCCACCTAACCCGCACATCTTTGGACTGTGGGAGGAAATCGGAGCACCCGGAGGAAACCCACGCACACACGGGGAGGACGTGCAGACTCCGCACAGACAGTGACCCAGCCGGGAACTGAACCTGGGACCCTGGAGCTGTGAAGCATTTATGCTAACCACCATGCTACCGTGCTGCCTAATTGCTGGGACTAATTGGGTAACTCTTTCGAAGAGTAACCAGAGGCATAATGGGTTCAATTAACACCTTTGTGTTCCATCATTCTACCATTTTATGATTCCATTCACACCGTGGCACAGTGGCACAGCGGTTAGCACTGCTGCCTGCCAGGGACCCAGGTTCAATTCCAGCCTCGGGTGACTGCGTGGAGTTTGCACGTTCTCCCCATGTCTGCGTGGGTATCCTCCGGGTACTCCGGTTTCCTCCCACAATCCAAAAGATGTGCAGCTTAGGTGGTTTGGCCATGTTGCCCCTTAGAGTAACCAAAAGGTTAACTGGGGTTACGGGAATCGGGTGGAGTGCTCTTTCAGAGAGTCAGTGAACAACTCGATGGGCTGAATGGCCTCCTTCTGCACTGGAAGGATACTATGATTCTAACCTCAGTTTCAAAGATTTGGTCAGTTTTTGTGTCTCTTTCTTTCCTCCCAAGATCTTGGTCTCAAATTTTGACATGAATGAACAGCTCCTGTGTATATTAAACAATATTTTCCAAATTGCTGTTCCATGTCTTCTTTCCCTGAACATTTTTTTAAAAATCCGTTCCTTTGTTGCAACTTCACATCATGATATTTTAATGCAGAGCATGCATCTCGGCAAACTTTCTACAACTGCTGTGAGATTGTGTAACAATTGGCTGGCAGACGATATTTTTGGGATAGGATTATGCTTCATTTACACCCTAGCTGGCCAAATTCCTCTGGGCAGGATGAAAGAGTCTGAGTACCAGCATACTCTAGATATTCAAACATCTAGAATGCCTCAATTGGATATCAGTGTTTTATCACTTTGGCTTTTGCTTTGTATTTGCTGGCACTATGGCTGTGTTACAGGTGCTCTCACACGTGGTCACTAAGATCGTGAAAACTGACCAGACAGAGAATCCCAGAAACGGGATCGGCGCCACGCAGCAGACACGTCCCCAATCTCTGCTCCCGTTCCACCGGCCATAGCGGGATTCCCGCCTACGCTGGCAGGAACATGTAAACAGCTCCTTTGCATCCATTTGAACGAGATTAACAGGCTGGAATCCTGAATCTCCACCCCCCCCCCTCCCCCCTTTATGCTAGGACCCCTACAGTGGGAACTCCACCAGACGTTCTTTGGTGAAAGTATTGTCAAGCGCATTCCTGGCATGCTGGATCCAGAGTGGCCGAGGTCGGGGGGGGGGGGGGGGGGGGGGGGGGTGCATGGGAGGCAGGGGGGACGACAAGGGGCAAATTGTGGTTAGAAAAGAGGACGTGAAATCACTTAGCTGCTTTCAAGTGGGCAGATGCTGTCAATCATAACAAGAATGTTTATAAACATTGATATTAGGGTCAATGGAGGGTACTTAAGATGCATTCAAGCATGAAGGGAAATATAAATAAACACATCTCCTGGCAGCTGTGTTTAAACCATTAGGCTGTCAATCAAAGGCACGTTAAAGAGCCTGGACTATGAAATTGACTGAATTCTTCACAGTTCCAAGATTTCAAGGCATTTCAAGTGTAGTGGGCTTTCTAGAAAGGCTGACACTTCAAAAGCAGCAGTTTTAAAAGCATATGGTTGAAGGAGCAGAGTGAGGAAAGGGAAAGTTCCTAGCTTGATTTTTCACTGAACTCTCTTCTCTGCTGATGAACTGTCAATACGAGCAGTTCAGAGTGAGAAGGCCACTTCAGAGTTTAAGCAGGTCAGACAAGGATGATGATTTTGAACAGAGGGCTGTCTGAGATCACCCCGCCAAAGGTGATCTTTAGGTCGCCCAGGGACAGGGGACCCGACCCTGGGTGAGGGTCTTGGTCAACGCCTTACCCACAGCCCCAGCTCACCCAACCCCCAGGACCCTTGGAGGACCCTCACTCAGCAGCCTGGCAGTGGCAGTGGGGGACTTGAGCAATGGGCTGACCCCCTTGACTCCACCCGGGGTCCAGCGTGCCAGGTTACGGTGTCACTGCCAGGGTGTTGGTGCCATAGTTCCAAGGGGCAGTGCACAGTTGGCAATGTCAGGGAGTGAGGACTAAAAGGAGGGGCCTGAGGAGAGGCCTGAGGAGGAGGGGGTGGCTGAATGGGGGTGTGGCTGAGAGGGTGGTGTTTGAAATGCGTGAGGCTGAGGGGGGCTAAGGGTGCGACAGTCAGGTTGGGGGGGGGGGGTTCAGGCCACCCTCATGCATGTGTGGTGTGGGAGAGGGTGACCCAATATTCCCATGGTTGGGGGGAAGAATGCCTTCCTTAATGAGGCTCTTCACTTTTTTGCCTTTTCTGATACAATCAAAAGTCCACCTCATTGTTAGACCCAGAGGGTGGGATTCTCTGTAAATGGGGTTATGTCCCCACGCCGGCGGGAAAATCGGCGGCAACCACTCCGGCGTCAACAGCCCCCGAAAGTGAGGAATTCTCCACTTTCTCGGGGGCTAAGTTGACGCCGGAGTGGTTGGTGCCGCTCCAGCCGGCGGCAAAGGGCCAGTTTGCGTATGCGCGGAACGGCCGGCGTGATCTCGCGCTTGCATGGACCGCCCGGCGTATTTCCGCACATGCGCAGACCGGCCGGCATATTGACGCGCATGCGCTGGTGTTCCCTTCTCCGCATCGGCCCCCGGGCAATATGGCGGAGCCCTACAGAGGCTCGGCACGGAGGAAAGAAGGCCCCCCACGGAACAAGCCCGCCCGCAGATCGGTAGGCCCCGATCGTGGGCCAGGCTAACGTAGGCCCCCCCCCCCCCCCACAGGGTCGGGTCGGATCCCCCCCACTCCCCCCCCCCTGCCAGGACCGCCCCCGCACTCTTACCTGCCAGGTCCCGCTGTGCGTGAGGTGAGTAATTCACGCCAGCGGGACTGGGCAAAACTTTACAGCCACTCAGCCCATCAGGGCCTGGAGAATCGCAGGGGGGGGGGGGTGCTGTCAACGCTCCCCGACCGGCGTGGCGGGAATCGCACCGGCCCCCGAAAGAAGGCGCCGGAGAATAGGGCAGCCGGCATCGGGGCGGTGGGGCGGGATTCGCGCCTCCCCACCGGGGTTTCTCCGACCTGGTGAAGGGCCGGAGAATCCTGGCCAGCATATGTCAGCCTTGTATCGCTGACACTATTGAGTTAACAGAGTAAGACATGGGATGTGCAGTACCATCCTCTAACACAGATGGGCCTGTGAAAGGTGATTTTTGGGATAGTAATAACTGATAATATAGTAGTAATATCAATGTCAACTGGTAACATTTTATTTTGACTGATTATTTTGAGAAAGGTGTACTTTTTAAAAGCACAAGCTTGCTTTAATTCCATTATCAGCAATCTATTCTACTTTGCCCTTCTTTTTCTAGAGGGAAATTACTTAGCAATTGGCTCCCACGATAATTATATTTACATCTACACAGTCAATGAAAATGGCAGAAAGTACAGCCGAATTGGTAAATGCTCAGTAAGTTGCATCTATTCAAAATTAAACTGCATTGCATTGCATCTTTGTTTTTTGTTATAAAGGTGGTTTGTTAAATCAGTGGGGGGTAATTTTAGGCAACCGAGAATGATATCAGATTGACCACTTTCCCCAAGCTAATAGAATTCAACATTGGGAAAGATGCATAATGGGCAGCTGATCCAGTATCTCACCACTTACAATACCCCAATCACTTTTATAAATCAGTAAGAAATTTCACTTTTCCGTTGAAGACATTGATAACTGTGCAGAGTTTCCCTGATGCAAATAAGGTGCTACAAAATATTTTTAGACTGCTCTATAACTTACTATTGCATGTTAACTTCTTAACAGTTCCAGCGAGGCAGGAAGCTATATACAATCGTAACCAAGTTCATGTCTAATCGAGATGTCATTCCTCCCCCTCACAGGGTCATTCCAGTTTTATCACACACCTTGACTGGTCGACTGACTCTCAGTATTTAATGTCTAATTCTGGGGACTATGAGATCCTGTACTGTAAGTATTTCATTTTTCAGATTCGAAATAAAAGTTAGTTTGATTTGGAATTTGTTTTTAAAGGACAATGCTGTGAGAGCTATGGGCCATGTGCAGGAAGATGGGATTAGAAAGAGCATCTGGGTGTCTTCGGGTTGGCATGGACAAGATGGGCTGAATGGCCCACTTCTGTGCTGTACCTTTTCTATGGTTCTAACTCATCCCATCAAAAGTGAGTGGCATCTGGTTCAGCAGCACCTCAATTTTAACATTCTCATCCTTGTTTTAATCCCTCCCTATTTCTGTAACCAGCTACAACCCTCCAAGATCTTGGAGCACCTTCAAATTTGGTCTCTTGTGACCCTTAATGTTACCCGTTCCGTCACTGGTGGCTCTGCTTTCAGCAGCCAGAGCCTCAGTTCTGGCAATGCTCCACAGCACTAGCATTCTAACAACTTTTGCAGCAAGTGATAAAATAAACTCAAAGGTTTGATTACAGCATCCCCTATTGACCTTAAATGGAAATGTCTCATTTAAGCATGGGCGTTTGAACATGTAACTGACTCACCATAGGATATATTTACATTGCAGTTTTCTCCATACCTCTGTTAATACACTGATCCATATGTTCCAGTCAGTGATGAAGAAACAACCCCCCCCCCCCCCCCCCCACTGTTTGCTCACATGCTTAACGTGCACATTTTGCATTGTGCTTACAGTGTGTGGGATTTTCAGTGGTTAATTACAGAATTTAGAGATTCTTTTCAGTACAGCACTCGCTACAGATCTGGTAGCATATATCAACAAGGCAATCAACAGCGTCCTCTTCAAACAATCAGGTGGAGAAATCCCCACTCTGAGCTATGCAGACACTCAAAAATTCAACACTCAAATATGTTTCCGTCAGGTGGGATGTGTAAAATATTTGAAACATTTCAAACCCAGCAAGCCTCTAATCTTTCTGCTTCCAATATTTAAGGAGGCAGGTTGGAGAGATTGAGGGGGGGGGGGGCGGATTCTGGTGCCCAATCTGCTCTCAGAATGCTGGTGGGTGTTTAAATATTATATTGAGGCTGCTTGCCTCATATTTCATTTCCCTTCCAGGCTTAACCCCAGCCAGTCAGGTTTCCCAGCTTTTGAGGTGGGGGAGGTCTGATCCATGGAAATGTTAAATACCTTTACAGCACTACCTGGGGGCCCGGAGAATCAGGAATGCTTTCACCTAGTCCACCAACTAATCTCCCTCCCACACCCCTCTAACATTGTCCACCAGCCCTCCAGGCCCGATGACCTTAGCCCCGCCCCCAGGACTGGGCACAATCCAGGGTCGCCAACTTCACCCAATCAGACAAGCCCATGATCAGGCCATCTCTGTCTGCCTGACAGCACCCACAAACCAGACCCTCCCTTTCTGCTCCCTTGCTGCAGCCTCCTCCAGAACATTCGCCGCCCAGAAGCCAAGCTGTCAAGAGGTGGGCATAGCGGCAGGGAACCTACTGGGAAAAAAAAGATGCAAGTGATGGAACTGAGTGCCTGGGGAAACCCAGATCTCAGGACTTCCTGGGCATTGCAAGACCCCCCCCCCCCCCCAACCACCCCCCAATCACAAGATGGAAAACCCATGTCTCAGTAAAGATCGGTGTTACAGTGTCTATTCTAGGAAGTATAAAGTAGAACATTTTAGCTCACTGGGCTAAATCGCTGGCTTTTAAAGCAGGCCAGCAGCACGGTTTGATACCCGTACCAGCCTCCCCGGACAGGCGCCGGAATATGGCGACTAGGGGCTTTTCACAGTAACTTAATTGAAGCCTACTCGTAACAATAAGCGATTTTCATTTTTCATTTTTCATTTAATTCCGTGTGCAATCATGGACAGAATGTAAAATTAAGCCAAAGAAAGATGGGATTAAACCTCACACTTTATAATATGTTTTCATGCAGAATCTAACAGGGAGGTGATGGCGTTGTACAGTTTGTGAAAGAGCAGATCAAATTGGAAAGAAACTTTGTGTTAATCATGCATGTGCAGACACCAGAGGTTGCTGTCCCACTTCATCCATAAGAACCTTCGGGCTGAGGTCCCCCCCCCCCCCCCCCCCCCCACCCCACCGCAGTGTGTTTTCTGCCGATGGGGGGGGGGGGTTTGCCATTGGCCGCCAGCAGGACCTCCTGTCCTGCCAAAGTCTAATGTCTCACCGGGGAATCCGGCACAGGAGATCCCGCCGGCGGGATGGGGTGGAAAATCCCACCCTAAAGTAGATACGTGGAAATCAGTGTCTGAGTTTTATTAAAGGTGTATCTAGCTGGGGAATTCCAAGAGTTTAACCTGTCAACAAAGAAAGAAATATGAAAGGATGGTTTGTGACATGAGGACAAGTTAGATGGTGTTTCTGTGCATTTAACTCCACTGACGTTCAAAATTGTGGAGTTTGCAAGATTTTGGAGATATTAACCATAAAATCATAAGACATGAAAGACTCAGTTATTTGACCTCCACAGCCTTCTGCGGCAAAGAGTTCCACAGAATGCCGGTGCCTCTGCTAATCGACCACTTTCTTTCAGCTACTGAGGTTTCAGCTGAGATGAAGCGCCCAAGTCTTGGAGTGGAGTTTGAACGTGTGCTCTCCTGACTCAGAAGTAGTGGACTGTCACTGAATCAAGGTTGAGACGATAAGAGAGGATTTCCTTCAGTGCAATATAACCGTCCTTTTAGTAAAAAACAAATCCCCAAATGTTACAATCCAAAAGGAAATTATGTAATAAATGGAAGCAGATTTTTAATTGTTATGTTTTATTCTAATTTTGGGTGTTGACACTGTTGCGGGCTCCATTTTAACTCTACAAGTGAATGTATTTTTGAGTTAAAATCAGGCCCTGAGTCGATTTTCAAATGGATTAGTATGGTTTAAGCTGTGACAGTAAATGTTTCTACCACAAGGATAGCTTTTGATGGAAGCATGTTTAGTGCCTTGAATTTATAACTCCATGGTTTAAAATGGTTCTATAATAGCCAGTGCAAAACAAATGATAAAAAATTCATTATTTAACATTCACTCCAGTTGACTGAATCCTCATATTTTACTTTGTTTTTCGTGCACAGGGATGCCTTCAGTGTGCAAGCAAGTGGTGAGTGTTGAACACATCCGGGATGTTGAATGGGCCACTTATACCTGCACATTAGGATTTCACGTATTTGGTGAGTATTCTGCTCATTCATATCCTAACTAAGTGAGGAGTCAATGAAACTGTACTGTTGCAAAAATTAATCCCATCCTTTTAATTAAAAAAAACCCCATTTCCAATGAAGGGACAATTTAGCGTGGTCAATCCACCTACCTTACTCATCTTTGGGTTGTGGGGGTGAGACCCATGCAGACATGGAGAGAATGTGCAAACTCCACACAGACAATGACCCAGGGTGTAATGAACTTCAATTGGCTTTATTGGTTGGCCAATTGGAGTATGAGCTCTCTCAATGATAGCTCATTGAGGGGGCCCATATAATCACCTGTGTAGGCTTTGTGAGCCAGTCTTAAGTTGACTGGACTGCTAGCAGCACTGTTTGTAGCTGCTCCTGTAATATCGTTATGGTAAATAAATATTGGTGTGGTGACGGAACTCCTGCCTCCCGTGGATTACTACACAGGGCCTATCCCTTTAAATGGTTTACAGTTGCCTGCTGTTCTGAAGGTGCAGGCTGCCTCGTGCCCTGGAGGTGCTGTCTGGAGCTCTTGGGGTGCAGGATGTTTGTAAACTGTGTATTAATTGTATTTAAGTGCTTGAAGTTGATGGACACTAGCTGGGGATTCAATTTTACTGTAAATAGAAACAGACTGATACTGTGGTGATTGGGTTCTGAGATGCGTATTTTGAGCTTCGCCAAGCATTTAAAATGAGGCCATCTGCCACTTGACAGATGGCCAGACATCTGTTTCTCCAGATTGTCTCATTATGAATGCTTGGCTGCACTTGAAAACTGGATTAACTCAACAAGTGTCTGTTCACACAAGCTGCAGGGGGTGTCAGCTTTGATTGACTGACATCTTTTTGAGGTTGTAATATGTTATTCTCTCTTTGTTTAAAAAAAATGCTTATTTATTTGGACAAGATTAAGAGTTGTGAACTGGCTAAGGCTTCTGTTATTGAAACTGTGAACGGCAGTGTCTGATGGGCACTTTATAAGATTGTAAAAGCAACAGAGCTTTTCAAAGCATTTCAAGACTTGTCACTTATTATATGGATCATTGGTTCTGTTCATAGTGCACATTGTTTGAGGGGATATGGAAGGAACAAGGGGGCATGAAGTTGACAAGTGATATGGAGGTGGCATGGGAGTAGCTGGAGGCGCGACAAGGTGTGAGGGATGAAGGCTAGAGGTCCTAACAGCCTTTAATATCAAGGGCTGGATTTTAAAAAATGTAAAGTCATAGTGGTGATGTGAATGATCGCGACACAGGGTATAGAGCTATCACATTCACAGGTCAATTTTCCAGAGTATGCACTCAGGTGGCAGAGGAGCCTAGTGAATAGAGGGATGCAACAATGGTGGGACTTGCAGGAAAAGCTCCGAGTGAGTTTAAATATTGGTTCCATAATGGGCGGGATCCAGATATGCATAGCCAAGTGCGTAGTTAGGCACATTTTACTATTTCTACACCAGGACTAACTAGAGTACCAGGCTGGCAGTGCCAAGGTGCCCAGGTGGCATTTTACCCATGCTGGGATTGGGCCCGGCGGTGTCCTGCCCTTATGAGGTGGGGGGCAGGGGCTCAAGGACCCCTTCAACAGGTGAATTGGGGGGGGGGGTTCGTGTGGGGAGGTTGAAATATTTTTAAATGGCACCCCGATCTCTTCCTGCGCTGACAGGCGGAGCTCCTCAGTACAGGATATGACACTGAGTGTGGCCTCGGTATGAACGCTTCGTTGTCCTTAATCTCTCTTCATAACTTAAATGTTCAATCCCATGGAACATCCTGGTGAATCACCTCTGCAACCCCTCAAGTGCAATCCCATCCTTCCTATAATGTGACAACCAGAATTGCACACAGTAATCCAGCTGTGGCCTCACCAAAGTCCCAAACAACTCCAACATGGCCACCCTGCTTTTGTAATCTATGCCTTGATTGATAAAGGCAAGTGTCCCATTTCCTTTTTCACCACCCTATTAACCTACCCTTCTGCCTTCAGAGATCTATGGACAAACACAAGGGATGGGAATCTCCGAGCCTCCGCCTCAAACTTTGCCTCTCCAAGTGGAGATAGATACTCTCCTTTAGAATTTTCTCCAATAGTTTCCCTACCGTTAACGTGGGACTCACTGGTCTGTAGTTCCCTGGCTAATGCTTATCCCTGGAAATGCTTAGGAAATCAGAAGCACAAAGCAGTGGGCAACACGATAGCATAATGGTTAGCACTATGGCTTCACAGCGCCAGGGTCCCAGGTTCGATTCCTGCTTGGGTCACTGTCTGTGCGGAGACTGCACGTTCTCCCCGTGTCTGCGTGGGCTTCCTCCGTGTGCTCCGGTTTCCTCTCAAAAGTCCTGAAAGATGTGCTGTTAGGTAATTTGGACATTCTGAATTCTCCCTCTGTGTACCCAAACAGATGCCAGAATGTGGCGACGAGGGGCTTTTCACAGTAACTTCATTGCAATATTAATGTAAGCCTACTTTTACAATAAAGATTATTAAAACAAGAATGGTCCCTGGAATGAAGGGCTTGTCGTGTGAGAACGGTTGAGGACTCTGGGTCTGTACTCGAAGTTTTGAAGGATGAGGGGGGATCTTATTGAAACTTACATGATACTGCAAGGCCTGGATAGAGTGGACGTGGAGAGAATGTTTCCACTTGAAGGATAAACTAAAGCCAGAGGACACAATCTCAGACTAAAGGGACGATCCTTCAAAATTGAGATGAGGAGGAATTTTTTCAGCCAGAGGGTGGTGAATCTGTGGAACTCTTTGCCGCAGAAGGCTGTTGAGGCCAAGTCACTGAGTGTCTTTAAGACAGAGATAGATAGGTTCTTGATTAATAAGGGGATCAGGGGTTATGGGGAGAAGGCAGGAGAATGGGGATGAGAAAAATATCAGCCATGATTGAATGGCAGAGCAGACTCGATGGGCCGAGTGGCCTAATTCTGCTCCTATGTCTTATGATCTTATCTCTACACCTTTCTTAAATAGTGGGACTGCATTAGCTGTTGCCCAGTCCTCTGGCACCTCCCCCGTGGCCAGCGAGCAATTACAGATTTGAGGGCAGCATGGTGGCGCAGTGAGTAGCACTGCTGCCTCACGGTGCCGAGATCCCAGGTTCGATCCCGGCTCTGGGTCACTGTCCATGTGGAGTTTGCACATTCTTCCCATGTTTGTGTGGGTTTTGCCCCCACAACTCAAAGATGTGCAGGGTGGGTGGATTGGCCAGGCTAAATTGCCCCTTAATTGGAACAAATGAATTGGGCACTTCAAATTTTTTTTTTAAATTGGATCAGAACCCCCTGCCTCCCAAGGCATCCTGGGACCTGGAGATTTGTCCACTTTTAAGCCTATCAACACCTCCAATACCTTTTTAAAACCTATATCAATTTGCTCAAGAACTTCACAGTCTCTCTCCCTGAGTTCCAATCTACCACCTCATTCTCTTGGATGAAGACAAATGTGAATTATTCGTTCAACACCCTACCAATATCCTCTAGCTCCACCCACAAGACTTCCCCCTTGGTCCTTAATGGACCGTACTCTTTCCCTGGTCATCCACTTCCCATTGATATACTTATAGAATATCTTGGGATTTTACCTACTTTTACCAGCCAGAGCTTTCTCATACTCCCTCTTTGCTCTCCTAATTGCTTTCTTAAGCTCCATTCTGCACTTTCTGTAGTCCACAAATGCCTGCGCTAATTTTCTCCCCTTGTACTTGCTGAAAGCCTCTCTTTTTCTTCTCATCGTATCCTGAAAGTCCATGGTCATTCATGGTTCTCTGAGCTTACTACTCCTTCCTATAACCCTAGAGAGAACATGTTGGGCCTGTCCTCTCCCCATTTCCTTTTTGAATGCCCCACTGCTCTTCTGTAGATTTCCCCACAAGTAACTCTTTCCAGTCTACCTTGGCCAGATCCGACCTTATTTCACTAAAATCCACTCTCCCCCAATCCCAAACTGTTTTTTGCAACTTGTCTACTTCTTTATCCATAACAAACTAAAATTGTACCATGTTATGGTCGCTATCACTAAAATGCTCCCCCACCAACACATCAACCACCTGTCCGGCTTCATTCCCCAGAATTAGGTCTGGCACTGCACTCTACATATTGAGCTAAAATGTTCTCCTGTATACATTTTAAGAACTCAATTCCATCTAAGCCCTTAACGCGATGACTATCCCAATTAATATTGGAAAAGTTGAAATCAACTTATATAATACCCTATTATTATTTTTACATAAATCTCGAATTGCGTACTTATTTGCTCCTCAATTTTCTTCTGACTGCCTGGGGTCTATAATCAACACTTCGCAATGTGGCTGTCCCTTTTTTATTCCTAAGTTCTACTCACAAAGCTTCATTTGATGCCCCCTCCAAGATATCATCTCTCCGTACTGCAGTAACTGACTCCTTAACTAATAATGCAAGGCCCCCTCCTCTTTTATTCTCTCCCCCGTCTCGCTTGAAGATTTTATAGCCCGAGATATTGAGCTACCAATCCTACCCCTCCCTCAATCACGTCTCTGTGGTGGCTACGATATCACAATTCCAAGTGTCAATCCTCACCCTTAAGTCATCCATTTTGCCTGCAATACACCTAGAATTAAACTAGGTGCCATCCAGCCTTGTCTTACTGCCCTGAAACATACTACTGCATCATACCTGTGGACACAACAGATAGTACAAGAGGGACCTCTCAAAGTACAAGACCCAGCAGGCATAAAGGTGGAAATATGGGTCATAGTTTGAATAGACGAGATGGTGAAATTAAGGCAACAGATTGTTCTGATAACAGACGTCTTGAGGATTATGCTGCGAGATTCTCCGTTGGCAGGATTCTCCGCTTTGCCAGCAGCATGCCCGCGGGTTTCCCGACGGTGTGTGGGTGGCCACAATGGGAAACCCCATTGGTCAGCTGTGGGAACGGAGAATCCCACTGCCGGCGGGTGGGGCGCACCGTGCCAGAATACGGGGCTGGCGGGATGGAAAATCCCGCCCATGATGTTTTGGTGACTGCCAATTAAATCAAGGACAAACTAGAGAGCCAAAACAAAGAGAGTTAGGTCGTTGGAGTGAGTTAGAGTTTATTCTGAGGTAACAAATAAGGGTCAACCAGTCACATGTGAACTTAGAAAATCCTTAAGCTAAAACATGGCGACTGTTTGTGAACAGTGATAGGGTGATGTGCTTGTTCAAGTGCTTCTCTCACAGTTAGAAAAGTAATCTTCAAATGTTTTTAACCCTTTTGGCCACAGGGATTTTCAACATAAAAGGTGCATTTCTGCGCAGCAGAATGCTGAAGGAAAACTATGGAAAATAAACGAATGCAACAGTGGCCTGGATGCTCCTTCAGGATAAAAGCTTTGACAAAGAGTCATCGGACTCGAAACATTAGCTCTTTTCTCTCCCCTACGGATGCTGCCAGACCTGCTGAGATTTTCCAGCATTTTCTCTTTCGTGCTCCTTCAGGATATTGGTCTGGATTCTCCAGTCCCCCAGCCGTGTGTTTTTGGCGGTCTGCCGTTCGCTGGCGAGGTGATTCTCGACTCTCCCCGCTTGTCAATGGCATTTTCCATGGAAGCCACCCCACCCCGCCGTGAAATCCATAGGCGTGGGGGTGCGCTGCCGGTGGGAACAGGGAATCCCAATGGCTGTAGAAATCCTGCCATGGTATTTTTGGTGAGATCTGTTTTGCTGCAAATAGATTGTGTCCAACTAAAAGGAGAACCTGTGGTGATTTATTGGTATGATAAGGGAAAACGTTTGGATGTTTTCATAATGCACATTGATTTTTATGGGGTAGGGTACTACATAATTTGGGCAATGTGTTATTAATAAGAATAGAGTAGAATTTAAAATTGGGAGTCAAGGTAATTTAGATATGAGGTCTGGAAAAAGTTTTCAATCAATAATTCCATTGAAACAGTGTTACTCACATCCTGGCTAATCCTACTGGGTTCACACAGAAAGATTAGAAAGGACAGTGCAATTATGAAGTTTGATTGGTCAATTGAACTTATTGTTCATTCAAACTAGATTGGATGTTAGTTTGGTGTACTGTGATCAAACCCCCTAAAGTAGAGAATGTTTTAAGGGCAAATCAAACATTTGGCAGGTGTTTCTGGGAGGTGGAATTGGTCCATGAACTCGAGGTCACTGGCATTCCTCTCTCAGGCTCCTATTTCAGGCCTCCTCTTGCCGTCAACTGTTCTCAAAACATTGTTCCCCTTCAGTCAGGAGATTCCTCCAGATAAGTTTCTTCTGAGCAAGCGTCTTCCAAGTGCTGACGTCTATGTTGCATTTCTTGAGGTAAACCTTCAGTGTGTCTTTGTAATGCTTTCTTATTCGGGTGCCTTCTTTGAGGCGGGCGAAGAAGATTTTCATTGGGCAGTCAGGACTCTGGCATCCTAAGCAGGTAGCTGGCCCAGCGGAGTTGGTTTTAGATGATCATGACCTTGATGCTGGTGCTCTTGGCTCCTTCAAAGATGCTGATATTAGTATGCCTGTCCTCCCAGCTGATGTGGAGAATCCATCTCAGACAGCATTGATGACACCTCTCCAGGGGCTTGAGGTGGCGTCTGTATGTAGTCCAGCTTTCTGAGCCATATCGGAAGGTTGGGAGGACGACTGCCTTATACACGAGGATCTTAGTATCAGAACGGTTGTCGAAAACACACATCCTTAGGCATCTGAAGGCAGTGCTTATGGATTCAATACAATGTTGGATCTCCATGTCGATGTCAGCCTTAAATGAGAAGTGGTTCCCCAAGTAGGGGAAACGTTCCACATTTGGGAGGGTTTCTCTCTTGATATTGATGGAGAGAGAGAATGGATCGTGTCCTGGGATGGGTTGGTAAAGGACTTGAGTCTTCCTGAGGTTGAAGCTCAGACCGATTCTTTGGAATGCTTCCGTGAAGGTGTCAAGCATGATTTGGAGATTCCCTTCTGAGAGAGCAGAGATGGCCGTGCTATCCACATACTGAAGTTCCACGAACACTATCTGTGTTTTCTTCTCGGATTTTAACTTATTGAGGTTGAAAAATGTCTGACCATTCTATAGATGACATGCATTCCACTGGGAAGTTTGTTCTTGACAAGGTGAAAGATGGTGGCGATGACAGTGATCTCCTCTCCTCCAAGTTTGAAAATCTTCGTTGGAATCCCATCCACACCTGCAGCTTTTCCATTCCTCATGTGCTTAATGGTGGCTACGAGTTCGTCCATGCTTGGTGGGAGGCCAAGACCAGCTTTGATGGGGAGTTGGGGGATTTCCTTGAACACAACCTCATCTACGATTGTATTACGGTTTAGGAGTTCTTTGAAGTGTTCTCTCCATCGAAGGCTGATGTTTTCTCTGTCTCTCAAAAGGGATCCTTACTCCTCACCGGTTTGAGGCCCAGAGTGTTGGGTCTAAGTATTGCTTTGGTGACACTGAAGAAGCTCCTGGTGTTGTGCTTGTCAGTGAGGAGTTGCAGCTCCTTAGCTTTCTCAGTCCACCATTGGTTCTTGATTTCCTAGTTCTTCTTGGCTGTTTGGCTAGTTTCATGATAAGGGAGAGAATGGGAAAGTTTTATCCCTTAGCTTGGGAAGCTAAGAAAATATAGAACAAAAGCATGTTAAAAATACTTTTGGTGTGGAAACACTGGTTCTTTTGGAGGCAAATGATATGGGATTCAAGTAGTCAAGTAACTTGGATTCTGTACAATTAGTATTCTGGAGGTAGTCTAGGCATTGAATTGTATGTAGATAATTGTTTATTTTTGGACAATGTACTGGCTCTGAAAAGTGTGAGGGAGAAATGGTAAAGATTGACATTGTTGGCTTGAAAGAAATGCTGAATAGAAAGGAAATCTCTAAAATTAAATAGGTGGATGCAAGTCATCCATTGTCAGATTGTTTTACAAAAATATATGTACATATGAGAAAATTGTTAGACATTCAAGAGTACTTTGTACAAAATATCAAGGTCTTTTTTATCTTAATTTATTTTGAAATTATGACTGTGCATATAGGACGTGATTCAGCCGCCTCGTTGCGCCCGAGATTCATTGCGCCTGAAATGTCTCGCAAGATGCAACACGAGAACGAGTTTCAGGCGTGCATATATAAATGAGCCACTACGCTTATTTAAATATGTGTTTGTCCAATTCATCCGGAGCCTGGGATTCACTGGCCTCGCTTGCGAGGCCTCGACTCTGCATTGTTTGGTACTGGTTCACAGAGTCGTGAGCCAGTCATGATGGCATCTGGGGGGGGGGGGGGGGGGGGGGGTTGGGGGGTGGGTTTCGCTGGGGAGTTGATGGCCCTGGGTGGTCGGGTGCAGGGCAGACTGGTATCCCGTCACTCCCCCTGGCACCTGGGCACCTTGGCGCTGCCAGCCTGGCACTTTTGTGGTGCCTGGGTGGCACTACCATGTTGGAAGGGGCACTGCCTGGGTTCCAGGCTGACAGTGCCCAGGTGCCAGGCCGCCTCTGCTAGGGGTCGGGTCCAGGGGAGCCTTTCCCATAAGAGATGGGGTGAGGGGGGCTTGAGGACCCCAGAAGAGGTAGGTTGGGTGAAGTGGGGGAATCCGGAGGCCACGGTGGGGGCACAGAAGGTGGTCAAAAGATCAGGGCTGCCTTTAAAAATGGTGCCCTGATCTGTGGGTCGACTTACTGCACTGACGAGCTGAGCTCGCTGTGAAGGAAATTACTTAAAGAGTGCCCTCGACAGGGAATTCCTCGCCAAAGCCAAAAAAAAGGCAAAGTGCTGTTGAATAGTGGGGTCGCAGAACCGAAAAATACCTCGCTTAACGTGCCATTCAGCAGAATTTATCTCGAGTCCGCTGAATCCCGCAATAAATTCTATCTTCATTTAAAGAGAATTGTATATGGTGGGATGCAGGCTGCCTGGTGATCTTGGGGGTGCAGGATGTCTGTTAAATGTACATTTACGGTCGACATTTACTGGGTTTATGCAATCCTATAAATAGGAATTGACTGAAACTGGTGGTTGGGGTAGGAGGTTCACGTCTGTAATGGTCAACTCGGCAAATGAAAGCCTATAAAAGTTGGTCAAGATGAGCTCCAGTTCAATCCTTCACCACCAGGCTTTCTGTAATTTGAGTGTCTCGTACACAGATGGTGCAAGGTGCCTGACGCTCTGATGATGCTGCCTGACGCTCTGATGATGCTGCCTGACGCTCTGATGATGCTGCCTGACGCTCTGATGATGCTGCCTGACGCTCTGATGATGCTGTCCGGTGCTCTGATGATGCTGCCTGACGCTCTGATGATGCTGTCCGGTGCTCTGATGATGCTGCCTGACGCTCTGATGATGCTGTCCGGTGCTCTGGAGGCATATTGTTCTGGTAGTGAAGGCTATCTGATAGGACTAATGGTACCACTCTGGGTTCCTAGACTATTAGCCTATGCATTCCAGATTGCAGTTTTAAAATATTTAGTCCTGCACACTTAATTTGGCAATTACCAATTGGAAATTTGGAGTATTCAATCAGGTTAACCGGGAGAGCACAAAGTAAGTACATTGAAGCATATAAATCAGGAGTAATGAAATACCCGTCCCTTCCCTGGATGTGTGAGGCTCCAACAACATTCAAGAACCTCAGCACCACCCAGGATAAAGCTGCCAGCTTGATTGGCATCTCAACCACCAGCTTAAACATTCACTCCGTCCACCCAGTGGTTAGCACTGTTGCTTCATGGTGCGAGGGACCCGGGTTCGATATCCGGCCTAGCTCACTATCGGTGCGGAGTCTGTACATTCTCCCCGTGTCTGCGAGGGTTTCCTCCGGGTGCTCCGCTTTCCTCCCACAAGTCCCGAAGGACGTGCTTGTTAGGTGAATTGGACATTTTGAATTCTCAGTGTACCCGAACAGGTGCCGGAGTGTGGCGCCTAGGGGATTTTCACGGTACTTCATTGCATTGTTAATATAAGCCTACTTATGACACTAATAAAGATTGTTATTATCAATGATGCACAGTGCCACAGTGTGTACCATCTACAAGGTGCACTGCACAAACTCACCAAGACACCTTTAACAACACCTTCCAAACTTACTACCTCTACCACTGAGAGGGGCAAGGGCAGCAGATGAATGGGGACACCTCTGAGCCATCCTGACTTAGAATTACAGCAGGGGTGGGCAAACTACGGCCCGCGGGCCGCATGCGGCCCGCCAAAGGTATTTCTGCGGCCCACCAAGTCATTAAAAAAAAAAAAAAATTTTTTTTTAAAAAAATTTTTTTTTTTTTTTATTAATTTTTTTTAAGGTTAATGGGGGTGGGGGGCTGTTGGGTTACTTACTGGTATAGGGTGGATACGTTGACTTGAGTAGGGTGATCATTGCTCGGCACAACATCGAGGGCCGAAGGGCCTGTTCTGTGCTGTACTGTTCTATGTTCTATATGAGGCGCCCAGAATCATAACCGGGTGAAGTAATTATTTTACTTAATATACTATGCGGCCCTTTGTGAATTGTGAATTTCTGAATGTGGCCCTTGCATGGAAAAGTTTGCCCACCCCTGAACTACAGTATCACTGTTCCCTCACTGTTGGTTCAAGATTCTGCAACTGCCTTCCTAACAGCACTGTGGCGTTTCTGCACTAAATGGACTGCAGCAATTCAAGAAAGGGCTCATCACCACCTTCTCAAGGGCAATTTGCGATGGGTAACAATTATAGTTCTGGATGACTAAGTTATTTTTAACAACTTTACTGTGTATTTGTGTATTGCAGGAGTTTGGCCTGAGGGATCAGATGGAACTGACATCAATGCTGTTTGCAGATCCAACGATAAAAAACTTTTATCTACAGGTGATGACTTTGGCAAAGTGCATCTGTTTTCATGTCCATGTTCACAGGCCAGGGTATGACTTCTCTTTTACTATATTCTTCATATTTATATTGAGCTTAATTTTTGAAGAATTTCTCCCCCGACCCTTTTAAGAAGTTGCCTCTCTTCTTTGAGTACCTTACAAGATTGTCCATTCATATTATCAGAGGGCAGACGAGGTAACCTGCTCCCAGGCCTCTAGGTGTTATATGTCTGCTCTCCAACGTATTTTTTCCTCTGTCAGACACTAAGTAGCCTGGTTGGGATTTTATGGCCCATCTGCTCCATCAGGTTGAGAACTGAATCTATTGTCTAGTTTTGGCTTAAAGAGCATTATTATTGGATATATAATCATTTAACAAAATGAATAAATAAGGGTCAAAGAAACCAAAGGGGCGCAATTCTGGTGATTCCACTAGAACCATGCCGACCAGATGTTGTGGGTCAGTCACAGAACCTCCTCCCCCCCCCCCCCCCCCCCCCCCCCCCTCCCATTGTGGACTATGCTGGCAGAAGTCTGGCCACAGTGGCTGTGGAATGTCAACCCCCCCATGGGAATGGCTATCCATGCCCAAGTTGACTTTCCATCATCCCAATAATTATCCTGTAGGCTCCCAATGGTCAAAGTCACTTGGTGAAACTTGAGTGAAGCTAAGGAATGGGAACACCTGATGTAGGAAAATAATGTGATAATGTCCCTGTCCGAGTCCTCTTGCCGAGCAAGGGGCAGCCAGATGTTACAAGGCAATCAGGCAGCTCCTGGAATAGGTGGAGGGCCAGGAAAACCGAATCTCTGCTGATTTCTGTGGCTTTTTGTTGAAGTTGTAGGGGGTGACTTGTAGATTTATGAAGCCAAGGTGTTCTACTGACCTATACTGTCCTTTTAGTCTGTGAAACATGAAACCTCCTTTGATTATATTTCTCCCTCTATCTCGTGCCTTGCTGTTGTTTTTTTCTTATTCTTGCAACAGGAGATTCAGAAATGTTCGGTTTCAATCTATATGTTTTATATATAATTTCAAAGAGGTTTAAACCCCATTCCAGCTATATCATTGGAATAAATACTATTGATTTAACAGGGTTGTTTTCATGGATTAAATGGAATATCCTTGCTGTCCAAGGAAAACTCTTAGAATTCTTAAAATGGCTCTGCCAGGAGTGAATACTGAATGACTAACAGTTAGAGTAAAAGTGTTCAGCACGAGCAGCCTAACTTTATACGGGAAACAAATGCCAGTTTGCAAACTAGGCAAATGTCATTTTAAAAAATAAATTCATAGGATGTGGATGTCGCTGGCTGGCCCAACATTATTTGCCCATCCTTACTGCCCCCCCCCCCCCCCCCCCCCCTCCCAACAACTGACTAGCTTGCTTGTCCAATTTTAAAGGGCATTTAAGAGTCAACCACTTTGCTGTGGATCTGGAGTCCAGACCACACAAGGACAACAGATTCCCTTCCCTCAAGGGCATTAGTTAACCAGATGGGTTTTTACAACACTTCTAATTCCAGATTTTTTATTAAATTCCAATTTCACCATCTGGGGCGGGATTCTCCGACCCCCCGCCGGGTCGGAGAATTGCCCGGGGCTGGGGTCAATCCCGCCCCCGCCGTGTCCCGAATTCTCCGCCAGCCGGGATTCGGCGGGGGCGGGAATCGCGCCGTGCCGGTCGGCGGGCCCCTCGCGGTGATTCTCCGGCCCTGACAAGCCTCTCCCGCCGGCGTGGATTAAACCACCTACCTTACCAGCGGGATTGGCGGGATGGGCGGGCGCCGGGGTCCTGGGGGGGGGGCGTGGGCCGATCTGACCCCGGGGGGGGTGCCCCCACGGTGGCCTGGCCCGCGATCGGGGCCCACCGATCGGCGGACGGGCCTGTGCCGTGGGGGCACTCTTTTTCTTCCGCCTTCGCCATGGTCTTCACCATGGTGGAGGCGAAAGAGACCCCCTCCCCTGCGCATGCGCCGGTATGACGTCAGCAGCCGCTGACGCTCCGGCACATGCGCGGACTTACGCCGGCCGGCGAAGCCCCTTCAGTCCCAGCTGGCGTGGCGCCAAAGGCCGTTCACGCCAGCCGGCGGAGCACCAACCACTCCGGCGCGGGCCTAGCCCCTCAGTGTGAGGGCTTGGCCCCTAAAGGTGCGGAGACATCCGCACCTTTGGGGCGGCCCGACGCCGGAGTGGTTCACGCCACTCCAACACGCCGGGACCCCCCGCCCCGCCGGGTAGGGGAGAATCCCGGCCCTGCTCTGGTGGGATTTGAACCTGGATCCCCAAAGCATTGCCCTGGGTCTCTGGATTACCAGTCCAGTGGCAATACTACTGCGCCATCTATTATCACCATGATCATTTCTCTTTGGAATATGTCCAGCTGAAGCTGTTGACTTTAGTGTGGGGATGGTTCCCTGGACGAGTGGTGGGGAGCTGGTGGTGGTTGGGGGAGGGGGCTTCTTCTGAGTTAAATTGGCAAAAGCTGAGTGCACTCTTATTTAATATCTGTACCTTCAGAACTGAAGTGAGCTGAGGTCTGAGTCACCAGCCTTTGATGCAAGTAAGTTACAGTTTCCTTTTCAATGTTAATCCACAACGTGCCAATCAGATATAAAAATATATATTATTTTTAATCTTGCAGGCTCCAGGCCACACATATGGAGGACACAGCAGTCATGTGACCAGTGTAAACTTTCTGCACGATGACAGTCAGCTAGTCTCCACTGGTGGGAAGGACATGAGTGTCATGCAGTGGAAGGTCATTTAGACTGACCTCCTGCCATGGAATTTGCTTTGGGATGTCACAGCAAATGTAACACATATGGAATGATTTTTGCCAGAAGTTTAAACTGCAACTAAAAAGCGAGAGAAGTTCCTGCACTTTTACAGGCCACGATTTGGCATTTCTGTTAAATGTCAAAAGATTTTATTTAAACCTCAGGAAAATCAAGCCTCTGCAAGGTTACTGGTGCATTATGTGGTACGTGACTGATTAACAGTTCTGGCAGTCACTTTCGAAAACAGACTTGCTCCTGGTCTCGACATGTTTCTCTGTGGTGAAAGTGAGGGTAATGTACAATATTGTTTATATGTTTACCCCAACAAAATGTCTGTAAACACAACCTTTCATTTTAAATGGTGAAGATGTCATGAACTGTTTACCATCAACACTATATGCACTAAATTTCTCATACTGACATAGGCTTTGTGTATAATGTGTCTTAAATTTATGTCGCAGTCTGTTTTGTATCTAATTGTCAATCTGTTTCTGAAGTATGGTGAGACTTGACTCCCAGTTGTCACGTTGTTGGAAGCTGCTTACTTTCTTCCTTCTTGCCCTGAAAGGAGCTGCAGTCTTGAAGACAAGTTCCAATTTAACTGTAGAACCGCTGACTAATGCACTGGAAGCCTGCAGAGGCTGTTCACAGAGAAAAACAAAAGCCTGCACTTCTATGACTGTGCAACTTCTACTCCATCTCTATCCACCCCCACCCACCACCCGCTCCCCGGCAAAACGTTGTACGCATGGATATGTCCCCCATTGTAAACAAGGCTGTCTGCTTGTGAAGACGAGAGAAGGACAGGTGTTAGACAGGGCTGGTGGTGACAGCTCGCACTTTCAGCAAAGTGGAAATATGCAGTTTACATTTGGAATGTATGTAGAGATTTTTTTAAATGAAAGTTGTTGGTACATTCTTTAACAATAAGGTTCAAAGATTTGTTTTGTGACTGATTGTCAATAAATTAAAATTGCTGAAAGGTATCAATGTGAATAGGTGTCTGTGCACTTCTTCCTCTCCTCCAAACCACTCGAAGTGAGCAATATTAAAAATGTGTCCTGAACATTTATTGCTTTTAACGTAATGCCAGTTGGAAGTAACGTGCACAAATAGACACATACACTGCAACTGTAATCTGAATCCAACTCGCATAAATGTGGAAGCTGACTACATGTTTTCACGTTCTTTTGCCACGGGCTGGTGTATAAATGTTGAAGAGGTGGCATCCAACTATGGAGCCGTGGGCTACACCCCAGAGGACCAAGCAAGCTTGGGAGGAGAAATCACCGGAAAGGGTATACTAATTATAAAGTAACAAAGTAGAACAGTCAGTGTCAGTTTGAATAAAAAATTAGCTTAAGGACAGAAAACAGTTTCCGGCCTTGGGTCACTGTCTGTGCGGAGTCTGCACGTTCTCCCCGTGTGTGCGTGGGTTTCCTCCGGGTGCTCCAGTTTCCTCCCACAGTCCAAAGATGTGCAGGTTAGGTGGATTGGCCATGATAAATTGCCCTTAGTGTCCAAAATTGCCCTTAGTGTTGGGTGGGGTTACTGGGTTATGGGGATAGGGTGGAGGTGTTGGCCTTGGGTAGGGTGCTCTTTCCAAGAGCCGGTGCAGATTCGATGGGCCGAATGGCCTCCTTCTGCACTGTAGATTCTATGAAATGTATGAAGTAGGAGAGTATGAGCATTCAGCCATGGAAAGGTACAGTCAGTGGAACTTGCAATTGTTGAACCAGATGAATAGTAAGATCAATCACTCCCAAAGTGTACTTAAACTTGTTGTTTGTAGGCCTGAGGCCACAGAGGTGTTTTTGGTATGAGCAGGAGCTTCCTGCCGTAAGAGATCACTTAAGAAGTGGAGATATTTTCAAAGGAACCAATAGAGGCATCAGCGTCATCATGGTTTAAAGGCCTGAATGAGGAAAGGTTTAAATGTGAAAGGGTATTTGTGAGGGGGCTGTGGTGAAATGTTCTGCATTAAAGGTATCAAAGGTTCAAATTCAGAGCATGGCTAGTAGTGAATCCTTTGCAGTCAAGGGAGATGGCTTGGATAAACCAGTACTATAAGGCCACCTGGTGGAGGTTTATTTGCCAACATCAGCACAAGGTAGTGGGGACATCATTGCCAAAAGGGGAAACAGTTGCATAGTGGCATTACTACTGGAATAGTAATCCAGAGACCCAGGGTCATGCTCTGCAAACCTGGGTTCAAATCCTGCCATGGCAGATGGTGAAATCTGAATTCAATAAAAATCGGGAATTAAAAGTCCAAAGGTGACCATGAAGCCATTGTTGATTGTCGTAAAGACCCATCTGGTTCCGCTAATGTCCTTAGGGAAGGAAACCTGTTGCCCTTACTTGGTCTGGCCGACATGTGACTCCAGGCAGTAAGTGCTGCCTGCAGTCCATGAACAAATAAAATAAAAGGTAGAACCAGAGATCAGGCAAACAGATTAGTATCACAAGGCCCTGTACTGCTTTTATTCACTGGACCTTGAGCAATTCAGTGGATATATAAACTCTTATGAGTTTCCTTTAGCTTTCCTTTTCCCCTTCACAACAATACATTAAGCGATGTAACATATACTCTACTGGAAACTTAATGTTCTTAACCCCTCACCCCCCCCCCCTACTTCTTAGGTAGATCCCCTACAGTGCAGAAGGAGGCTCCTTCTGCAGTGACACACTGAAAGAGCACTCTACTTGGGGCCCAATCCCCCACCTTATCCCCGTAACCCCACCTAGGGACAATTTAGCATGGCCAATCCACTTACCCTGTACGTCTTTGGACTGTGGGAGCAAACCAGAGCACCCGGAGGAAATCCTGACAGACACAGGAAGAATGTGCAAACTCCACGCAGACAGTGACCCGAGATTGGACTCAAACCTGGGTCACTGGCGCTGTGAGGCAGCAATGCTAACCACTCTGCCACCGTGGCGCCCCACCACTCTGCCACCATGCCGCCCCACCACTCTGCCACCATGTTGATCAAAAGAAAATCTGCTGTTTTATCTGCAACTCCAGAATTAGGGGGCGGGATCTCCGACACCCCGCCGGGTCAGAGAATCGCCGGGGGGGGGGGGGTCGTGAATCCCGCCCTGCAGCTCCGATAGCGGCTGCCAAGTTTTCCTGTGCCGGCTTTCAGGCGGGGACGGGGATCGCGCCGCGCCGGTAGGGGTCCATTGGCAGCGCCCCCCCCCCCCCCCCCCCCCCCCACCGCCCGTAATTCTCCAGGCCCTGTTGGGCTGAGCGGCCACCTGTTTTCGGCCAGTCCTGCCGGCATGAAATAGATATGGTCCATCCTGGCAGGATCTGGCTTGGAGGGCGGCTAGCGGAGTCCTCGGGGGGAGGGGGGGGGGGGGGGGGGTGGGGGGATCCGGCTCCGGGGGGGGGGGCCCACAGTGGCCTGGCCCGTGATCAGGGCCCACCAATCTGCGGGCGGGCCTGTGCCATGGGGGCACTCTTTCCCTCTGCGCCGGCCTCTGTAAGGCTCCACCATGGCTGGTGCAGAGAAGAAACACCCTGTGCATGCGCAGGAAACACGTCGGCGGTTGTACGCATGCGCTAGAACACGCCGGCAGTCCTGCGCATGCGCCAACCCGCGCTGGCCCGTGGCGGCGCATCGGCCGGTTGGCGCGGCCCCAAGACCTCCGCCGCCGGCCTCGCCCCCGGAAGTGCAGAGGATTCTGCAACTTCCGGGCAGCCTGACGTCGGAGTGGTTCGCACCACTCTTGGAGCCAGCGTCAGGCCATCTCACCAAGTGCGGGAAAATCCCACTCCAGATATACATTCACCATTACAAATGTGGGGCGCAAGCTGTGTAAAAGTTTACCCTCTATGAGCGCTGCTGGGTCACATTATTGGGAAATAAGCTGCATTAGGCTAAGTTTGGTCTTCCATGTGTAAAAATCAAAATGGTCAATGTTGAGGAACATTTGCCAATTCCATTTGATTTGGATGTCATTCTTGTAACCATCTAATCTCATACCTTCAGGAACAAATTATTTCAGGCATTAATATTAACGAGGTCTGCTGTCTCTATGTAATGGTCGTGTTCATCTGAGTATTATTTTCTTGTGGTTTACCTGATGAAACTTGAACAGACTAATGGCCTGGTCTTATCTATATGGAAGTGCTAAATTAATTTAAAATCAAAGTTTTGCTCCAACTAGGTAATGATATTTCAGATATGTAAACTTGATTTATACTATATCATATTTTAAAAGTACTCACAAATATATGTTGGGTATGTGCACTAAACGATTTATAACAAATTTTCTCAATGTAAATACAGTAAACGTTGTGTTATCCGGCACTGTACCAGCAGAAATGCTTCAGGCTGAGCCTAACAAATACGGGGCTGGATTCTCCATTCCTGAGGCTAAGTGCCGACACGAACGGAGAATCCACGGGGAGTTCACCACAGGACAATCAGCACAAACCCCTCACCGATTCCAGTATCGGTGAGGGGCTAGCACCGGCGCCATGTGAAACTCCCGCTGATCGTGCCGAAAACGGCCGGGTCCCAGGTCGTACCTGCACAGGGCTGACGACCTGCACCGGCCGTGCCGTAAAACATGGCGCCAGCCACGCTTGAACCCTAACCCGTCAAACGCCAACCCAGAGCCCATCCCCCACCAGCGCCCCCAGCCCTAGCAGAAGACACCCGGGCCAGCGGCATGGATCCTGGGCGAGTATGGTGGCGCTGGACACTGTCTGCAGCTGGCACGTCGGGTTCCCAACCGCAGAGACGCACGTGGCCCACGCCGTTGGGAATGGGGGTGGGCCGGCCGATGACACGGCAACGGCGTTGAAGTGGCTCATGGTGTGCATCACGATGACGCCAGTTTTGAGGGGGCGGAGCACGGTGGACCGGCGTCAAACCGGCGCCAGCCCCAAATCCGGCGTCGGAATTCATTCTCCGCCCGATCGCTGATCACGTTTTCAGCGTCGTGCTACGGAGAATCCAGCCCGAGGTATCTGCCATACTTGCACAGCGATTCTCATGACAGAGACCACTTCCCCGAGTGACTTGTTTACAGTGGCACAACCCCGCATCTGGGCAACGTCAGGAGCCACAAAACATGAGCAAGAATCTCAAAGAGCGGCTGCTGTGCAGGAGAACAGGGCCCACGGGCTGGCATCTCTGACCTTACTCAATTGGAACGAGAGAGAGGGAGAGTGACACTTAAACCCGGTTCAGTCAGATTGCTGCTCACAATTTTTATACATTAATTAAAATAAACTTGTCAGTTTATCGGCGATAACCTGTTGCCTGTAGATAAAGAAATGTGTGCGTGTGTGAATTTCATAGAATTTAGTGCAGAAGGAGGCCATTCGGCCCATCAAGTCGGCACCGGCTCTTGGAAAGAGCACCCTACCCAAACCCACACCTCCACCCTATCCCCATAACCCAGAAACCACACCCAACACTAAAGGCAATTTTGTACACTAAGTGCCGACACGAACGGAGAATCCACGGGGAGGGTGCTAGCCCCTCACCGATACTGGAATCGGTGAGGGGTTTGTGCTGATTGTCCTGTGGTAAAATTTAGCCTGGTCAATCCACCTAACCTGTACATCTTTGGATTGTGGGAGGAAACCTGGGGAGAATGTGCAGACTCCACACAGATATTGACCCAAGCCAGGAATCGAACCTGGGACCCTGGAGGTGTGAAGCAATTGTGCTAACCACTACGCTACCGTGTGTGTGTGAGTTAGTGGTGGAACCCACCCACCTTCTGTAGAGTGTCTCACAAGTGTCAGTTGTATCATGAACTCGACTTGGCTTTCCAGCATTTCCAAGTGCATCCCCTGGCTAAGCTTCTGACAGAGACACTGGTAATCCCTCTGCCACCATCCAATCCTGGAGCAGCCCTGATAACAAACAAGTTTACTGTATTAGCTTTACAAGCAGCCCTCCAAACCAAGTACTTATTTTGAAACAAATGATTTACCATTTATAAACAATTTGTTTGTGCTTCTGGTTCTGTATAATTTTTTTAATGATTAATCAGATTGAAATAAATGTAAACTTGAAAATGATGGTGAAATAGTACTTTTTGCGCACCTAACATTTTAATTGCTTTGTCTCATAAAGGACCAGGGAATTTTACACAACTCACGGGTAATTCTTAAATAAGAGCTACCTTTTCAAAATGTTATTTTCTTTATTTGACATAACTTTCCAAACCTGGTTTGAAAATGGTGTGATGTTGAGTCACACATCTCTTGATAGCTTGAAGCACAAGAAAGCCACTAAGAGGCTGAGAATATTGCCCTTAGAACATAGAACAGTACAGCACAGAACAGGCCCTTCGGCCCTCGATGTTGTGCCGAGCAATGATCACCCTACTCAAACCCACGTATCCACCCTATACCCGTAACTCAACAACCCCCCCCTTAACATTACTTTTTAGGACACTATGGGCAATTTAGCATGGCCAATCCACCTAACCCACACATCTTTGGACTGTGGGAGGAAACAGGAGCACCCGGAGGAAACCCACGCACACACGGGGAGGACGTGCAGACTCCACACAGACAGTGACCAGCCGGGAATCGAACCTGGGACCCTGGAGCTGTAAAGCATTTATGCTAACCACCATGCTACCGTGCTGCCCCTTACTTTTCATCCCATGTAATTAACACTCATCAACCATTGTGTTTTTCATAATTTGAGAAGTTACATTTCTTTTTTTAAAAATTAAGAGTGCCCAATTCATTGTTTTCTAATTAATGGGCAATTTTAGCATGGTCAATCCACCTACCCTACACATCTTTGCATTACAGGGGTGAGACCCATGCAGACAATGTGCAAATTCCACATGGACAGTGACTTGGAGCAGGGACCGAACCCGGGTCCTCGGTGCCTTGAGGCAACAGTGCTAACCACTGTTCCACTGTGCCACCCCAGGTCAGAGTTGATCTATACCGACCTTACACCATCCAATTTGCAAACTTTAATTTGAAGCCTAGTGATTCAGCAAATTATTGCAAAAGGACTGGATTATAAAAGTAGAGAAGTGTTGTTGCAATTGTATAGGATGTTGGTGAGACCACATCTGGAGTATTTTGTCCAGTTTTGTTCTTATTTGAAGAAGGATGTGATGGCATTGGAGGCAGTTCAGAGGAGGTTCACCAGATTGATCCCAGGGATGAAAGTGTTGACAAAGAGGAGAAATTAAACAGTTTGGGTTTATACTCGCTGGAGTTTAGAAGGATGTGAGGGGATCTGATCGAGGTATATAAAATACTGAAAGGGATTGATAAAGTAAACGTGGACGAAATGTTCCCCCTTGTGGGGCAATCTAGAATGAGAGGTCACAGATATAGGTTGAGAGGCGGTAGATTTAAAACTGAGATCAGGAGGTATTACTTCTCGCAGAGGGTGGTGAGTTAAGTGAATTCTCCCTCAGTGTACCCGAACAGGCACCATGGTGTGGTGACTAGGGGATTTTGCAGTAACTTCACAGCAGTGTTAATGTAAGTCTACTTGTGACACTAATAAAGATTATCATATTTGTGGAACTCGCTGCCCAATAGTGCAGCGGAGTCCAAATCATTAAATGGTTTTAAGAGGGGGATAGATATATTTTTGATTGTAAAAACTGGTTAAAGGGATATGGGGAACAGGTAATTCCCAGTGTTTCAGATGCATTGAATTCTACATTCACTCTAAAATTGCCAACTTTGCAGATAATGTGAAATACTTAAATTGGTACTAACTTTTAGACTTACTTTGTTTTTTGTGCGACCTTTAGGTTAAGAGATGCTATTGAAATCAAAAGGTGAATCTTTGAAAATGGAAGCAAGCTTGTTTAAACATTGAAGGCAACACTATTATTGAAAGAAGGATGAAGCTGAATACTGCTGATAGGAACTAGCATAATCCAGTCAAACAATAATAACATGTCCAGAGTCCATTATGCCTTCTCCATCCAGAGCCCATTATGCCTTCTCCATCCAGAGCCCATCATGCCTTCTCCATCCAGAGCCCATCATGCCTTCTCCATCCAGAGTCCATTATGCCTTCTCCATCCAGAGCCCATCATGCCTTCTCCATCCAGAGTCCATTATGCCTTCTCCATCCAGAGCCCATCATGCCTTCTCCATCCAGAGCCCATCATGCCTTCTCCATCCAGTGTCCATGTCGGGTTATTGTAACATTGAATTCCCTCCTATTTAATCAGCTGATCAAAAAGGACAGTTATTTCCTAACCCCACCTCCCCCTCAAAAACTTGAAAGCCATAATAAATATTCCTACACCCGTCAATCCTAGTTCTTGTCAAAGAAAACAGAAAGAGAGATAAAATGAAACAAGAGTTGTTAAAATAAGGCAGGCCAGGCCCCAGTATGTTTGGCAATGTCTTCCAAAACAAAAGCATGAGATATGTAAGGGCTCTTCCTGGTGATTCCCTTAGCTCCTATTTCTTTTATTTAGTCTTTATCATTTTGGTCCATGGAGACATATCTTTAAGTCGAGCAGAGGAAGTAAGGAACACAAAGTGTCAAAATAGTACACCATTATAAAGTTTTGTATTTTGGGCAGAAGAATCCAGACTTTATGGCACCCAAGAGATTGGAGGGGTTTGTTTCAGTTGATTGGCCGGTGGCCAATGGATTAGCCAAGGAGTATTCTGCCCAGCAACCAACAGCGAGCGATTGGTTCCTGTCAGGTGTGGTTTCTTGGAGAAAACGCAAGAGAAGCCATTGGACCCTCAAGGTGGAAGCAGCTCTCTCTCTCTGTTCTGCTGCATACTGTGTGAAGGGATAATTTTCTAGATCCTGAAAGAAGAAGCTGTCTCTTTCAACCATGTCGCAACTCCAGGTCAAGTGGGGCTGGAGCTAACCGTGCATCAGCCCAGGGTGTTGTAGCAGGTGCTCCTGGTCAGTTTAAAATCCTAGCAAAGGGAGAAAAGAAGGTGGAGGCAGTATGAATGAAAGTCTCCAGATATCTGAACCTCCAAGACCAAAGGGGCATTTACTGTGCAGTGCTGAGACCAGAAGGTGCAGTTCAAGTTGCAGTCAGTAAATTCCATCAATATTGTTTATCTCCTACCTTTTTTCAAAATAAATTTAGAGTACCCAATTCATTTTGTCCAGTTAAGGGCAATTTAGCGTGGCCAATCAACTTACCCTGCACATCTTTGGGTTGTGGGGGCGAAACCCACGCAAACATGGGGAGAATGTGCAAACTCCTCATGGACAGTGACCCAGAGCCGGGATCAAACCTGGGACCTTGGTGCCGTGAGGCAGCAATGCTAACCACTGTGCCACTGTGCTGCCCTGTTTTTCTCCTACCTGATTGGAGTTGTAATGGTCTTGACCGTGAGAGAGGCTACTTGGAAGGAGACAGCAATGGATGTGTTGAATGAGTGCTTTACCGAATGCCAAAATGATGAGGGGGATAATCATGAACTTATCCAAGATTGGACTGGCACCAAAAGAGTAGATCGACTTGGAATATTTCCCTCATGTTTCACTCCCTTGTAATTAACATTCTTCAGTTATTGCATTTTTCATAACTTAAAAAGTTGCATTTCTGAAATAACCTCTGCCATGTGGTCATGTGTGGGAGTAACATTGGATTGGAATAGGGCTAAGTGAGGAAGTACCTAAAAAATGAGAATTGGCATGACTAGTGGATTGGAAGGGATGGAAAGTGAGATGTAACTGGGGTCCGAAAGAAGTTGAATGCTGTAAGGCAGGAAGTGTAGATCTGTTTGAATTGAAGAGTCAGTATGTACCCAATGGTGTTCTTCACCTGTATCTGTCATGTGGGTCTCTGGATCTCCGACTTTGTTCTCACTAAGCAATAGATCAATCAGGTTTTGTTTCCTGAAGACAAAACCCCATACAAACGAGGAGCAGGAATAAACCATACAGCCCTTGAACCTGCTCTGTCAGTCAATACAATCAAGGCTGACCTTCTACCTCAATCCACTCTCCCGCTCACCCACATCCCTTGATTCCCTGAGAGATCAAAAATCTGTCCACCTTTTCTTCATTTATTCATTTATGCGGTGTAGGCGTCGCTAGGCCAGCATTTAGAACATAGAACAGTACAGCACAGAACAGGCCCTTCGGCCCTCAATGTTGTGCCGAGCAATGATCACCCTACTTAAACCCACGTAACCCGTATACCCGTAACCCAACAATCCCCCCATTAACCTTACACTACGGGCAATTTAGCATGGCCAATCCACCTAACCCGCACATCTTTGGACTGTGGGAGGAAACCGGAGCACCCGGAGGAAACCCACGCACACACGGGGAGGACGTGCAGACTCCACACAAACAGTGACCCAGCCGGGAATCGAACCTGGGACCCTGGAGCTGTGAAGCATTGATGCTAACCACCATGCTACCGTGAGGCCCCCAATTGCCCATCCCTAATTGCCCTTGAGAAGGTGGTGGTGAGCTGCCTTCTTGAACCACTGTGGTTCACTCACAGTGGTAGGTACACTCACAGTGCTGTTAGGGAGGGAGTTCCAGGATTTTGACTCAATGGCAGTGAAGGAACGGCGATATATTTCCAAGTAAGAGGAACCTCCAAGTGCTGGTGTCCTTATGCATCCGTTGCCCTTCTGCTTTTAGATGGCAGCGGTCGTGGGTTTGGAAGCATCTCAGCTTTGAATATACTCAAAGATGGAGCATCCACAACCCTGTGAGGTAGATAATTCCTAAGACTCACAAACCTCTTGAGTGAGGAAAGTACCCCTCATCCCTGACGGTCTAAATTCCCCAGCCAGGGGAAATCAGGGGAAACACCCTGTCAAGCCTCTTTTCAGAACCTTGAATGTTTCAATGAGATCTCATTCTTCTAAACTCCGTCGAACATAGGCCCGAGTTACTCAGCCTCTCATCAAAGGACAACACTCTCCTCCCAGGAGCCAACAATCTCAGGAAAACCTTCGCTGTACAGCCTCTGAAGCAAGTATACACTTCCTTCGCTATAGAGACTGATGTCAGTCAGTGAAAGATAATGAAAACAATATTGTGTTCTATAAATAATCAACGTTCTTAGGTCACGGTTTTCTGTATGACTCAGAGTCATTCACCAACACTGGAAAACTAGCCTCCATTTCAATTCAGCTGTTTGTATTCAATGGTGAATAATCAGTTTAAGGTTTATGAGAATACAGATTGAGTGCAACATAATTTATTTAGCAACATCATCAACAGAAACATAAATAATTTTCATGACCTTATATATTCTTGCCATAAATTTATCATTGTTGAGTTTTGCATTCCTTTTTATAATCAGCTTGCTGCACTTAACCTAATTAAATAGGTCTGTTGGCTGTGACTAATCTGACTCGCCAGTATTACAGAATGATGGAGTGCTCTTGGGTGTGAGCTATTTCTGGTGGTCTGGGACACACAGCATTGTGAATCATCCCAACCATCACAATTTAGTGCTGCCCTTAGTACCATGTTTCCATGTACAGGGTAATCCTATGATTTATGATGTCAGTGCAAACCAAGATCAGTGACTTTCAATCACAGCATTACCACTTTTGTTACCAGTCAATGAGTGCTGACCTGGCACCTCTTGCAAGCTCCATTTATCAGGCCCTCATTTGTGTGAACTCCGGCCCGAGGCTGGTTCATTCCAATGTCAGATCGGCACATGTGGTTATTCGGGTGCAAATCAAGCCATGAAGCATTCAACTCATTTCTCTAGAAAAGAGAAGGTTCAGGGATGAACTAATAGAGATTATTGCGACCAGCCCCAGGTGAGGTTCCCCAAAAGTTGTTGATCTGAGCAGGATCCCTCAATTTGTCATTGCCCAGCTGGGTCTCTTCCCCCTTCCCCTGCCAAATTGTTACAAACGTGGGTGAGGAGGGATGATTGGCTCCTTGTCTTTATTCAACCCACCCTCTACTGGTAGCAGCAAGGCTTCTTCTAATGACCTTCCCTTTTCCAGACCCGATAGTTATGTTTAAAAAGGAGCCAATCCCAGATACCTGGGAAGCCCACCACCTGGAGGTACCCTTCCAAGTCACTCACCACCCTGACTTGAAAATATATCGCCGTTCCTTCACTGTCGCAGAGGCAACATCCCGGAACTCCCTCCCTAACAGCACAGTAGGTGTACGTACACCTCAAGGACTGCAGTGGTTCACAAAGGCAACTCATCACCACCTTCTGATGGGCAACTAGGAATGGGCAATAAATGCTGGCCTAACCAGCGATGCCCACAACCCGTAAATTAATTAAAAACAAAACAAATTAACCAGGTTTTCTTGAGTTAAGATTGAGTTATTTTAGTGACCACTAAAAATGTAAAATGAAATGGCAAAATATATGTATCTGCATTCACATGGATTAGAAGAAAGAATTGAGTCCAATAGTAAGTATATATAAATAAAAGGCTGCGTGGAACAGTCCTTGACTTGCGAGGAGTAGATGATGAAGCGTGCAGACGTTGCAACCCGATTCCAGTATAGTTAACTTCTGCACGCGAGTAGCTGATTGTTCGATTCAGGTGTTTTATGGTTTGGGAGATTTTAGTTATTTTTTCCAGCTGCGGTCCTTTTTGCTGACTGGTTGACTTCCACAGTCAGAGAGAGAGTTTTTAGTTATTTCTTCAAAACATGGCTCCTTCCTTTTTTGCAGGAGTACTGCTAATAGTGATATAATCATACTTCAGTGTGGAAAACTTCCTGCTGCTTTTCCTCACACCACACACACACACAGACCAACAGGCAGACACAGGCAGGCAGACAGCAAGCCAGTTCTCTCAGCTAACTTTTAATCCCCTTCTTTGTATATTCCAAGAGGAAATCAGGATACACCAGTCAATCTAGTCAATTACACCCAGGGGGCGGGATTCTCTGGTCGCCGACGGCAAAATTGCATTCGGCGATCGGCTGGAGAATGCCCGTTTCCGACCAAATCGGGGGCGGCGTTGCTTTCGCAATGCTCCACCCTCTCCAGTGCGGCATACTCGCAGAGTTTGCGGCACGCCGTATCGACAGCCCCTTCGATGTTCCGCTCCTGACCGGCCGAGTTCCCGACGGCGTGGGTCTCTCATGGTCTCACCGGTCAGGAACTCGGCGTGGCGGCGGCGGACTCAGTCCAGCACCGGCACAGTTGGGGGAGAGCCAATCCGCGGGCAGGGGAGGACTTTGTCAGGGGCTGGGGGCACTGTTGGTGGGTGGTCCGGGGCTCGTGAGCCGGCCAAAGGGGGGGGACCTATTTTGCAGGACAGGTCTGCGTGTGGCCTGCGCCATGTTGCACAGCGCACCCGCTGCAGGCTGCCGCCCTGTGCATGCGTGGCCACGGACCCGGTAATTCTCCGGGATGTATCGGCAGCTAGAGATGGGTGCCTTACGCTGCCGGCATGCTAGCCCCCAGCCAAATGAAGCACCGGTGACCGTTCTGCTCTAAATTTTCGGGCATAAAACACCACCGTTTCCACGCCGGCGTGAGGCCATAGCCTCACAATCGGAGAATCCATCTTTGAGATGAGTTGGCAATTATGCTCTTAATCTTTAATCAGTCTTTTGATTCTGTTAAAGGTATCTTGACTGGAAACACAGCAAGGGGATTTAGAGAAACATTCATGTCAGTGGCTAACTGCACATTCTCAAACACCTTCAGGGTTTGTGTCCATTTTAAAATATAAAACTCAGGTCCTTTTGAAGTCTAATATTTCTGTGTGTAATCCCATGGTTTCCTTTCACGATCATCTTACCAAGGTCTTTAAGATTATAATAAGTTAGACGTGGCAAAGATGTTTCCACTTACAGGAGAGACCAGAAATAGGGGTCATAAATATGAGATGGTAATAAATCTAATAGGGTATTCAAGAGAAACTTATTTCTCAGAGAGTGGTCAGACTATGCAACTTGCTACAACAAGGAATAGTTAAGGCCGTTAGTATAGGTGCATTTAAGAGGAAGCACTTGATGGAGACAGGAATAGAAGGCTAGCTTTAAATTACAGAAATGGGAGCAGGCTTTCCTTACTATTCCTGCTTTTCCACCATTTACCCCTTCTCTCACATCTACCCACAACTTACGCTTTTGTGCTTACAGATAGTCAGGAATTGCTCACTGCTCAGCCCCTGCCTCCTCATGTGGAAAGGTGAAAGGAAGGGTACCTGAGGAAGAAGCACTTGTCACCAGCTCAGATACTGACAATACGTGAGCTTTAGAGGCTAGTGCAGATTTAAGACCCACACATGTTGAGTAAGCAGGCCCCAGGTCAGCTCGTGTGTGAGCTCTTGCAGACGGCTTCCACTCGATAAGCCCATTGGGGCAAACCATAGGAAAGAGCTGTTGACGATGCACACCAAAATATTTGGTGCTTTGGCAGGTCTGTCAATTATTAGGAGCCCTTGCTATTGTGAAAGTGCTGACACCTCCAGGACTCCATGCCCAGCTGGCCACACACTCAGTTTCCACTGTAGCCTAGGAAGAGGCCTCCAGATGTATCAGTGCTACAGTGGAAGCTGAGAAAGAGGTCATGAAATCCTTGGAATGCAGTCTCAGACTGCTCCAGACACAGGTCATGGACGTGGAACTCGGTGCTCGATGGGACGTGCCGGCTCTCACAGCAGTTCAGGAATCCATGGTCCAGCAGATTACGAGGATTGCGGAGGTTCTGCCCTGTTGCAAATTGGCCTTTCTCGCAAGTGGTTTGGAGTACAAGAATAATGAGGTCTTGCTACAGTTGTACAGGATTTTGGTGAGACCACATCTGGGATATTGGGCTACTTAGGTTGCTGGGAAAGCGAATCACGATTGTGCGGAGAGTCGGGCATCCGGCGAAAATTGAATTACGCGCCCGGCCCTGATTTGAATGCCCTGCTCCTCCCCGGCGGCGAAAATGAGAATTGGACCCCACAAAGGCAGGGACATGCAAAACCAGCATTTGCATGCATTTAAATGTAGTTAGCAGCTTGGACACTTCATGCTTTGCCTTTCTGGGATGCTCCGCTCCTGTCAGGCAGATGGCTCGTGGGCGTGAATTACAAGTATTTAATTTTTTTTAAATAAACATTTTATTGAGGTATTTATGGTTTAATAACAACAACAAAATAAACAATGTACATGAATCTATAAACATAGTGCAAAAGCCGTCTCCCTCCTTACAGGTCCCACCTTTACTAACCCCCTACTCTAAACTAAAGTAAACCCCGACCCCTCCCTCGACGAATGGCTGTCACCTCCGGACCAATCCTAACATTGACCCTCTCAAGGCAAATTTGATTTTCTCCAGACAGAGAAAGCTAGCCATGTCCGATAGCCAGGTCTCCGCCTTCGGGGGCTTTGAGTCCCTCCAAGCTAATAGTATCCGTCTCCGGGCTACCACGGAAGCAAAGGCCAGAACGTCTGCCTCTTTCTCCTCCCGGATTCCCGAGTCTTCCGACACTCCGAAAATCGCCACCTCTGGACTCAGTGCCACCCTTATTTTTAACACCGTGGACATGACATCTGCAAACCCCTGCCCGAATCCCCTAAGCTTCGGGCATGCCCAGAATATATGGACATGGTTCGCTGGTCCTCCCGCACACTTTGCACACCTATCTTCTACCCCAAAGAACCTGCTCATCTGAGCCACTGTCATGTGAGCCCGGTGAACGACCTTGAACTGTATCAGGCTGAGCCTGGCACATGATGTGGACGCACTGACTGTACTCAATGCGTCTGCCAAGAGACCATCCTCTATCTCTCATCCTAACTCCTCCTTCCACTTATGTTTCAGCTCCTCGGTCTGCGTTTCATCTGACCCAATGAGTTCCTTCTAAATGTCAGAAACTCTCCCTTCTCCCACCCACATTCTGGAAACTACCCTATCCTGTATCCCCCTTGGTGGTAGGAGCGGGAAGGTTCAGACCTGCCTGTGTAGGAAGTCCCGCGCCTGCAGGTTTCTAAACTCATTTTCTCTTGTCAATCCGAATTTCTCCTCCAGCTCCCTCAGGCTAGAAAAGTTCCCCTCTATAAACATATCCCCCATCCTCTCAATCCCTGCTGTCTGCCATCTCCGGAACCCTCCATCCAGCCTCCCCGGGGCAAACCGGTGATTATTGCAGATTGGAGACCAGACCGATGCTCCCTCTGCTCCCACATGTCTCCTCCATTGCCCCCAGACTCTTAGGGCTGCCACCACCACGGGCCTGGTGGAGTACCGTGCCAGCGGGAACGGCAGAGGTGCCATTGCCAATGCCCCCAAACTAGTGCCCTTGCATAATGCCGCCGCCACTCACTCCCACACTCCCCCCCCCCCCCCCCCCCCCCACCACCACCACCCACTTCCTAATCATGGCTATATTCGCCACCCAATAATGATTACTAAAGTTTGACAGCGCCAGCCCACCCTCACCCCGGCTACACTCCAGCATCCCCTTTTTTACTCGCGGGGTCTTACCCGCCCATACAAAGCCAGTTATCACCTTATTGACCCGTTTAAAAAAGGACCGCGGAATAAAGATAGGGAGACATTAAACACAAACTGGAATCTCGGGAGGACCGTCATTTTCACTGTCTGCACCCTCCCAGCGAGTGACAACAGGAGCGCGTCCCACCTTCGGAAATCGTCCTTAATTTGGTCTACTAATCGGCCAGATTTAACTTGTGTAGCCCTTCCCATTCCCACCGAGGAAGTCAGAGCCATGACCAGGACTGCCCAATCTGCGCGGAGTGTAAGCCGCACTTCTATCGATCGGATAAGGTCCACCTGGTAAAGGCATCCCGGCCCTTCTTGCGCCTCAGTATTGATTTCAAAGGGCCCCCTCCCCTCTACCAACTGCAACACGTATTCCTCAACGTCGTTGACGAGTTCTCCCTCCCGCTTCCCCATTGCAATCCGCTGCCCCGACATGACAGCGGCCACCATCATTAAAGCCCTGCATAGTGTCTTCACCCGGTTTGGTTTCCCCACATATGTTCACAGTGACCGGGGCTCGTCGTCATGAGCGACAAAACTGCGTCAGTACCTGCTCGGTAAGGGCATTGCCTCGAGCAGGACTACCAGTTATAACCCCCGGGAAACGGGCAGGTGGAGAGGGAGAACGCGACGGTCTGGAAGGGCCGTCCTCCTGGCCCTACAGTCTAGGAATCTCCCAGTTTCCCACTGGCAGGAGGTCCTCCCCGACATGCCTCCATTCCATTAGGTCCCTCCTTTGGCACGCCACAAACGAGACCCCCTCATGACCGCCTGTTTGTTTTCCCCAGGAAATCCACCTCCGGGGCCTCGCTTCTGTCCTGGCTGAAGACACCGGGGCCCGTTCTACTCCACAAAAACGTCAGGCCGCCATAGGTCCGACCCCCTGGTAGAGAGGGTCCAGCTCCTTCACACCAACCCCCAGTATGCATACATAGAATACCCGACGGCAGACAGGATATGGTTTCCCTCCGGGACCTGGCACCCCGCAGGTTCCACTACCACCCGCCACCCCAACTTACCCCACCCAACCTACGCTGACCAGCGCCCCCCGCGGCCCTACACGCACCCGCACCCCCTCCCGCCCTCCCTTCCCACTTCACTGACCACAGGAACAAAGCTCCAGAAGAGAAGCTCCCTGAATCCACGTCTGTGCCCCGCACCAGCGACTTCACTACCCAGCCTGCACGGATGAGTTTGACAAACCCGGGCCAGCTGCGATACCAGAGCTTTGGCGATCACAGCGCACGATCCGGGCGCCGGACAGGCTGAACTTGTAAACCCTTCACCCCCGCCGGACTTCAATTTTTTAAACAGGGGGTGAATGTGGTGAATATATTGTATTAACATTCACCATGTATGTCACTATGTCACACTGTTGCGCCCATGTGGGCTCCACCTATGGACCATTGCACAATATTACATGGAATATATCAGGTTGGTGCCCTTGTGGGCTCCGCCCCTTGAGGGAGGTATAAAGAGCAGGCAGCCCTGTAGGCGGCTCTCAGTAGCAGAGCAGTCGCAGGCAGCCACTGTTCTAGTCGATTAAAGCCACAGTTTACATCTACTCTCTGTATCGCGTGAATTGATGGTCGCATCAGACACCTCGCATTGTTAATTAAGATCGCGACCCCTCTAGTCTTAGAGTCCAGCCCCGAGTGGAAAACCTGTCCGACCCGTCCCTTCCTTAATCTAATCTGATCAGTTACTCTAAGGTGCGTCTCCTGTAACATTACCACGTCCGCCTTCAGTCCCCTCGAATGCGCGAACACGAGTGCCCTCTTACCGGCCCATTTAGCCCTCTTAAGTTCCAGGTGATCATCCTGGTTGGGGGGCTTATAGCCCCACTCCTCCCCCACTTCGCCGATCAGCTATCACCTCTCTTAGGCCAGTAATTACAAGTATTTAGAAAAGGGATTGGGCTCCATTGCTGCAGAGGGGGAGTGAGAGGCTACCCAGTCATCCCTCTGGAAACACAGCTGTATCATCAAGGGTAAAGCTCAATCAGTTGTTGGCACTCTTCAGAAGTGCGGCCACTGCAGAGGAAGCAGGGGATCAGCAGAGCTCACCCCAACCTGAGACATCTGCACGTGGCCTTTGGAACCCTCCCAGGTTCTCTGCCCCTCTCAGGGCATAGGCCTCACTAGTTAAACCCCACCTCTCCTCTCCGGATGACCAGCTGTCCTCCTCCTGGTGAGACTGGCAGTGCTGACTGCCTCTGCCACCAACTCGCAGGAGCTTGTTCAGGTCGGGGGGCATGAGTCTGCAGCCCACTGGAGAAGAGGGTGTCCCTCCGCACTTCACTGGCCTGGAATTGAGGGGTCGACCCTCTGACACCTGACCTCGAGGGGGGGGGGGGGGGGTCACATATTCTGTTTAGGCACGCTTCCTGCCTGCAGTGAGTGTGATAAGTGGAGCGCTAAAAATAGCTCCAGCTGCCAAGCCTTTTGGCGCCAACTCAGGCCCGAGCAGTTAGAACCCCTGCTGGGCCGGGAATTGCTCTGAATTTGCGCCGGCAGAGTGCTGGGCCATCAGCATGCCCTGACTCTCTTACCGAATAGCGGCCCAACAGGAATGTCAACCGCATGATATACGGTCCTGGCATCAACAGTTAGGGCGCAATTCTCCGGTTGGGAGACCAAGGGATGGGATTCTTCAGCCGCGCCCATTCACCGACCAGAAATCCCTGGCCAATGGACCTTTACATGTCCCCTTCCTGTCTGTGGAAACCTTGCGTCGGGCGCAGCCAAAGGATCCATCCCTAAATGTTGACTCCGGAACTGAATTGCGTGTAGTTCACATTCCCGTTGGGGGCGCTGTTCCTGGACCAATTCAGGACAGCTAATGGGCCAGCATTCTGCACACGGTGAATACAGAGCAATTCCCATTCCCACTGGCTGGGGCTGGAGTTGGTGCGGGAGAGCTTGAACAAGCTGAAGCTGCTTATCAGCACTCCACTCCCACACACCCTCATTCCAGCCCAGAAGAGGCACAGAGGAGAGCGGCTCCCTGATTTCTTGACAGTGATCTGAATAGGATGCTACATGCAGTGGAGAGAGAGGCGGAATACCCTCTTCCCCATGGTGGGCAGGAGGCTCCAGCCCGCTATCATGAACCGGGCATGGGTGAAGGTGGCCGAGGTAGTCAGTGCTGCTGGCCTCACCATGCAGAACCGGCACGCAGTGCAGGAAGATGAACAACCTCCTAGGTTAGCTCGGGTAAGCCGCCACCAACTTCTGTTCCCCTGGCATTGCTCCTGTCTCATCGCTCCTCACATCATACCCCCACTCCGCTTGAGGTCAATCAAAACCCACCTGCCTGCATCTCCTCACATCCATCTCACCTTGAACCAAATTCCAACACCTGTATTGTCCTCCTTGCCAGGTGCCTTGGCACACACATGCCACCAGCTACAGACTCCCATGTAACTCACCTCCAGTGTGTCTCATCATGTCCCTTTATGTGTCTTCCAGGAAAAGGCAGCTCAAAATAGATGAGAGCGGGAGAGGACTGGAAGGGGCAATCCCAGACCACAGGCTTTAACCACCGCCGAGCAGAGGGCAATGGAATTATCCAGGGAGGTGCAGGAGACGGCTATTTCCAAAAATGTTTGGCATTGATCTCCCAATGTAAAGTAATGTCCCAATAGCCTCTTCCCCCAGACCACTCCTTCCCAAGATTTCACCATGTCTCTTGTGTTTTGTCTTGTGGGATCACCATCAGACCAGGCCCATCTGGGGTACCTCGCCCCCAGCCACAACCCCAGTACATCCTGGAGGACCAGTCCGGGGAAGACACCGACTTCTCAGCACTGCATTAACCTGCACCCTCACAGAAACTATCATCTCAGGGGGGCATTTTGTGAAGAAGCTCCTGGATCACAAAATGCTGCACGGGCCACGGTAGCATTGTGGATAGCACAATCGCTTCACAGCTCCAGGGTCCCAGGTTCGATTCCGGCTTGGGTCACTGTCTGTGCGGAGTCTGCACATCCTCCCCATGTGTGCGTGGGTTTCCTCCGGGTGCTCCGGTTTCCTCCCACAGTCCAAAGATGTGCAGTTAGGTGGATTGGCCATGATAAATTGTCCTTAGTGCCCAAAATTGCCCTTAGTGTTGGGTGGGGTTACTGGGTTATGGGGATAGGGTGGAGATGTTAACCTTGGGTAGGGTGCTCTTTCCAGGAGCCGGCAGACTCGATGGGCCGAATGGTCTCCTTCTGCACTGTAAATTCTATGTTATTCTATATATGTATGAGGTGGAAGTAGTGACACCTGAGGGAGCGGGAGGTCGAAGGGATGCCTGATCCCAGGAAGCAGCTGCAGTCCGGACAGGAATCGCACTTCTGGAAAGTATGATCCCATCACTGGTGGAGATGCAGAGGCAGAGTCAGGATTTACAGGACGGAGTGTCAGCAACTTTCCGTTCCTGTAGGTTCTGCTGGGAGGTGTTCAAACCGCCTTCAGGTGCAGGAGATTGTGCCAACAATGCGTGGTACCCACGCCAGGCTGGCTTCCACGGTAGAAGCCTTGGGTCAAAAAGTCACAACCATCAGTCAAGATTTCCCAGGCTTGGGAAATCTGTGCAGTCGATGGCTGAGGCTCAGGACAGAGGAGCTCAGTTACAGGCATCCATGTGCCGGGCCCACATGGACATTGCTGCGGTGCTCCAGAGCTTGGCCTAGTCACAGAGGATCATGCCTGGGGGTAGCAAGAGCATTTGCTGGCCGCTGACTGACCTGGGCCAGTCACAGAGGGATGTGGCACATTCACAGAGGGGCATGGCTAAGGCAGTGAGGGACATCATTCACTCGCTGAGGGACATGGACAAGTCTCAGTGCTCCATGGTTGAGGCCATCGAGACCCTGATTCAGACGAGAGCGGGCCTTCAGGACTGGCAGCACCAGGTGACGTTGGAGCCTCCGGAGCTCACTCCGGCCTCACCTCTGTCCCATGGATTAGCCTGGGGGCCTTAAATACCCCGAGGAGGAGGAATCCATATGAGGCTATATCCATATCCACGGGGAAGTTGCTGGAACAACTCTGAATCTCCCCCAACTGACACTGGCACATCCCATGGGCAGCGGGCAGAACAGGATGGCACCTCGTCATCTGTGACACCAAAGGTCGGCTGGGCCCATCCAGTTCCAGGTCCTCCAGAGGACGGCTGCCAAAGGCATCTCAGGTCAGAGGACGAGAAAGCAGCAGGCCACTCCATGTCTGATGTGCTGTCTGGGATCACACCTAGAAGGTATGGTAGGCCACATCAGAAAAGAAAGTAGACACCAGTTAAATTGGCATGGTGCAGTAAGTACGTTAGAGGTAGGGATCAGGGCCCAACAGTGTGTACAGTCAAGATTAAATACCTTTCATCAACATTCCCACCTGCCTCAATCCCCTGTCTGAAGGGTGTGAGGCAAGGGCTGGGCTGGGTGTAGAGGGTGTGCTGGGTGATGCACGATCAATTGCACAAATACGAGAGTTGAATACAACTGAGGCTTTATTGCACTAAGATGTGTGGCCTCCTACAGCAGCTGGCAAAATGGCTGCTGTATGGGGAACACACTTATACTCCACATACTGGGCAGAGCCAGCAGGCAGGGACTACCACCATACCTGTAGTACAGGGTCTTACCACACATCTCCTAATATATACAACAGTGGCGATTACCACATTCACCCCAGTTAAAATTGAGTCCGGCTCGGGGGTGGCGGAGAACTATATACAGAGCAAGTTTAATATACAGAGGCAAAAAAAAATTTTTGAAGTCCAGTACAAGGTGCTTTAACAGTCCCAAACCAATTGCAGGGGCCCTGATGTGATGTTGGGAGCAAAGGAGCGGTGGCAACAATTCCGGTGGTGGTCTGATCCTCGGTGACTCCGGGAGCGTGCCGAAATCCTCTTCATCCTCGGGCGTGGGCAGGGGAAGGACGGATGGCCTGGGGGGGGAGGAGAGGTGGCTGAGGAGACAGTAACCTGGCGGCCGTCAGGGTAGGCATACGTAGGCATACTGGGGTTGGCATGGAGTAACTGCATCCTTTCCACCAACGGGTCCGCCTTGTGGAGTCGTACGTGCTTATCGAGGAGTACGGGTCCTGTAGCTGCGAGCCAAGTCGGGAGCGACACCCCGGATGTGGACATCCTGGGGAAGGCAAAGAAACGTTCATGGGGTGTGTCGTTAGTCGCAGTGCATAGGAGCGACCGAATGGAGTGCAGTGCATAGAGGAGGACCTCCTGCCAGCAGGAGGCCGAGAGATTTCTGGACCATAGGGCCAGCTGGACGGCCCTCCAGACGTCCCATTCTCCCTCTCCACCTGCCCGTTTCCCCGGGGGTTATAGCTGGTCGTCCTGCTGGAGGTGATACCCTGCTGAGCAGGAACTGACGCAGCTCATCGCTCATGAATGAGGATCCCCGTCATGTGGATATAGGCGGGGAAGCCGAACAGAGCGAAGATGGTGTTGAGGGCTTTGATGACGGTGGCAGATGTCATGTCGGGGCTTGGGATGGCAAAGGGGAACCTGGAGTACTCACGACCATACTGAGGAAATACCTGTTCCGGTGGGTGGAAGGGAGGGGCCCTTTGAAGTCCACGCTGAGGCATTCAAAGGGGTGGGAGGCCTTCACCAGGAGCATGCGGTCCGGCGGTAGAAGTGCGGTTTGCACTCGCTTGTTAATTAGGATCGCGACCCTCTAGTCTTAGAGTCCAGCCCCGAGTGGAAAACCTGTCCGACCCGTCCCTTCCTTAATCTAATCTGATCAGTTTACTCAGGTGCGTCTCCTGTAACATTACCACGTCCGCCTTCAGTTCCCTCAAATGCGCGAACACGAGTGCCCTCTTAACCGGCCCATTTAGCCCTCTTAAGTTCCAGGTGATCAGCCTGTTTGGGGGGCTTATAGCCCCTCCTCACCCACTTCGCGATCAGCTGTCACCTCTCTTAGGCCAGTAATTACAACCATTTAGAAAAGGGATTGGGCTCCATTGTTGCAGAGGGGGAGTGAGAGGCTAAAAAACACTAGAAAACCGCAGAAAACTGTTGGGCTTACTTACTGGGGGTTGGCTGACTGGGCCGGGGGCAGTAGCGGGAAGCAACTTGTTGAGTCCGTGGTTTGGGGTATCTCCCTGATCAGGCCTGACACCGACCACCATTGCTACAGTCTGTGTTTATACCCCTTTGGTGCTACTTACAGACCCCGGCTGCTCACACTGCTGAGTGTTGCCTGTATACTTTGAATGCTCAAAAGGCCGCTGGTTATCTGGGAGCCCACCCAGGTCACCCCTCTGGAAACCCAGCTGTATCATCAAGGGTAAAGCTTAATCAGTTGTTGGCACTCTTCAGAAGGGCTGGCCCACTGCAGAGGAAGCAGGGATCAGCAGAGCTCACCCCAACCTGAGGACATCTGCACGTAGCTTTGGAACCTCCCAAGTTCTCTGCCCCTCTCAGGGCATAGGCCTCACTAGTTAAACCCTCCAGATGACCAGCTGTCTCCTCCTGGTGAGACTGGCAGTGCTGCCTGCCTCGCCACCAACGCACAGGAGCTGTTCAGGTCGGCGGGCATGAGTCTGCAGCCCACTGGAGAAGAGGGTGTCTCTCCGCACCTCACTGGCCTGGAATTGAGGTCGACCTCTGACACCTGATCTCGAGGGGGGGGGCACATATTCTGTTAGCCACCTTCCTGCCTGCAGTGAGTGTGATAAGTGGAGCGCTAAAAATAGCTCCAGCTGCCAAGCCTTTTGGCGCCAACTGCATCCTTTCCACCAACGGGTCCGCCTTGTGGAGTCGTACGTGCTTATCGAGGAGTACGGGTCCTGTAGCTGCGAGCCAAGTCGGGAGCGACACCCCGGATGTGGACATCCTGGGGAAGGCAAAGAAACGTTCATGGGGTGTGTCGTTAGTTGCAGTGCATAGGAGCAAACGAATGGAGTGCAGTGCATCGGGGAGGACCTCCTGCCAGCGGGAGGCCGAGAGATTTCTGGACCATAGGGCCAGCTGGACGGCCCTCCAGAACATCCCATTCTCCCTCTCCACCTGCCCGTTTCCCCGGGGGTTATAGCTGGTCGTCCTGCTGGAGGCGATACCCCTGCTGAGCAGGAACTGACGCAGCTCATCGCTCATGAATGAGGATCCCCTGTCACTGTGGATATAGGCGGGGAAGCCGAACAGAGCGAAGATGGTGTTGAGGGCTTTGATGACGGTGGCAGATGTCATGTCGGGGCATGGGATGGCGAAGGGGAACCTGGAGTACTCATCGACCATACTGAGGAAATACCTGTTCCGGTGGGTGGAAGGGAGGGGCCCTTTGAAGTCCACGCTGAGGCATTCAAAGGGGTGGGAGGCCTTCACCAGGCGCATGCGGTCCGGCTGGTAGAAGTGCGGTTTGCACTCCGCACAGACATGGCAGTCCCTGGTGATTGTCCGTGCATCCTCGACGGAGTAGGGCAGGTTGCGGGCCTTGATGAAGTGGTACAGCCCTGTGACTCCCGGGTGACAAAGGTTGTCATGGAGGATCCGGAGTCGGTCTACTTGTGCGCTGGCACATGTACCTCGGATTAGGGCATCTGGGGCTCGTTGAACTTACCGGGGCGAGACAAAATCTCGTAGTTGTAGTTGGATAACTCGATCCTCCACCTCAAGATTTTATCGTTCTTGATCTTGCCCCGTTGTGAGTTGTTAAACATAAAGGCTACCGACCATTGGTCAGTGAAGAGAGTGAATCTCCTGCTGGCCAGGTAATGCCTCCAATGTCGCACAGCTTCAACGATGGCTTGGGCCTCCTTTTCGATGGAGGAGTGCTGAATTTCGGAGGCATGAAGGGTGCGGGAAACGAAAGCCACGGGCCTGCCTGCCTGATTGAGCGTGGCGGCTAGAGCGACGTCTGATGCGTCGCTCTCCACTTGAAAGGGCAACGTCTCGTCGATCGCGGCCTTGGCGATGTCGGCTCTAATGTGGTTGAAGGCCTGGTGAGCCTCGGCCGTCAGGGGAAACAGGGTGGACTGGATGAGTGGGCGGGCCTTGTCCGCATAGTTTGGGACCCACTGGGCATAGTAAGAAAAGAACCCCAGGCAACGTTTGAGGGCTTGGGGCAGTGGGGAAGGGGGAGTTCCATGAGGAGGCGCATGCGGTCGGGATCGTGCCCCAGAACTCCGTTCTGGACCACATAGCCGAGGATGGCTAAGCGATTCGTGCTAAATACGCACTTTTCCTTGTTATAGGTGAGGTTTAGGAGAGAGGAGGGGTGGAGAACTTTGGCAAGGTTGGCATCGTGGTCCTGCTGATCGTGGCCGCAGATGGTAACATTATCTAGGTACGGGAAAGTGGCCCGCAGCCCGTACCGGTTGACCATTTGGTCCATCTCCCTTTGGAAGACTGAGACCCCGTTGGTGACGCCGAAGGGAATCCTAAGAAAGTGGTAGAGGCAGCCATCTGCCTCGAAGGGCCTCGAAGATGGAGTGAAGGGAGGAGGGACAGGGGAGGATGTGAGCCGCTATGGGGAAGGGTTGGGGGGGGGAGAGTATGGAGAGGTGGGACAGGGGAGGATGTGAGCCGCTATGGGGAAGGGGTGGGGGAGGGGGGAGAGTATGGAGAGGTGGGACAGGAGAGGATGTGAGCCGCTATGGGGAAGGGGTGGGGGAGGGGGGAGAGTATGGCGAGGTGGGACAGGGGAGGATGTGAGCCGCTATGGGGAAGGGGTGGGGGAGGGGGGAGAGTATGGAGAGGTGGGACAGGGGAGGATGTGAGCCTCTATGGGGAAGGGTTGGGGGGGAGAGTCTGGAGAGGTGGGACAGGGGAGGATGTGAGCCGCTATGGGGAAGGGTTGGCGGGGGAGAGTATGGAGAGGTGGGTCAGGGTGGCGGAGCTGCCCGTGGCCAGGCCTCCTGGTTGGCAAATCGGGAGGTGATGAGGTTGTCCTGTGTGCGGCGGCCCTGGAACACACGTTGGGCAGCCTGACGTGCCAGCCCGGGCTCCACGCCCGCTTCTTCTTGGCCATCCTCCTCATCCTCCCCGTAAGACGGAGTCTGGTGTTTCAGCATGTCTCTGCTGCACGATGTTTGTGCAGGATGCAGCAGGCCAGCACGATGTTACAGACCCTGCTGGGGATAGAGTGGAACTCCCCACCAGAGTGGTCCAGGCATCGGTCTGCAGCCTTTGGAAAGGCGTCATCAGCCAAGACCTCAGTGGATAACCCTTGTCGTCCAAGAGACAACCCCTCACCCGAGGGAGCACCTCAATGGTGCCAGGATCTGACGAGTTCACCAGGATTTATGCGACGTGCATGCTGCCTGGGTATCAGGCATAAACATGAGTTCAGGGTGATTTAGAGATGTGGATCAGAAATTGGCTAGTTGAAAGAAGACAGGTGGTTGATGGGAAATGTTCAGAATGGAGTTCAGTTACGAGTGGCGTACCACAAGGATCTGTTCTGGGGCCGTTGCTGTTTGTCATTTTTATAAATGACCTAGAGGAGGGCGCAGAAGGTTGGGTGAGTAAATTTGCAGATGACACTAAAGTCGGTGGAGTTGTAGACAGTGCGGAAGGATGTTGTAGGTTACAGAGGGACATAGATAAGCTGCAGAGCTGGGCTGAGAGGCGGCAAATAGAGTTTAATGTGGAGAAGTGTGAGGTGATTCACTTTGGAAAGAATAACAGGAATGCGGAATATTTGGCTAATGGTAAAATTCTTGGTAGTGTGGATGAGCAGAGGGATCTCGGTGTCCATGTACATAGATCCCTGAAAGTTGCCACCCAGGTTGATAGGGTTGTGAAGAAGGCCTATGGTGTGTTGGCCTTTATTGGTAGAGGGATTGAGTTCCGGAGCCATGAGGTCATGTTGCAGCTGTACAAAACTCTGGTACGGCCGCATTTGGAGTATTGCGTACAGTTCTGGTCGCCTCATTATAGGAAGGACGTGGAAGCTTTGGAACGGGTGCAGAGGAGATTTACCAGATTTATGGAGGGAAAATCTTATGAGGAAAGGCTGATGGACTTGAGGTTGTTTTCGTTAGAGAGAAGAAGGTTAAGAGGTGACTTAATAGAGGCATACTAAATGATCAGAGGGTTAGATAGGGTGGAGAGTGAGAGCCTTCTCCCGCGGATGGATGTGGCTAGCACGAGGGGACATAGCCTTAAATTAAGGGGTAATAGATATAGGACAGAGGTCAGAGGTAGGTTTTTTACGCAAAGAGTGGTGAGGCCGTGGAATGCCCTACCTGCAACAGTAGTGAACTCGCCAACATTGAGGGCATTTAAAAGTTTATTGGATAAGCATATGGATGATAAGGGAATAGTGTAGGTTAGATGGCCTTTAGTTTTTGACTTCCCATGTCGGTGCAACATCGTGGGCCGAAGGCCTGTACTGCACTGTATCGTTCTATGTTCTATGTTCTATGTTCTATGCATGATGTGCAGCTGGTGGTCACACACCAACTGCACATTCAGAGATTAATGAAGTGCACCCCATTATGAAGCGGTGCTCGTAGGGGTTCCTGTGTGCCATTGATCACTTCTTGGACCCTGGGCATGCCAGCGATGTCAGCAAATCCTGCTGCCCAGACATCCTGGTGTGTCTGGTCCAAACTGAAGTTTATATAATCCACTGCCCGGCACATAGGGCATCCATCACACTGCGGGTGAACCTGTGTATGGATGTCTGAGAGATCCCAGGCTGGTCCCCGTTCAGCCCCTGGAAAGACCCAGAGGCATAAACGCTTAGGGCAACCATCACCCCGATGGCCACTGAGAGCAGGTAACCTCCTCCATAATACACACGATGTACACCACCATCTGGCACAGATAGTGCACGGTCTTCCTGGGTTAGCCAAAGACTTCAGCGACAGGTGCCCTGATGCGCCGCCTCCTTCGCACCTCCTCCTCAGCCTATTGGACAGCTGGCGCTCGAGCCTCACCGGATGGCCCCTGCTTTTCTGGAACAGGCTCCTCTTGTTAAGCGTCCTCCCCGATCAGGCCCTGTGCCTCCTCCTGTTCAGCGTCCTCCCCGATCAGGCCCTGTGCCTCCAGCCTCCGTGAATCCGCAATGGCAGCTGCGGCCAGGTAGATAACGAGCATTCCTGGCTGCACTCCAAAATTCATTCTCTGTAGGGTGAGAAAGAGAAGACATGTTAGCAAGATGGCCATCCAAATCCAATAGGTTACTTGGTGGTCCTGAGTTGCACTTCAGTTCCACCCTCCACATGCCCTTCACAAATCCACCCCGACCCCTCAGCCGCTCCCCCCGATGTATTGCCTTCCACACTGCACCCGTTTCCCCACCAGTGAGTGCCACCAGGCCTGTGATCCTGTTGGGAGCCTGGGTCTTCACCACCCGTCTCTGTCAATAGACACCACAACCCATGCCTATGATAGGCTCTGTGGTGCCTGTCCTGTCTCCCCAGTGGGATCTACTGTGGGTGTCCTCATTGGGTGGGCTGTCTCTCATCCTGCCAGCCTGGTGGCACCTGGTTGGGTGGTGGAGACGGTCTCCGTGTGCCACCAATTGCCTCCATATTTAGAGGCTTGTGTGTGGGTTGGTCCTACAGATGGGGGTGAAACAGGGAAGTGTGCGTCTGCTGGGAACGTAGCTGCAGTGTGATGTAGATCCTGGGTGTGACAACCTGCCCCTGGGCAGGATGAATGGGAGCAGGGGTGTGGTGTACAAGCAGGGCCTAGAGACAACTGGTGGTCCTGAGGATTGGGGTAGCTGAGATTGTCACTGGTGAGGCCTCTGCCCTGAGAGGGGCATTTTGCCAGGGAGGGTGCCAAAGGCTACGGTCCGTATGCTCTTTGTTTGGGGTGAGCTCTACAATTCCCGTGCTTCCTGTGCTGTGGGGCTGCGCTTCTGATGATTGAACTGAGGAGTGGCAGCACCTGGTGGGCCACTGATTGAACTTGGCCACGCCCATCCCATTGATGGGTCAGCTGGGGTCTGAGGGTTAACAGAGGGACGGCCTGGGTGGGCTTCCAAATGACCAGAGGCAGCAGAGTGAGCAGCCAGGGGCCTGTAAGTAGCACCAAAGGGGTGCGTTTAAAACACAGACTGCAGCAATGGCGGTCTGGGATGGGCCACGCTGATCCCGAGGGGGACACCCTGAATCCACGGAGTTGTCAACAAGTCGCTACCCGCTACTTTCTCCCACCCCCACCCAGACCCTGGAAGTTATCCCCCAGCAATCTCTACAACCTTTAACACTTCTTAAAACTTTGCTAGCCCTCTCTCTCCTCTCAGCAGCCATGGGGCCCAGCCCCCATTTGCAAATACCTGTAATAAATCACACCCGTGTGACTTCCGCGTGACAGGGGCGGAGAATTGCAGAGGCCCAGAGCAGACTGGGTCCAATGCACTAAGTACATTCATAAACATACAAATGCTGGTTTTGCGTGCCCTGCCGGTGCAGGGCGCAAACCCCCTTATTGCCACAAGGGAGCGCCCAGATCCGTGCCGCACGCTGACTTCAATTTTGGCCAGACACCAGGGCCGGGGTTCTCCCCTACCAGGCGGGGCGGGGGGGGTCCCGGCGTGTCGGAGTGGTGTGAACTACGGAGTGGCGTTGGGCCGCCCCAAATTCTCCGCACCTTTAGGGGCCAAGCCCTCACATTGAGGGGCTAGGCCCGCCCCGGAGTGGTTCCCATTCCGCCAGCTGGCGTGAACGGCGCGATGCTCCAACGCCTCTATGTACGGCCCGTGAACGAGGTCTACGCACGACACATCCTCACCACTCACCGCCAGCGTCCCGGGGAATCGCTAGAAGACTACCTACGCAACCTCAAAGTCCTCGCACACAGCTGCAACTACCAGGCCGTTACGGCCATTCAACATATGGAACTCGCCGTCCGAGATGTCTACGTGGCGGGAGTCCGGTCCAACTACGTGAGACAGCGCCTACTAGAAACGGGGGCCCTGGTCCTGGATCAGACGGTAAAGATAGCTTCCTCTCTGGAAGTAGCGTTGCAGAGCCTTAACGCGTTCCCGGCTGACCACGCGACCCCTTCATGGACCCCCGACCAAAGAGTACCCCAGGCCTGTGCCGCGCGGCCGGGGGCTACCCTTCACTTTCTGCGGCCAGTCCCAACGCCCCCGGCAGCATTGCCCGGCCCGTAATGCGAACTGCAGCAGCTGCGGGAGAAAAGGACATTTCGCCAAAGTTTGCCTGGCCAGGTCCAAGAACTCTAACTCACAGGCCCGATCCTCAGACTCACAGGCCTGCAGACCCCGCAGTGTGGCAGCGTGCCTGCCAATTCCGCCCCCTGCAGATGTGTAATCAGCCTCGTGCTATCCGTGGGGGCAGCCACCTTCCAGCCCTCACAGCACGTGCGACTCACAGGGGCCGCCATCTTGGCCATCCTCCCCCATGCGGCCTGCCACGTGCGATCCATGGGGGCCTCCACCTTGGACGCCATCTTCCTCACCGTCCGCCACGCGCGACCAGCGGGGGACGCCATCTTGGCCGCCAGCTGCTACGCCGCTCGATGCGTACGATCAACAAGGGCAGCCATCGCGGAGCTGCCCCAGCACCTCCGACCACGCCAACTACCCGCAACTCAGCGCGGTCACCCTGGACCAGTTGCGACCCAAGCACCTCCGGAGCTCTATGATGACTGTCCGGGTAAAGCCCCTGGAGAACTCAAGGTCGTCAAGACAGGGGGAAAGAACCGGATGGTTGTAGACTACAGCCAAACCATACACCAGTACACGCAACTCGATGGGTACCCCCTTCCCCGGATTGCAGACCTAGTAAACCAGATCGCACACTACGGGGTGTTCTCCATGGTGGATCTGAATTCTGCATACTACCAGCTAGCTGCCAATCCGCCCGGAGGACCACCACTACACGGCTTTTGAGGCAGACTGCTGCCTCTTCCACTTCCTCCGGGTCCCCGTTGGCGTCACGAACAGGTTTTCGGTGTTCCAAAGAACGATGGACCGAATGGTGGATCAGTACGGGCTGCGGGCCACATATCCGTACTTGGACAATGTCACCATCTGCGGCCATGATCAGCAGGACCACGATGCCAACCTCCACAGATTCCTCCAAACCGCCCAAACCCTAAACCTCACGTACAACAAGGAGAAATGCGTTTCCGCACAATCAGACTAGCCATCCTCGGCTACATCGTGTAAACTAGGACCCGACCCTGACCGTATGCGCCCCCTCCTGCAACTTCCCCTCCCCCACTGCCCCAAGGCCCTGAAAAGGTGACTCGGGTTCTTTTCATATTATGCCCAGTGGGTCCCCAACTATGCGGACAAAGCCCGCCCACTAATCAAGGCCACCATCTTCCCACTGGCAACTGAGGCCCACCAGTCCTTCAGCTGCATCAAGATGGACATCACCAAAGCCAATCAGAGGCGCGTGGTGGACGAGTCCGTCCCCTCCCAAGTGGAGAGCGACACATCAGAGGTCGCTCTCGCCGCTACCCTCAATCAAGCAGGCAGGCCGGTCACGTTTTTTTCGCGCTTCCTCACCACCTCTGAAATTCAGCACTCCTCAGTCGAGAAGGAGGGCCAAGCCATCGTGGAAGCCGTATGGCACTGGAGGCACTACCTCGCTGGTAGGATGTTTACCCTCGTCACCGAACAACGATCGGCAGCCTTCATGTTCGACAATACACAGCGGGGCAAAATCAAGAACGATAAGATCTTGAGGTGGAGGATCGAATTCTCCACCTATTATTACGATATAGTATATCGTCCTGGGAAGCTCAACAAGCCCCCAGATGCCCTGTTCCGCGGCACATGATCCAGGGCGCAAGATGACCGACCGCGGGCTATCCACGATGACCTCTCCCAGCCGGAGGTCACCCGGCTTATCCACTATATCAAGGCCTGCAACCTGCCCAACTCCACCGAGGAGGTCAGAGCCATGACCAGGGACTGCCAGATCTGTGCAGAGTGTAAACCATATCAACCAGATAAGGCCCACCTGGTAAAGGCATCCCGGCCCTTTGAGCGCCTCAGTATCGAATTGAAAGGGCCCCTTCCCTCCAATAACCGCAATACATATTTCCTCAATCCCTTGCCCCGACATGACCACGTCCACTGTCATTAAAGCCCTACATGATGTCTTCACCCTGTTTGGTTTCCCCAATTGTGTCCACAGTGACCGGGACTCGTCGTTCATGAGCGACGAACTGCATCAGTACCTGCTCAGTAGGGGTATCGCCTTGAGCAGGACTACCAGGGGAAATGGGCAGGTGGAGGGGGAGAACGCGATGGTCTCCCAGTTTCCCACTGGCATGTGGTCCTCCCCAATGCGCTCCACTCTATTAGGTCCCTACTTTGGGCGGCCACAAACGGGACCCCTCATGACCGCCTATTTGTTTTCCTGAGAAGATCCACCTCAGGGGCCTCGCTTCCATCGTGGCTGAAGACACCGGGGCCAGTCCTACTCAGAAAGCACGTCAGGAGCCATAAGTCCGATCCTCTGGTTGAGAGGGTCCAGGAGCTCCTACACTCCAATCCCCAGTACGCTTATATCGAACACCCCAATGGCCGACAGGATACGGTCTCCCTCCAGGACCTGGCGCCCGCTGGTCCACCACTACCGCCCCTCCACCATATCCCGCCCAATCTACCGTGACCAGCGCCCCCGCCCCTATATGGCTCCTGCGCTCCCTCCCGCCCGCCAACCCCCCTTCACCAATCCACCGGAATGAAGCACCAGAAGAGACGCTCCCGGAGTCCACGTCTGTACCCACACCAGCGCCCTCACTACCGATGCCAGCACCGACGATTTTGGCACCCGGGCCAGCAACAACGCCAGAGCTTTGGCGATCACAGCGCACAATCCGTGGGCCGGACCGGCTGAACCTATGAACCCATCACCCCCGCCGGACTTCATTTTTTTAACAGGGGGTGAGTGTGGTGAATGTATTATGTCAATAATCCACCATTGTGTTTGTATCTGTGCTGTTGCCCTTGTATTTGTATCTGTGCTATGCTGTTGCCCTTGTGGGCTTCTCCTATGGGCCATTGTATGGCATTATCCATAGGGGATAATGAACTTGTCTCGAGTGAATTGATGGTCGTATCACCTCTGTCATGATGCTCGGACACCCCCAACTCCCAAAAGTGGGTCCTCAGGCCACACCCCACCTCACACAGGCACGGCACCCTGGGCCCGATCCACGGTGTGGGCAAAATACCAATCTGGCACCCTGGCAGTGACCCTGCTAGCCTGGCAGTGCCTTCCTGGCACCCTGGAACTGCCAAGCTGGCACACAGGTGGCACTGCTAGAGTTCCAGGGTGGCACTTCAAGGGTACCAGACTGGCAGTGCCAAGGTGCCTTGGTGGTACCAGCAATGTCAGCATGCCACTCTGCACAGATGCTGACCACCCAGGGGCTTCCGATCACATGGGGGACCCCGAGTGCCGTTCCATTTGTGGGGACCAGTGCTGAACGGTGCCTGGCTGGGGTCACCTCCGCAAGGCCAATCGATGCCGGATGGCCGTTCGATTTGGCGGCAGCACGGTTAAGTCGGTTTTTAAACTCTGGTTCGATCTCACGAGGCATATCGGTCTTTGGGAATTCCGGAAGAAGCTTCTCCTGGGATCTCTTGGCCGCGTTCCACTCTGATTCAGGCGTGACGCAGCCAGTAGATTGCGTGTATACTCTGCCATAGGCTGCACTGTGGTTTCCATCTCCCTTTCAGAGCTGGTGATAGTCATTCACCTTGGATGTTTTCACCCCTTAAAATCCACAATTGAAAAATAACGACATGATTCTTTGAGGGGGTCACTCACCATGGAGTGATGGATGTTGGCACTGTGCTCAATCACTTTAGGGGTTAGGCAGCTTGTACCTGGGAACCAGGGGGTTGAATTCACAGCGAGGGAGAAGGAAAGTTGATGTGGAAGATCAGCCCTAATCTTATTGAATGGCAGAGTAGGCTCGAAGGACCATATGGCCTTCTCCTTCTGCCATTTCATATGCTCATATTTTCTGTTCTTACATGAAATGCTAAGTAACACTCCAAGGTATGCACTCTTCATTAGGCTCGGTCCCAAGAAACGCTGATGCACGTCTTTCTTCATTCGCAGCCCTTCGGGACATAATTAAGAGCCAAACAGTCGGAGCTGAGAATACATTTAAGTAGGAAATTGGATTGATGATGCCGTAGTAATGACAGCGGAGCTGTAGCATTCTGCAAGTAAATCAATATCCCACAGTGAAAACGATTTCCCAGAATCAGGATTTAACGTAGGAAAGGTTCCCTTATTTTACCGCGCCCCATAGCTGTACTTGGCTCGCAAGGAATACCAGACTGAGTTAAATTGCCCAGATTACAATTCCAAATGCAACCTTTTAACTCCAATGCTGCTAACTTCCATCACCAAAGAGGATTGAAAGATTGTGCTCATAGCTCCTGTTATCTCCACATTGTGCCAACCTATTTATGATTAAATTGTGGAGCAGACCCGTTGGGCCTAATGGCCTAATTCTGCTCCTATGTCCCATGATCTTATGCCCTTAACCTTTCTTATCATTCCTTTTCCTGTCAAATGTCTCTACTCACACCCCCTAAACTGCAATATTAAATATAGATAGATGCAAAGCGTTCATTCAGTGCCTCCGTCAGGCCCTCTGTCTGCATAAGAAGAGTAAGAATTCTTACAACACCAGGTTAAAGTCCAACAGATTTGTTTCAAATCACTAGCTTTCGGAGCACTGCACCTTCCACAGGTGAATCATTTAAAATGAGAGAACGGAAATATATACCAAGTGCGCTCACTCTCAGCTTTATTAGGTTCAGCCTTGGGCCTTATACAAGAATCAGCCGACTAGACAATCCTGACAAGGGCAAATGTACTCGTCGTTCATTCCAAAATCACTTAATTTATTTACCTGAACTAGAAGTGACAAGCAATGTTAATGGAAAGCATGGACTGGTGCCAGTTTTTGCATCACCACTGGGAGCTGTATTTTGCTTCCTAATGCAGAGGGGAAAGGAAACACTGAATACACCGAGGCCTGAATTTCACGCTTGGCCTGCACACAATGCCACCGGCCCGGAAACGGGTGTAGAGTTCTCTCCCGGGTGAGGTCACATTGTCAACGCGATTTCACGCTGGGTGTCCAATTCGGCCTGACAGTGTCGGGGGAAGGGCGCAGATTGGTGATGGGAACAAGTCGGGCACTGATGGGGCCCCAGTGGGAGTGTTTAAAAACTCTGCAGCCAGAAACCTGTGGGTTGTCGGGGGTTGCAAAGGAGGCAGAGGGAATTTTCTGTAAAACAAGGAGGGAAACTACTGGAGAAAATTCTGAAGGAGAGGACCTATCTCCACTTGGAGAGGCAAAGTTTGATCAGGAATAGTCAGTGTGGATTTGTCAGAAGGAGGTCAGGCCTAAAAAATTTGATTTAAATTTTTGAGCATGTGACCAGGTCTGTAGATGAGGGGAGTGCAGTTGATGTAGTTTACACGGATTTCAGCAAAGCCTTTGACATGGCCTCACATGGGAGACTTATAAAGAAGGCAAATGAGATACAGCGTAACTTGATAAGGTGGATTCAAAATTGGCTGAGCTGTAGGAGACAGAGGTTGATGACAGACAGATGCTTTAGTGACTGGAAGTCAGAATCCAGTGACGTACCACAGGGATCTGTGCTGGGTCCCCTACTGTTTGTCATTTATATAAATGACACAGATGACATATGTCATTTACATAAACAACATATGTGACCCTACATAGTTATGTGGGGTGTAGGTTCAGTAAGTTTACAGATGACACAAAGATTGGCCGGGTGGTTAACAGTGAAGTTGAGTGTCTTGGATTACAAGAAGATATAGACGGGGTGGTCAAATGGGCAGAAAATTGGCAGATGGATGATGCACTATCAATTATGAGAAGATGAGAGTAGAATGTAATCGAGGCTTTATTACACTGAGATGTGTGGCCTCCAACAGCAGCTGACGAAATGGCTGCTGTACGGGGAGCATGCATATTTATACTCCGCCTATTGGGCGGAGCCAGCAGGCCCGGATCTACCCCCGTACCTGTAGTACAGGGGCCTTACCGTAGAACACATATATATATACAGTATATACATCAGTGGTAACTACCACAATGGAATTTAACCCTGAAAAGTGTGAGGTGATGCATTTGGAAGAAGAAATTTGACAAGGAAGTATTCAATGAACGGCATGACATTGGGAAGTTCTGAGGAACAATGAAAGCTTGGTGTGTTTGTCCACAAATCTTGGAAGGTAGGAGGGCAGTTTAATAGAGGGGTAAAAAAAGGCATATAGGCCATTGCCTTTATCAATCAAGGCATAGATTATGGCAGCGAGGCCATGTTGGAGTTATATAAGAACTTTGGTAAGGTCACAGCTGGAGTGCTGTGTGCAGTTCTGGTTGTCACATTACAGGAAGGATGTGATTGCACTGGAGGGGGTGCAGAGGCAATTCACCAAGATGTTGCATGGGATGGAACATATAAGTTATGAAGAGAGGTTGGTTTTGTAAGGGCAATGAAAAGTTCACACTGAGTTGGTTGAGAAACAAAACTTATTTGATTTAACACGTTAACTATTTTTTACAGCTCCAGTAGTTCCCTACTAGGTCTTCTCTAGTCTGTGCCTTACTGGCTGACTCTATTCATACAAAGTAACATTGTTAAGGATCTCCTGTCCCTTTATGGGGGCAGCTCGTACTCTGCAAGATCCACAGGGTAACTGATCATCCCTACCTCATAGGACCAGTGCGGGTTATAACAGATGGATACGCTTGGGTTGTTTTCATTGGATCAGAGAAGACTGAGTGACCTGATCGAGGTGTACAATATTATGAGGCATCATTGACAGGATGGAAAGGGAGAAGCTGTTCCCCTTAGTTGAAGGGTCAGTCACAAGGGGACATAAGTTCAAGGTGAGGAGCAGGGGGATATGAGGAAAGACTTTTTTTTACCCAGAGGGTGGTGATGGTCTGGAATGCATTGTCTGGGAGGGTGGTAGAGGCGGATTTCCTCACATCCTTTAAAAAGTGCCTGGATGAGGCATTTGGCACGTAATAACATTCAAAGCTATGGGCAAACGGGGTTAGGTAGGTAGGTCAGGTGTTTTTCAAGCATCAGTGCAGACTCAGTGGGCCGAAGGGCCTCTTCTGCACTTTATTTTCTGTGAAGAAGGAAGCATGGTTTGCGATAATGTCTTCAGCACTTAGTAGGTATGGAAGTCGGGAAGGCAAGTCCAGTGGGCACTCTGTCCCCTGGTGTTCTGATGAATGCCTTGGAATTCTGGTGCAGGAGCTCTGTGCCAGGTGGAGCATTTTGATGCCCATGGATGGCACGAGGAGGCCACCACAGGTCACCAAAAAGGCCTAGTTAGAGCTGGCGGGTACAATGTGGTGCGTCACCTAGCTTCAGGGCCACAAAATGTTCAACGATATTTTATGGTTGGCAAAGGCAAGTACAGAGATATCCTGTGTGGAAAACTGTAGTCAGGTGGTTTTCCTTGTACTATTCAAGGGTTTAAGAATGTGTGTGCCAACTGGCACTGCCATGGCTGGGATGTCTGCATGTTTGGCCTGAGTGCATTGGAGGATGAGATGTGCTACCCTGACATGTCCAAAAACCTGGCTCTTGGGGGTGGTTTGGGTTGGTGCTGGTGGCAAGCTCCAATGGTGCTTCAGGGAGAGGGAGCATCAATGATAAAATCTATCCTTCCCTTTCAGGAGAAGAGAAGCCAGAAAGCAGCGGAGTGCAGAAGAACGGGTGGTGCGATGCCCAATCCGCATGTCCTGACCCACTATGAGATGGATGCACTCGAGATGGAATGCCACCGTGGAGCTCACTCCACTGACCGTGGTGAGGATGGGGTCTCAGATGAAGGTAAGAGCGCAGGGCACAGATGCAAGCGGCAGTGGGGAGTGCAAATGTTATGGGGTCCTCTCATCAGAAATGGAAATGTCACAGCCTGAGAGCTCCAATACAGATAGCACCGTGCTGCAGGGCTCCATTGTCTCACCAACCTGCCCAGCATGCATAGCGAGAATGTGATGATTGAATGTCTGACATAGAATCATAGAGGTTTACCACATGAAATCAGGCCCTGCAAACTTATGAGAATGGTTTGCCAGCCCCCTCCCACACCTCTTGTATTCATCCAGGCCAGAGTCATATGGACTCTGTGCACCACCTTAAATTGTATAAGGCTCATCCTTGTGCAGGAGGAGGTTGCATTGACTCGATGCATTACCTCACTCCAAAGTCCCCAACCTAATTCCCTCCTCAACTCTTCCTCCCACTTCCACCTGATCCTCTTGACTAAGGTGCCCTTCTCTCCCAACCACCCATAGATATCTTCAATCCTTCCTTCCGGGAGCACACATCCGGGAGCAACAATTTTTGTAACAGCATGAATTCTGGTACCTGGGGAAACGAGGGCACTTCCTTACGTGGAAAGTCCCGCACCTGCCAATACCTAAACTCACTATCCCATGGTAATTCAAACTTCTCCTGCTGTTCCTCCAGACCCTCAAATTTGGCCTCAACAAACATGTCCCTTACATGCACTAATCCTTCATCCCGCCATCACCTATACATTCCATCCAGCCCCCTCGGGGCCCCACATAACAGGGTCAACGCTGGTTTAAAATGCCCCCTAAATTGGTTCCAGATTTTAAAAAATATATATTTTTATTGAAGCATTTGCAAAATTTTTATAATAATAACAAACAAAACAATAATAACATTAACATCAGCGTGGTAAACTAGACATTTCCCACCCAACCCCTTCTGTACATCCCTTAACCATATTGCTCCTACCCTCCCTCCCCACCCCACCCCCACAGAATGCTGCTTCTGCTGACATTTACATTTTGCCTGAGAAAGTCGACGCACGGCTGTCACCTCCGAGAGAACCCCAGCATTGACCCCCTTAAGGCAAACTTTATCTTCTTCAGCTTGAGAAACCCAGCCATGTCACTGACCCAAGTCTCCACACTCAGGGGCTTCCAGTCCCTCCACATTAAAAGGATCCGTCTCCGGGCTACCAGGGAGGCAAAGGCCAAAACGTCGGCCTCTTTCACTCCCTGAACTCCCGGGTCTTCTGACACCCCAAAGATGGCCACCTCTGGACTCGGCACCACCCGCGTACCTAGCACCTTGGACATTGCCTTGGCAAACCCCTGCCAGAATCCACCAAGCTTCAGGCATGCCCAAAGCATATGGACATGGTCCACTGGGCTTCCCGCACATCTCGCACATCTATCTTCGACCCCGAGAAACTTGCTCATCCTCGCTACCGCCATGTGTGCCTGGTGTACGACCTTAAACTGTATTAGACTGAGCCAGGCACATGATGAGGAGGAATTAACCCTGCTTAGGGTGTCCACCCACAGACCCGCCTCTAACTCCCTACCTAGCTCCACCTCCCACTTGCCCTTCAGTTCCTCCACCGGGGTCTCCTCCACCTCCAACAACACCTGATAGATATCCAACACTTTCCCCGCTCCCACCAGGTACCGGACACTACTCTATCCTGTATCCCCCATGGCGGGATCAGCGGGAAAGCCAACACCTGTTTCCTCATAAAGTCCAGGACTTGTAAATATCTGGAACCATTCCCAGGCGGCAGCTTGAACTTATCCTCCAGCGCCTTCAGACTGGGAAAACTCCCGTCTATGAATAGATCTCCCATCCGCCTAATTCCCGCTCTCTGCCAACTTTGGAACCCGCCATCTATCCTGCCTGGCGCAAACCTGTGGTTATTGCAAATCGGGGTCCAGACCAATGCACCCTCCACCTTTTTATACCTCCTCCATTGCCCCCAGATCCTCAATGCCTCCACCACTACCGGGCTAGTGGAGTAACGGGCCGGTGAGAACGGCAGAGGTGCCGTTACCAGTGCTCCCAATCTGGTGCCTTTGCATGACGCCGCCTCCAACCACTCCCATGCCAACCCCTCCCCCATTAGCCACTTCCTAATCATCACTATATTCGCCGCCCAGTAGTAGTTGCAGAAGTTCAGCAGCGCCAACCCACCCTCCCCCAGACTGCGCTCCAACAACATTTTCTTCACCCCTGGGGTTTTATTCGCCCATACAAAGCCCAAAATAATCTTGTTTACCCGCTTGAAAAAGGTCTTTGGGATGAAGATGGGGAGGAACTGGAAGACAAACAAAAATCTGGTTAGCACCGTCATTTTCATTGTCTGCACCCTCCACGCCAGCGATAGCAGGAGCATATCCCATCTTTTAAAGTCCCCCTCCATTTGCTCCACCAGCCGGGTTAGGTTGTGCCTGTGTAATGCCTCCCATTTCTGAGCCACCTGTATTCCCAGGTAACAAAATCTCCTCTCTACCATCCTGAGTGCCAGCTCCTTCAGTCTCCTCTCCTGCCCCCTTGCCTGGATCACGAACAATTCATTTTTTCCCATGTTCAATTTGTACCCCGAGAACCTGCCAAATTCCCCCAAGATCTGCATAACACTCCCCCATCCCTTCCACCGGGTCCGAGATGTATAAGAGCAGATCGTCCGTGTACAGCGAAACCCGGTGCTCCAACGCCTCCCCCGAACCAGCTCCTGCCACTTCCTTGATGCTCTCAGCACCATGGTCAACTGCTCTATAGCCAGAGCGAACAGCAACAGGGAGAGTGGGCACCCCTGCCTCGTCCCTCGGTGTAGCTTAAACTACCCAGATCTCAGCCGGTTCGTGCACACACTCGCTACCGGCGCCTGGTAGAGCAATCGCACCCAGTCAGTGAAGCCCTCACCAAACCTAAACCTTCCATTGGTTCCAGATTTTAACCAACGGCTCCACCACTGGGCTACTCGTATACGTCCCTGGGGAGAACGGCAGCAGGGCCTTTACCAGGACATTCAGACTCATCCCCTAATCCTCCTCCAACCTGGCTCAGCCCTCTCCCCTACCCCACCATCGCCTCATCTTCTCAACATTCGCCACCCAGTAATAGTGCAACACATTTGGGAGCCACAACCCTCCCTCCTGCCTCTGCCTTTGCAACAGGGTCCTGCTGACCCTTGGCACCTTACCTGCCCATACAAACTCCAAAATTAGCTTGTGAAAGTCTTGGAATATTTTTAAGGCAGAGGTGGTTGGATTCTTGGGATGCAAGGGGGTGAGTTCGCAGACTTTTCAGATCAGCCAAGATCTTATTAAATGGCGGAGCAGGCTCAAGGGGCTATATGGCCTACTTCTGCCCTTTCTTCATATGTTTGTATGTCATTCGGGTCACTACACTTTAGGAAGGATGTGATGGTCCTTGACAGGATAAAGAGGAGATTTGCAAAATGGTTGTATAGCTCAGGACAGCATAGCCTGTAATTCAAGGGATTTGATGGTTGTGATTTTTTTCACTTGTATGATTTTCTGTTTCTGTCAATTAAACTTATTTCAGCAAAACGTTTGATGATTATAAATAGAAGGAGCCTGCTTTTATATAACACCGTTCACTCATTGTTGTTAGAGGGAATCTACGCATAGCACATAGACTCACAAACAGCAATCAGTAAAATCAGTTCAGGCTGGTCAGTTTGACATCAATAGTGCACAAGGTTTTAGAAACAATAATCAGGGAAAATATCAACAAACACTTGGACTAAAAGGAGATCCAGCATGGATTTGTAAAAGGAAGATTGTGCTTGACGAATTTAATTACATTTTTTGACAAAGTATCTGAAGGTTGATGAAAGGGAGGTGGCTCCAAGGAGGGGGAAGAGGGTGGTGGCATAAATTTGCATGCTGTCTTGGAGATCGGGCCTATTAGGAGGACACTTCTTCACAAAAATGGTAGGGGGAATCTGGTACTCTCTTCCCAAAATGATTGTGGATGCTGGCGAATTGGGGCTTTCAAAACTGAGATTGATAGTTTTTCATTAGATGAGAGTACCAAGGGATTTGGAGCAAAGACAAAGGGGGCTGAGTTACAGGTCATCTATGGTTTAAATGAAAAATAGAACTGGCTCAAATGGTCTGTTCCTATGTTTCTACATTATCAGCAAATTCTTTTTTATAGGTGGTCTTTGTTGAGGTATATAAGCTAACCATGCCACATTCTATGTTCTTCTTCAAACATGGCCATGGAATACTCTAGCTTTCCAGAGTTCCAAATCGAAATGTCTTTCTTGCATGTGCTAACTGTAGGCTCAGGTGAGGGAAAGAGAGGTTGAATTAAGAGAAACATGGAAAAGGGACATCTGTGGTGTGTTTAGTTTGTATCTACCATGCAAATATAGCAACTCCATATCAATCAATGCACATCAATGGTGAGGTAAATGGTGAGGTGCCATTTTTTGAGAAGTTAACAGTGGAGCAGCAACAACCCCGTCAACAACTTTGGAATCTTTGCCTTTAACCCCGTATCTGCCCTGTCCTAATGTTGCTGCACCAGTTATGCATAAGTAACACTGAGTGTTACTCGCATCACTTGTACTTTGACAGAATAATCTGGTACAGTTAATTGGAAATTGCTTTTCCATAAATTCGTGGTATGAGCAAGAAATACAACGTTCAGACCCAGGAAATCAAAGCATACTCAGTGGCCACAAGATGGAGTTGTACATTCAGCCATCCATGTTGCTCCTTGCAATGTTATAACTGTTACATTTGGGAATCTGTTCTATCCTTCTTATTCTAGATTTTCTTCAGCTTCTGCATCTTAGAACACCATCTTGGCTAAGTTCCAAGTTTTTGTGCGTGAAGAGATTTACATTAGCCTTGATCTTGAGGTTAGCTTTCAATAACAAGCTGGAGTAATGAACAGCACATCTTTCCTATTCAATGTTTAGCCACTGGAATTATTCTAAGCTTCCAGCAATCTTTATCCAGTTTTGTTAACCTATGGCTCCTCTGAATTTCAGACCTCATTTTAAATTTGAATTATTAAACAAAACTATTTTATGAACAAGTAATAAAACTAACCATGATATCATACATATATTTATTCATAGATAGCTTTTTAATACACATGCCTTTTCTCATACATATTTTTAAATATGGGAGCCAGTTCATCTAACTTATCTTTCTGAGAAGATTGTTTTCTGCTCAATTCATTTACTAACTTAATACTGTAAACAGCTCCTGCCATTCAATACCTTTACACCATTTAAGTAGGCCTTTTGGATTTTTAATCAACGACAGATTTTAAAATAACTGGCTGACAAATGCAAAACTAACCAACTGCAATCATAGAATCATAGAATCATAGAAATCATAGAATCATAGAATCCCTATGGATCAGAAGGAGGCTATTTGGTCCATTGAGTCTGCACCAACCCTCCAATGGTGTACTCTACCCCCATCCACTCCCCATACCCCCGACCTATCCCTACTACCTAACTTGAACATCCCTGGGGCAATTTAGCACGTCCAATCAACTTAACCTGCACATCTTTGGAGTATGGGAGGAAACCGGAGCACTTGGGGGAAACGCAGGCAGACACGGGGAGAAAGTGTAAACTCCACACAGACAGTCACCCAAGGCTGGAATTGAACCTAGGTACCTGGTGCTGTGAGGCAACAGTGCTAACCACTGTGCCGCCCCAGCAATGTGTGTACATCTTTTACATTTGGAGCTTGGCTCCTCTTTCAAACCTTGCAGGAAATGAAATTAGGCATTCAAATCATGTTGGACTTAATACAAGATTCTAGTTGTAGCTAGATTTAGTTCACTTCCTAAATGCAGTATCACAGCTGGATTTACAGGGATGAACACCGAGGCAAAACTAAAATGAACATAATTCATTTTTTGTCACAATTACTGTGGTACCTCAAGGCAATTCTAGGAATATTTCCAGTACACTGATCAAGGGTTTATTGGTAACAAGTAAAGGTAAACTATGCACAGGGTGACTAAACAGGTCTTCACTCTCGCTCCCACGTCCACTCTGCCTGGGACCCCGCTCCCAGGGCCCTGCGCTTTTCCCCCCATCGGTCAGGATGTGTATGCTCCCACGCGATAGGCCCCGAACAGGTCATGTGGTTGGAGAAGGCCCTTAAAGTGGCCACACGACTACGATCATATTTTTTTTATTTTTCAAAGATGAGCATAAACTAAATGTAAGGAAGATTACTGAACTGCAGCATTATGTACCAAAAGAAAAATAATGAACTGGCATTTTTAAAGCATCTTCTGCATCTTTGAGATATCCCAAAACACTTCCCACTGAATTAGTTCAAAATGTAGCCATTTTGGTCGAAACTAGGGCAACAATTTACGAATAGTAACACCCCACAAACTGACTAAATGATCAGATCATCTGTTTTAGCGATGGTGCTTGAGTGATAAATAAGGCCTGAATTTTCATTAAGTTGTGGAGGGTCTCCAGTTCAAACAAAACAGGGTCGGAAACAAATTCTGCAAGTCCCACCTGCCAGCACCCACCATTTTTGCCAGATAGGGAACGGGTTGTACTTTGTATATGCATGGATCCCGGAAGCAGCCATACATGTGGACATGATGTGCAGCTACCTTCAACAGATTCAATTTTCATAACTGGGATATCCAAAACACAACTCGGGAGGGTCTTGTTTGAAGAGAGGGTTTAAAGCTGCCAAGTTCTTTGGGGAGATAGGATGCACCTTTGGGACCCTTCATGGACACCTTTGGGCAGGTAAGGTTCCCTTTGAGGGAGGTAGGTACAGTGCCCATTGGGATTGTTAAAAGTAGGCATGAATGTGTTTAAAAAGTGTATAAACTCATTGGACGCAAATTTACATCCGCGTCCAACGTGAGCATAAAGGGTGGCAAAACACTATGTTTCGCCAGAATTAGAAAACAGTGAGGTGCCCCAGTTCTGTGGGGGCAGGATTGCTCAGGTGTTTTTGAGTGGGAGGAGTTCCCCATATCCGTGGGGGCAGGGGAAACGCATTTTTAAGCACCCCGCTCTCTGTGGAGCCCTGGTTTCTCTGGGGAGAAAGCCCAACTGCGCAGCTGGAAAGCTGCACACAGCTTTTCTCACCTGAGCCAGCACTCTGCACTGAGTGGAAAATGGAAGCTATCGTGCCATCAAGGTGTAATAATCTTTATTATTGTCATAAATAGGCTTACATTAACACTGCAATGAAGTTACTATGAAAATCCCCTCGTCGCCACACTCTGGCGCCTGTTCGGGTACACAGAGGGAGAATTCAGAATGTCCAATTCACCTAGCAAGCACGTCTTTCGGGACTTGTGGGAGGAAACCGGAGAACCCGGAGGAAACCCACGCAGACACGGGGAGAACGTGCAGACTCCGCACAGACAGTGACCCAAGTGGGAATCAAACCCGGGACCCTGGCGCTGTGAAGCAACAGTGCTAACCACTGTGCTACCGTGCTGCCAATTTACATCTTATCGTAATTGGCAAATTGATTGGAACACCAAATAAACAAATCTGTGTAGACCAGGTAAAATTTGCAAAAGCCCAAAATTGAAAATAGCCCCCCTAAACCCAACACCCCCCGCTTTTAGTTATTTTAAAATATGTTTTATTGAAGTTTTTACGTATTATACACTATACAAGCAGTCAGGGTGACTGTGCCAATTACACTGTGCATATTAGTTTCCTTTGTGTCGGGCCCGTCACCCCCCTCCGTCCCCTTCCCTCATTGTTTCAGGGCCCTTTCCTGGGCCCTTCACTGTACAGTGGGTAGTCATTTGTTATTTACAAGTGGGCAGTGTTCTCATTTCCCTCCTCCTCCTTTTTAGTTGGGCCCTCCCCCTTCCTTCACCCCCATCCATGTTTTCGGCCTTCCCTTCGGGGTTCCGTTTCTTTCCTGCGCTCTTGTTCTCGGCTTTCTGGTCTCTGTGTCGCTTGTTTTCAGGCCTCCATTGCCTTTTCCCAGAAGTCTTTCCTCTCCCCTTTTCCCCCTTTTCATTTCCTGTCAGATCCCTGTGGCCCCGTTGGCTCTCGTGCGCCCCAATCTCCCCGTTCTATTGGCTGTTGGCTTCAAACAGTTTTTGTGGAAGCTAACCTCTGACCCTCGCATGGTGAACTTGATCTTCTCCAGGTGGAGAAACTCCGATCAGTCCACCAGCCAGTCTGCAGCTGTGGGTGGTGCTGCTGATTGCCAGCCGAGCGGGTTCTCTGGCAGGCGATTAGGGGAGCAAAGGCAAGGGCATCCGCCCTCTTCCCCTTGAATAGTTCTGGCTGGTCTGATACCCCAAAGGCTGCCACTCTCGGCATGGCTCCACCTTCACCCCCACAACCTTGGACATTGCCTCGATGAAGGCTGTCCAGAACCTGACAATCCTGGGGTATGCCCAGAACATGTGGGCATGGTTGACCGGACCTCCCTGGCACCATTCATATTGGTCCTCCACCTCCGGGAAGAACCTGCTTATTGTGGTTCTTGTCAGGTGCGCTCTGTGCACCACTTTCAGCTGTCTTGTGCATGAGCAGGTGGAATTAGCCCTACCCAAAGCTTTGCTCCAGAGTCTCCACCCTATTTCCATCCCTAGTTCTTCCTCCCATTTTTTCCGAGTTTCGTCCAGCGGGGAGCGTGTCCTTTCTAAGAGTTGTCCGAAAAGGCCCCGACAGTTTCCCCTCCCCAGACTGCCTGCGTCCAATAACTCCTCCAGCATTGTGCTTTTTGGGGTTCGTGGGTATGTAGTTGTCTACTTGCAGAGAAAGTTTTTGACCTGTAAATGTTGGGGTCTGTTCCCCTTTGGTATGTCCAGTCCCTCTGTCCGCTGCTCTAAGGTCGCTATTCTGTCACCTTGTAAAAGTCCCTAAATGTCAGTGTCCCCCCCTTCCTGTCTCGACCCCTTGAAGGTGGTGTTAATCGTGGCTGGTGAAAACCTATGGTTGCTGCAGAGGGGAGGGGGGGGGCATGATGGACATATTGGTCAGCCCCAAATGCTGCCTCATCTGGTTCCAGGATCTCAGGGTCACTATCACCACTGGGCTTGTGGAGTGTTTTGCCGGTGGGAATGGGAGCGCTGCCTTGGCGAGGGCCCGGAGGGTCGTCCCTGTACATGACGACTTGTCCATCCTCATCCATTCCGTGACTGGGTCATTTACCCACCCCCTCCACCGTGGCTGCCCAGTGGTAGTATTGCAAGTTTGGGAGGGCTAGGTCCCCCATGTTTCTTCTCCTTTGTAGTACTGTTTTGGGGATTCTTGGATTCTCCCCCCCAAACACACACACAAACACCATAATCATCTTCTCTATTGAATGGAAAAAGGCCTTGGGAATGTCGATCGGTATGGATCTAAACAGGAAGAGGAACCTGGGCAGTACGTCCATCTTGATCGTCTGCACCCTCCCCGCCAGGGAAAGCGGGAGTGGATCCCATCTCTGTAGGTCCTTTTTGACTTCCTCCGCCAGACTGGTCAGGTTTCACTTGGACAACCTGGATCCCCAGGTAGCGGAATTTGTTCCAGGCTATTTTAAATGGTAGATCCCCCAGCTCTGCCCCTCCCCCTCTCGCGTTCACCGGGAAACCTTTGCTTTTGCCTAGATTGAGTTTGTAGCCCGGGAAGGTTCAGAATTCTCCCAGGAGCTTCAGGACTGTTTTCATGCCGCTCTGCGGGTCCAAGCTGTAGAGGAGCAGGTCATCTTCATAGAGTGAGACTCTGTGCTCTCTGCCTCCTCTTTGGATTCCCTTCCAGCCTCTTACCTCTCCCAGGGAGATCGCCTGTGGCTCAATGGCCAGGGAGAACAGAAGCGGGGACAGCGGGCAGCCCTGCTTTGTGTCTCTCTGTAGCTGGAAGTATTCAGAGCTGGTAGCACTGGTCCATACGCTCACCTTTGGGGGAGTTGGATAGGAGTTTCACCCATGAGGTGAACCCTGCCCCTAGCCCAAACCGCTCTAGTACCTCAATGAGGTATTTCCCCTCGACTCTGTCGAAGGCCTTTTCGGCGTCCAGGGAGACGATCACCTCTGGTGTTGTCTCCCCAGATGGGGTCATTGTCACGTTCAGCAAGCGCTTGATGTTCACAGTTAGCTGTCTGCCTTTGACAAAGCCTGTCTGGTCCTCTGCAACCACCTCTGGTACGCAGTCCTCCAGCTGGTTGGCCAGGACTTTTGTGAGTATCTTTGCATCCATGTTGAGCAGCGAAATGGGTCTATATGATCCGCACTCCGTTAGGTCTTTGTCCTTTTTGGATATCAGCGATATGGTGGCCTGTGTTAGCATTAACGGAAGGGTCCCCTCACTAGCGAGTTTACGAACATTTTTTGCAGTTGCGGGGCCAGTGCTGTTGCAAATTCTTTGTAGAAGCTGCCGCCTTCCCCGCCTGCAGGGAGTTGATGCTATCCATGTCTCCCAGTCCTATTGGTGCTTACAGCTCCCAACATCCATCTTCCCCCATGACTGGCATGTCCCATCCATCGAAAAACCGTTTCATCCCCAAGTCCCCATCGGGGGGGTTTAGAGGTTTATAGTCTCCGGTTGAAGGCCTCTAATGCTTTGTTGACCTTTTCTGGTTCAGCCACCAGTTTACCTCTGTTATCTTACACCTGGGCTATTTCCCTGGTGGCTGCCTGCTTTCTCAGTTGGTGAGCCAGCAGGCGGGTAGCCTTCGCTCCGTGCTCGTAAAAGGTTCCCCGTGTCTAGTGGAGTTGGTGCACTGCTTTCCTGGTAGATAGCAGTTAAAGTCCATTTGTAGCTTTTTCCTATCAGCCAGAAGCTCTATGGTCAGGGTCTTGGAGTATCTTCTGTCGACTTCCAGTATGGAGTTGATCAATTGTTGCCTAGCCGTTCTCTCTTCCCTGTCTCTGCGAGCACTATAGGCTATAATTTCTCCCCCGATCACAGCCATCAGTGCCTCCCAGAACATGAAAGGTGAGACTTCCCCCTTCTGATTGTTAGTGGAGTACTGTCCTCTGGCCTGTAATGTTTTCTGGCAGAAGACCTTGTCGGCCAAGAGGGTTGTGTCCAACCTCCATGTGGGCACTGGGCACGGCCCGTCTCCAACCTCACACCCATGTAACGTGGAGCACAGACGGAGATGACAATCATGGAATATTCCACTCTGGCTGTTTCTAGAAGCACCGATTTCCCCACCACAAAGAACTCGATGCAGGTATAGACCTTATGTATTGGCGAGAAGGGCGAGAATTTCTTCTCACCCGAGTCCATGAACCACCAGGGGTCCACTGCTCCCATCTGCTCAATTTTCCACTCCACCTCCATTAACACCCATCCCTCCACTCCCATCTCATTCCCCTTCTCCCTCCTACCCCTCCATCATTTAGCAGCTTTTGATGCAGCAGGGCTTCCTCCGAGAATGCCTTTGAAAACTGTAGCAATCCACGGGAGGCAGGAGTTCTGTCACCACACCAATATTTATTTACAATAACGATATTACAGGAGCAGCTACAAACAGTGCTGCTAGCAGTCCAGTCAACTTAAGACTGGCTCACAAAGCCTACACAGGTGCTTATATGGGCCCCCTCATTGAGCTATCATTGAGGGAGCTCATACTCCAATTGGCCAACCAATAAAGCCAATTGGAGTTCATTACAAAAACCATGCAAGTTAAATATGTTATAATCAAAAGCACTTCATGGAGATTGTGTTTTACATGTTTCTCTATTCGTATGAGAACAATAAACAATGTGTGTCAAAGTTTTGACAACACAGAAGGCTACTGTATTATGAATGTCATGAAATGTAAAACATTGCACGGGTTGGCCACCAGAGGGTGCACTGTCAAACAATTATGTTTTAATTTCACCCTCTCAAGTTCTTTGTATGTTCTTTGGCTGAATACTGAATTGGGAATTTGCATCAGGGATACTGACCTGGGGGAATTAATGAGCTGAACAGTGTGATGGAGTATATCAACTTTCACCAGCCTTTTAAAGATGAAACACCCTGGATTAACAGGCTACATTTCTGTTAGTTCAACTCCCTCATACTACCTGCAACAGCAATGCATTCAGCAGTGTATTTTTTAAAACTAAAACATTGTTGATACAAATGTAACCAAATAAATATTAAAGCTAATGACAACTGAAACTGTGGGGTCCAGCATTGTGGTGGCTCAGTGGTCAGCACTACTGCCTCACAGCGCGCCAGGGACCCAGGTTCGATTCCGGCCTTGGATGACTGTGTGGAGTTTGTACGTTCCTCCTGTGTCTGCGTGGGTTTCTTCCCACAGTCCAAAGTGTAGGTTAGGTGAGATTACAGGGATAGGGCGAGGGTCTACGTGCGTGCTTTTTTGGAGGGTCGGTGCAGACCCGATGGCCTGAATGGCCTCTTTCTGCAGTGTAGGGATTCTATGAGAAGGGAATTCTGTGGGGCGGGTGGGGGGGCTGGAGCCTATCTCTGTAACAAGAGTCAGATAGACTAAAGACGAATGATCATCTTTGTTTCCTTTGGGCCCACCAGAGTTTACATTCCATTGCAAACAAATGATTACAAAGTCACATCCTCTTGTCAATAATGGACCTATCATAAACATTCTCCTCAGATACTGAAGCAGCCCATGTCCAAATGCAGCAAAACCTGGACAAATGCCTGATGCACTGCAGGAACTCACTGGTGCTCCTCAAGTGGCACCTTCCATACCTTACCATCGAGAAGGACAAGAGTAGCATGGGAAAATCACCACCTGGAACTTCCCCTCCCAGTCACTCACCATTCTGACTTGGAAATATATTGTCATTCCTTCACTGTCACAAGGTCAGAATCCTGGAACTCCCTCCCTAACAGCACTGTGTGTGTACCTACACCACGTGGACTGCCGCTGTTCAAGCAGGCAACTCACCACCATCTTCTCAAGGGCAATGTGGGATGGGCACTAAATGCTGCCCTAGCCACCAGCGTCCAATCCTATAAATGAATATTAAAAATTCACATGAACATATTTTAACCCATTCCCACTATTACCAAAACTATTCAGAACAAATGTTACAAACTCTTGGCATAATGTCAAAACGGAGAGAAAAGCTTCCCTCCATTATAGATGTCCTACAAATATAGTTACTCATTGAATAAGGCACAGGGTTTAATCATCCAAAGTTCAACCTATTGGTAAATAGTCCTTCACACTGATTTAAAAAATACCAAATTATATTGTGGGCAATTAAGACAACAATCAGCTGCTTGAACTGAAGACTCTTAAAGCAATTTAAAGTCATAGAACAATTAAATCTAGTTTCTCACAAACATCAGCCTTCCTAGAAAATAACCCCAGCTGCCTTGACTGCCCATTGTCTCACTAACAGAAATAGAATGCATATATCTTAGAGGCCAACAGTAAACGTTAAAAATTAGTCACATTTTCAAAATCTTACAAGATCACCCTCTGTCTTCCTTGGCTGTGCACAAACATTGGAAAATACTACCGCCAGGAACCCAACAGAGGGCTTCAACCAACTCTTTCTAAGCAGAAGTTCCTCCAAAATACCTCGGGGCCGATATAACCGAGTCCCATGGTGAGCATGTTTTGCCGCGTGTATCACGGCACTTGCAGCGCTCAGAAACACCCCGCTATCTAACGCCCACCCGGTTAGATACGGGGCCTCAGTGGGGAATGCATGCCCAAGTCCACACTCAGCCCCATTTGCTGTACTGAGGAGCTCCACTCGCTTGAACTCCTCAGTGCAGCGAGAGATCGAGATGCCACCTTTATATGGCATCCCACTCTCTTGAGCTCCCAACTCAACCCCCAACCCCCCTCAACTTACATCCCCCCTGCACACCCCCACAACTGCGCAGTGCCCCCTACCATAGCGCGACTGCCGCCGTACAAAAAATACCAGCTTGACACCGCCAGCTTGCCACCCTGCCAGTGTCCCTGCCAGTGCCATCTGGGCATCTTGGCAATGCCAGGCTGGTGGTGCCAGGGTACCAGGGTAGCACCAACAGTGTCAGGGTGCCATCTTGCCCAGAGGGCAAGCACCTGGGGGTCTCCGATCCCCTGGGAGACCCCCACAAGTGCCATTCCGTCTGGTCCCTGTTCAGTGGCGTGCAGAGGTCTGGTGATGCCCGGGGCAAATCTTGATTGTATGCCCCAAAGACTCAAGTATAAGGCCTAATATACTGAGAAATATTATGAGAAAGGAAAACATTTTGAATATATAAACACAGATGAAACATGGAATAAACGCTTTATTCGATTTTAATATAAATCAATCAAATTTATTAAGTTCTTTTCCCCAAATGATACCTCCTGTCACAAAACACCTGAACTACTTCACTTTTTACATCAGCTGTGAGAAATTCTTTTTCAATGCTTATTAAAGCCAGGTTGGTCAGTCGCTCCTGTGACACAGAAGACCTCAGATATGTTTTTATTAATTTCAGTTTTGAAAATGACCTTTCACAGCTTGCGACTGAAAATGCGATTGTCAGCAGTAATCTGTATGAAACACACAGCGTCGGAAAGACATCCCTCCCATACTGCAGTAAAGACTCCAGAGCATCTTTAGGATCAGGGGGAACTCTATTCCCTCCAGCTCGAAGGAGCATCACAAAATCAATAATTTTGTCATATAACTGAATTGCAACCACATCATTGTCATAATAATTTGCAAAGTCTGAACATTCCTTTTTTAATTTCTCTCTTTCTTGTTCATCTTCAATCACTCCTGAATTCAAGTTCAGAAGAAAAGAAAATCGGTCACTGAGTCTTTGAAGACGGACACTGCGGTCTTCAATTTCAGTTTTTAATCTGTTCACAATCTCTACCATTACTCTATTCATTTCTTCTTGTGCCGTCAGTCCACTATCTCTTGCTGACTCTCCAGGCATTATTCTTCTTCTCCTTGTTCGTGCAATTGGTATTCCCCAATTTTGACAATATTCATTGGCTAAATCTATTGCATTGTGGATAATTTCGTCATTCTTCAAATTCAAGATATGAATACGTCCTCTCAGATCACAAGAAGCTTCATGGAACCCCATTTTCAGATCCTGCAAACGTTTTGAGACTTTATCCACTGATGATAAAACTGAGTACCAAAAATGTAATAAAGCTATAAACTGGAACTGTTGAATAGAGTTCAGTAGCGATCCTGCATCAGATTTAGTTTCCCTTGAAAATTCTCCTTCCAGCAGGTGTTGAAGGCTTGCAATAACGTTGTCACACTCTTCATGGATTACTTGCACAGCATCATGGCTGGAACTCCATCTTGTGTCACACTGTCTTTTCACAGTCCGAGTGACAAATGATTTTAACACTTCCCAACGAGAAGTAGATGAAGAAAAAAAAGTAAAGAGTTTTTCTAGAATGCCAAAAAATGTAACAACAACAGGTTGCACATCACTTGCATGGACACAGGCCAAATTGAGGCTGTGGTTCTCGCAGTTCACAAACACAGCTTTTGGGTTAACTTCAAGAATTTTTGTTGAACACCTCCTCTCACTCCAGCCATAACTGCTGCGTTATCATATGCTTGACCACGACAGTCATTCATGGAAATGTTGTCTTCTTCCAATTTTTCCTGAATTTTATTTACCAGGCTGACTGCATCTTTCTTGTTGACTTGAAAAAATCCCAGAAATGTCTCCTTTATTTCTACTTTTCTGTTTTCATCAATATGAACGTAACGCAGAATTTCAGAAACCTGATCTTCATGGGCAATATCTGGAGTTGAATCCAGCATTATGCTAAAATATTTTGCGTCCTTAATTTCGGAAATTATATTTTTCTTGACAGTTTCACCAAGAAGATTGATTATTTCGTTTTGAATTCTGTTGGACAAGTAGGTGACACTTTTTGGTTTCTCTTTCCCTCTCTGCAAGTATTTTGCTAAGATGTCATCATGTTTGGCCAAAAGTCTGATTGTCGCTAGAAAGTTTCCTGTATTTTCACTGACTGTCTCCCCTGGCTCTGATAACCCAGATATTCCTTCTCCTCGATGTCCACGATAGGCCAGATTCTGTTTTGCCAGAAAGGATATAACCTCGACAATCCGTTCAGTTATAGCTTTCCATCTTTTCTTTTCAGCAGACATTTGCTGTTGAAGTTCAGCATCTATCGTAGTTGAATGATGGAGTCGAACTACGAGGTTCATGTGAGCTCTATGAGAAGGGCTTTTCTCATGGTCAGGTATTGTTGGATTTAATTTTCTCCAAGTGGAGAAACCGTCTTCCTTTCCAAAGTTTAACACAGACGACAAATGCTCCTTTGAAAACAAAAAGCAAACAAAACAGTAGCATGCTTTCCGATATGGAGAGTATAACAACCATTTTCTCTCCACAATTTCTCCGTTTGTGAAAACTTTATCAAACTACTGTTTGGAAAATGATCTCCCATCCTTCACAGCAAATGGACCACTTTTATTCTGATATCTTTCAGGGCCATGTTGTAATATTGTCATCTTCAAATGATCTGGAATCGGTTTCTTCAAACAGCCAAAATCGCTTCTTTGCAAAAATATGCAAAAATCTTCTTTATTTTCTTCACATGGATCATCATCCTGACAACGAGACTGAGGAGAGAGAGTATTATGTTCTGACCGAGCTGAATCCGTATCAGAAAAATCCTTCTCTGCACCCACATCATCTTTTACTTCTCCAGGTTCTCCTACTTCTTCTTTAATTCTTTTTATCCATGCATCTAATGCCCCTCTTTGATGGGACTCTTCTTCGACTCTGGCCCTCTTTTTTTTCCTGTTCTGTGCTCCACTCGGTTGTACACGAAATACTCGTAACATTTCATTTTCTATCTCAAAAATCGTAAGACGCATGAGAAAATGGGAAGAAAATGGTAAACAATCGGTCAGTTGCAGACGGATAAACCATATTTAATTTCTTTGTTCCTTCGTATCAAATTATTTCACACTGATTCTCCACTGATAATTTTGTGCAATTTATATCATAGACTTGCAAATTAGTGGTATCTGTATTTGAATATTAGCATGTTAAGGAATAAATGTCTCCTTTTCCGAGATTAAATGCCATAGCAGTCCTCTGATCATCCAGGCTTCACTCTTACTACATCCCACGTAAATATTTCATTAAATATCGCCAAAAAACCTATAAAAACCGTAGTTGCACCTGTTCTAGAGCTATTCACTGACCTGAGTAGGTAAAAGAACTAATCTAGATGCACAAAAAGCTGAAGAAAAGACGAGTTATGACTCGAGGAAACGCAGGAACGAACAGCCACGTCTGCTTGTTGCTTTTGATGGTTGCACCACGTACATCATCCACATGCGTGTGGGGGGATGGGGAGAAGGACCATTTTCTCTAGACAAAAGGGTACACCATGTTAAAGGAATAAAGGGCTAACAACTGCCTCTGCAGTGTGGTGAGCCTCCAAAAATTGATTTATCACTGCTGAAATTTTAAAATTACTATCTTATTTCCTTCTCTGGGGCAGCACGGTGGCCTAGTGGTTAGCACAACCGCCTCACGGAACTGAGGTCCCAGGTTCGATCCCGGCTCTGGGTCAATGTCCGTGTGGAGTTTGCACATTCTCCCCGTGTCTGCGTTGGTTTTGCCCCCACAACCCAAAAAATGTGCAGAGTAGGTGGATTGGCCACGCTAAATTGCCCCTTAATTGAAAAAAATAATTGGGTAATCTACATTTTTTAAAAAAATGTAAAAAAATAAATAAATAAATAATTTTTTTTCCTTCTCTGATTGGATGCCCCCATCCAATGGATGCCCGGGGCCAATGCACCGTCGGCCCCCCCCTCTGCACGCCACTGTCCCTGTTTGTGGAGACCAGCACTAAACAATATTCCCCCGAGGTCTCCAGAGCGAAGGGGATAGATCCCAACACCTTGGGTTACCTCAGGGAATTGCATATTAGAGTGAGACTAATATGCAGATTTTCCAAAAAGTGATCCTGCCCACAATGGTCGGACTTCACATTGCTACGACTCGCAAGGTCGGGTTAGATCTCACGAGGCGTAGTGAGCCGGGCAGAACGCGGCAGCGGGTTCTCCCATCATTTACTGGCCTCGTTGCGCCACTCGTGCTGCCTTTCGGGTGCAACATGGCCAGTAGATCATGCCTCTCACCTGTAATTTGTGGAGTGTCACTTGAATTAGCCCAGGGCCCATCTTGGAAAATGGTAATTCGAAGCAGACTGCTTGCACTAGTTGAAAGGCCATGATTGAGGAGCTGGTAAGGGGATCGGGCAGATGCAGTCAGGGAAGGCGCCGGGGCCGGATGGGTTCCCGGTGGAGTTTTATAAAAAGTTTGAGGACCTAGTGGGCCCCCTGTTGGTGCGGACACTTAATGAGGCATGGGAGGGGGGGACTTTGCCTCCAACGATGTCGCGGGCGCTGATTTCTTTAATCTTAAAGAGGGACAAGGACCCCCAGCAGTGTGGTTCATACAGGCCCATATCTCTCCTTAATGTGGATGCCAAGGTGCTGGCAAAGATCCTGGCCACCAGGATAGAGGACTGTGTGCCAGGGGTTGTACACGAGGACCAGACAGGTTTTGTTAAGGGAAGGCAGCTGAACACGAATGTGCAGAGGTCATTGAATGTCATCATGATGCCGGCGATTGAGGGGGAGGCTGAGATAGTGGTGGCGCTGGATGCGGAGAAGGCCTTCGATAGAGTGGAGTGGGGGTACTTATGGGATGTGTTGGGGAGGTTTGGATTTGGTGAAGGGTTTATTAGATGGGTGAGGCTGCTATATGAGGCCCCGATGGCGTGTGCGGCGACGAATGGGAGGAGGTCGGAGTACTTCCGGCTTTACCGAGGGACCAGGCAGGGTTGCCCCTGTCCCCCTTGCTGTTTGCATTGGCAATCGAACCGTTGCCGATGGTGTTGAGGGATTCAGGGAAGTGGAGGGGTTTGGTGCGGGGTGGGGAGGAACACAGGGGGTCGTTGTATGCCGATGACCTGCTACTGTATGTGGCGGACCCGGTGGGAGGGATGCCGGGGGTGATGGAGCTGCTAGCTGAGTTTGGGACCTTTTCAGGCTATAAACTAAATCTAGGCAAGAGTGAGGTGTTTGTGGTGCACCCTGGGGACCAGGAGGAGGGAATTGGTAGGCTCCCGCTAAGGAGGGCAGGGGAGAGTTTTAGGTACCTGTGGGTGCAGCTGACCAGGGACTGGGGGACTCTTCACAAGCATAATTTCACCAGGCTTGTGGATCAGATGGAGGAGGAGTTCAAGAGGTGGGACATGCTGCCATTGTCGTTGGCGGGGAGGGTGCAGTCCGTCAAAATGACGGTGCTTCCGAGGTTCTTGTTCCTCTTTCAGTGCCTGCCCATCTTCATCCCCAGGGCCTTCTTTAGGAGGGTGACTAGCAGTATTTTGAGCTTTGTGTGGGAACATGGGACTCCGAGAGTGAAGAGGGCTTTCCTGGAGCGAGGGAGGGATAGAGGCGGGCTGGCACTGCCCAACCTTTTGGGCTTACTATTGGGCGGCCAATGTGTCAATGGTGCGTAAATGGGTGATGGGGGGGGGGGGGGGGGGGGGGGGGGGGGGGGGCGGAAAGAATGGAGATGGCGTCTTGTAGAGGTACGAGCCTGGGTGCCCTGGTAACGGCGCCGTTGCTGCTCTCTCCTAAGAGGTATACCACGAGCCCGGTGGTGGCAGCGACCCTGAGAATCTGGGGACAGTGGAGACGGCATAGGGGGGAAACAGGGGGCTCGATGGAGGCTCCACTAGGTGGAAATCATCAGTTCATCCCGGGGAACACTGATGGGGGATTTAGGGGGTGGCATAGGGTGGGCATCAGTAAATTGAGGGACCTGTTTATTGGCGGGTGGTTTGCAGGCCTGGGGGAACTGGAAGATAAATTTGGGCTCCCCCAAGGGAACATGTTCAGATACTTGCAGGTAAAGGCGTTTGCTAGGCGACAGGTGGAGGAATTTCCTTTGCTGCCCTCGCGGGGGGCGATGGACAGAGTGCTTTCGGGGGTGTGGGTCGGAGAGGGGAAGGTGTCTGACATCTACAAGGTAATGCAGGAGGTGGAGGAGTCGTCAATGGAGGTGCTGAAGGCTAAATGGGAGGGGGAACTAGGGGAGCAGATAGAGGATGGGACTTGGGCGGATGCCTTGGAGAGGGTCAACTCTTCCTCCTCATGTGCGAGGCTTAGTCTCATCCAATTTAAGGTGCTGGATCGGGCCCATATGTCTGTCACTCGGATGAGCAGGTTCTTTGGGGGTGAAGACAGGTGCACCAGGTATTCGGGGAGTCCAGCGAATCATGCCCATATGTTCTGGGCATGCCCGGTACTGGAAGAATTCTGGAAGGGGGTGGCGGGGACGGTGTCGAGGGTGGTTGGATCCAGGGTCAAACCAAGTTGGGGACTCGCGATTTTTGGAGTTGCGGCGGAGCCGGGAGTGCAGGAGGCGAAAGAGGCCGGTGTTTTGGCCTTTGCGTCCCTAGTAGCCCGGCGGAGGATCTTGCTGCAGTGTAAGGATGCGAGGCCCCCAAGTGTGGAGACCTGGATCAGTGACATGGCGGGATTTATAAAATTGGAGAGGGTCAAATTTGTCCTGAGAGGATCAATACAAGGGTTCTATAAACTGTGGCAGCCTTTTCTGGACTTTCTGGCTCAAAGATAGGTATCTTGGCCAATAGCAGCAGCAACCTGGGGAAAGGGGGGTGTTCTTTGTTATTGTTTCTATTTTTTCTATGGTTATTTAACTTAATATTGTGTTAATTTGAGTTGTTGTTAATATGTTTTGTTATTCTTGAAAATGGGCGAATATTTATGACTATTATAATTATTGTTATTGTTGGTATTTTATTGCGGTTCGTTGTTGTTACATAAATACAAAATTTTTCAATAAAAATTATTTAAAAAAAAAGAAAGGCCCTGATTGAGCGTCTTTAGATACAAGATTCAGTGTAAAGGATCGAGAAAAGTGTGATAGGAGAAATTCCTTCAGGCAGAGAGTTGCAAAGAAGTGAAATTCATTCCCAGGGTAATCGTTGAGGCAGGAACTATATTAACATATGTCAACAAGACTAAATTAGATAGGTGATGAACCAAAAGGGGGTTGAAAGAACATTGGAACTGGATGAGTAAATGTGATTGGAACTATTTAATCACCTGGAGGGCAAATGCTGACAATTCCATGTTGTATATTCTATACATTTCCACATATAAGTACAATCAGTAAGAATAAACAACTACACCTCCTCCACAATAGTCCTCAATACTGGGGCCCTACAAGGCTGAGTACTTAGCCCCCTACTGTACTCCCTGTACACACACAACTTTGATTCCAACTCCATCTATAAGTTTGCTGACGGTACAACCAAAGAGGGCCAGATCTCGAATAACGACAAGTCAGAATACAGGAGGGAGATAGAGAACCTGGTGGAGTGGTGCAGCGACAACAGTCTCTCCCTCAATGCCAGCAAAACTAAAGAGCTGGTCATTGACTTCAGGAAGCAAAGTACTGTACACACCCCTGTCAGCATCAACGAGGCCGAGGTGGAGATGGTTAGCAGTTTCAAATTCCTAGGGGTACACATCCCAAAAATTTTGTCCTGGCCCATCCACGTCGACGCTATCACCAAGAAAGCACAACAGAGCCTATACTTCCTCAGGAAACTAAGGAAATTCGGCAAGTCCACATGAACACTTACCAACTTTTACAGATGCACAATAGAACGCATCCTATCTGTCTCTGTAACAGCCTGATATGGCAACTGCTCGGCCCAAGACTGCAAGAAACTTCAGAGAGTCGTGAACACAGCCCAGTCCATCACATGAAGCTGCCTCCCATCCATTGACTCCATCTACACCTCCCGCTGCCTGGGGAAAGTGGGCAGCATAACCAAAGACCATTCCCACCCGGCTTACCCACTCTTCCAACTTCTTCCATAGGGCAGGAAATATAAAAGTCTGAGAACACGCACGAACAGACTCAAAAACAGCTTCTTCCCTGCTGTTACCAGACTCCTAAACAACCCTCCTATGGACTGACCTCATTAACACTACACCATGTATGCTTCACCCGATGCCGGTTTTATGTAATTACATTGTGAACCTTGTGTTGCCCTATTATGTATTTTCTTTTCTTTTCTTTTATTTTCATGTACTTAATGATCTGTTGAGCTGCTCGCAGAAAAATACTTTTCACTGTACCTCAGCACACGTGATAATAAACAAAATCCAAATCTAAATAAGTTACATGAGCATTTAATTCACTGTATTAAAATGCTACTCGGTAACTAAGTTAACCTCTTCCTAAATCCATCAAAGAAATCAGGTCATGGAATTACGAGCTAACATCTTTTCCCTATCACTTTTATTCTAACTGAACTGTGCGGCCTTTCACTTTGGGAGGAAGTTTCCAGGGCCTCGATCAGCGGGAAGTCTGGCGGTGAAGGAACTCAACTTGGTGTGATGCCAGAAATCAGTTTCCCGACTGAGCTTAACTTCAGCAATTCTGGTCTGAATTCTCTGGCCGATCGCTGGTGGCGGGATTCTCTGGTCCTGCCAACGGCGCACCCCCGCCCATGGGTTTCCCGGCAGTGTGGGGTGGTTTCACAGGAATTCCCATTGACAAGCGGCGGGAGCAGAGATTCCCACCGCCAGTGAATGAAGCGTCGCCTCCCGCCACTGGGAAAACCGCAGCTGGGAGGCCGGACAATCTTACTCAATGTTTTCAGGACTTTAAAGCTGAGCTTCCTGATGAACAATGTTGGAAAGCCCTTCTGCAAGTCAAGCATTCTCATCGTAAGGCCACTCGCCAGGATTAAGTTCCCAGCCTGCGAGAAATTAGAACATTCGCATCCATGACTGCACCCGGAGAGGTTTACATCTTCCATGATTAATGGTGAGTAGGCATTGCAGGGTACCCCTTTGGGCAGCATCTGTATAAATGCCAGACTATGCTTGAGACTGGGTGGTGACAGCACAAGTTGGGTCGAGGGTGACCCAGGGAGGGAGGAAGGGTTAGTTGAGATGGGTGGAGAGGTGGCTGGGAAAAGGTTGAAGGAATAATGCAGACTGTCCAGGGAGGGATAGTGCATGATTTCTGGGTGCCCTGTAAATATGGTAGCCATGATGTGGAGATACCAGCATTGGACTGGGGTGGGCACAGTAAGAAGTCTTCCAACACCAGGTTAAAGTCCAACAGGTTTGTTTGGAATCACTAACTTTCAGAATGCAGCTCCTTCATCAGGTGAATGATGAAGGAGCAACGCTCTGAAAGCTAGTCATTCCAAACAAACCTGTTGGACTTTAAACTCTGTCCCTCCCTGCAACTAGAAACAACTTTAACCTGGTGTTGTAAGACTTCTTACTGTAAATATGGCACCTGGACCTTTGACCCTAAGGTATTGACAACAACTTCCTGCCTGTCTCGCCATGAAAATCAGCGAGTCCTCGCATATGTAATCAACTGAACAATGCAAGACTGCACATAGTCAGCTGTCTCCCTGTGTTCCTTGTATACCTGGTGGCAAGGCAGCATTGTCATAATGGTACGGTTGTGCAGAATACAGCAAATCGCAATGACTCATAGCACACATTCGGAGAATACTACAGGGCTCAGGAAGTGTTGCTTAATCACCCCAATTGCCTGATCAGTTGCATTTTGTGTGGCAGCATGGTTTGCATTATATGCACTACCTCATGAAGGGTCATCGACCTGGAATATAAACTCTGTTTCTCTCCACAGTTGCTGCCTGACATGCTCATCATTTCTGGCATTTTCTATTTTTCTTTCAGATTTTCAGCATCTTAACTATTTTGTCTTTTTTCTCATTTCAGTCATGCTGCCCACGTGGTCATGGGTTGCACACCAGAGTCACGAAACATGTGCCAGCACATAACCCTCATCACCTGGATGAATGGGGGATTTTAGGAATATTGACTTCTAAATATTGGGGCCAGTTCAGGGTTAAAAACCTAGTTACAGTGTGTTTGGCTGCAGTGGTCATGCAGTGGTCAGGGGCAGCAGGGTAGTACAGTGGTTAGCCCAGTTGCTTAATAGCTCCTTGGGTCCCAGGTTCGATTCCCGGCTTAGGTCACTGTGCGGAGTCTGCTTGTTCTCCTATGTCTGCGTGGGTTTCCTCCCACAGTCCAAAAATGTGCAGGTTAGGTGGATTAGCTAAGATAAATTGCCGATCATGTCCAAATAAGGTGGAGTTACGGGGATAGGGTAGAGGTGTGAGGATAGGGTGGAGGTGTGGGCTTAGGTAGGGTGCTCTTTCCAAGGGTCGGTGCAGACTTGATGGGCTGAGTGGCCTCCTTCTGCACTGTAAATTCTATGATTCTATGATGTTTTTAAAAATGATTTTGTTTTGCATGGCTAGAGAGTTTATAGGAGCCAGAAGGTGAAATTGACCAGAGGAGTGTGGTTTTCAATCTGGGCTAATGCACTGTGGTTTGACTGGGAAAGTCGCTTGCAGAGTTAATGTGCTTTCAGCCTGGAGAGTTAAGTTGCTTTGCAACTTTGGAGAGATAAGGTCATTGCTGGGTGGTGCTAAGGGACAGTGAGAAGCCTCACAACACCAAGTTAAATCCCAACAGGTTTATTTGAAATCACAAGCTTTTGGAGCGCTGCTCCTCCATCAGGTGAGACTTCTTACTGTGCACACCCCAGTCCAGCACCAACATCTCCATATCGAAGCTAATGGATGCAGAGACATTTTGAAAAGCTTTGGAGAGGAGTTGAAGTCTGATGTGTCTGACACTGAGTCCACAATCCTCTCACAGTAGGATAGTTAGAAAAAGGGTAATAATATTTAAAGCAGAGCAGTCTTGTCTGAAGACAAGGAAGATGCTGAAACATGGCAAGTGAACCAGCTGTTTGAAGATATTCAGCCAGAGTCTGAAGGAGTTCTAACTGTTCTGTAAAATTTGTTCTGTAAAGCAAGTGTTACTCAATACCATACTGATTTTAAGATGGATTGAGAGCTCTATGTTTCTTTTCTTGTTGTTTAATGGGGAATTGAGTAGTGGTTTTCAAGAAGCAATTGTAAGCTGTACTTTCTGGGTGTGAAGTTGAAGAGTTTAATATTGTATTCCGAATAAAGTTTTGCTTTAAAGTACCAAATCCCTATTTTCTCAGTCCTGGAGTGAATCATTCTTTTCGAACATACTTACAAAATAAACTAAAATATTTGGGTTTTGGTCCAGAGTCTGAGCCACAGTTGGGGTCTGGTCTGGAATCCTAATACGCCCATGAAGTTATTTAAGCCATTGTAATTTGTCCATTTGAAAGGTTCCTAAAGTTTTCCTCATTTCAGCGTCCAATTGTTTAAAAAAATATTCCTTTGTTTTTGGTTCCACAGGGTACGTAGGATAGGCGGATAAGTGGCAAAGGAGCAGGCCATTTGGCCCAACCAGTCCATGCAGGTCTTTATGTTCACTGTAAACTCCTCCCATATTTTCTCATGTAAATCCATCATCGTAACCTTTCTGCTTGGTGCTGCTCTTGCTTTTCCTTAAATACACTTGGAGTATTCTCTTTAACCACACCTTATAATAGCGAGTTCCACATTTTCACCAGACTTTGGGTGAAGAAGTTTCTTCTGAATTCCCTATTATATCTCTCGGGGACTACACTATACTGGTAGCTTCTAGTTGTGGCCTTCCCCACAGGAGGAAGCATTCTTTACCCAATCTATCCAAACTTTTCATTATTTCAAAGTCACACCTTGGCTGACTTTCCTCAGGTGAGATTCTTGCTGGGAGTTTATTTCCAGACTGCATAATTTGATGTGTGAAACAGAACTTTGCAACATTAGTCCAAAATGTTCCATGTTTCTTCCTGTTCAGTGCTTCCATCTCATTTATACCAAAGTCAATGATTTTGCTCAGGTTATCTACGTTTTTAGGGATGACATGTTGTTCCGGTCTTCCATTTTGAATATTTCAAGGATGTGCCATTTGAAATATTTAGTATTTGTAGGTACAAGTGGATCTATATAGTCTACCTGTGCTTCCTTGCCCCCTGCCTTGGCTGCTGGGTACTCGTGCCCAGTGTCTCAGCATATGCAAATCCTGTGTCCATGTTACCCTATATCATAGTGTGAGATTGAGTGGCATCATCACTATATTATTGTGGTTCCTCCACTGCCTGCCCAGGATGCACGTCTCAGGCATTTGAAACGAGAAGGGTACAAGTGTAAGGTTGTGCTGCTGGGGAGTGGGATGGGGTAAGGGTGGTGTGGGAAAGAGCAGTGGTAAGACTTATAATGTCTATACCATCTGCAGCTTGTAAATCAGAAGAGGGCATGGGATAAGGTGAAGGTGGGATGTTTAAAGGAATATTAGTTTTAAGCATATGATCATCTTCTATAGTTTCAGCTACTGCAATGGCCACAGATTTAGCAATCATGTCAGTAATGGCCAGCACCGTCTCCTCCATGGAGGTGAGGACATGCAGATGGGCCTGTCCCCATCTGGTTGGCTCTTGAATCCCCCAGTTGTGTGCTATCTTGCAAAGGAGAGGTTAATGTGTCAATGCGTGTTGTTCAATCTGTTTAGTTATCGAACATAGAACATAGAACAGTACAGCACAGAACAGGCCCTTCGGCCCTCGATGTTGTGCCGAGCCATGATCACCCTACTCAAACCCACGTATCCACCCTATACCCGTAACCCAACAACCCCCCCCCCCCCCAAACTTACTTTTATTAGGACACTACGGGCAATTTAGCATGGCCAATCCACCTAACCCGCACATCTTTGGACTGTGGGAGGAAACCGGAGCACCCGGAGGAAACCCACGCACACAGGGGGAGGACGTGCAGACTCCAGTTGATGCAACTGACATAGTGGCAGTGTGTGCAAGCTCATAGGTGTGAGGCTTACAGCAGTGCTAAGTGTGTGAGGGTGAGTTGTAGTCTATGACAGTCAGCTAGAAGAACATTATTCCTGTTTGATGGAGATTGTTGTTGGAAAGTGATCAGAATGTGGTGAGTTGAATAGTGGCTGAAGCTGGTACTGCAGTTTGGTAGAATGTGGCGTCTGAAAACATAGGGCACGATCTAACGGCCGCGCCATTCTTGACTCAGGACGCAACGTGGCCGGTAAATTTCACGAGAGGCCTCTCACGTGATTCATCCAGTGTGTTACACCTCGTGAGACCTAACGGGATCTGGTGAGGCGTCAAGATCTGGATCCTGCCCCCAATGGGCATATTCAAGTGAGTAATTAGCCTCACTTGATAATGTCTACACCGGATCTACCCAGCGAACGGGATTGAATTCCCTTGCCTCGGAGACTCTAGCCAAACACAGTTTAGCACTGGTCTGCACAAATTGGAATCAGGCAGAATGGCACATGGGGAGGCTCCCAGGCAATCAGATGCCCAAGGCACTGCACTGATCCATGAGGCTTGACTCCTAATGTTGACTTCTATACTTATCTGCTCACACTGCCCTCTGAGTACACCCTGCAATTGAACAACATCGCCTCCATTCCACCTCCTCTACCAAGAGCTCCAGGACAGCATCCATAAATCGTGGCCACTGTGCCATTCTTCAACATTTCCCAGGTCAGAGTTCTTTCCTGCACTATTGCCAAACATTGGCTGCAGCCACAATGTATATTCCCTTTCACAAGTGTAGGCTAGCTGTGGGGAGTGCAGACTAGCTCTAGCTGGAGCTCGTCACTCATGATATTGGCTTCTGTCTCGGGTGTCTAGCCAGTCAACAGTGAGTTGGATGAACGCTGAAATAATTTAAACCAGCAAGCAGCATCATGTTGGCATTCTGCCTCCGCTGCTGTCAACGGGCATGGGTTCATCGCATATCGAGATCCACCACACCCCTTTTTGGGGGCTATGGAATGTAACCCGCCGTAGATTTCCCATGAGGGTTATTTGGAATGAAACACAAAATTGCAATTCAGTAAAGTGGTTGTTTATGTATTGAAATGCTTATCAGCACTGCTTGCTATGCTGGTGATTTTTTTGAGGTTGTTGTTCGTACTGATTGTATTGGTATGAAAGGAGATGCTATGAAACAGAGCAGTGGATTTAAGGGAATTTGTTGGAAGCTTTGGCAGTCTGATCTGATTAGGATCAGTTGGTGCTTTACTGCAGCTGATTACAGGGTCACAGTTTCTGTGTCGGGGAGGCTGGAAAAACCTCTGAATACTCCCCAGCAAGTCTATTATTCTGGGTGCAGACCCAGTTGTCCTGGACACTGTAAAGTTAAATCTATTGCAACACAAAGATGTTCCTTAATGGGGAGTTTTGTTTAAATTTAGTTTAAAATAAAATAATGGCCAATAGGTGATATAATATTCCATTAGTGCCATGTCATTTTGGCCATTTTTACTCAGGCAAGACAAGATATTTTACAAGATATCACTGGATAAATCACCACAGCAACCATAGGGAAATAGATATTTGGAATTTTACAAATGACCTCACCCCAGCAGCTTCCGTGGAAAAGTTCCACATTTCTCGCACTGTGTGAAATGTCGCTTGCCATTTTGGGTTCTGAATGGCTTTGCTCTAATTTGGCACTAGGAGCACTGAGGAGGTCTTGTGGTGCAATGGCTAGTGCCCCTGCCTCTGAGATAGACGCTCCGAGTTCGACTCCCACTCCCGGACTTGATGGCCAAGTAAGGTGCGGTCATCGCGCGGTCAAACAGGTTGTGTGTGTCACACTGCAAATCCTTCCAAACACGGCAATGGCTGGAGGTAAGAGTGGGAGAGACTCCTGCTCAGCCACGCTTGATGCGGAGGGATGCCCCTCAAGCTGCATAAGCCTCCGGTGACAGTCTGACCCGGGAATTACTAGCTATGGAAACAGACACAAGTCTGCATTAGTGCACCATTAGGGAAGAGAATTGGAACTGGGATCACTACTTTTCTTGATTATGTGTTAGTGACTTAGGATTGTGCATGAGGGGCACAATTAAAACATTTGCAGATGGCACTGAACGTGGAGGTATTTCAAATTGTTAAGAGGAAAGTGATATACTTTAAGAGGACATAGGCTGGCAGAGGGGATGGACACATGGCAGGTTAAATTTAATGCAGAGGAGTATGAAGTGATACATTTTGATAGGAAGAAGGAAAATGACGGATAAAGCTTTTTAAAAAATAAATTTAGAGTACCCAATTCTTTTTTCCCCAGTTAAGGGGTAATTTAGCGTGGCCAACCCACCTAACCTGCACATCCTTTTGGGTTGTGGGGGTGAGACCCACGCAGACACGGGGAGAACGTGCAAACCCCACACGGACAGTGACCCGGGGCTGGGATCGAACCCGGGTCCTTGGCACTGTGAGGCAGCAGTGCTAACCACTACACCACCGTGCCGCCCATGAAGAATACAATTTTAAAAGAGGTTCAGGAATGAAGAAAGCTGGAGGATATACGTGCACAAATCATGGAAGGTGGTTGAGCATGTTAAGAAAACAGTTAACAAAGCAGGCGGGATCCTGGACTTTATAAATAGAAGAGGACAGTATTAAAGCAAGGAAGTTATGATGCACCTTTATAAAACAAGGGTTTGCCCATAGCTGCAGTGTTGTGTTGATTTCTGGACACTGCATTTTTAGGAAGGATGTGAATTAATTTGAGAGGGTGCAGAAAAGATTAATGAGAATGATTCCAGAATGAATAACTTCAACTGAACGGGCGGGAACAGAGGGAACAGAGGGAAGTAGACCTTGGAAAATAGGAGACAGGTTTAGATAAAGGATCTGGATCGGCGCAGGCTGGGAGGGCCGAAGGGCCTGTTCCTGTGCTGTAATTTTCTTTGTTCTTCTTTGTTCTCTTTGTTTATATGGTTGGATTGGAATAGCTGGGATTGTTTTCCTTAGAGAGGGAAGGTGGAGAGGAGATTTGATTGGGGCATTCAGGACTGAGGGGTTGAATCATAGTTCCCATTGGCAGTAGGGTCATGAACCAGAGAACATGGACTTAAAGTGATTGGCAAAAGAACTATGAGGAAAATCTCTTTTATGCAACATGTGGCTATGATGTGGAATGCATTGCCTGAGAAGGTGTTAGAGGCAGATTCAATTGTGGCCTTCCAAGAGAATTGGATAGGGCCTGAAGGAGAAAGAAATTGCAGCGCTATGGAAAAGGGTGGAGGACTGAGACTAGCGACATTGTTCTTGCAGAGAACTGGCTTGACAGGTTGGATATCGTCCCAATTTACTGTGACCATTCTATGATTCGATTATTTTCAGAGTCTGTGTACTTGGTCTTCTTTTCCCCACCAGAGGAAAGAATGGCTGAAATTCTCCGATCATCGGGTTTCAATGGGAAATCCTATTGAAAAACAGTAGAGGATCCCGCTGCCAGTGAATGCCGCGCTGCCGAGAAACACGCGGCTGGACTACCGGAGAAACCCACCCAATATCTCTGCATCTACGCTATCAAATTCTTGTAATGTTTAAACCCATTAATGAGATCACCCATCAATCATTTGTACCCAAGGGAATACAAGCCAAGTTTTTGCAACCTAGCGTTACCATATAGTACTCTGAAACTTTGGATCACCCAATGATGCCTTCAACCCCACCCATCTACTTCCTGACCAATCAATTATCACTGACAACCCAATAACCCCCTGACTACCTCCCTGATCTGACCCGACTCAACTATCCCCAAACAATCGACTACCCTCCTGAGCTGATCTCACTATTCCCCGACCACCCATTTACCTCCCACTCTATCCGGACTATCAATCTCACCCATTCATTCTCACCCATTCATTCACTCACTCACTCACTCACTTCCCCCACACTCATTGGCTGTGCTTGAAAAGCAGCTTGTCGCGGTGCAGCGTGGCCGATAGAAGCCAGGAGACCCCGCTCCCAGGATCTACCCGGCTCTCGTGAGATCTCGTGAGACGTTGTAATGTAGAACCTGCCCATTGTGGGCGGGATCACTTTTGAACAAATCTCCATATTAAAATGAGACAGCTCATTTCACTTTAACATGCAGATTCTTGACTTATCCGAGGCGTGGGATCTATCCTCCTCGCCTCGGAGACCTCGGACGAGTACGTTCAGTACTGGTCTCCAGAAATGGGGACCAGACGGAATGGCATTCATGGGGCCTTTCAATGGATTGGAGGCCCCCAGGTGCATGCTAATTGGGCAAGTTGGTAACCCTGGCAGTGCTGGTGGCACCTGGATATCCTGGCATGCCAAGGTGTCCAGGTGGCACTGCCAGCTGGCAGAGTCACTGCCAGGATGCCAAGTTGCCACTGCCAAGGTGCCAAGCTGTAATTTTGTGTGTGCTGGAGATTGGGCCAGCGGTGCCCTGCACGGGTATGTGGTGGGTGGGGGGGGGGGGGGGGGGGGGGGGGGGGGGGAGCAGGGACACTGAGCAGGTCGGGAGTCGTGTCGGGAGCCTCGGAGATTGGGACGCCATTTGAAAGTGGTGTCCCGGTCTCTTGTCATACAGAAGAGTTACCCCTCAGCTCCGCGTTCCCTGCTCAGGCCCCTTATTTAACGCAATGGGTTTTATAGTCATGTGTTTCTCAACGCTACGAGTGCCAGGAAACACGTGGATAAATGCGCTCGCTATGGGATTTTGTTCCCATTTAGTTAAACCCTGTTCATGGACCTTTACAGCCTCCCTGAGCATGGTGCTGTAAATAGAGTATGTGCCCTCTGCTTTGTCTGGCCCTACTCCGCTTGCTGGACATAACTGGAAGATGTAGATTGAAGACGCTGCACTGCTCATTCCTGTGTCAGTGCAGTTGGGTCGGAAACCTCTGCACATTACCACTGACCAGAACACCTGGGCCAATATTTATTGTACCTGTCTGTTAGCTTTTAATAATTTGTGCAGCCGAATTCCCAAATCTCTTTATCTTCTGCATTTTTCATTTTCCTTGCACTCTCTCTTCAGGTACCATGCCCTAAGAGTGTGCTGACAACCATAGATTTAATCATAGAATCCCTACAGTGGAGAAGGAGGCCATTCAGCCCATTAAGTCTGCACCAACCCTCTGAAAAAGCACCCTACCTAGGCCCACGCATCCCCATAACCCCACCCAACCCGCACATCTTTTGGACACTAAAGGGTAATTTAGCATGGTCAATCCACCTAACCTGCACATCTTTGGACTGTGGGAGAAAACCGGAGCACTACTGAGAATTGGGTGCAGAATTCAGTGATGGGCATTGTTCCTCACGTCCCACAAGCATACTTTTGAGCATCGACCAGGGGCTCACAAAGCCAATGCAGACGCCTTAAGTCGCATTCCAATACCGGAAAGCATACCATCCGCCATGGAACAACAAGTGATTGTGATGGTCCTCAACATTATGGATTATTTGCCCGTCACAGCATAGCAAGTCAAGAGACCGACCAGGTGCTCTCACTGCAGGGTAGGTTTGAAGTCATCATATGATCTCACTGTTCATCAGCGTAGTCATACTGGCAAGAGGCCATTCACCTGTTGAGTGTGGGAAGAGATTTACTACCTCATCTCAGCTCCAGAACACCAGCGCCCCCACACTGGGGAGAGGCCATTCACCTGCTCTGAGTGTGGGAAAAAAATTGCTCATTCATCCACCCTGCTGGGACACAAGCGTGTTCACACTGGGAAGAGACCGTTCACCTGTTCTCAGTGCGGGAAGAGATTCATTACTTCATCCAATCTGCTGAAACATCAGCAACCAATTAGATTAGATTATTCAGTTAATCACATCCAGAACTGTAGAGCGGCACGATAGCACAGTGGTTAGCATTGTTTCCTCACAGCGCCAGGGATCCGGGTTCCATTCCTGGCTTGGGTCACTGTCTGTGTGGAGTCTGCACGCTCCTCCTGTGTCTGCGTGGGTTTCCTCCGGGTGCTCCGGTTTCCTCCTACAGTCCAAAGATGTGCAGGTTAGGTGAATTGGTCACGCTAAATTGCCTTGTAGTGTCCAAAAGCTAGGTGGGGTTGCTGGGTTATGGGGATAGGATGGAGGCATGGGCTTAGGTAGGGTGCTCTTTTAGGGACCGGTGTAGACTCGATGGGCCAAATGGCTTCCTTCTCCACTGCAAATTCTATGATTCTACGAAATAATGGGCTAACAGGGACCCTTTGTCAAAGAGCAAGTACATCATATTGCATGCTTGGCAAAACATGAAAGTTTCTGAAGAGATGAAGCCAGATCAGCTCATAAAGAATGAGCTTAGTTGCGAGGATGGTGTCATCCTTTGGGGATCTAGAGTAGTCGTCCCAAGACCAGGAAGACAGTTAATAGAAGAGTTACGTAGTACATATCCGGGCATATCAAAGATAAAAATGGCAATGAGGAGCTATGTCTGGTGGCCGCAGAGTGTTACATAGGTTTCTATAATACATGCTCTCGTAGACTATAACCAGTTTCTGTGCAGTGACCATTCTGATAAAGGTATTGTTACAATCTAGAACATTATACCCTCACTGTGTGCTAGAGCTCTTGTCATGTGGGAGTACCTTTAAGAAATGGATGTTTAAGCAATGTACCTTTAAGAAATGGAGCAGCTCATATTACTGAAGTGATGTCAGAGGGTTGGGGGGAGCTGAGATAAGCTCACTTCTGCTTTTAGTTTCAGTTTGAGAGAGCAGCTGAAAAGTGACTGGCTGGTTTGCTGAGAGCTGCATGAAGAAAAAGAGCTTGGGTGTGTCTGTGTTTGCAGTGAGCTGGATCTGCTGTGATCTCTGAAATGAAAGACTATCTCTGAATCATTTGGGTGATTTTAAACTCATAATAGTAATGTCTTTAACCTGATGTGTTTCTGTTGTTAAAGGTGAAGTCTTTTGGAGGTTTGAAGGAACATTTTGAGGGATTATTTAGTGTTGTATTATTTTCAGGGTTATCTTTGAAGTAAGGAGTGTTAAGTGATCCAATGTTTATTTAAAAGGTTAAGTTGAATTCATGGAATAAACATTGTTTTGTGTTTAAAAACCCACGTGCCCATAATTGTAATACCACACCTAGGGAATAAGCCGTGTGCTTCAAAAGCAACAATACATTAAAGGGGGAGGTTGGTTCAACTCCATGATATATTTTGGGGTTCTGAAAACGCCTCTCCCATAACAATTGGGGGCTTGTCTGGGACAAAAGTCTATCTATTGGATTGGCTTTTGTGAACTTAAAGACAGTGAAGGATTGTTGCTTTTCCAGTGTGGTATTTGAGTTTAAGTGTGGTGTGGACAATGGCTCTTTCAGAGGCTCAGAAGTTTTTGGGGGTGGAGAATGTCACACGCAGTACCTTACAGACAGAGATGAAAAGCAGACTGTTAGATTTGGCAAAAACATTGCAGTTAACATTACCTGACAAAATGCGAAAAGGTGAGGTAATTGTGGCAGTGGTTAAGCATTTAAAGTTGCCTGAGATAGAGTCTGACTCATTGGAAATGGCAAAAATTCAGTTGCAAATTAAACAAATGGAACATGAGAAAGAATTAAAGTGGCTTGAATATGAAAGAGACAGAGAGGAAAAAGAAAGAGAGAGAGAGAGAGGGAAAAAAAAGAGAGAGCGAGCAAAAAGAATAAGAAAGGGAGAAATAGATCAGGGAAAAAGATAAAGAGAGGGAGTTTGAACTTCGGAAAAGGCCATGAAGCATGACAGTCAATTAGTAAAGGGAAACGTACAGTTGGATGATAGTGATGAGGATAGTGAGAAAGAGCGTTATAGTTGAAGGCTTGGTGGGAATCTATTTAAATATGTCCAAGCATTGCCAAGGTTTGACGGGAAGGAAGTGGAAGCCTTTTTCATATCATTTGAGAAGGTAGCGAAACAAATGAAATGGCCACAGGACATGTGGGTATTACTGATTCAAACATAACTGATAGGTAGGGCTGGTGAAGTGGTTGCATCCCTACTGGAGGAGGTATCTGGAACGTATGAGGATGTGAAAAAATCCATCTTGGGTGCATATGAACTAGTGCCTGAAGCCTACAGACAAAGGTTTAGAAATTTAAGGAAAGAATTTGGTCAAACATACATGGGGTTTGAATGGCTCAGAGTAATTTTGATAGGTGGATAAGGGCTTTGAAAATAGACCAAATGTATGAAGCTCTCAGAGAAATTATACTTTTGGAGGAGTTTAAAAATTCAATTCCTGATGTAGTGAGAACTCATGTGAAAGAGCAGAGGGTTAAAACTGCAAGATTAGCAGCAGATATGGCAGATGATTATGAATTAGTTCATTATTAAAAATTGGTTTCCGACATCAGTTTCTGCCGGTGAGGGATAGAAACTGGGGACATGAGAAATACTCAAGTGGTAAAGATAAAGGTGATCTGATGGGAGACAATAAAGAGAGTGTACCTCAGATTAAACAAGAAATCCAGGAGGGTGGAAAAGAAATGAAAAGTTTCAAATGTTTTCACTGTAATAAACTAGGCCATGTAAAGTCACAGTGTTGGTGGTTGAAGAAAAGCACTGGGAAGGCTGAAGTGATAAAACAGGATAAGACAGTGGGATTTGTTAGAGTGGGAAAGGAAAGCCCAAGGGAAGTGAAGGAGGTGCAAACGATTGTACAGCCTGTTCAAGAAGTAATTGTTAAGAAGGTGCCAGATGTCTTTGAAGAATTTACTTGTGTGGGTAAAGTTTACTCATGTGTATCAGGAGGTGCAGGTAAAGAAGTCACAATTTTAAGAGATACAGGGGCTAGTCAATCTTTAATGGTAAGAGATGAGGAATTATGTAGTTCGGGAAGAATTGTGCCAGAAAAGGTGGTGATATGTGGAATTCAGGGTGAGAGGAGTAGCATTCCATTATATAAGGTAAGGTTGGAAAGTACAGTGAAGAGTGGTGAAGTGGTAGTAGGAGTAATAAATAAACTATCTTGTCCAGGAATACAGTTTATCTTGGGTAATGATATAGCTGGATTGCAGGTGGGCGTGATTCCTACTGTGGTTGATAAGCCAGTGGACAATCAGACAACTGAAGGGTTGAAGGACAAATATCCTGGGATTTTTCCGGATTGTGTAGTAACCCGGTCACCAAGTCACAGGTTAAGACAAGAGGAGAAATCAAAGAGTGAAGATGAAGTTGAAGTGCAATTATCAGAAACGATTTTTGGTCAGATGGTTGAAAAAGAACAAGAACAGGTGGAGGATGAGGGGGATATATTTAGATCAGGAAAATTGGCGGAGTTACAACAGAAAGATGTAGAAATAAAACGGATATCAGAAAGCATATACGGAAGAGGAATCTGAGAGTATACCAGAGTGTTATTACTGTAAAAGTGATGTCTTGATGAGAAAATGGAGACCTGTACATATGCAGGCGGATGAAAAGTGGGCAGAAGTTCATCAAGTAGTATTGCCGGTAGGGTGTAGAAAGGAGGTGTTGCGAGTTGCACATGAGGTACCAGTGGGAGGTCATTTGGGAATAAGGAAAACTCAAGCTAAAATCCAGAAACATTTTTATTGGCCTGGACTACATAAAGATTAAATTTTGTCAATCATGTCACACATGTCAAGTGATAGGGAAACCTCAAGCAGTGATAAAACCAGCGCCCTTAATACCCAATGCAGCATTTGAGGAACCTTTTAAAAGGGTCCTAATCGATTGTGTAGGACCGCTTCCTAAAATAAAAAGTGGGAATCAATATCTTTTGACTATAATGGATGTGTCTACTAGGTTTCCAGAGGCCATTCCAGTATGTAATATTACAGCTAAAAGGATTGTGGAGGAGTTACTTAAATTCTTTACTAGATATAGACTACCTACAGAAATTCAATCGGATCAAAGATCGAATTTTACTTCAACGTTATTGAAAGAAATTATGGATAGCTTAGGAATAAAACAATTTAAATCAACTGCGTACCATCCAGAATCGCAGGGAGCGTTACAAAGATGGCATCAGGGACTTCCGGTGGCGGCTATGAGGGAGTAAGTCGCACATTTGGTGGCTCTCGCTCCAGTCTGACTATAAGACCTTTTTCCCCGACTTTTTTGAACTTTTGAGCACTGGAGTGAAAAACAATAGCACTCTAGATCTGAATCCATACAGAGTTGTATGGACTTAAGGAGCAGAAGGGAGCGAAAACAGGTGAAGAAGGGGCTGAACAAAGATGGTGTGGCAGCTCAAGTGGGAGGAAAGATGGCCGATGAACGGACCATGGAAAGGATGGTCCAGACAGCACTGGACAACATGCTGCAGGTCATGAAAGAGAGCTTCGCAGCACTGAAGCGGGATAATTTGGAACCGCCCCAGAAAGCGGTGGAGCAACTTGACCAGGGGCTGGATGCTCAGGAGAAGAAGGTTCGGGCACTGGAGAAGACAGTGGAAGAGCAAACGGATTTCCAAACGGTAGCGGACGTGGAAATTAGTAAGTTGAAGGAGCAGCAATCAAGGCTGATGGACGAGTTGCAGGGCCTGGAAAACAGGTCTCGCCGGCAGAATCTGAGAATCATTGGGCTCCCAGTGGGGGCCGAGGGAGTGGATGCCACGGCATATGTGGCAGACATGCGGCAGAAGCTGGTGGTGGATGATTTCTTCCCGTGTCCGTTGGAGCTGGACAGGGCACACAGAGTGCAGACGAGGCAGCCACGAGGTGGGTGGGGGGGGGGGGGGGGGGGTGGGCCCGGGCGATGGTGGTCAGGTTCCATAGGTTTGTGGACAAGGAGCGGGTTCTACAGTGAGCCAAGAGCACGAGGAGCTGCTCATGGAACAACAGTGTCCTGCGCATCTACCAGGATCTGAGCCAGGAGGTGGCCAGAAGGAGGGCAGCCTACAGACAAATTAAAGAGATTCTGTTTAAAAAGAAGGTCAAGTTCGGGCTATTTTTCCCAGCGCGGCTTTGGGTCACATACCGGGAACAGCAACATTATTTTGACAACCCGGAGGAAGCGATGGACTTCGCTAAAGGGCATGTACTGGTGCCGAACTGAGGACCCATGGACTCAAGTTAGAGTGTGCTAAGGGATGTCTGCATTTGTTCACAGATTGCACTTTGTGTTAGCGATGTCGATCGGCATGCTCTTTTACTTAAAATTGGGGGTGTTCTTGTGTTTGTGTTTGCCTGTTTGAAAGTTTTAAAGTTAAAGAAAGGTGGCATCAGACGTTAAAGAAAATGTTGAGGGCATATTGTCAAGATTATCCAGAGGATTGGGATAAAGGAATCCCATCCGTATTGTTTGCAATTAGGGATGCACCTAATGAGTCAACCAAATTTAGTCCTTTTGAACTAATTTTTGGTCATGAGGTAAGAGGACCACTTAAATTGATTAAGGAAAAATTGGTGGGTGATAAATTGGAAATTACTCTATTGGATTACATGTCAAATTTTAGGGAACGATTAAATAGAGCAGGTGAATTGGCTAGACAACATTTGAAAGTTGCACAAAATGTGATGAAACGGGTAGCGGACAAGAAACCCAAAGTTCGTAGTTTTGTCAGTGGGGATAAAGTTTTAGTGTTGTTACCAGTGGTAGGTGAGCCTTTAAAAGCTAGGTTTTGTGGACCGTATCAGATTGAAAGGAAATTAAGTGAGGTGAATTATGTGGTAAAAACACCAGATAGAAGGAAGACTCAACGAGTGTGTCATGTAAATATGCTTAAAAGGTACTTTGAAAGGGAAGGCGAGAAAAAGGAAGTTTTAATGATTCTAACTCAAAGTGACGAACCAAATCCAGATGACTGTGAATTTGACATACCTCAAATTAAATTGGAAAATGAGGATGTTCTTAAAAATTGGGATGAATTGTTAAGTTACCTTCCAGAGGAAAAACGAACTGACCTGAAAGAGTCATTGATATCACATGGGCAAGTTTGTAGAGATAAATTGGGAAGTACTAAAATGGATATACCTGATGTAGATGTGGGAAATGCTGTTCCTATCAAACAACATCCATACAGACTTAACCCTTTAAAATTGGCACAGGTTAACAAAGAGATTGAGAGTATGCTTAAAAATGACATAATTGAAGTGGGTTGCAGCCAATGGAGCTCACCCATAGTGATGGTACCTAAACCAGACGGTACCCAACGGTTGTGTGTGGACTATTGAAAGGTGAATGCAGTTACAAGAATGGACTCTTACCCTATCCCACGTTTGGAGGATTGCATTGAGAAAGTGGGACAATCCGCTTTTATTTCCAAATTGGATTTACTGAAAGGTTACTGGCAAGTACCTTTACCTGAAAGGGCGAAGGAAATTTCAGCTTTTGTGACTGCAGATGGCATATACCAGTTCAAAGTTATGCCATTTGGCATGAAAAACGCCCCAGCAACATTTCAACGGTTAGCTAATACAGTTGTTTCAGGATTACCCAATTGTGCGGTGCAGATCGACAATCTGGTAGTGTTCAGCCAGACATGGAAAGAACATTTAAAACATCTGAGGGAGTTATTCGATTGACTTCAGGAGGCGGGTTTGGTGATAAACCTAGCCAAAAGTGAATTTGGAAAAGCCCAAGTCACTTTCCTTGGCCATACAATCGGACAGGGTCGAATGGTCCCACGGGATGTGAAAACAAAATTTATTGGTGAGTTTCCGATACCCTCAACATGACGAGAAACAATGTGGTTTCTTGTTATGAGTGTATTTTACCGGAAATTTGTCCCAAATTTTAGCAGTGTGGTCACTCCACTGATGGACTTGCTCAAGAAGCGTAACAAATTCCAGTGGACAGCGGAGTGTCAACAGGCATTTGACGGCCTGAAGGCTGTGTTAACCACTGCTCCTGTGTTAGACATCCCAAATTATACCAAAACATTCAAAGTGGCTGTTGATGCGAGTGATGTGGGTGTAGGTGCGGTGCTTCTACAAGACGACGACAAAGGGCTAGAGCGGCCTGTTGGTTATTTTTCAAAGAAATTGAATTCTCACCAGAAAAAGTATTCGACAATTGAGAAGGAGATTTTGAGTTTGGTGCTGGCTTTGCAACATTTTCACATTTATGTGACCAGCAATCCATCTGACACCATTATATATACTGATCATAATCCTTTGACGTTTTTGGAGCGATTCCGGAATAACAATGCAAGGCTGTTTTGCTGGAGTTTATTGTTACAGCCATTTCATTAAAAAATATTACATGTGGCAGGACGGGAAAATGTGATCGCCGATGCTTTGTCACGAATGTGATGAATGGAAGGATTTTGGTTGGAGGAAGAAGAACGGGAAAGATGGACTTTATTATTATGTCTGTTTGCATGTGTTGTTTTTTTTGTGAAACAAAAAAGTATATTTACTGTTACATTTCCTAGTGGATGGTGCAAAAGTGAAAAATGAAACCATCTTGAAGTTGATGGTTTATTTTTTTTTCTTGGGGGGAGGTGTCATGTGAGAGTACCTTTAAGAAATCAATGTTTATTCAATGTACCTTTAAGAAATGGAGCAGCTCATATTACTGAAGTGATGTCAGAGGGTTGGGGGGAGCTGAGATGAGCTCACTTCTGCTTTTAGTTTCAGTTTGAGAGAGCAGCTGAAAAGTGCCTGGCTGGTTTGCTGAGAGCTGTATGAAGAAAAAGAGCTTGGGTGTGTCAGTGTTTGCAGTGAGCTGGATCTGCTGTGATCTCTGAAATGAAAGGCTATCTCTGAATCATTTGGGTGATTTTAAACTCATAATAGTAATGTCTTTAACCTGATGTGTTTCTGTTGTTAAAGGTGAAGTCTTTTGGAGGTTTGAAGGAACATTTTGAGGGATTATTTAGTGTTGTATTATTTTCAGGGTTATCTTTGAAGTAAGGAGTGTTAAGTGATCCAATGTTTATTTAAAAGGTTAAGTTGAATTCATTGAATAAACATTGTTTTGTGTTTAAATACCCACATGTCCATAATTGTAATACCACACCTCGGGAACAAGCCGTGTGCTCCAAAAGCAACAATACATTAAAGGTCGAACTCCATGATGCATTTTGGGGCTCTGAAAACACCTCTCCCATAACACTCTCATTAGTCTGCTCACTATACCACTGCAAAAACAGTAACCCATCTCTATCTTGTTGAGATGTTGAGAATCCTCCCCCACCTGATTTCATGTCACTTTATACGAAATGAAGAAACTTTTGGCATCTTTTTGGGTTTTGGTCTGTGGATATCTGTGGTAAGGTGGTGGTGATGGTGGAGGAGGAGGAATGTTTGCAGCTGTTGCTGTAAACAGTCTGTGCCACTTGAGCAACTCGGCTGTGTTTACACCGTACTCCATCGGCAGGGTGTTAGAGGTCAGCACCTAACTGTTTCAGTTGGCTGCAAGAAGGAAACCTAATGGGTTCAGTGAAAACTAAGGCAAACAGCAAAGCTATTTTCCACATCTCAAGGATGTGACATCCAGCATCAGGGAACTAACAGCTGGAAACTAGTTATAGATAAATAGCCTGGCTTGAGGACAGGCTCTGGAGCCAAATATTAGGAGATGCACAGTCTGATGTCACACCTACAGCTTTGCAGTTGCTGCAGCCATCTCCACCTGCCGAGTTACTGTGGAAAAACACTTAGCCTAAAGAATGGGTTACACAGACCACAGGCTGCCTCAAGCTAAAAGTGCTTTCAGAATCAAACCACCATCCAAATGAAAGGGGCCATAAACAAGAAAACTGCAATCCATAGGTTCTACCTATCAGTAGTTTAAGCCATTTCCGGACCGATTCCGGAGACGGATTTTGCAGTGATCCGACTCCGGGCAGTGATGTTACCCCAGCGTGGCAATGGGGAAAGTTGAAATCAGCCCTACCAGACAGCAGCTGAGGTGGCTGGCGCCCCAGCCAGAAGAAATTGGTTTGATGAAACTGACATAGCAATCCAAGAAGTCCTTTAAAAGAAACATTCCCACCTCACTAGACAACTTACATTCCCTGATGACCAGGCAATAATTGTTGCATACCGGGAATCCTGCAGCCCTCTGCAAAACAACTTGCGAGTTATCCAACAACTGGTGACAGCGTTCACCGAGATGATACAAATGTTTGCAGATATGGGGATCTGAGATCTTTCTACGAAGCCTTGGGATCTGTATATAGACCTTTCTAACTGGTGCAGGCACAACTAAGATCTTCGGATGGAACAACACTGCCCATGGGTTACATGTCCATCTTGCACTGATGACCAGTGGAAGTTGCAGGAGACATGCATCACAAGGATCTCCCAGAGGGAAGTGATATCTGGGCTGAAAGAACCACCAACCAATGAAGAGATCAAGACTGCTCCAACACAATTAAAAGCACACACAGCTCCTGGAATAGATAGGATCCCAAGTGAAGTTTATAAACAGTGACGAGATGTGGTCTTTGATAGGCTTTAGTATATATACTGGGAGCGAGGAACAGAGCCTCCAGACCATCAAGATGCAGTGATTGTCTCCCTCTACAAAAGAAAGGGAGAGGAGTGTGACAGTCCAAACAAGAGACATCACCTTACTCTATAGTGCAGGAAAATTCTTGTTTTTTTTAATAAACATTTTATTGAGGTATTTTCGGTAAAGTAACAACAACAAAATAAACAATATACGTGAAACCATAAACATAGTGCAAAAGCCATTTACCTCTCGTACAGGTTCCTCCCTTATTGACCCCCTACTCTAGTCTAAACTACTCCCGCCCCACCCCACCCCCACCCCCATCTGCTGACGATTAATTTCCCGCAAAGAAGTCAACGAACGGTTGCCACCTCCGGGTGAACCCTAACACTGACCCTCTCAAGGCGAACCTGATTTTCTCCAAACAGAGAAAGCTAGCTATGTCCGATAGCCAGGTCTCCGACTTCGGGGGCTTTGAGTCCCTCCAAGCTAATAGTATCCGTCTCCAGGCTACCAGGGAAGCAAAGGCCAGAACGTCTGCCTCTTTCTCCTCCTGGATTCACGGGTCTTCTGACACCCCGAAAATCGCTACCTCTGGACTCAGCGCCACCCTTGTTTTTAACACCGTGGACATGACATCCGCAAACCCCTGCCAAAATCCCCTAAGCTTTGGACATGTCCAGAACATGTGGACATGGTTCGCCGGTCCTCCCGCGCATTTTGCGCACCTGTCCTCCACCCCAAATAATCTGCTCTTTCGGGCCACTGTCATGTGAGCCCGGTGAACAACCTTAAATTGTATCAGGCTGAGCCTGGCACATGTTGCGGACGTGTTGACTCTACTCAACGCGTCTGCCCATAGACCATCCTCTATCTCTCCACCCAGCTCCTCCTCCCACTTGCGCTTTAGCTCCTCGGTCTGCGTCTCCTCCGACCCCATAAGCTCCTTATAAATGTCCGTGATGCTCCCTTCTCCTGCCACCCTCTGGAAACGACCTTGTCTTGAATCCCCCTTAGTGGTAGAAGCGGAAAGGTTGACACCTGTTTACGAAGGAAGTCCCGCACCTGCAGATACCTGAATTTGTTTCCCCCTCGCCAACCCAAACTTTTCCACCAACGCCCTCATACTCGGAAAGCTCCCTTCTATAAACATATCCCCCATCCTCTCAATCCCTGCTCTCCGCCATGACTGGAACCCCCCGTCCATACTCCCCGGGGCAAACCGGTAATTATCACATTGGGGCCCAGACCGATGTTCCCACTGCTCCCACATGCCGCCTCCACTGGCCCCAAGCTCTCAGGGCCGCCATCACCACTGGACTGGTGGAGTACCGTGCCGGCGGGACCGGCAGAGGCACAGTTACCAACGCCCCCAAACTGGTGCCCTTATATGAAGCTGCCACCATATGCACCCAGGCCGACCCTCCCCCACCACCCACTTCCTGATCATGGCTATATTAGCCCCCAGTAATAGCTGCTAAAATTTGGCAGCACTAGCCTGCCCTCTCCCTGACTCCGCTCAAGGATTACCTTCCTTACTTGCAGTGTCTTGCTCTCCCAGACGAAGCCCATGATCACTCTGTTGACCCGCTTAAAAAAGGACCGCGGAATAAAAATGGGGAGACACTGAAATACAAATAGGAATGTCGGGAGGACCGTCATCTGTACCGTTTGCACCCTCCCAGCCAGAGACAACGGAAGCGCGCCCCATCTCCAAAAATCATTTGTTCCACCAGTCGGGCTAGATTTAATTGATGCAGCCGGTGCCATTCCTGCGCCACTTGGATGCCTAGATACCTAAAGCTTCCCTCTACTAACCTAGACGGCAGCTCTCCCAGTCCTCTCTCCTGTATCCTCGCCTGGACCACAAAGGCAGCACGGTAGCATTGTGGATAGCACAATCGCTTCACAGCTCCAGGGTCCCAGGTTTGATTCCGACTTGGGTCACTGTCTGTGGGGAGTCTGCACATCCTCCCTGTGTGTGCGTGGGTTTCCTCCGGGTGCTCCGGTTTCCTCCCACAGTCCAAAGATGTGCAGGTTAGGTGGATTGGCCATGCTAAATTGCCCTTAGTGTCCAAAATTGCCCTTAGTGTTGGGTGGGGTTACTGGGTTATGGGGATAAGGTGGAGTTGTTGACCTTGGGTAGGGTGCTCTTTCAAAGAGCCGGTGCAGACTCGATGGGCTGAATGGCCTCCTTCTGCACTGTAAATTCTATGATTCAAACATCTCACTCTTTACCATATTAAGCTTATACCCCAAAAACCGGCAAATTCCCCGAAGCCCTCATGATTTCTTCCATCCCCTCTACTGGGTCCGAAACAGACAGAAGCAGGTCATCCACATAGAGTGAAACCCTGTGCTCCACCCCCCAGACCAGCCCCTTCCATCACCTTGAGGCACTCAGAGCAATTGCCAGCGGCTCTATAGCCAGCGCAAACAACAGTGGGGAGGGGGGGGGGCATCCCTGTCTCGTCCCCCACTGCAATCTAAAATAGTGCGATGTTGCCCTATTCATCCGTACACTTGCCACGGGAGCCTGATACAATCACCTGACCCAGTCAATAAAGCCCCGCCCAAATCCGAAACATCCCAGTATCTCCCACAGATAGTCCAATTCTACCCAATCAAAAGCCTTTTCTGCATCCATTGCGATCACTACTTCCACCTCCCTACCTTCCGGGGGCATCATGATCACATTTTAACAACCTTCTGACATTGGCCACCAACTGCCTGCCCTTAACAAACCCCGCCTGGTCCTCCCCAATAACATCCGGAACACAATCCTCAATCCTGGAGGACAAGATTTTGGCCAGCAACTTAGCGTCCACATTACAGGCAGGTCGCCTGTAGGACTCACACAACTCTGAGTTCTTGTCCCGCTTAAGAATCAGCGAATTCATTGCCTGTGACACCCCTCTCTCCCTTGCCTCATTGATCATTCTCATCAACACCGGCCCCAGTATCCCAGAGAACGTTTTATAGAACTCCACTGGGTACCCATCCGGCCCCGGGGCTTTACCCGACTGCATGGCCTTCAGACCCTCCATTATCTCTTCCAACTCGATCGAGGCCCTAGCCCTTCTACCCTCTCCCCGTCCACCTTTGGGAAATTCAGCCCCTCCAAGAAGTGCCTCATCCCTTCCGGCCCCGTAGGGAGTTCCGACCTGTACAGTCTGCTGTCAAAGTCCCTAAACGCCTTATTCACCCCTACTGAATCACCAACTAGGTTCCCATCTCCGTCCTTTACTTTGCTTATCTCCCTGGCTGCCTCCCTCTTCCTAAGCTGCTGTGCAAGCATTCTGCTGGCCTTCTCTCCATGTTAATAAATCGCCCCCCTCGCCATTCTCAGCTGTTCCACCGCCCTCCCTGTGGTCAGCAAACTAAACGCTGCCTGTAACCTCCGCCGTTCCCTTAAAAGCCCTGCCTCTGGGGTCTCCACATACCTCCTATCAATCTGTAGTATCTCCTTTACCAGTTGGTCCGTCTCTGCCCTGTCGACTTCTCCCTCTGGGCTCGTATCGAGATCAGCACCCCCCTGACCACCGCCTTCAGTGCTTCCCACACCACCGCTGCTGAAATTTTCCTGTGTCATTGACCTGCAGGTAGCTCTGAATACATTTCCTCAGCCGCTCGCACACCCCTTCATCCGCCAAAAGTCCCACATCCAACCTCCAGTGTGGGCGCTGGTTACTGTCTTTACTAACCTGCAGGTCAATCCAGTGCTGAGCATGGTCTGAGATTGTAATTGCCGAGTACCCCGTGTCCACCACCCCAGCCAGCAAGGCCCTGCTCAAAATAAAGAAATCAATCCGGGAGTACACTTTATGCATGTGTGAGTAGAAGGAGAACTCCTTCACCCTCGGCTGCCCAAACCTCCATGGATCCACCCCCTCCATCAGCTCCATGAACCCTTTTAGTTCCTTGGCCATTGCTGGCACCCTGCCCATTTTCGAGCTTGACCAGTCCAAGCCAGGGTCCATAATTGTGTTGAAGTCCCCTCCCATGACCAACCTGTGCGAGTCCAGGTCCGGTATCTTCCCCACCATCCTCTTTTTTTTTATAAATGTTTTTATTCAGTTTTCATATTTTATATTGAACAAATTACAAATTGTTAGGAGAGAAAAAGAACAAAAAAAAAACAAACAAACACGCAAAAATTAACATACATATTTACAGGTAAGCATCTTCGTAGTAGTAACTGCGCCCCCCCCCCCCCCAACATGTTTATTTAGTTTGGTTTTGGGCCTTAGCTAGCCATCGAACCCCCGTACCGAACCTGTAGCCCCCCCCCCCCTCCCGCTACCTTCCCCCGACTATTCTTCCTCTTGTACATTGGCCACAAATAGGTCCCGGAACAGTTGCATGAATGGCTCCCACGTTCTGTGGAAGCCGTCGTCCGACCCTCGGATGGCAAATTTGATTTTCTCCATTTGGAGAGATTCCGAGAGGTCGGACAGCCAGTCCGCAGCTCTGGGCGGTGCTGCTGACCGCCAGCCAAACAGGATTCTACGGCGGGCGATCAGGGAGGCAAAGGCAAGGGCGTCCGCCCTCCTCCCCAGGAATAGATCTGGCTGTTCTGAAACCCCGAAGACCGCCACTATCGGGCATGGCTCCACCCTCACTCCCACCACTTTGGACATAACCTCGAAGAAGGCTGTCCAGTACTCCACGAGTCTGGGGCAAGACCAGAACATGTGGGCGTGGTTGGCCGGGCCTCTTTGGCACCGTTCACATCTGTCTTCCACCTCCGGGAAGAACCTACTCATACGGGTTCTCGTTAAGTGGGCTCTATGTACCACTTTTAGTTGCGTCAGGCTGAGCCTTGCGCACGTGGAGGTGGAGTTGACCCTATGCAGTGCTTCGCTCCAGAGTCCCCACCCTATCTCCATCCCCAGGTCGTCCTCCCATTTCCTTCTTGTTGCGTCCAGTACGGTGTCGTCCCTATCTACCAGTCGGTCATACATGTCACTACAGTTCCCTTTCTCTAGGATACTTGCGTCCAGTAGGTCTTCCAGTAGTGTCTGTCGTGGCGGTTGTGGGTACGTCCTTGTCTCCTTTCGTAGGAAGTTTTTGAGCTGCAGGTACCGTAGCTCGTTCCCCCCAGCTAGCTGAAATTTCTCTGTCAGTTCGTCCAGTGTTGCGATCCTGTCGTCCGTGTATAGGTCCCTGACTGTCAGTGTCCCCCCCGTCCTGCCTCCACCTTTTGAAGGTGGCGTCAGTCAGTGCTGGTGTGAACCTATGGTTGTTGCAGATGGGAGCCCTGTTCGACATTTTGGTCAGGCCAAGTTGCTGCCGCAGTTGGTTCCAGGATTGGAGGGTGGCTGTCACCACTGGGCTGCTGGAGTGTTTTTTGGGTGGGGATGGGAGTGCTGCCGTGGCGAGGGCCCGAAGGGAGGTTCCCATGCAGGAGGCCTCCTCCGCACGCACCCACTCAGCCTCTGGCTCCTGGATCCATCCCCTTACTCGCTCGGCTGTTGCTGCCCAGTGGTAGAATTGTAGATTCGGGAGGGCTAGCCCTCCCCTGGTTTTTGTTTTTTGTAAGACCTTCTTTGGGATCCTAGCATTTTTACCCCCCCATACGAACGCCATGATGAGTTTGTCCAGCGCTTTGAAAAAGGCCTTGGGGATGTAGATCGGAATGGATCTAAACAGGAAGAGGAACCTGGGCAGTACGTTCATTTTGATCGTCTGAACTCTCCCCGCGAGGGAGAGCGGGAGTGTGTTCCATCTTTGCAGGTCCTTTTTAACTTCCTCCGTCAGGCTGGTGAGGTTCCATTTGTGGATCCCTTTCCAGTCATGGGCTATTTGGATCCCCAGGTAGCGGAATTTATGTCGGGCTTGATTGAACGGCAGCCCCTTTAGTGCTGCCCCCCCCCCCCCCCCCCCCCCCCCCCCCCCCTTGCGGGTGTACTGGGAAGATCTCACTTTTGCTCATGTTGAGTTTGTAGACCGAGAAGGCTCCAAACTCTTTCAGGAGCGCGATGATTCCGTCCATGCTGCTTTGTGGGTCCGAGATATAGAGGAGCAGATCATCCGCATAGAGTGAGACTCTGTGCTCTCTACCTCCCCTTCGGATCCCCCTCCAATTTTTTGCTGCCCTGAGCGCGATTGCTAGTGGTTCAATTGCTAGTGCGAACAGCAGCGGGGACAGTGGGCATCCTTGTCTGGTGCCCCTGTGCAGCTGGAAGTATTGGGAGTTGGTATTGTTGGTCTGTACACTCGCCATGGGAGCGTTGTACAGGAGCTTTACCCAAGCGGTGAACCCTGTTCCAAGCCCGAACCGCTCCAGTACCTCTATGAGGTATTTCCACTCGACTCTGTCGAAGGCCTTTTCTGCGTCCAGGGAGACGATCACCTCTTGTGTTCTCTCCCCGGAGGGGGTCATTATCACGTTCAGCAGGCGCCTGATGTTCGCGGTAAGCTGTCTACCTTTGACAAAGCCCGTCTGGTCCTCTGTGACCACCTCAGGTACACAGTCTTCTAGCCTCTTGGCTAGGATTTTGGCCAGTATTTTGGCGTCTGCATTCAGCAGAGATATGGGTCTGTATGACCCACATTCCGTTGGGTCTTTGTCTTTCTTAGGTATCAGCGAGATTGAGGCCTGTGCTAACGTGGGTGGCAACGTGCCCCTAGCTAGCGAGTCTGTGAACATCTCCCGCAGGTGCGGGGCCAGCGCTGTCGCAAATTTTTTGTAGAAGTCCGCCGGGAATCCGTCCGGTCCCGGCGCCTTCCCCGTCTGCATGGAGCTAATGCTGTCCATGATCTCTCCCAGTGCTAGTGGTGCTTCCAGATCCCGTTTTCTGCCCTCTCCCACAACTGGTATGTCCAGTCCGTCAAGAAACCGGTTCATCCCAGCCTTCCCCGTTGGGGGCTCTGAGGTGTACAGCTCTTGGTAGCTCCACCATCCCCTTTATGAACTCCACATCATCCCAATTTGGCGCATATACATTTACTAACACCACCTGCTCCCCCTCTACCTTCCCACTGACCATAATGTACCAACCACCCACGTTCGAGACTATTCTACCCGCCTCAAACACCACCCGCTTATTGATCAGGATTGTGACTCCTCTAGTCTTTGTGTCTAATCCCAAGTGAAATACCTGACTGACCCAGCCTTTCCTCAGTCTAACCTGGTCCGTTACTCTAAGGTGCATCTCCTGCAACATTACCACGTCCCCCTTCAATCCCCTAACATGCGCGAACACACGTGCCCTTTTCACCGGCCCATTTAACCTTTGAACATTCCAGATGATCAGCCTAGTTGGGGGGCTCATTGCCCCCCCCCCCCCGCTCTGCTGATCAGCCATCCCCTTTTTTAGACCCACCTCTAGCCCATGCTCCGCACTTCCACCAGTCCATCCCCAGGCAGCCCCCGCCCCAACCTCCTCTCTGTCCCTCAGCTCATGTCCCTCCCTCGTCAGCAGAACATTCGCCCCCCCCCCCAGTAGCAACACCCTGTAACCAACCCCTTTACTGAACCAAACCTATGCACACCCCCCACTGCGCTTCCGTGAGCTAGCTCGCCCAGCTAGCTTAATGGCCCCATCCCTGGCGCCAGATAGTCTCCCACCTATTGTTCCCTCCCCACCCTCCCCCCGCTCATACAAACAAACTCCAACATCAAACAGTCCCCACACAATTGCCCAACAGAAAAACACCAAGATCAAAACAAGCACACCTCCATCCCCAAACAGTGCAAATGAAAACCTTAACTTACTCAGCTCGACCGCTGGTTTCAAATCAATGCAAACGGCATCGCAAACATCTTCCATAAATCGCAAAACGAGAAACTTTTTACAAAAACAGAGGAACAAAAAGAAAAAAAACCCACAACATGAATGTTGCAGCCAAGTTCGAAAGTTCTCAATCCATCACCAGCCCTTCCTTTTTCACAAAGTCCAACGCGTCCTCAGGCGACTCAAAATAGAGGTGCTGATCCTCATGCGTGACCCAGAGACGGACTGGATATAACAGTCCAAACTTCACCTTTTTCTTAAAAAGGATTGATCTGATCTGGTTGAAGCCTGCTCTCCTCCTGACCACCTCTACACTCAGGTCCTGGTAAACCCGCAAGATGCTATTGTCCCACTTGCAGCTCCGTGCCTGCTTGGCCCACTGTAGAATGCGCTCCTTATCCGTGAACCTGTGGAATCTCACCACCATTGCCCTTGGGGGGGCGGGGGGGGGGGGGGTCGTCTCCCATTTGCGGCTTCCTCACGAATGCTTTGTGAGCCCTATCCACCTCCATGGGCCAGGAGAATGCCCCATCACCCAGCAGCTTCACAAACATGTCTGCGATGTATGCCCCAGTGTCCGTTCCTTCGTATCCCTCCGGGAGCCCGACGATTCTTAGGTTCTGCCGGCAGGACCTATTCTCTAGGTCCTCCACCTTCACCAGGAGCATCTTCTGCTGGTCCCTCAGCATCCCCACCTCCAGCTCCACTGCACTCTGATGTTCCTCCTGCTCAGCCAGTGCTTCCTCCACCTTCTGGATCGCCCGATCTTGGGCATCCAATCTATGCTCCAACCGCTCAATCGACTCTTTTATCGAGTCCAAGAAATCCCATTTCTGCGTAGCAAAGCCATCCTGAATGACTTGCATCAGCTGCTCCATAGACTGCTGGGTTGACAAACCCGATGTCTGAACCTCCGCCATGCTGTCTTCTGCTGCAGCTACAGCCCAAACCTTCTCTATCTTTTTGTTTCTGCCCTTATGGACACTACTAGTCCTTCTCTCCATGCACCAAAGTGGGAATTCAGTAAACAATTGCCACTAACATCCGTTTTACAATACAAGTCCGGTAGAAAAACGGGGGAAAGGTCCAAAAGTCCGACCAGAGCGGGAGCCACCAAATGTGGGACTTACTCCTCCATAGCCACCACCGGAAGTCAGTGTAGAAAAATTTTTGACCAAACATCTTGTCTGTAGACTAAGTGGTCACCATAGAATAGAACCATAGAATCCCAACAGTGCAAAAGGAGGCCATTCAGATTGAGGCTGCACTGACCCTCTGAAAGAGCACCCTACCTGGGCCCATTCTTACCCCCTAACTCCATCTAACCTGCACAACCCTGGATACTAAGGAACAATTTAGCATGGCCAATCCACCGAACATGCACATCTTTGCACTGTGGGAGAAACCCATGCAGACACGGGGAGAACATGCAACCTCCACAGAGAGTCACCCAAGGCCGGAGTTGATCCCAGGTCCCTGGCACTGTGAGGCAGCAATGATAACCACTGTGCCACCATAACGTGAGAACGTGATGATGCGGCTCTTCAATCTGTGACGACTTACTGGCTATGCCAAAACCACAGAAGAACTTATCAGGGAGCTTCTGTTTGATGATGATTGTGCTCTTCTGAAATACACAGAGGAGGCAATGCAGCTCATTGTAATTTCCTCTCTCAGTCAGCAAGTGCCTTTGAAATTACTATTAATGTGAAGAAAACTGAAGTCCTGTACCAACCCTGAGGAAATTACAATCTACTGAGGATCATTATTGACAGCGGTAACATCAATGTAGTAAAACAGTTTGCCCAGCTAACTAACATTATCTCAAATGATTCCACTGTCAATGAGGACATAGACTGCCGAAGAACAAAAGCTACTTTTGCCACCTCCTGAAGTGTGTTCTACCAAGACTCAAGTATACAGAGCAGTTGTCATCATCACCCTGTTGTATTGGTCAGAATCATGGATTCTGTACAGAAAACAAATGTGTCTGCTGGAGTACTTCCATCAACGCTGTCTTTGAACATCAGATGGCATGACTAGAACTCAAGAAATAGGAGCAAGCTTGGACCAGATGGCCAATCGAGCCTGCTCCACCATTCAACACAATCATGGCTAATTCCTGGGCTCCCATTTCACTTCCCTGCCTGTTCCTCATATCCCTTGATTCGCTGAGTGACCAAAAATCTATCCACCCCAGCCTTAAATGTATTTAATGATGGAGCATTTAAAATCCCCTGGGGCAGAGTGAAGTAACCTTTGAGTGAAAAAATAATTCCTCATCTCAGTCCTAAATGATCAGCCCCTTAACCAGACACTATGCTCCTGCATTTTATAATCCCTGACTGGTAGAAACAATCGCTCAGTGTTTACTCAATCTAGCCCCTTCAGAATCCTGTACATTTCAATTATATCGCCACTCATTCTTAGAAATGCTAGAGAAAATAAATTCAATTTGCTCACCCTCTCATCATAGGGACCAGTGTATCGCTGACAATGCAAGAGTATATCTTCTCAAATGTGGAGACCAAAACTGTGCACACTGGCTCAGATGTGGACTCGTCAAAAACCCAACTCTAGTGTAGCTAGACTTCTTTACTCATGTATTCCAATCTACTTGCAATAAAGGCCAACATGCCATTTGCCTTCCTAATTGTTTTCTGTACCTGCATATTAACTTTTTCCGTTTCTCGTATGAGCATTTCTAACTCTCTTCAGACATCAACACTTACAAAGTTTCTCAGCTTTTAAAAAATATTCAGCTCTTCTATTCTTATGACCAAAGTGAATAACTTCACACGTCCATACATTACGATCCATCTGTCATCTTGCACTTAACCCGTTGTGGTGAATGTGATTCACACCGGATTATAATCTATATACATGTGTCTATATTGCACTACCTGTCCTCCAGGGGGAGTAGCTCTGGGAATGCTCGAATTGTACGGGGCTTCTCCCTTGGCTCTGCCCAGGACTCCTCCCCCGGAAGCTGCTGTATAAAGATCAGTGCCACATGGTCAACCGGCCAGTTCACCGAAAGTTCAATGGCTAATAGGCTGGCTCTGTTGTGAGTATATTAAAACCACTATTCTAATCCTACAAGCATGTGTCCATAGAATTGTTGGTTCCAACACCCGTCTATCTCTCTTTCAACCTCTCTGTGCCCTCCCCATGCTTACATTTCCACCAAGATTTGTATCATCAGCAAACTTAGAAACAGTACTCTCCGTCCCTTCACGTGTGGAATACATTACAAACAATGAAGTCCTCAACAATAATAAAAATAGGAAGTGCTGGAACTACTCAGCAGGCTTGGCAGCATCTGTGGATTTTGAGTCAGATATAGTTCTTCTTCAGCACTGTTGAGGACTTGAGTTCTTATCACCCCATCATTGTAGCACAGCGGTAGGCATCAGGGACCTGAGTTCAATTCCCAGCTTGGGACACTGTCTGTGTAGAGTCTGCACGTTCTCCCCGTGTCTGCGTGGGTTTCCTGCGGATGCTCCCATTTCCTCCCACAAGTCCCGAAAGATGTGCTTTTTGGTGAATTAGACCATCTGAATTTTCACAGTAACTTCATTCCAGTGTTTATGTAAGCTTATTTGTGACACTAATTATTATTATTATTGAAAGCATCATCTTATACCATACCAATTGCATGAGCACGGCACATGTCATAAACAAAGTATTTCAGGTTGCCAAAAGCAGTGGTCTATGGTAAACCATGTTCCGGTAAGCGAGATTGAGATGTGCCTTACTAACAGTTCAACAACCAGCAGAAGAGACAGCTCTTTCTCTGCCTGACATTCACCAAAGTGTGTGGAAGCAGGAGGCTGCCCAAGACACAGCTGGTGCATGACAAATGGGAAAGCAAAGCAGTTTCAAAGAAACAGATGCTAAGTTGAAGAAGCAACTAAGCTGACAAGTGGCAAGTAACATTTGTGCCACACAAGTGCCAAGCAATGAGCATCTCTAATGAGGGAGAATCTAAACATTGCCCCTTGACATTAAATGTCAGTACCGCCACCGAATCCCCCATCACCCACATCCAGGGGATTACCATTGATGATAAACTGAACTGGACCAATCATATAGATACCCTGGCTGCAAAGGTCAGAGGCTGGAAAATCTGTGGCAAATAACTCGCCACCTGACTTCCCAAAGCCTGTTCACAATCTACATAGTACAAGTCAATAGCGTGATGGGAATACACTTGCCTGGATGAATGCAGACTTAAACAACACTCAAGAAGCTTGACACCATCCGGGAGAAAGCAGCCCAGTTGATTGGCACCACAACTACTAACATGCACTCTCTTCACCACTAATGTGCAGCAGTGTGTACCATCTATAAGATGCACTGCAGGAAGTCACCAAAGCTCCTTTGACAGTACCTTCCAAACCCACGAGCACTATCATATAAAGGACAAAGGCAGCAAATACCTTGGAAAAGCACCACTTGGAGGATCCCCTTCAAACCACTCACCATCCTGACTTGAAAATGTTTCTCCGTTCCTTCACTGTCGCTGGGTCAAAATCCTGGAACTCCCTCCCTAACAGCACTGTGGGTGTACCTACATGACATGGACTGCAGTGATTTAAGAAGGCAGCTCACAACCTCCTTCTCAAAGGAAATTAGGGATGGGCAATCCCTAGCCTGCGTCACCCACGTACCAACAATAAATTAAAAAAATGAAAGGCACTGACAATGGAAGGAGTCTGCTTACACCATAGCTCCTCCAAACCACAGGAGGAGGCCTTTTTTTTCTACCCCAGCTGCTCAAGAACCTGCAGATCAAGAATTGACCTCTGCAGTCACCAACGATCATGCTAATTCCCACAGAGACAAGCCTTCCCTTGATCTTTGCCTGCAAAGAATCCATCATCACCATCAGCTATTACATGTTCAGAACAGTCAGTCTAAACAGCAATCTTTATCACAGGCATCCTACTGTTATTAACATATTCTTGTGTCATAATAAATTCCTTTCATATTTGGGACTTGTAACCTCATCCACTCGGCGCATTCAGAATAATGAACTAATATAGTGTGATGAACAGCAGGTCTGCTACATTACGTAACATCATCAAAATCAGCAAGTTCATTCGGATGTTGCCTTTAACATAATAAAACATCTCAACTCATAGCATCAGTATTAGTTCATGCCTTAATTTTAAAATTCTCATTCTATCTTTCAAAACCGTCCATGACCTAGACACTGTGAGATTGTTTCCATTGGTTGCGGAGTCTAAAATGTGGAGACTCTCACAGTACAAAATTTAAATTAACAACCAGTATTTATATAGGTTCTTTGGTGCGGCAAATCATCCCAAGGCATTTTCTAGGAGCGTAATCAGACAAAAATGAATGCTGAGCCAATACAAGTAACAGGAGGGTATTAAAGAATTTGAGGGAGATGGTTGGAGAGGCTACAGCAGAGCATTGTATTGTGTCAACTGATGGCAAAGGAGGGATTGTAATGCAGCATAAGCTAGAGGCAGACAAAGTGAGTTCTGTAGATGTAAAGGGACTATAGGGATGAGGGAGGTATCAAAGCTAAGAATGAATGAAGTAACAAAGGCATTTCAAAACAAGGATGAGCATTTTAAATTTGTGACGATGGGGGATCAGCAGTGATCACAGTCTGTGGGTAAAGGGGTGAGAAATAGTCAGGGCTTGGAGTAAATAAATGTAGTGAAGTTTACAGACGGGAGAAGAATGGGACAATGCCAGACGAGCAATGGAAAAGTCAGGTTTGAAGATGAGAAAGGCGTGAATTATGATTTCAGTGACAGACTGAGCCAGGGAAGGAGCCATTTTATACAGATAGTCGCAGTATGCAGTCCTTGTGATGGGGAGGATGTGTGATGTGAAGCTGATGTTGGTGTTAAAAAATCAAATTCAACCTAAGACAATGGTCAGCGAGCGGGACGGAATTGATGCAAACAGTGTGGAGTTTGAGGAAGAGGTTGAAGACAATGACCCAAGACAAAGTGGTGAAAATTGTGACCTAATTCAACATGGCATATCAGGCAAGCAATGTAACACCACAGATAGTAGAAGAGCCAAGGAAGTTAATAGAGACATAAATGTACATGTGATCTGTGTACAAGTAGAAGCTAACCCCATATCTGCAGATTGTGTCACCAAGGGGCAACATAAAGATGAAGAATATGGGCTGAAGAAGATTTTGGGAGTCCAGAAGGTACGGAGGTAAGAAGAGAAACTAGTATTGGAGATTTTCCTTCGGATTGTTATATTCTGACAGATATTTTTAAAAACTATTTCAGCCATATTGACTTTAGTCTGTAGCATAGATTGGGGATTGGTCCGAGAATGACCTTATAACTCTTCAGCATGGTACACCCTTCAACTCCAAGTAATTGAAAATGAATTGGATGGTGTCCCCACAATCACTTACATTTGGATTTTAACTATACTGGTGTTAAATGTTTAACTACTGTTAAAGTTATGCCAAAATTGCAAGTCAATGTAAATACCATCCAAATAATATACTGGCCGGCTATTTGAAGCTAATTTCTAGACTTCTTCATTATTTTGTTTTCCTGCCTCCCATATCAAAATATTTTCTGATTTCCTCACACGATACTACATTACTCTTTTCTTTGCCAAGCTTCACTGTATTTTTGTGTATTAGAGTTGACAGAGATTCTTGACTTCACCTTCAAAGGACTATAATCCCTGATCCCTCCCTATGTCACAGTGTACACCTTGGTTCCTTCAACACTGGTCTAGTTCTCACTCCCTAGTAGTTCTACTCTTCTATTGGTAGACACTCTTTCAACTCTCTTCACAGCTCCAGGGTCCCAGGTTCGATTTCCGGCTGGGTCACTGTCTGTGTGGAGTCTGCACGTCCTCCCCGTGTGTGCGTGGGTTTCCTCCGGGTGCTCCGGTTTCCTCCCACAGTCCAAAGATGTGCGGGTTAGGTGGATTGGCCATGCTAAATTGCCCGTAGTGTAAGGTTAATTGGGGGGATTGTTGGGTTACGGGTATACGGGGTACGTGAGTTTGAGTAGGGTGATCATTGCTCGGCACAACATCGAGGGCCGGAGGGCCTGTTCTGTGCTGTACTGTTCTATCTTCTATCTCTATCCTCCTGTAGCCATCTGGGATGGCCATTTCCAACTAGATACAGAGCAACTCACAAAGCCTTGCGGGTAAAATAGACAAGCCAAGAATGAGGCAGACTCAGAGCCTGAAATGCATATTTATCAGCAAAAGGCCAGACGGTATCGAAACTCTGTCCCATTAGCATGCTAATCGGGCCGATTAGCATTTGATGGCCCACCTTCCCCAAAACAAAGGACTGGTACTCAAGCAACCGGGACAGTCCCAGACATTTCGGCGCCACTCCCTGTCCAAGGGAAACACAAACAAAGGGGTCAGTGACCGCTTGGGACATGCCCAGCCATCCAGATCCCCGCCCACTTATTGGTTAGGGGATCGAACGGAGTGATCAGGGATCATCCAATTAGTAAGGCCCAAAAGAGCGCAAAACCCCCGAGTGTAAGAAGAGTTTGCCATATGTTTGCTCTCTTTTGGCCTTGGTACCCCGGTCACGGTCATCGCCAATCGTAGCAACACCAGAAGCGAGTCCAAGTTCAACGCCCGCTACCAGACGGATGAGCTCAGCTGAGCAGTAGTTACTCCTTTGAACCCGAGAGATCCAGAATTGAACAGCGGCCACTGTTTTCTGACCTAAGCCGGGTGCCCGAAGTTAAGTACAGGTTGTCTTAGTTGATCGGTGTAGTTAACTAGTAGTGTTTATGTTGCATGACTAATTGTGTGTAAATAAAGTACCCTTGACCTTGAACTAACTAACTGGTGTTTGGCTCTTTGATTGATAGCCGGTTGAAACTTGTGGCGATATCATTCAATACCAGGCGACTCTAAGCATTCGGACATAGATAGCATAGAAAGAAAAACAACTTCACTGATTGCCACAAATGGAACAGAGCCACAGAAAAGACTAAGTAGAAAAGAAAGCACAACACTCCACTGACTGAATCTCCCTTAGCATCTTGATCTTGCCCTCTCCATCTTTTCCAGATTCTACCTGTGTCCCCACCTGAGCCCCCCCCCCTCCTCCTTCCCCCCCACCCCTGTGCTCACTGTCCACTATCCTGTGGAGTGAGGTGGTGTCTATCTATCTAATGAGCACTATAAAAGGGAGAAGATAAATGTGTCGGACCTCACCAGACAGTATTCTTTGATCTAGTGAATGTGTAGGAACAACTCTGAGATTTCAGAAAGAAAAACTGCATGAAGTTTGTCAATTTTGAATGAACATCATTTAAAACTGATCAACAATGTTGGTAAAATTTGAGATTGTATCAAAGGAATCAGCAACAGCTAAACAGCAGAACCTTTTTTATTTCAATTCAAAGATGTACAGGTTAGGTGGATTGGTCATGCTAAATTGCCCTAAGTGTCCAAAAAGGTTAGGTGGAGTTACTGGGTTACGAGGATAGGGTGGAGGTGTGGGCTTAAATAGGGTGCTCTTTAATAATAATAATAACCCTTTATTGTCACAAGTATGAAGTTACTGTGAAAAGCCCCTAGTCGCCACATTCCCACACCTATTCCGGTAAGCTGGTACGGGAATTGAACCCATGCTGCTGGCCTTGTTCTACATCACAAACCAGCTGTCTAGCCCACTGAGCTAAATCAGCCCTTTACAAAGGCCGGTGCAGACTCAATGGGCCGAATGACCTCCTTCTACACTGTAAATTCTATGATTATTGGGGTAAAGGCTGGAAATTGGGGGAAAGTCACACCTCCAAGCTTTGTCAGGTGCAAAAAGCAAATGTTAGCTTTTTTTTCGTCTGTTTTCAGATGCTGATGGCTCTGTGTGTTTTGACAACATCTGGTCTTATTTCAGACGCTTCTCGCCCCCCCCCCCCCCTTTATTTTAGGGATGACAGTTCGTCATCTTTCCCTGGCTGGTGACCAACTGAAAGGTATATTTTATTTCCCGTCTTAGGTGCCTGAGAACAAGAAGTGGCTCTGTGCCTACATACACGTCCCGTCCACTCCCTTCCCCTATCCTCTGCAGGGAGCACCCCCGCTCTCTCTCTCCCTCCTTCTCTTGTCTCCCACTCCAGCACCGTGTCTACCTCCAAGTACTCTGCGGACGGAAGTGTGTGCCGGGTGCATTGTGGAGCCGAGTTCCAGATTGGAGGAGTGAGGTTGGAGTGGGGAGGGGAGAGGAGGTAGGGGGGGAGCAATAAAATAATATGGCAACCCGGCAGCTGCGGAACGTGAAGAGGCCGGCGACAGCAGCAGATGTAGCAATGCAAAGATGTCAGGACAGGCAATAGGCAGCGGCGGAGGAAGAAGATCGAGAGAGCAATCGAATAGAGAGAGAGGGGGGGAATCGTTAAGTAAATCGCAGCAGGAAGAATCGGAGGAGAGCGATCCTCCCCTCCGGCAGGCAGACTGAGGGTGCGCGGCGGCGGCGGGAGCTGACAGCTGGAGCCACCGTGTAAACATTGAGGGAGACTCTTCCCGCTCCCCCACACACACACACACAGCAGCACCGTGGCAACCAGCTCTCCCAGCACTCTGGGTGGAAAAAGAAAACAAACACAGACTGTATATAGACACAGAATATTCTGCTGGAAATGAGGTAAGATTTAATCATCTAACCTAACACCCTCCCCTCCCAGCCCCTCGACCCGGCAGGTCTGATTCTGAGATTTGAAGTGGGGCAAAAAAAAAAGACAAAAGTAAAAAAATAAATAAATGAGCAACAATGATTCAGCAGCAGGGTTCATTTAGAATTGCTATGGGGAAAATGCGTTCACGATCAAAAAGGATGTGTTTTTTTAATTGCTTTTGGTTTGTGTGTGTGTGTTTTACACATCTCTGCTCTAATGTTCTCCAGTCAGTCAGAGGTCCAGGGGCAGCTCTGTCTCTCTCAGTCCCCCCCTCTCTCTCTCTCCAGTTTGTCTCTAGGGTGGTTCCCCTGCTGCTTTTAGCCTCTCGTCTGCTGCCAGTGCAGTTGGCCTGTTTAGACTCCACACACACAGGCAGCACACAGGTTTCAACACCAAGCAATCCGTTTGTTATTTTATCGGTGCATTCCGCCCCCCCCCCCCCCCCCCCCCCCCCCCCCCCCCCCAACCGGCTATCGCCAAGACGACCCTCTCTCTCCTGTAATACAGCCCTTTCGCACACACAGTGTGTCTGTCAACTGCCCCAGTCATGGGGTTGGACTTTAAATCTCAACCCCAGCTATTAATTAGATGTGAAATGAATACCTCTCCTGACAGTAATTGTCTTTAATGACACGCTTTGATGAAGTTGTCAGGCAGATGCCGTGTGCGGTGAGCGGTAACGCGGCACTCCTGTTGGCTGGGTCGGGGGTCGGCCGGGTTGACAGGACAGCATGTTGGGTTTTGCAGAGGAGGAGCCAGACAGTAGCAGTGACATAACTTCAGTCTACAACATAAGCGGTATGGCTGTCGCCTCGTTCTTGTTATCCGGGACCAAGCGGGCGATATTGAACATTAATTCATACCAGGTAAATAAAGCAAGATTGCCCGCCCTCCCAAGAATGCCCGCCCTCCCAAGATTGCCCGTCTTCGAGGGCTGATGTGGGGACCTACTGTTATGGGCTGGGCGCAGGCATTCTGACATTGAGCACCATCTATCAGTCAGTAAACGTTTGTGGCCGGAGACCTTCCCTCGTGCTTCAGACTATGGATCACCGCCAGAAAAAAAACAAAAGCATACATTTTTAAAACAAAACTTTGGTGCGGTTTTTTGATTTGTCACTTTGATTTAAAAAGAAACAATTAAAAGGAAGATCAGTCTTGTGCGGGTCATGTATGAATGTTGATTTTTGAGATCATTTGCCCCCAAATTGTTACCTATAGCAGCATAAAAGTTTGTACCATATCAATGCAATCGTCTGGGATCCTACAGGTCAGCTTATTTCTTAAAAAAAATATTGTAATGGAAGATAGGTTAGCACACTTAACTTTTCAAGAAGGAGTTAGATTTAGTTTTGAGACTAAAGGGATCAAAGGATATGGGGGTGGGGGGAGTGGGAACAGGTTACTGTGTTGGATGATCAGACATGATCATGACCAATGGTGGAGCAGGCTTGAAGGGCTGAATGGCCTCCTCTTATTTTCTATGTTTCTAAATGCCACATTGCAAAACATTCTTGGTGCTTGGTAAGGGTTCCCTCTGTAGTCTTCCACCATATATCCTCTCACGGGATGTGGGCTTTGCTGGCTGGTACAGCGTTTTCACATTAACTTCATTGCAGTGTTACTGTAAGCCTACTTCTGACACTAATAAAGATTATTATAATTCTTTGTTGCCCATCTCTAATTGCCCTTGAGAAGGTGGTGGTAAGCCAATTTCTTGAACTGCTGCAGTCCATGGTGGTGGGGTGGGGCGGGGGAGGGGAACCGGTGGTGTTCCTTTGCATCTGCTGCCCACATCCTTCTACGTTGTAGAGGTCAAGGGTTATGGAAACTGCTGCCAAAGGAGGCTTGATGAGTAGATGCAGTTCATCTTATATATGGTGTACACTAGTGGAGGGAATGCTTAAGGTGGGGGATGGAGTGCCAATCAAGTGGGCTGCTTTGTTCTGGATGGTGTCAAGCTTCTTAAGTATTATTGGAGCTGCACTTATCTAGGTAAGCGTAAGAGTATTCCATCATTCTTTTGACTTGTACCTTATAGATGGTGGACAGGCTTTGGGGAGTATTGAGGTGAGTTATTTGCCACAGAATTCCCCAGGATGTTGATAGTGGGGAATTCAATGATGGTACTGCTGTTGAATGTCAAGGAGAGATGGTTAAATTCTCTCTTTCTGGCAATGGTTAATGTCCGGCACTTGTGGCACGAATGTTACTTGCGCAAGCCTGATATTGTCCAAGTCCTGAATATTGTACAGATGCATATTGGACACTGATTGCCTCAGGATTTGAGTAATCACAAGTGGTACTGAACATTGTTCAATCATCAGTGAACAGCCCCACGTCTGACCTCATGATGGAGCGAGGGTAATTGATGAGGCAGCTGAAAATGGTTGGGCTCAGGACACTACCCTGAGGAACTCTTGCAGTGGGTATCATGGAACTAAGATGATTGTGGATGATGCTAAAATAGGTGGGAAAGCAGGCTGTGAAGAGGAGGTAAAGATTTTACAGATAAGCTAAGAGATTGGGCCAAAATTTGGCAGATGGAGTTTAATGTTGATATGTGTGAGGTTATCCATTATGGCCGAAAAAATAGAAAGGCAAATTATTATCTAAATGGAAAGCAGATTCAAGATGTGTCTGGGCAGAGGCATCTGTATGTAATTGTTCATGAATCGCAGAAAGTTGGTATGCAGGTACAGCATGTAATTAAAAAAGCAAATGGAATGTTTGCATTTATTGCAAAAGGATTGGAGTATAAAAGTAGAGAAGTGTTGTTGCAATTGTTTATGGTGTTGGTGAGACCACATCTGGAGTATTGTGTCCAGTTTTGGTCTCCTTATTTGAAGAAGGATGTGGTGGCATTGGAGGGAGTTCAGAGGGGTTTCACCAGATTGATTCCGGGGATGAAAGGGTTGACGTATGTGGAGAGATTAAACAGTTTGGGCTAATACTCACAAGTTGTATAAAATACTAAATGAGATTGATAAAGTAAACGTAGACCAAATGTTCCCTTGTGGATAATGTAGAACGAGAAGTCACAGATATCGGTTGAGAGGCGGTAGATTTAGAACTGAGATGAGGAGAAACTACTTCTCGCAGAGGGTGGTGAATTTGTGGAACTCGCTACCCTATAGTGCAGTGGTATCTGAGTCATTAAATGGTTTCAAGAAAGAGATAGATATATTTTTGGTTTTAATAAATGGGTTAAAGGGATATGGGCAAAAGGTGAGAAGATGTATTTGAGACCAGGAAGAGATCAGCCATGATCTGATTGAATGGCGGAGCAGGCTCGAAGGGCTGAATTGCCTACTTCTCCCCCCTCCCCCCGCGGTTTCCTACTGACGTCAATTTTTCTAGGGCTTCTTAACGATTCTTGGTCAAATGCTTCCTTAATTCCAGGGCAGTCACTCTCACCTCACCTCTTGCATTCTGCTCTTTTGTCAATGTTTGGAAGAAGGCTGTAATGAGGCCTGGAGCTGTTGCCCTGATGGAACTCAAACTGAGCACCAGTGACCAGGGTAATGCTGTATAATGATACTTATGAGTACTGTTGAAGAAAAAGTTCCATCACTTTGTTGATAATTGAAAGTAAACTGAAGGGGCAACAATTGGCTGGTTTGGATTTGTCCTGCTTTTTGTGTACCTGCCATATCTGGACAATTTTCCACATTGTGGACTGGGTCCCAGTGTTGCAGCTGTACGATAACTTGGCTAGGGGCACAGCTAGTTCTAGTTTGCAAGTCTTCAGTGTTTCTCCTGGAATGTTGTCAGGGCCCATAACCTTTACAGTAGCCAGTGCCTTCAGCCATTTTTTGACATTACATGGAATGATTTGAATTGGCTGAAGACTGGCATCAAGATGCTGGGGATCTCTGGCGGAAGCTGGGATGGATCATCTACTGGGAACTTCTGACTGAAGATACTTGCAAATGCTTTCACCTTGTCTTTTGCACTGATATAGTGAGCTCCCTTATCATTGAGGATGGGATATTTAAGGAGCTTCCTCCTACAGTTAATTGTTTAATCGTCCACCACCGTTCATGACTGGATGTGGCAGCTTGGAGAGCTTTGATCTTATCTTCTGGTTGTAGGATCGCTTAGCCCTGTTAATTGCTTGTTGTTTTCGCTGTTTGGTATGCAAGTAGTACTGTGTTGTGGGGCTAATTCTGACATGCACTCTTTCATTAAACCAGAGTTGATTCCCTAACCAGATGGGTTTTTGCAATTGACAAAGTCCAATGGACGATAGTTTCATGATCACTACAATGGGACTAGCTTTGTAGCTTTTAATTCCAGGTTTATTAATTAATTTGGGTGGCACAGTGTTTGGCACTGCTGTCTCGCAGCGCAAGGGACCCTGGTTCGATTCTGACCTCGGGTGACTGTGTAGAGTTTGTACGGTCTTCCCGTGTCTGCATGGGCTTCCTCCGGGTGCTCCGGTTTCCTCCCACAGTCTAAAGATGTGTAGGTTAGGTGGATTGGCCATGCTAAATTGCCCCTCGGTGGGTTTATGGGCAGAGGGTGGGGGATGGGGCCGATGTGGGATGCCCTTTCAGAGGGTCGGTGCAGACTCCATATGCCGAATGGCCTCCTTTTTCACCATAGGGATTCTATTATTCTATGAACTGAATTAAAATGTTATCAGTCACCATGGTGCGATTTCAACCCATGTCTCCAGAGCAAGGACACATGCCAGTCCATTCGATTGGGCCTCTGGATTGCTAGTCCAGTGAGGTAATCACTATCACCCCATCCCCATTGATGAAATATGGGAATATGAAAATACATTAATTATTCAATTATACTCTGATTCCTATATTATTCCATGTGTAATAAAAGTAGTGCAATCCTTAACGAAGTCAGGGGAATATATTTTAGTGCATATTTAAATAATACTTGAAATACAAATATCTTTCATAATTCAGCAAAACAATTTTTAAAGTGAGATCATTGACAATAAATAGCAGGCAGTGATATCTGGCAGCCGTGGGAGACAGGGTCAGATCTTCAAGAGTGTTTTCTACTGACAATCTTGGGAGTTTAAGACTCATTTTGAAGACATGAGGCAGAGGAATGCATGTGAGTACTTGGAGATCAGCAACCAAAGTAAAAAGGTCAATGAGTGAAAATTTCAGCAGCACAGAGGAACAGATCTAGAGCTAGCTGCGCAAATACATTTGAATGGGCCATTTAGAGAGAAATTAATAGAATAGGATGTATTTGGAAAGAGCAAGTGAATGAAATATGAATGGGAAAAGAGGTCAAATTGGCAAATAAATAAAAGTGGACAGAATAATACTTCCAGCCCTTTATGCCTCCGCATTTCTTCCCTTCCCCCAAGAGTGACAAGCCATGTTAAGCTTGTCCATGGCAGTCACTTGCACCACACCCAATTGCCCATTCCTGTACGAGGCTAGACAGTGGGTTTCGGCAACATATTTGTTATTGGCAGTGTTTCAAATAAGTCAGATCCTGCCCTCACCCAACAGCCACACACTCCAGTGAGGATCACTGGGTAGCTATTAGCAGCAGGAATTGATTTTTGTTTTGCCTTCACTGAAGGCTCCAACTACTGTCTTGTTTGAAACACGTTAGTTCACCACAAACCAGAGATCAAAGCAGAAATCTTCCTTGTCTGAACAGTTCAGGCGTACAACGGTTCAGTTTATTGAACAACTGAGCAATGGGAGATTACAGGTTCTAATTTTAAGTGAATAAGTTTACTGTTATAAATCATTTTAGAGTTGCAATTGTGTGTATGACGTATTAATAATGTATTGTTAAGAGATTCCTTTGCTGGATTAAGAAAGCAGTTAACCACTTTGCGTTAAATGACATAATTCCTTCTTTAAAATATTGATAATTGTAATGCATTTATACATTTGGCACTAAGACTACAGAAGTATATTGTGCCTTTATTATTACATTATTGTCTACTTTACACATCCACATCTTATGCCTTTCTGCGATCAAAAAGGCAAACTGGTGTTTTGTTTACAAGGTTCTGTTGGTGTTGCTCATTAACTTCTGATTAAGAGGTCCATGAGAGTGCAAGGATTTTATCTGCTTTCTAATTTTTCCTCCCTTCTTGAGGCTAGTGCCTCCATGAAGCTGAAATGGGAATTTATAACATAGGTATTGGGAGTGCATACTGTTGTCATATCCTCTGGGTGGCACGATAGCACAGTGGTTAGCACTGCTGCTTCACACCGCCAGGGTCCCAGGTTCGATTCTGGTTTGGGTCACTGTGCGGAGTCTGTACGTTCTCCCCGTGTCTGCGTGGGTTTCCTCCGGGTGCTCTGGTTTCCTCCCACAAGTCCCGAAAGATGTGCTTGGTTGGTGAATTGGACATTCTGAATTCTCCCACAGCGTACCCGAACAGGCACTGACATGTGGCGACTAGGGGATTTTCACAGTAATTTCATTGTAGTGTTAATGTAAGTCTACTTGTGACAATAATAAAGATTTTTATTATTCTGCCATGCAATCCCTGGGTCATCATTTCAATAGATAATTTGGGACCACATCTCGTGGTAGTCTTGAATATCTTTTGAAACAAAAAATGCATCCTAGCATGAATTCCTTGCAAGGTAGCAGGCCTCCCAATCTGGGCAACTGTCTTTCTACTGTTTCAGCCTAGTTTTAGAAAATTGTCATTTAATCTTGGTTCCTACTTCCCAGAACCGAATACCTTCAATAGAAGATACTTTGCACCATTAGTGGAGTTGGAAAGTAGGGAGTACCGGGACCAGTGTATCACTTCCACATCAAGCCTCAAGAACGTCAAAAAGATGAGAGGCTAGTCTCCTTGAATTGAATTTAAAACATTGAATTTATGACTTCTTTAAATCTGGAGGATTACATTGAATAAAACATAGACAAGAAGTATCACTAGCTCCGCAAACAGTGTTTTGCAGAAATATACTGGAGGGTAAGATTCTACTATTATTACTGATGATTCAGTGGAGAGGACTTAATTGAATATAGCCCAAAACCGATGATGAATACTCAGTCCCAAAATCTGTGTGGTATTGTCTGTTTACAATAAAATATGCTACCCAAAAATGGATTATGTAGATATAATGAGATGCAACGATTGATGTTATAACATCAATATTGGAAGATTGTAGTCTGAGTTTTGAATGAAAACAGAGTGTTATAGAGTGGGACAGGAAGCTGAACATTATTGCCAGGTTGATTTTCTAAATGCCCATGGGTGCCTGAGACACCAATACAAAGGGAAATATTGCAAATGCTGGATATACTCAGCAGGACAGGCAGTGTCTGTGGAAAGAAACAGGGTTAATGTCTCAGTTCTGAAGCATTGGGTGGAATCCTCTGGCCCTTCCCGCTGACGCGATTCTCCGCTGCAGGTTCCCCAACGGTGGCACGGTTGAGGAATGCAACTTGCCATCGACTTTGGCATGACTGGAAGATCCGGCTGACGGCGAGCCACCTCTGCTGCATCAAACCCCGCCCCGGGCTGGCGAATTCCACCCGTTAACTCTGTTTCTCTCCACGGATGTTACCTGACTTGCTGAATATCTTAGCATTTTCTGTTTTTATGCCCGAGAGATTGGTTTGTACTTGCATGAACATCGTAGGGAGTATGATTGAGCATCAGAAAGCCTAAACTAGTTTGTCAGCAAAACACTGCCATTGCCACTGGCAGGTTATTAGACTATCTAATCTTGATCCAATGGACCAGTATGAATTCTGAAGTTATACAGAGCATTATTGTTGAACCTTTTTGGATTAAGGAAAGCAAGCTAAATTGCAGTTACCTAAATTGGTGTAAAACCTATGGATTTGTACCTGAGAAAAATGCTTGCTCCATATTCTACAATGGAAATGTGTTTTCTTGTGATCCGTGTGCTGGCTGATATTCTGTTCCCTATTTGTTTGCTTTGTTGTATTACATTTGTTATGAACCATTGAAGAGTCAGTGTTAATATGGCATTCAAGAACCACTAAGTAGTTTGATGGACTATGTCCTGTGTGACTACCTCAACTAAATTATATCACTTCAACAGACCAAAAGTGTTGATAAATTAAATATTTTTGAATAAAGTGCAAATATGCTTACAAAATATTGAGATGGTTGAAATATCTTGATGCCTTTTTGCAATCATGTTGTAATCCTCAATGAGTGCGAATGGTTGATGTGCTTTGTGAGGAAATTTCTTGTGCCTTGTGTCCTGACAGGATTCTGATGCAAAAACATGCAGGATGCACATTTTAGATACCTCGCTTATAATTATGTGGCAGCATGAAATGGTTCATTATGCCACCAAGTGACAGTAGTTTCAGTGCAATGACATATTAAATACACCCACACTAAGGCGCTAAAAATAAATAGAATTCAATTCTTCATTTGAGGGTATTTTTACACCAATATGGAATGCAGTGATTTTAAATATGTTCCATTAATTAAGACAATATAGTGCAGCTGATATTCTGGACTGTGCTTTCGTGTTCTTGAATTTACTTTATGCAACTTGGTAGCAACTTTTTAATGTAAAATTAACCATTTAACAGCTTTAAATTTACTTACATTTGTGGGCTGTGGCAACATTTTGGCACCAGTTATTACACGTTATCCATTTGGTATGATTTTTGCAGAATATTGTGATTTATGTGAAGATTTGTTTTGTGCACGGGTGTGAGTTTTCACAACCTCCTCGCTCCCATACGTTTTCCAGTGGCAGAGGTGGGATCTTCCATCTCGCCGATGTCTACGGGGTTTTATGTGACATGCATCCTCTGCCACTTGGGAGCCCGTGGGGGGGGGGGGGGGGGGGGGGGTCGTCATTGGGGCGAGAAGGGCCGGAAAATTTCAGCCTACATTCTGCTCAGTAACAATTAGTGCTAAAATGTACAGTCATAAAAGAGAGGCTTTTAAAAAACAATAGCTACAAAGGCCATTTGTTGTTCAAACAGTTAAAAATTAACATCTGCATGGTAGCAGAACAAAACTTTCAAAATCCAGCAGGTTCAACCAGAGGTTTTCCACTAGTTAGACATGCAAATAGTCCATGTATAGTAAAGAGGAGGAACATTCTCCAAACAGACAGCAAGTATAAAGGATCATTTGGACACAAAAGCAGTCAAACAAACTGTATTCAAATCGAGCTCTGTTCCATTCAACCATAGAACAATCAAAAAGACATTAACCAACATGAACTGATGAACAAAACATTCCAAAAATGGAACAGGGTTTGACAAATGCTAAAGGAATGAAATGTTTATTTCAATTGAATACCATAAAAGGAACAAAGTCTAAACATCGCAGGTTGTAAAAGTTAACAGAACAGAGCTTTAAATGGAAGTGTTTATTTCAGCAAGACACATTTTTAAAAAAATTCTAATTTTAAAGGGTAACTGTGCATACTTTAATTGTTATTTCTCTGCTTTTCTAAATTGATGGCATTCGATGATGTAACATCAAATGAGTTGCATCTTTGAAAATTTACTGCAAACAATGACATAGGCAGATGTTCTTTGCAATTACCGTAAAACTTCTTTCTACAAGCTTTGTTGTCCCACTTAGCTTCACTCTCTAACCCCTGAATTGACCGTAACAATGCAATATTACTTTATCAATTTGGATTAATTCTGGCAATGACTTTATTCTGATACTTTCATGCCCTGCTTGTGGTCATGGCTCACTTTGATCAGCTTGGTTTCTATTTACATCATAAAATTGGTTTAATGTTTATGAACTCTGCATAGGTGGGATGTGAAAATATTCTGAAAATACAGGTATGTACACAAGATTTCCCTGTGCATTAAGTTACAGTACATGTTGCATTTTTTTGGTCCAAGATACAGGATGGGATCTTCAGGCTCCTTCTGTGGCGTGTTTTCTGGCATCGGAGGCTGCTTGCCATTGGTCGGCAGAGGGATCTTCCGGTCCCGCCGATGTCTACACCGTTTTGTGTGGCCCGCCCGTCCCGCTGCCAGTTAACCCATCACAGGGAGGGAGGGGGGGGGGGGTCACCTTCGGTGAGACCAGAATCCATTGGCGGGAAGGCCCATAAATGCCGCCCATAGTTTTTAATTAAGGCAGTTCGTGTTTATTTAAACTTATTCGTAAGTTTGTAAATTTCTAAATGTCATTCCAAAACATTTATACCTTTGTGTAACACGCAGCGTTCAGTCAAATTTGAGTAAATACGGGAAGCTCGGTGGCGCAGTGGGTTAGCACTGCTGCCTCATGACGCAAAGGTCCCAGGTTCGATCCCGGCTCTGGGTCACTGTCCGTGTGGAGTTTGCACATTCCCCCTGTGTCTGCGTGGGTTTCACCCCCACAACCCAAAAGACGTGCAGGGTAGGTGGATTGGCCACGCTAAATTCCCCCTTAATTGGAATAATGAATTGGGCACTCTAAATTTTTAATTTTGTTTTAATTTGAGTGAATACATTGTCACAAAAATATCTTTATTTTTGAAAAGTGATTTTTAAAAACTTTCAACTGACTGGAAAATTAGTACTTTAAAAAAAGAGACAGCCAACCGTTTTAAAATGCGAGGTCCCCTTCCAATGTAAAGATGAGCAAAACAAACAAGAAACCACTCCGAATGCAAGCGTGAAGAGAAAGACATTTCAAAGGAAATTAGCAGACATCAGAACCCAACACTCTAACTAAGGAATAGATTAAAAATGCAAAGTGCTGAATTTTAATCGACAGTAAAGTCAACGGGAACCGGAAATCAGCCAGATGCACGCAAAGCCTACGGTGGAGGATGAAATAACCCCATCTCCTGTAGTTTCTATCCTGAAATGTCTCAAGAGTTTCTGAGATGAAAATGATTACTTGTTCTACAACAATGTCTCAAGACATGTTGAGCAAATTCCTTTTTTGCAAATTTAGGAGGTTTTTAAGAACTGGTATTTTGACAAGCCAGGCACGGAGAGAAGTAATCGGTGTCATCTGGAAGAACTGCTGAAGGGAGCAGTAAGGAATCTCTCTCTCTCGCTCTCTCTCTCTCTCTAGCTCTCTCTCTCTCTCTCTCGTTCTCTCTCTCTCAAGTTAAGAGAAGAACAAAGAACAATACAGCACAGGAACTGGCCCTTCGGACCTCCAAGCTTGCGCCGACCATGGTACCTGCCTAAACTAAAACCGTCTGCACTTACGGAGTCCGTATCCTTCCATTCCAACCCTATTCATATATTTGTCTAGATATCCCCTAAACACCACTATTGTACCTGCTCCTACCACCTCCCCAGGCAGAACGTTCCACATATTTACACCCTCTGTGTAAAAAAAACTTGCCTTGCACATCTGTTCTAAACTTTTCCCCACACACTTTAAACCTATGTCCCGCAGTACTTGACTCTCCTACCCTAGGAAAGAGCATCTGACTATCACCTCTGTCCATGCCACTTATAATCTTGTAGGCCTCTATCAGGCCGCTTCTCAAACTACGTCATTCCAGTCCGAACAGACCGAGTTTATCTAACCTCTCTTCATAGCTAATGTCCTCCATACCTGGCATCATCCTCGTAAACCACTTCTGTACCCTCTCCAAAGCATCCACATCCTTCTGGTAGTGTGGCGACCAGAATTATACACAATATTCCAAATGAGGCCAAACTAAGGTCCTGTACAGCTGCAACATGACTTGCCAATTTTTATATTCAATGCCCCAACAGATGAAGGCCAGCATGCCGTATGCCTTCTTGACCTTGTCAAAGGCTTTGCTGAAGTCCATGCATACAACATCTACTGCCTTTCCCTCATCTATCATCTTTGTCACTTCCTCGAAAAACCCGATCAAATTAGTGAGGCACGACCTCCCCTTCGCAAACCCATGCTGTCCATCACTAATAAGACCATTTGTTTCCAAATGTGAGTAAATCCTATCTCTAAAAACCTTTTCCAATAGTTTCCCTACCACTGACGTAAGGCTCACTGGCCTGTAATTTCCTGGATTATCCCTGCTGCCCTCCTTAAACAATGGAACAACATTGGCTACTCTTTACTCCTCTGGAACTTCACATGTAGCCAATGAGAATACAAAGATTACTGTCAAGGCCCCAGCAATTTTCTCCCCTACCTCCCGCAGTATTCTGAGGTAGATCCCATCAGGCCCTGGAGACTTATCTACTTTAATGTTTTTAAAGATGCCCAACACCTCCTCTTTATTAATATCAACATGACTCAGAATATCTACACACTCTACCCGATATTCCTCATCTACCAAGTCCTGTTTGGTGAATACTGAGGCAAAGTATTCATTTAGTCTCTCTCCCATTTCCTCTGGTTCCCTACATAAATTCCCTCCAATATCCTTGAAGGGACCAACCCTGTCTCTGGCTACCCTCTTGCTCTTTACATATGTATAAAACACCATAGGATTTTCCTTTATCCTGTTTGCCAATGAGATTTCATGATCCCTGTTAGCCTTCCTAACTCCTACATTAAGTTGCTTCCTACTTGCTTTATATTCTTCAAGGGCTTCATCTGTCCTAAGCCTTTTGGACCTTACAAATGCTTCCTTTTTCTTTTTGACAAGGTTCAGAATATCCCTCAGTTGTCACCCTATACTTGCCACCCATATCTTTCGTCCTCACAGGACATGCCGGTCCTGAATCCTAATCAACTGACATTTGAAAGCATCCCACATGCCGGATGTTGATTTTCCCTCCAACAGCCTCGCGCAGCCAACACTCTCCAGATCCTGCCTAATGCTGTTGTAATTAGCCTTCCCCCAGTCTAACATCTTCATCTGAGGACCACTCTTGTCCTTTTCCATAAGCAGCTTAAAACTAGAATTATGATCGCTGTTCCCAAAATTATCTCCTGCTGAAACTTCAATTTCAGGGGCTGGTTTAGCTCACCAGACTAAATCGCTGGCTTTTAAAGCAGACCAAGCAGGCCAGCAGCACGGTTCGATTCCCGTACCAGCCTCCCCGGACAGGCGCCGGAATGTGGCGACTAGGGGCTTTTCACAGTAACTTCATTGAAGCCTACTCGTGACAATAAGCGATTTTCATTTCATTTCATTTTTCATCACCTGGCTGGGCTCATTTCCCAGCGCCAGGTCATATATGGCCTCTTCCTGAGTTGGGCTTTTTAACATATTGTTTCAAAAAACCCTCCTGGACGCTCCTTACAAATTCTGCTCCATCCATGCCTCTAGCAGTAAGTGTGCCCCAGTCAATACAGGGAAAGTTAAAATCAACCATTGCCCTTTGGCTATGATAACCGTATTCTATGCATCAGGGTGGCATGGTAGCACAGTGGTTAGCACAGTTGTTTCACAGCTCGAGGGTCCCAGGTTCGATTCTCGGCTTGGGTCTGTGTGGAATCTGCATGTTCTCCCCGTGTCTGCGTGGGTTTCCTCCGGGTGCTCCAGTTTCCTCCCACAGTCCAAAGATGTGCGGGTTAGATGGATTGGCCATGCTAAATTGCCCCTACTGTTAAAAAAATGTTACGTGGGGGTTACTGGGTTACGGGGATAGGGTAGATATGTAGGCTTCAGTAGGGTGCTCTTTGTAAGGGCTGGTACAGACTCGATGGGCCAAATGGCCTCCTTCTGCACTGTAAATTCTAATTCTATGACAACAACCCTATTGTTTATTCACCTTTCCAAGATCTGTCTGTATATCTGCACCTCTATCTCCCGCTGGCTGTTAGGAGGTCTGTAGCAAACCCCCGACATTGTGACAGCACCCTTCCTATTTCTGAGCACTACCCAGATTGCCTCGCTGCCTGAACCCTCCAAAATGTCCTCCCTCAGCACAGCTGTGATATTCTCCTTAACCAATAATGCAACTCCCGCACCCCTTTTGCATCCCCCTCTATCCTGCCTGAAGCATCTAAATCCAGGAATGTGTAGTTGCCAATCCTGTCCCTCTTTCAACCAAGTTTCTGTAATAGCAACAACATCATAATTCCACGTACTAATCCAAGTTCCAAGTTCATCTGTTTTACCTGAAATACTCCTTGCATTGAAACTAATACACTATCTCAACGTAGAAAAGTCCAACCCAAGAGCTAGTGACTGTCCATCGGGAAGAACCTCAGGAAAAACTGATTGATTTCTGGGAGTGGAATAATGGAATTAAAAGGAAGGGAAGTGTTGATTTGCCAGGACGGGATTCTCTCTGGGACCGCGCCCAACCCAATCAAGAGGTCCTGCTCCCCAGCACAGATTGCCCTCATCACCACTCTCCAGGGCATCCCCAACCCTCTCACCGTGACCCAAGGTGTTTACCTGGGCAGAATTCTTTGTTTGGGAGACTGCAGGCACATTTTGACTGCGTATAGCTCAGCTTGTCAGTGCAAGAAATGATTGGCGCACCGTGATCTCTCAACCTCCCTCGGATACCCCACTGCAGCCTCCGGACACCCCCCCCCACTTCCCCAACCTACCTCGTAGGGGTTCCCCAGCACTGTTCTCACTCCACTTCTTAAGGGCAGGGCACCCCATGCCTGATCCCTGACACGGGCACCTTGGCATTGAGCCTGGCACCCTGGCAGTGTCACCTGGGCACCCTGGCAGTGTCCAGGTGGCACTTCCATTGTGCCAGGCTGGCAGTGCCAAGGTGCCCAGGTGCCAGTGGGAGTGCAAAGATGCCATCATGTCCAGAGCCCAACACGCGGGTGCCTGCGATGGCCTGGGAGACCCCTCCCGAGGTGCCGTCATACTTGGTCCCCGTTTGTGGGGATCAGTGCTAAACGGCACAATGGCGAAGTCTCCGAGGCACAGGCATCAGTTCCGAGCCTCAGAAAAATCGGGCACTGAGATATTGGCCTAACGGCTCACTTAAATATGTTCACCTGAATCTCGCCCAGTGAGGGAGCGATCCAGGTTGGAACATCTCGCAAGATTGCGTCAGATCTTGTGAGGTGTTCTAAGCAATCGCAAATTCCCGCGCCATTTAACAGTCTCGTCGTGTCACCGAGTCAGGTGCTCCCAGCCGCTCGGTTGTGCCCCAAGTGTTCCTGCTGCGAATGAAGAACAAACATTTCGCATTTCCATTGGGAGCACGATTAGGTAAGTGAGTCGGGACATGCAAATGGGCCAGCACTCTGCTGGTACAAATTGAGAGCAATTCCCGGCCCAGCGGGTTTGTAACCGTAGGGGCTAGAATTAGCGGCAAAGAACCTGACAGCTGGAGCTGTTTTTGGCGCTTCACGTACCACACGCTCACTGCAGCCACAAAGTTGGCTCACAGCAGACCTGCCCCACCGAGTTCGGGAGTCCGAGGTGGATCCACAGCTCCATGCCAGCAAGGAGAGAATGGACACCTTCTTCCCCAGGGTAGGCGACATACTCAAGTCCACCCTCCTGAACAGTGCCTGTGAGGTGGTGGCAGAGGCAGTCATTGCTGCCAGGCTCACTAGGACGAGACAGCTGGTGACCTTGAGGAGTGGGGTCACTGGTGAGACCTTTGCCCTGAGAAGGGCAGAGAACCAGGGATGGTTCTAAAGACCGCAGTGCAGGTGTCCTTTGATTGATTGGGGTGAGCTCTGCGGATGCCCTGCATCCTCTGCAGTGGGGCACGCTCCTGAGGAGTGCCAACACCTGGTGGGCCACTGATTCAGCTTGGCCATGCCGATCCCCTTGATAATACAGCTGGGGTATGTGGGTGTCCAGAGTGGTGGCCTGGGTGGGCTCCCACATCACCAGAGGTTCTCTGACCATTTACAGGACAGTGAGCAGTCAGCAGTGTGAACAGCCAGGAGCCTGTAAGGAGTGCAATAGGGTTGCATTTAAAACACACACTGCAGAAATAGTGGTCTGAGCCAGACCACCCTGATCATGGTGAAACCCCCCCCACCTCCCGGGACCATGGACTTGCCACCAGGTTGTTCCCCACTACTGTCCCTGACCTGGGCAGCTAACCCCCCAGAAAAGCCCAACAATGTTTGAGCCTTTCTCACCCACTCCCCCTTAGCAGCCATGGTACCTAGTCCCTGCTGGTAAACACTTGCACTAATTCGTGCCCATCAGACATCTGCCTCAGAGGGGCGAAGTTTCATGGGAGGTGTGGTGCATGAAGTGTCCAAGCTGCTAATGATCCATAAAAATGATGGTTTTGCACGGACACACACACCACGGTGCGGGGCACAAACCTCGATATCGCTGCCAGTGAGGGATCGGAGCCTGGCATCGGGATTGATGCAGGGCACAAAATGGATTTTTTACATTCGGCGTGATTCTCCGCCCGATCGCAATTCTCACTTCTGGGGTTGCGAAGCAGAGAATGCAGCCCCTGAAATGCGGACTTGGGTGGGAGATGGGCTGCAACTCTGTGCAGGGTGGGGCTGGAGAACTGTCAGCTGATCCGATTGTCTGCCAGCTCTCCAAGGCGGGAATTCCATCCAAGTGCAGCCTGCTGCCAACCAATGATCCATTTGAGTGTAAAATGACAGTGGACCTGTCAGAGTCGCGTCCCTGCTGACTTTCATGGATGTCCGGTGCTGAGCACTCACCATCCTGAAAATTGACCCCAGGATTTTAAAGGGAACCAGCTAACTTCAAATGGCCACAGCTTTCAACAATCTCCACCTGACAGACGAGGACTTAATCATATATTATACGCAGACTTAGATTTGAATGTGTGCGTCGCCGCATCTATTATTATTTTTCCTTGGGTTTTGTAACTAATAAACATTATTTTACTTTGACTCAAGAAAATCTTCTTTGATTGGCTCCTTGTTTAAAAAGTAAATACATTTGAATTGGAAAAGGCATCTACGGGGAAAATAAATTAAAATGTCTTTGTTGCGATCAGCCTAGGGGGCTGAATAAGGCGAGCCAGTTCATCCCTCCTCATCTAGTCATAACAACATTAAAAAGTAATGATCCTCAAATGATCATAGATTGTTAACTGAGAGGAAAAAGAAGCCCTGACTGTCTCTGTGCCCACCTCACCCCAACCCTGATTCTATCACCCTATAAATAAAAACCCCCCCCCACCAGCATCTGCGTGGATGCTGTATATTTATTTCCTGAACTGTTTTGTGAGGCGGATCACAGCAGCGTCCTGTATCCATCTCTGGTGGACAAAGCTCCTACACACTCAGGAATGAATAGCAATTTTAAGGTGCAATGAAGAAACCATGTCCTTGGGCGTTAATATTACCAGCCACTGTGGGTTCGTGAAACTTGGATAATCATTAACAGCATTGGGGAGGAGTTTCCAGGACTCTTCCTAAAATTGTGCTTAGTTTCTCTTCTCTTGTTTTGCCTGTCCAAGTGAATTGCGCATGGAATTGTGCGTTTGTTGTACTATGTGGCTCAGCACCGATTAAATTGATCAGTTCGTCTTTTCCTATCCTTTTCAAATTTTTTTGTAGATGTAAAATGTGCATTGTAATTAAGCATGCATTGAACAAAAGAAATAATGGGCAAGTTCTTCGGTATAATGATGTACCTTTTTATATACTTGGTGAAATAATTTTGTAATTAAACTGCAGTTTAGATTGAAAATCACCAGCAAAACACTGGGACGCATCTTATCAATGTTTTAAAAAGAAATCAACAGCAGATGACATGACTACTGATGGCTCCAAGAATTAGCCTTTGCAGTTAAAACCTTGTGCTCTTTTTGATTGATTTTTCTGCTTGCTGGATAGTCGAATGCTGATGTACATGACACATGGGCATTAGTGAGCAACTTGCACAATGAGAGTTGTTTAGCCAAAGAATTTGCAATGTCATCTTATTTTAACGTTTTTAGACAGCAGCAGCTGCACAGGCTGCAAACCCAAGATTATTTCAAATTCTATTTTTCCAATTTTTGAAAGCAACAATACTTAAATTTAAAAATATAATGATTTTGCTTAAAAGAGCAATTTTCTAATTTGGATGCAAGTAAATATTGAAAATAGAAGCTGGAGACATAATGGCTTTGAAATGGAAGGACATGGCATTTCTTCCTAATCAGAAAGATTTGAAGAGAAAATGAAAGCATCAATGAAAATTGAAGTTTTATTTGTCAAAATGAAGCTACTATAAATCATAATCTTGACCTGGACTGCCATTTATCTATCATTCAATCCTTCAATTATTAACAACCACCAGTGCATATCTTCGCTTAAATATTTAAATGAATAAAATCCTTAAACATTCTCCTTATAGTTTCAGCATAATAAAATCTGGAAGCAAGTTTTTGAAAATATCGGTTTATTTCAGCTTGTATTCTCCAGCTAGACAGAGGTGATTCACATTAGGAGGAGCAATGGGTTTTGAAAAAGCATCCCAGAAATTAAAACCTGACCCTTGCAAATATGTAAGTGGACAGAACAATGGAACATTTAAGCAATCAAGTATAAATAAGGTCCAGCACATAGGAAAGGAAAATAGGTGACCCATATATTTTGTGAATGATGTTGAAATGACTGGGGTGGTGTTGAAATGACTAGGGGTGAAGTTGGAAGAAACTCAAGAGTCTTGGACTTGATGCTTATTGTGTCCAGCCAGTACATAACAACAATTGTCAAGACCATTGGAATGGCGAACTAAAGTACAAACCTGAGGAACTTGTCGTCCTTCCAGACGACACTTCTGAAAACTGTTCCAGATCTTTTGATTTTTAAATTTAGAGTGCCCAATTCATTTTTTCCAAATAAGGGTCAATTTAGCGTGGCCAATCCACCTACCCTGCACATCTTTGGGCTGTGGGGGCGAAACCCAAGCAAACATGGGGAGAATGTGCAAACTCCACACAGACAGCGACCCAGAGCCAGGATCGAACCTGGGACCTCGGCACCCCAAGGCAGTATTGCTAACCACTGCACCACCATGCTGCCCTCAAACTGTTCCAAATCTGATCACTGAGTCACAAGGAAGAGACTCGTGCTAAATAAAGACAGTGCCGAAAAGAGCTATAAGGCTGATCAATTAAATTACTGAGAAACCTCTGCTAATCAGCCTTTGAAGGTGTTGGCTATAAGTTTATTTTGTCAAGGTATCTAAGATTGTAAACAACGTAGAAAAAGGTTAACTTTTTTTTATTCGTTCATGGGTGTGGGTTTCACTGACTGGGCCAACATTTATTGCTCATCCCTAAGGGAACTTAAGAGTCAACCACATTGCTGTGGATATCCTAAAGGACGTTAGTGAACCAGGTGGGTTTTTATGACAATGGTTTCATGGTCATCTTTAGACTTTTAATTCCAGATTTTTGTCAAATTCAAATTTCATCATCTGCCGTGGTGGGTTTTAAAACCCGGTCCGCACGGCATTACCCAGGGTCTCTGGATAACTGGTCCAGCGAGAAAACCACTACCCCATTGCCTCCTCTGCAAAACTATTTTAAACCAGCTTGCAAGAGTAGTACATGGACCTGAGGCTCAAATGGAGAAAAAAACCTTCGGTTCAATATAAGGATTCTCTTGACATAAAAGTAATCAATACATTGAATGGACTCCAGGATAGTGTAAACGGGGTTTAATGACCTTGAAATTATTCAAGAAACAATTGGATGCTAATGAGGGGGATCTTTTAAGATGTGTCGACAAACTGAAATGGGTACAAATAGTCCTCCCCATGTAATAAATATCATCCAGCCTTTTGGCGAGATGTACAGGAATCAAAATCTAAAGTGATTGTCAAGGTGCTAATGTGAGAATATTTTCTCCGGTTGATAGGTGGCACAGTGGTTAGCACTGCTGCCTCACAGCACCAGGGACCCGGGTTCGATTCCAACTTTGGGTGACTGTGTGGAGTTTCCACTTCCTCACTTGTCTGTGTGGGTTTCCTTATGGAGCTCCATTTCTTCCCACAGTGCAAAGATGTGTCGGTTAGGTGGGGTAATGGGGATAGGGTTGGGTCGTGGGCCTAGATAGGGTGCTCTTTTGGAAGGTTGGTGCAGACCCAATGGGCTGAATAGCCACCTTCTGCAATACAGGGATTCTATGTGGTGCATAGTGGGTGGTGTGGAGTGGTTAGTCTGCTTGTCACATCTTGCTTTCAGCTCTTACCACCGGCCAGAAGTTTAACTGTTGTGGAAAGGGAGCCGAGTATGTAACCTTTTCATCAGCAGCCGTGTATAGTGCCTCCCTCTGGCAACATACATAAACTCAGTACCTCGCAGATCTAGGATAAACCACAAGAGACAGGGAGAAAGCCTGGCACCAGACACATCGTATGCAGGTCCACCAGCATGTGATCCCACCCTCGTGTCCCCTAACCCCCAGCAATGGGTAAATAGCTCCACTGCCTTGAGTGTCGGGAGAGAAGAAGGCTAAGGAAGGAAGCCATGACAGAATATCCGGAGTCGAGGTACATAGGCGGTAACCTGATATATTACAGATATCAAGCAGCTTTCTGGCAATTCCTGTAGCAGTTTGTACCAAACAGTACTGGTTTTATTCTTTTCTTTTGACAATACTGGAGGACTCTCCAGCTTTGGCACAACACAAGTCGCAACAGTTATTGCTATAAGCTCTTACGCGATTGTGTGCAAGTTTCAGGGGCTATTCCAACAGTGGGAGAGATCATCATTTCTCATTGGATAGTTACTGCTAGTCTTGAGCTGGGCAGTCACCAGTCAGTTCGGTGCTGTCCCGTCACTGCCTGCTTGCTTCAATGGGTGTTTGGAGCTTTGTGAGTCATCACTCGGCAGGCGAGTTGCTAATCAGCGCAGAGGGGCTGGTTAGCACACTGGGCTAAATCGCTGGCTTTTAAAGCAGACCAAGGCAGGCCAGCAGCACGGTTCAATTCCCGTACCAGCCTCCCCGAACAGGCGCCGGAATGTGGCGACTAGGGGCTTTTCACAGTAACTTCATTGAAGCCTACTTGTGACAATAAGCGATTACCATTCCATTCCATTCCACCAGGCATAACAGCTCAACCAAGAAGACACCAATCTTTCGTATTGAAAGCTGGAAATTAAGGACCATGCGTCTTACCAACCACCTTCTGCAGGTTGATGCACGCAAGAGAGCTGTGATTGACAAAGAACATTTTTAAAATATAAATTTAGATTATCAAATTTTTTTTTTTCAAATTAAGGGGCAATTTAGTGTGGCCAATTCACCTACCCAGCGCATCTTTTTGGGTTGTGGGAGTGAGACCCACGCATTCACTGAGACAATGTGCAAACTCCCCACAAACAGTGACCCGGGACCGGAATTGAACCTGGGTCCTCGAAGCCATGAGGCAGCAGTGTTAACCACTGCGTCATCATTCTGCCCTTCTGATCAAAGGTGCTCTGGTTTCCTCTCCCACAATCCAAAGATGTGCAGGTTAGGTGGATTGGCCATGATCAATTGCCCCTTAGTGTCTAGGGATGTGTAGGTTATGTTAAGGGGTTGTTGGGATAGGATGGAGTGCTCTTTCAAGGGGTCGGTGCAGACTCGATGGGCTGAATGGCGTCCTTCTGCACTGTGGGGAGTCTATGTCAAGGATCAATTCTACGAGGCAGTTGATTCTGTCACCAGCAGGATTCCCAGCATCGCAAGACAGTACCTGCAAGGGGGAAATCAAATCAAGGATGAGTACCAATGACACAGCTTGGCCTATCTGTCTAAGGCACACAAGAAATCGGCAAGATGAGCAAAAATGGGCAGAGGTTGCTACTATGCTGTTACTATGGACTCTGTGCGATAAACAGCTAATTCTAAACCAAGCCAGACAACAAGAAAAACACACCACTAGCACCAGCTAGATCTTATCATGACCAGATGTGCCATTCTCAACTGTATCCTCTTCACCCATTAGTTATCATATGCTGACTGTGAGCTGGGCCACTTCTTGGTGTCAAGCAAGGTCAGGCTTCAGCCAAGGAAACTAAATGACCGTACGAAGAAAGGTTGTCTTTGGCGAAACACTTGCCCTCCACTGACCCAGCCAGAGTTCTTCAACATCCTCGATCAGGTTCTTTTGACCAACAACGCCCGAGGCCAGAGTGTAGTGTCGAAGTAGGATCATCTGTGCACTCTGCACTCACTGGGTACAGGAAAAGTGTTCAGAGGAATGGTGGCCGTTTTAAAGTTATTGAACTGAAATGGAGCCAGTAACTGAACTAAGAGGAGAGCCCTCGGGAATGACGAGCAAGTCCCCAGTAAACAACATTTTAGATGCTCTCAGAGTGCCGGAATCAAGTTTCACAGACTGCTGGGCACTACGCCAATCAATATTGGTCAAACCTCTGCAACTGCATAAAATCTGCTACTGAATCCAAGGCTGCTAAAGAGACATGTGAAGGAATTGAGAAAGCAACAGGCCCTGCAGCAACCAAATCAGCTCCTTTTCAAGACAAAAGAGTGGGATATTCCAGCCCTTCCCACTGTCAGGATATTCCAGTCACACAAAAGGCAATCCCTGCAGTGGGTTCCCCACCAATGGGATCGATGAGTCATGCAAAATGTCATAGATTTTGGCAGGACCTTTTGGTCCTGCCAGCGGCCAATGGCAAGCAGCCTCTGCTGCCGGGGGGGGGGGGGGATGGGGGTAGAATCCCACCCAGAAACATGGATGACCTTCACTGAACCTAGAGAAGCAGATGGAAAGGTGGGTGGAGCACTACCTCAAACTCTACGGGATGGAGAACATTGTAATCGAATATTCTGGCTGCCATTACACACTTTCCTGTCATGGAAGACAATTAGCCCACCACAGGAGAGAGCTCAACCAGGCCAATGTCCACCTTGGTAAAGCCCCACGAAATGATGGCATTCCACCAGAAATCATCGAAAGTGGAAAACTAGCACTGGAGTAGCATCTCCATGAACATGTGTTTCTGCTGGAAGGAAAGATTAATACCTCAAGACACATGCAAAGCAAAAATAGTTACCGTGTACGAAAACAAAGAGTATCACAGTGGCTACAACAAATACTGAGGCAGCAAACAAATTTGATTGAATTTTTTGAGGAGGTGACTGGGTGTGTAGATGGGGGCAGTGCCGTTGATGTAGTCTACATGGACTACAGTAAGGCTTTTGACAATGCCCACATGGGAGATTGACCAAGAAGGCAAGAGCCCATGGGATCCAGGGCAATTTAGCAAATTTGATCCAAAATCGGCTTTGTGGCTATATGATATATGATAACAGAGGTTGTCTTTGTGACTGGATGCCTGTGTCCAGTGGTGTACTGCACCAAGAGATTGGTGCTGGATCGCTTGCTGCTTGTAGTGTACATTAATGATATAGGCAGGAATGCTGTGGGGGGTGGGGATGATCAGTAAGTTCACAGATGACACGAAAATTGGTGGTGTAAATAGCGAAGAGGAAAGCCTTGGACTACAGCACCATATAGATGAGCTGGTCAGATGGGCAGTACAATGACAAATGGAATGTAATCCTGAAATGCAGAGGGTTTGGGTGGACTAACAAAGCAAGGGAATACACAATGAATGGTAGGACACTAGGAAGTACAGAGGGCCATAGGTCCTTGAAGGCAACAGAAGGCATAGGTCCTTGAATGGCAGATGGTTAAGAAGGCATATGGGATACTTGCCTTTATTAGCTGAGGCATAGCTGTTAAGTTCAGGGAGGTTATGATGGAGCTGGATAAAGTTAGATCGCAGCTAGAGTACTGTGTGCAATTCTGGTCACCACATTACAGGGAGGATGTGATTGCAGTGGAGAGGGTTCAGCGGTTGCCTGGGCTGGAGCATTTCAACTATGAAGAGGGGCTGAATAGGCTGCTGTTGCTTTCCTTGGAGTAGAGAAGGCTGAGGGGGTCCTGATCGAAGTGTACAGAATCATGAGGGGCGAAGATAGGAAGAAGCTTTTCCCCTTAGTAGAAGGGTCAATAACCAAGGGGCATAGATTTAAGGTAAGGGGCAGGAGATTTATACTGGATTTTTGTAAAAACATTATTTACCCAGAGGGTGGTAGGAATCTGGAATGCTGCCTAAAAGGGTGCTGGAGGCAGAAACCCTCACAGTATTTAAGTGAGCACTGGAAATAGCACAGCATTCAAGGCTGCAGATCAAGTGCTGGAAAATGGGATTAGAATAGATAGGTGCTTGTTTGGCTGGCGCAGACACAATGGGCTGAAAGGCCTCTTTTCTGGACTGCATGACTCTGACTCCTTGTTAAGTATCATGGGGAAGGACTGTTGTTGTTTGTATTTTGTGTATAAAATAATCGTCTATTGTAGGAGAAGTGCTGCGAACAGTGCAGACCACTCACCATTGACTTCATAGACCACACCAAGGCCTTCAACCACGTCAGCAGAGACGGACACTCTAAACTGCTGTGGAAAATAGGCTGCCTGCCTGGACTGCTGAGTGTCATTTCCTTTTACGAGAAACTGTATAGTTCAGCCAGTTACGATGGAGCAAGACACTTTTCAGATCAGCAGAGGGGTAAAGCAAGGCTGCATCCTGGTGACAATTTTTTTTGGTATATTTTTCTCCATGCAGCTATTGCACACTTTCAACAACTCATAGTCAGGAGACTACTTGCATGTCTGAGCTGATGACAGGCTGTTCACCTTGGCAAGACTGCACACCAAGACCAAAGTGGGTAATGGCCTAGTTTGTGAGTTGCTGTTTGCTGATGATGCCATGCTGGCATCCCGCACTGAAGCTCATTTGCAGTTGCTTGTAGACCAGTTCTTCCAGGCATAAACTGACAATCAGCATCAGGAATATCAAAGTTATGGACCAGGATGTAGAGAGTCCATCAACATCTACAACTTAAATGTGGAGGTTGTCAACAGTTTCACATATCTTGGATCAACAATTACCAGCAACCTGTCCCTGGACGTGGATATTAGAAGCAGGGCTGCCAAGGCTGCAGCTGTCATACCACAGCTGTCATGTCAAAGTTGAGAGGTCAAGTGTGGACTGACAACAAACCAAAAATACAAAGCTCTGTGTTGTGTTCTCACCGCCCTCCTTTACAGTAGTGAAGCATGGATAACTTATGTAAGTCAAGAAAAGGGGCTGAACAGCTTCCACCTCCACTTTCTCAGATGAATATTGGGCATCTTCTGGTAGGACAGATTGCTGAAATATGGAGTGCACCAGCATGCAGTGATTCCTAGTATGTTTTGTGGCTGAGTCAGCAGTAACTCATGGCTGGATCATGTGCACTGCATGGATGGCAGCCACAACTCCAAAGACATGTTTTATGGTGAGCTTGTTATTGTCATGAACCAACAGGTTGCCCACATCTGTGATACCAGGACCATCTGTGAGCAACACCTCCAGTTGACTGGGATCAGTATGGGAAGTCCATGTTGCTGACCAGAGTGGCTGGAGATAAGCAGCCAAGAAAGGTATGGAAAAAGCAGAGGACAAAAGAAATTGCCAATGACGGAAAGGACAGCCCCCCCCAAACAATTCCCACAACTACAATTGTTAGTTAGGGACAAGGAGGCAAAATTGGATAGCGCCCAAAAATGGGCAAGGAAATTGCAATGTGTAATTAACCCAGGCGTGTTCAGTGCAATGCAGCAGTGTGCCAACTTTATGCTGTAATTTGGATGATTGCTACATGCTCGCAGTATTAACCATGCTGTTCATTGGCTGCACGCATCAACAAGGGAACCAAAAATCATAATCTGTAGCAACCTGCGCTGTTTAAAAATAGCCTGCATGTCTCAAAGAGGAGATGCATTGTGGTTAGAATAAATTACAGTTGTGCAGGAAGAGGCTTTGATGGAGGATGTCCAAAGGAGGAGAGATATATTGAATCCACAGGATGTCATGAGACACTCCAGAGACAGACTCAAAGAGCAGTGGGAGGTCAATGGCAGGAACCAAGTTCCATGGACCTGAATACAGTGCTATAAGAAGACCAATGGCCTCCCATGAGTGGTCAAAGTCAGTGAGTACATCTACAAATGCCATATCCTACCAACCGCACCACAAGCCTCAGACACTGCTTAAATCACCACATCCCCATGACTCACTTACCAGCAATCTCCATCAATCGCAACTCGTACACAACATTCCTAGCTGCACTTTACTCTCCAACGCATATCTATGCTGCAAGCCTCATATTCACATGCCACAGCTTGCACACAATGCTAACTGTTCAACCATGCTAGCCACATCAGCCAAATGGATTGTACAACAGTCACTGACACACTTCCCTCTCTCTTGCATGACAAAGTGTCACACAACTGGAGGCAGCAGGAGATAACCGGAGGAGGAAAGATGTGCTTGCAAGTCATAACCATTAGAGGAGTTAGGAGGACTGTTGAAGAAAGTTAGGAGGACTTCTTGAAGCCAACTCCACAAGCATTTGGAAAATACTCATTCAAAATCAACTACAAAGGGGGCATAACTATAAGGTTCGGGGTGGGAAATATAGGAGGGATGACCGAGGTAGGTTCTTTACTCAGAGAGTGGTTAGGGTGTGGAATGGACTGCCTGCTGTGATAGTGGAGTCAGATACTTTAAGAACTTTCAAGCGGTTATTGGATAGGCACATGGCGCACACCAGAATGACAGGGAGTGGGATAGCTTGATCTTGGTTTTGGACAAAGCTCGGCACAACATCGAGAGCCGAAGGGCCTGTTCTGTGCTGTACTATGCTATGTTCTATCATCATAGAATTTACAGTGCAGAAGGAGACCACTCGGCCCATCAAATCCGCACTGGCTCTTGGAAAGAGCACCCTACCCAAGGTCAACACCTCCATCCTATCCCCATAACCAAGTAACCCCACCCAACATTAAAGAGCAATTTTGGTCACTAAGGACAATTTATCATGGCCAATCCACCTAACCTGCACATCTTTGAACTGTGGGAGGAAACCGGAGCACTCGGAGGAAACCCACGCATACATGGGGAGGATGTGCAGACTCCGCATAGACAGTGATCCAAGCCGGAATTGAACCTGGGACCCTGGAGCTGTGAAGCAATTGTGCTATCCACAATGTGACCGTGCTGCCCTTATTGCTCTATGTACAATGGACTGGTTACTGCCTCCAGGTGGCTGCAAAGTGTCTTTCCCACCAGGATTTGTGTTTGCAACTTTAAAACGCCCCGGGGAAGATGAAGAAAACTCTACAAAGACACAAGGAAGCTCTCCTTGAAGTGTGGCAACATTGGCATTAATGACTGAGAGGTGTTTGCTACCAGTTGTTCTAAATGGCGACAACATGTCCACCAAGCTGCATCATGCTTTAAAGATGAGGCAGAGCAACAGTAGAGAAAGAAATAAAGGAAACAAATCCCAGACACAGACCCCACTACCTCAGGAAACATCCTGCCTCATGTGCCAAAGATCTGTGGGGCAGGAATTGGTCTGTTCAGTCTCATGAAGACCCGTGGCAGAAATCTGCGACCCTGAGCAGGCGTCATCATCGAATCGAAGGACGGCTGACGATGATGACAGGAGACGCTCGGGCTGAAATCATTGAGATGCCGATATCCTCTTACCAAATCCTCCTTCTCACGTTGTCTATCCATCCCACCCCACACTCTTTTAATGTACAAACTGCATATGGTGAAAAGCTTGTACCTCTTATTGTCTTGCACCACGCCTTGCCTTTGCACCTTTTACCACTAAAATGCCCAGTAGGTACAACCTGGCCAGGCATAGGAGGAACACCAAGAAGAGAATGATAACGCTTGAAATTAAATTGTCACAAGTAGGCTTCAAATGAAGTTACTGTGAAAAGCCCCTAGTTGCCACATTCCGGCGCCTGTTTGGGGAGGCTGGTACGGTACTTGCAGCCTCGACCAAAGATTCCAACATTATCTGCATCTTGGAGGATGGCGTCATGGCAGAATCATCACACGGTGAGACACTGGGCACGAATGGGCTGCAGCCAGGTCATGGGGCAAGAATGGTGCAGGTGCCAGTTGTTAGAGTGTTAGCTAGAGTTTGCGATCCACAGTAATACGGCTGGCATCATCACGATTTGCTTGCGGTGGACATTCACTGTGCACAAACAATTCTGTGACCAGTATGGCATTGATTACGTAACATGTCTGTAGGCGGCACAGTAGCCCAGTGGTTAGCACTGCTGCTTCACAGCGCCTGGGACCCGAGTCTGACTCCCGGCTTGGGCCACTGTATGGAGTCTGAACATTCTTCCCGTGTCTGTGTGGGTTTCCTCCGGGTGCTCCACAGATCCTCAAAGACGTGCTTGTTTGGTGAATTGGACATTCTGGATTTTCCCTTGGTGTACCCGAACAGGTGCCGGAGTGTGGCGACTAGGGAATTTTCCCAGTAATTTCATTGAGATGTTAATGTAAACCTACTTGTCACACTAATAAAGATTATTACATTAAGAAAATGTTCACAGTCTTCTGTATGTCAACAGCATGTCTTTATTACTACAGTGTCCAGTACAATTTTCTGCACAAGTGTGTATCTTTATCTCAAATATTATTCAGGAGCTCTAAAGTCCTCATAGTGCCCCAGAAATGAGGTAGAGCATTCCTGTGACACGGGTTACGCAACCCCAAACAATGACCAAGCAGCTAATATTAAGCAAACCTTTAATTAGAAAGTAAACGCCCTGGCTTATTGTTATTCTTGTATATCACAAGGGCAGCACGGTGGTGCAGTGGTTAGCAATGCTGCCTCACGGCACTGAGGTCCCAGGTTCGATCCCGGCTCTGGGTCACTGGCCGTGTGGACTTTGCACATTCTCCCCGTGTTTGTGTGGGTTTCGCCCCCACAACCCAAAGATGTGCATGCAAAGATCGGCCACGCTAAATCGACCCTTAATTGGAAAAATTTAATTGGGTACTCTACATTTTTAAAAAAAAAATTCTTGGATATCATACAAGGAATATTAAAGAACGTCTCGGCTTCACCCACCTCGTTCATCCAGAAGGAACATCCCATTCCAGCATCTAGCTTTCTCTGAAAGATTCAAATACTTCCGCATCAGCTTGTAAAAGCAAATACCTGTTTTGTATTGATCAATCTCATCTAACTGTGCCTATTGACAGCTAGAACTTGCGCCCTCTTCTACACTATTGACTTGGGGGGGGGGGGGGGGAAGGCATTAGAGGACCAGGATCCCAAACCCAAGACTAAAGTCACGTTTTACGGATCAGAAGTGATTTCCACACACCTATATGCTTCGAAGACCTCATCAACCATCAGCAGGCACCTGAAAGCACTGGAGTTGTACCACCAGTGGTGCCTTCGCAAGATCCTCCAAAGCTGACAGCAAGAAATGTGGTCCAACAGCCGCATCTTCTCCTAAGACATCATACCCAGCGTCAAAGCGCTAATCACATGAAACCAGCTCCGCTGGGTAGGAAGTCATTTGTGTGCCTGATACCAGATTCCTGAAACAATTGTTCTTCTTGGAACACTTTCTGGCAGGAGACTCCTAGGAGGACAGTGAAAATGTTTTAGGGATTCCTTAAAACATCCCAGAAGAGGTCAAACATCTCTGTCAACTCGCGTGAATATCTGTCTTGTGACCCAACCAAAATGGGGAAGGCTCATTCGGAAAGGCACTGAACACCCATTTGGAGGGTTCGTCAGGAACATGCAGAGGCAAAGTCAAGGTATTGGAGAGAGCACCCAAACCTCCAAACAACCCGTCTACCCAACCTGCCAAACGCCATTTTATAGTCTTTCGGCAGCATTGGTCTTACCAACCATCTCAGAACCTGTAGCACTAGAATGGAAGAAAGTCATCCTTACTCCTGAAGGACTACCATTAACTTAAACTGGTATTCTGAATTTATATTCTCTATCCCTTTTTATCCCTCCTTTAGATCCCTCTCTTAGGGCTTAACTGCCTTCATTGGAGGTGTCTATCTGTTCTCTGATGTTAAATAAGCAAAATGGTTGCTGGAATCTGAAAAACAGAATGCTGAAAAAACTCAGCAGGTCCGGCAGCATCCGTCGGGAGAGAAAGCAGAGTTAATGTTCTCAGTCTGTTCGGCTCTTCATCAGAACTAAAGTGAGAAAGAAATGTGTAGCAGTGAGAGATTGCAACAAGTGCAGCAACCTTGAGAACAAAAGGCAGAGGCTGGGGTTGCATTGGGACAATAAATGTATGGGATTTTGAAAAACAAGTTAACAATGGATGAGAAATGTCACAGTATAAAGTTGTTGAATTCAAATGCTGAGTCCTGAGAGCTTTAACATGCCTAAGCTGAAGACGAGATACTGTTCCTCCAGTTTGCACTGGGCTTCACAGAAGCATTGCAGCAGGCCAAGGAGGAGCATATATGCATGAGAGCAAGGTGCTGAGTTAAAATGGCAAGCAACAGGAAGGGTGGGGTCATGCTTGCAGTCTGAGCGAAGGTGTTCCGCAAAGCGGTCACCGAGACCAGATTGGGAACAGCGAATACTGTCGACCAAATTGAATGAATTGCAAATGAAAGACTACTTCACCTGAAAGGAGTGTTTGGGGCCTTGCATGGTGAGGAGGGAGGAGGCAAAGGGGAGGATTTTGCACCTTCTGCGATTGCAAGGGACGATGCTGTGGGAAGGGGATGGGGAGTTGGGCGTGATGGGGGAGTGGACCAGCGTATTGCAGAAGGAGCGGTCCCAGTGGAATGTTGTCGGGGAAGATGTGTTTGGGGGTAGCATTGTGCTGGAGTTGGCGGAAATGGTGGAGGATGGCCCGTTGAACGTGGAGGCTGATGGGGTGGAAAGTGAGGGCGGGGGAGTCGCCCTATTATAGTTCTAGGAGGGAGGTCAGATAGACAGAGAAGGGCATTAGATGTGTTGCCAACTCCAGTTCACTCTTCCCATTAAAAAATAAAATTGACCCAATAGGCTCACCACTTTCAAATGCCATTCTATTGAGTTTTTTTTTGTTGGACAAATTCCTATTTTTACCAACACCAGAGTTATTGCACCGTATTTCTTCAGTTCAAGGGACAATATCATATTCAGAGGGTTTTCTGCCATTGCTACCAATGTAAGAGGTGTGTGGTTCATCCTCTGAACTTTTTGTCTGCTTCTTCCTTCTCAATCAACAGAACTTGGACTCTAGTTGGTGCTCACTCTGAAAGACCAATGCCGTTACTGAGTATTAATATGTGTGAAGCCTCAAAGCTGTGAATGCATGTAAAATCTTTGTAAAACTTATAACCCAACCACCTCCTTATTTGTTATAAACAATAGTTTTCATTATTATCAAAAGTGTTTTTACTGATCACTCTCAGCTGTCCAGTCTACTCCAAGAAGCAAATTGGTAAACAGATCTTCAGTGTTTCTGGTCCTGTGAGCTATTGATTTTATAAAAAATCTTGTAAGCTAGTTAAAGGCCAACCTGAGCTAATTTGACTGATATTTAAATGCACATATTGGGCGGGATTTTCCCGTACCCGGCGGGGAGGGGGGTCCAGGCGGGACGGAGTGGTGTGAACCTTGGCGATGGCTGAGAGGAAGTACGCCCAAATCGAGAAGGAAGGACTGGCGGTGATATTCGCAGTAAAAAAATTTCCCCAGTATCTGTACGGGCGGAAATTCACCATAGTGACGGACCATAAGCCGTTATTAGGGTTATTAAAAGAAGACAAGTCAATACCCCCGATTGCATCAGCTAGAATCCAACGCTGGGCGTTGCTACTGGCGGCATATAGATAGGTTCTGGAGCACAGATCGGGAACGCGAGTAGCACATGCAGATGCTTTGAGCAGACTTCCCCTCCCGGACACTCCGCCGCAAATACCAAAAGTAGAGGAGACAGTAATGACTCTAAATTTTTTGGACACCCTGCCAGTAGACGCACAGCATATTCGGTTGTGGACGCAAAAAGACCCAGTTTTAGCAAAGATGAAGCATTTACTGCTAACAGGGGAACTGGAAAGACCAGTGGAGCCCCAGATGCACCCATACTGGAGCAGAAGGGACCAAATAACCGTAGAAGACGGTATCCTATTATGGGGAGCCCGGGTAATCGTCCCAGCTCAGGGCCTTCAGGCAATCTTAACTGAGTTACATCACGGACACCCAGGGGTGTCTAAAATGAAGATGCTAGCTCGAAGCTACGTTTGGTGGCCAGGTTTGGAGACAGACATAGCAGCCTTGGTACGTCGGTGCCAGGAGTGCCAACAGGGGCAAAGAGTGCCACCAGCGGCGCCATTGCACCCGTGGGAATGGCCAGGCAGACCGTGGACCCACCTGCATATTGACCACGCCGGCCTTTCATGGGCTCAATGTTTTTGGTGATAGTGGACGCCCACTCCAAATGGTTGGATGTCCACCGGGTAAACACGGCAAGCCCAGCATCGACAATTGAAAAGCTCAGGGCCTCGTTTGCAACACATGGACCTCCGGAGGTATTGGTGTCTGACAACGGAACGGCATTCACAAGTGGGGAATTTGGAAAATTCCTGAAGGAAAACGGAGTCCGTCACATCAAAACGGCCCCTTACCATCCAGCGACCAACGGCCTGGCAGAGAGAGCGGTCCAGACACTTAAAGTGGGACTCAAGAAGCAGCCGGGAGCGTCAATAGACACAAAGCTCTCCCGCTGGCTGTTTGATTACAGGACCACACCGCATTCCACAACGGGCATACCGCCAGCTGAACTCTTAATGGGAAGGCGGCTGCGAACGAGGCTGAGTCTCCTTTTCCCAAATTTAACGGGGAAAGTGGAGAAACAACAGGAGGCCCAACGCAGGGGGCATGATAATAGTCGGCAGCAGAGACATTTCCAGGGGGCACCGGTTTGGGTCAAGAATTATGGGAATGGACCAACGTGGGTCAAAGGCACGGTACAGTCCCAAACAGGGCCCATATCCTATGAGGTTGCAATAGGGGGTAAGGTGCTGAAGAAACACCTAGACCAAATAAGGGCAGCGGAACCACACCTGGAGGCAGGCGAAGCAGGACCGCCTCAAGCTGGGATAGCCCAGACGGAAAGGATACCTACACCCCAGCCCCGAGCAATTTCTCCAGACCCCGTCATCCAGTCATCAGAGTCGGAGATGGACACACTCGACGAGGCCGCCCCGATACCTCTCCCCGAGGAGGAGGAAGAAAAACTTCCAAGGAGGTCATCAAGGGAAAGACGGGCACCTATAAGGTACACCCCGCCCACTTCGGAGAACGACCCGGCGGACGACACAGAGTTGACAGACCCAGACATGAGGAGCAGGAAGAAGCTCAGAGGAATGCCAGCTGGCAGGAATTCCTCGGACCTTGTGGGGGGGAGGGGTGTAATGAACTCCAATTGGCTTTATTGGTTGGCCAATTGGAGTATGAGCTCCCTCAATGATAGCTCATTGAGGGGGCCCATATAATCACCTGTGTAGGCTTTGTGAGCAGTCTTAAGTTGACTGGACTGCTAGCAGCACTGTTCGTAGCTGCTCCTGTAATATCGTTAGTGTAAATAAATATTGGTGTGTTGACGGAACTCCTGCCTCCCGTGGATTACTACAGAGATGATGCAGGGCCTGGCCAGTTCTCCAGCCAGCAGGCAAGACTCCATCACCAAGATTAAATACCACCCATTAAGTCTGTTTCTCTCTCCACAGATGCTGCCTGACCTGCTGATTATTTCAAACATTTATAGTTTATATTTCAGATTTCCGGCATCCACACTATTTTATCTTTTGTACGAAATCGTATAAGATTATTTCCCTAAAAATTGTGAAGCCCATACTTGTGGTAAGGCAATACAAAAACTATCAACAGACACAATTTATTTATAATTATTCATGTGCCTGAATGAGCTAAAACCATCTCCTGCAGTATCCTACTGTTAATTGTAATTTTGCAGATTACTGGTTTATGCACTTGGACCTTGTAACCTTAGCCTGCCCTGTGAAATAATCATGTATTTGGTTTCCACATGGATTCAAAGTATTCACGACAAGTGATCCACTTTGTCCATTAGGAAATGAAATATTTCCACAAGGTTTGGAAATCATAATGTTCTGGTTTCCAATGTTAACGAAGTATGAAGGACTCGCCTCAGTTCTATTTGATTTGGATAAAGATTCCGTGAATCACAAGAAATGAAGAAATTGAATAAAAATCTTGAGTAGAAAACTGGCAGGTCATCTAGTATTTGGGACATGAATTCTTTAAATTCATGGTCAGTTATATATTATTTATAAAGCAGCACATATACCATTGCCTCATTACCGTCGGTTAGTACTGCTGCCTCACAGCGCCAGGGACCTGGGTTCAATTCCATTTTTGGGTTGCTGCTTGTGTGGAGTTTGCACTTTCTCCAGGTGTCTGCGTGGGTTTCCTCCGGGTGCTCCGGTTTCCTCCCTCAGTCCAAAGAAGTGCAGGTTAGGTATTGAATATAATAATGACGATACTCCTCGGTTATTGTTTTGTTCGAAGTACCTTGGATTGGTACCTTATTGCTGATTGTGAATACAAATGTTATGGCACTGTAAACAAGGAGGATAATGGCATTGTGCCTACAAAGGGACTGTAGAAGTGAAGGCCGCACTGATGACACTTACTTGTAAAATAAGTTTGAGTCAGAACCATCTCATTTGAAGCGGTCTGAAAATAAGCTACTGCCTCAAGGTCATTGAATCACAAGAGTTTTTACAGCACAGGAAGAGTCTGCACTGGCCATCAAGCACACATCTACTAGAATCTCATTTTCCAGCACGTGGCATTTCAAATGCTCATTTAAATATTTAAATGTTGTGAGGGTTCCCGCCTTTACCACCCTTTCAGGCAGTGAGTTCCAGACACCCACCATCATCTGGGTGGAAATGTTTTTCCACACATCCCCTCCGAACCTCCTGCTCCTTACCTTAAATATTGAACCCTCCGCTATCTAGTAATATACATTGCCACTGGTTTTGTGGCATCTTGTGTGCATTAGAAGTGGTCCTTACATCATATATGATCCTTTGCATGTTTTGACTTTGTCGTGAGGCAGGAATGTTACTTCCATTAGCAGATTAAATGAGAATGTATTGCTACTGTTTAAGGTGATAGGGAGGGCTCAAGTTGAGTGTTTTGATCATTAAATCATACAAAGCATATAATAGCCTCTGGTATTATTACTGAGGCAATAAATATAATTTCCATTAGTAGGTACATAAATTATAGAGAATGGATGAATAAATTGTCTCCTTCTGGATTTTTCGCAAAATTTAATATTTCAGTCGGTCTAATTAAGTTATTCAGGATTTTGACAATATCGATCAAATGGATCCATCCAAATCCTTGTGATGAAAGATTCCAATTAAAAAATAGTAAGTTAGGAGTGGAAAAGGAAATTGGGCCAGAATTTTTTAAAATTATTAATCCAAAGCGTACTAGAATAAGTTATAATTAAGAAGCAGATGTGTAAATATTTCCAGAAATCGGCACACCACTAATGAACAAGCTGGGAAAATCCTCAAGGATATAGCTGCCTTACTGTGGAAGGTGGTGAAAGAACCAGTTTAGGGGAAAAACCCAGCTGACCATGTTCTTACCAATACAACAGTTGGAGTTGCATCTGTCCATGACAGTATTGACAGGAGTAACCACCACACAGTTCATGTGGAAACAAGGACAATCCCATCATCTTGTGTGGCACTACCATCTTTGACATGGTGCCTCATGGCAGACCTGTACAAAAAGTGAAGTCACACGGGATCAGAGGTGAGGTGGTAAGTGGCTTGGTCACAGATGGCAAAGGGTAGCGGTAGAAGGATGTTTTTCTGAATGGAAGGTTGTGACTAGTGGTGTTCCACATGGATCTGTGCTGGGGTCTTTGTTGTTTGTAGTGTACATAAACGATTTGGAAGAAAATGTAGCCGATCTGATTAGTAAGTTTGCGGATGACACCAAGGTTGGTGGATTGGCAGATAGTGTTGAGGATTGTCAGAAGATACAGCAGGACATAGATAGGTTGGAGACTTGGGCAGAGAAATGGCAAATGGAGTTTAATCCGGACAAATGTGAGGTAATGCATTTTGGTAGGTCTATCATAGAGGGGAAATATACCGTAAATGGCAAAATTCTTAGGAATATAGAAATTCGAGAGATCTGGGCGTGCACGTCCACAGATATTTGAAGATGGCAACACAAGTGGACAAGATAGTCAAAAAAGCATACGGAATGCTTGCCTTAATTGGACGGGGCATAGAGTATTAAAAACTGGCAAGTCATGCTCCAATTATATAGAATCTTGGTAAGGCCGCACTTGGAATATTGCGCACAATTCTGGTTCCACACTGCTAGAAGGATGTGGAGGCTTTGGCAAGGGTGCAGAGGAGGTTTACCAGGATGTTGCCTGGTCTAGAGGGTGTTAGCTATGTGGAGAGGCTGAATAGACTCGGACTATTTTCATTAGAAAGACGGAGGTTCAGGGTGACCTGATAGAGATCGACAAGATTATGAGGGGTATGGATAGAGTGGATGGGCAGGCACTCTTTCCCAGGGTGGAGCGGTCAATCACCAGGGGGCATAGGTTTAAGGTCAATGGGGCAAAGTTTAGAGATGTGCGAGGCAGATATTTTACGCAGAGGCTGGTGAGTGCTTGGAATGTGTTGCCAGGGGAGGTTGTGTCAGCAGATACATTAACAGCGTTCAAAAGGCATCTTGACAAACACATGGATAGGCTGGATTTAGAAGGATATGGCACAAGGAAGTGCTGAGGGTTTGGCAAAAGTTGGTATCATGACTGGTACAGGCTTGGAGGGCCAAGGGGCCTGTTCTTGTGCTGTATTGTTCTTTGTTCTTTGTAAATGGAATAGGCTCAGAACAGATCTTGTAGCTCAAAACTGAATATTGGGGACATGCTCTGGGCCATTATTTGTATTCCTCCACAATCTATAACCACATAGTCCAACATGTATCACACTCAACCATTACCATCAATTGAGGGGACTAACCTTCGTTCAATAAGGAGGGCCAGAAAACATGCCAGAAACTGCAACAGGCATAGTTGAAAATGGTGAAATTTCCAACACAGGATGGCATACGTGCTAAACAGTGGAAGTAGCATGCTATAAATAGAGCAAAGCAACCCCACAGACAACAGATCAGATCAAAGTTCTGTCACACCCAGTCATAAATGATGTTGGAAAATTCAATAACTGAGAAGAAGAGGCTCCATGAATATAATGCTACATAATGATGCTACAACCATCCAAAGATGTGCAGGTTAGGTAGAGTTACGGAGATAGGACGGGAGAGTGGGGCTAGGTAGGATGCTCTTTCGGAGGGTGAGTGCAAACTCGATAGGCCGAATGGCTTCCCTCTGCACTGTAGAGATTCAATGAAACACTGATAGCTACCCAGCAACATGGAAAACTACCAAATTAATGGCTATCCACAAAAAGCAGGACAAATCCAATCTGACCAGTTCCCAACTGGTCAGTCTATTCTCTCATCTGCAGAATATTGGAAAGTGTTGTCACCAGTGCTATAAAATGACACAGGTTCACTTGAGCTGCTTTGGAAGCGAAGGACAACATACCAGGCACAGAGGTGCTCACCCACGCTGACATGTCCACCATCCCCACCATATTGAGACGGTCACAACTGAGTTTAACTGATCATGTAGCCACAAGGCCTGATATTTGCTTAGCAAGGTGAATCTTCTGTGCAGAGCTTGAGTCGGGGCAGGATTCTCCCATTCCGCGGCAGATTGTCGACACCGTCGTAAACGCCGTCGCGTTTTACGAAGGCATGAACGGGCCGCTGCCAAGAGTGTTTAGGGGCCAGCACGGCATTGTAGCGGTTCGCGCTGCTCAGCTGCCGATCCCAGCGCGAACTGTGTGCCTCGGGATCCACGCATATGCAGTGGCGCCAGCGCCAACGCGCAGGACTAGAGGGGCCGGCGCGTAGGAAAAGAAGCCGGGGGCAGAGAGGCCGGCCCGCTGATCGGTGAGCCCCAATCGCGGGCCAGGCTGCATTGGAGCCCCCCTCCCGGGGTCGGAGCTCCCCTCCACCCCCACAGGCCGCCACCCGACCCTTGCACGCAGAGTTCCCACCGGCTGCGAGCAGGTGTGGATTGCGTCGGCGGGACTTATAGAACATAGAACATAGAACAGTACAGCACAGAACAGGCCCTTCGGCCCTCAATGTTGTGCCGAGCCATGATCACCCTACTCAAACCCACATATCCACCCTATACCCGTAACCCAACAACCCCCCCTTAACCTTACTTTTATTAGGACACTACGGGCAATTTAGCATGGCCAATCCACCTAACCCACACATCTTTGGACTGTGGGAGGAAACCGGAGCACCTGGAGGAAACCCACGCACACAGGGGGAGGACGTGCAGACTCCACACAGACAGTTACCCAGCCGGGAATCGAACCTGGGACCCTGGAGCTGTGAAGCATTTATGCTAACCACCATGCTACCCTGCTGCCCAATTTTACAAGGACCTCTTCACGTTCCACTTGGTCTAATGCTGCCTTGATGCTGAGGGCAGCCACTCACAAACCACTTCTGGAATTCAACTATTTTGTCTACGTTTATCTGGTAATGTTTACAATTTAACAAGCTCTGGGATAAGTGGTCCTAGTGGAACTCAAATAAGCAGAACAAGCAGAACAAGCAAATAAGCAGAACAAGCAAAAAACTTGTTTTTTTTCACGGCCTCTCGGCCCAAACCGGGTCGGAGAATCGAAGGGCCAGCCGCGTAGAGCATCCTGCGACTGGCGCTGCGCCAACCACGCCGGGGATTCTCAGGCCCGGCCCAGGGCTGGGAGAATCCTGCCCCTGGTGTGCGCTCTCATGATGTTCAAATCAGGCTTTGCAAGGACACTCTGAAGGCTGATATTGACTTGAGCCCTGGGAGAAGCTCGCCTAGGATCACTGCACAGGGCATAAACAAATAAAAGAATGATGTGGCTTCCTTAAAAAGCAAGTGCATATCAGAGAGAAAACGCAAGGAGAAGAAATCCCAAGCCAGCAACTTGTTCAAAACTCAATAATTCTGTGGAATCCTGTCCTTTTTGCAGCAAAACCTTCCGGGTGCAGATCAACCAAAACAGCTACCCACCAGAACCCTACCAAACACCCTGGATGATGAACATGACCATTTTCATCTTGAAGGACGAACAAGACTCACCAATAACCTGCTTATTTGAGTTCCACTAGGACCACTTATCCCAGAGCTTGTTACATTGTAAACATTACCAGATAAACGTAGACAAAATAGTTGAATTCTAGAAGTGGTTTGTGAGTGGCTGCCCTCAGCATCAAGGCAGCATTAGACCAAGTGGAACGTGAAGAGGTCCTTGTAAAATTGGCTTCAAATAGAATCGGGAAAAGCCCTGCGCTGTCTGGAATCATATCTACCACAGAAAAAGACAGTTGTGGAGGCCAATCGCCTCAGCCCCAGGATATCGCCACAGAATGTTCTTGGGGATATTGTCGTTGGACCAATCATCTTCAGCTGTATAAGATGCGCTAACAATTGCACACAATCACTCGAATCGGTACAAGAGAGGCTTTATTACCGTGAGATGTTATTCCTCCGGCTGCAGCTGTTGAATGGCAGCTCAGGGGAACTCATGAATATTTATACTGCTCCCTGTGGGCGGAGCTAGCCGGCAGGGGCTTACCAGTAAACCTGTAATACAGGTACTGCTGTACATCCCCTAATACAGGCACACACATATATATACAGTGGTAGATCACCACAGTATAATTGATGACCTTTCCTCCATCCGAGGGTTAAATCCTAGGGTTCACTGATAATTGCACAGTGTTCAATACTATTCACAACTACTCAGATTCTAAAGCAGCCTGTGCTCCACGCATGTAAGACCTGGACGACACTCAGGCTTGGAGCAGTGAGTGGCAAGTAATTTTGTTATCATAGAATTTACAGTGCAGTAGGAGGCCATTTGGCCCATCGAGACTGCACCAGCCTTGGAAAGAGCACCCTACACAAGCCCATACCTCCACCCTATCCCTGTAACCCCACCCAACACTAAGGGCAATTTTGGTCACTAAGGGCAATTTATCATGGCCAATCCACTTAACCTGCACAACTTTGGACTGTGGGAGGAAACCGGAGCACCCGGAGGAAACCCACGCAGACACGGGGAGAACGTGCAGACTCCGCACAGACAGTGACCCAAGCCGGGAATCGAACCTGGGACCCTGGAGCTGTGAAGCAATTGTGCTATCCACAATGCTACCGTGCTGCCCACAACTGCCAGGCAATGACCTTCTCCAATAACAGAGAATCTAACCATGTCCCCATGGCATTGAAGGGCATCAACATGCCAGTGTCCACCATCAACCACAAATAAAACCCGACCGGCCCCATAAGTACAAGGGGCAAGTCAGAGTCTGGGTATTATGCGACATGAGACCCACCTTCTAATTTAGGATTGAGCAATAATTGTTGGTCTTGTCTGTCACACCCCATAAACAAATTTTTAAAATGCTAGAGAAAGGATTGAGTGGTTATTGTGAGAATTCAAGTAGATTAAGTTGGTCTCGGTGATGGGGAGAGGGGGAGAGAAAGGATGTGTTGGGTTTATTAGGGTTTTGCTGTTTCTAATTGTGTCTTGTGTGAAAAAGGGACGAGTTCGAACCATAAGATTTATCTCATGCTTGAAGGCCCATTTCCATTAATTTTTATTTAGCACTTTACTAAGATAGTAGGTAACATAATGTGAAAACCAGTTCTTCAGTGGAGTTCTTATCAAGAGTGAGAAAGAGGCTTTGATTCTATTCCAATTAACTGTTTCTATACTTCAGATAATTGAGTGAACATAAAAACCAGGATCCAATAATTAATGTACAGTCTTTTGCCTATAGAAATATAATTTTATCAGGTTTTGGATAAATATAATTGTGGTTTATTACAAGCTTACAATATATGAAATCAAATGCAGCAAAGCAACAATGTGACTGGTTCACATACTTAGTTATCAGGTCCAGATAAGAACTTTAGCAGTGGTGGCTGCCAGTAAATCTACCATGAAGTCAGTTCTCCTTTTACGGTTGGAATTTAACTTTTTAAAAAAAAGAGAGAAAAAAACTCGATCCAACTTGAACATTGAGAAACAGTTTTCACTGTACTTAATGTTAGGCGGTTTAAACGTGATTTACAAAGTTGACCCTACAATGAAAGTTAATCAGAATTTTGCGCTTGCTGTTTGAAATTAGAATGAGGAATCCTAATTGTTTGCAGCTGCTCTTAACCTTTTGATGTTGTGGAGACAGAGATGAGGATAAACTTGTTAATAGAACAAACAAAATCCGTTTGCAGGGTTGTAAACTGCTATTGTAATAACTTCTTTTAAAGTTTAGAGTACCCAATTATTTTTTCCAAGTAAGGGCAATTTGGCATCCCCCCACCCCCACCCCCACCCCCACCCCCGCTTCTTAGGTTCTTAGCAAGTTATAGTTTGAAAGACCCTCTGTCCCAACCTCTGCCCCGGACCTGTTTCCGGAGTTATTTTCGGGGCCTTCCGGTGACCAGGCGGCAGGGATGGAGCAGGCATCTGTACCACCACCTCCCGCTGGCATGGGACCCCGGGTGGAGCCTGAGGAGATCACACCTGTCGATGATTCCGATGGCGGGATCAAGGCAGCCCCTGGGTTGGTTGGTGGGCCCGTGTCGCCTGCCGCACTCAGTGTGGTGGAGGATTCGGGCCCGGAGGGCGACTGTCCAAAGGCTGTCAGCCACCCAGTGTCGGGAACGCAGGGTACACATGAGGCTCTCTGTAGCGGGGTGTGGGGCTCAGTCGTGCCTGACACTGTGTCGCCCCCTCACCCTCTCTGGGGGGGACTCCCGGAATCTGGCACATCATAATTGAAGGTTCTTTTGTTTTTCTGCCTCCATAGATAGTTCAGGCAGTGCCCTATTTGCCCCCTCCACCAACACTCCGACTCCCTCCCTCTCCACCACCCTCCTTTCCCCTCTCTCCCCACAACCCCCCTTCCTTTCCCTTCTGTTGGTGCAGAGGCGAGGGTATCTGGTCTCTCCAGCGCAAAGTTTAGAGCTTGTACCATTTGCTTTTTTGTAGAAATGTGTTGTGAACTTTTTAATAATCAGATTATCCACCCACCCATCCCCGTACATTGGTACTGAGGGGAGGGTACCCTGTTTCTCCAACAGAAAATGATTGCACCGTTTGTCCTTGTATATATTTTTTACTGTTTTAATAAAAAGATATGGCCAATCCACCCACCCTGCACATCCTTTGGGTTGTGGGGGTGAGACCCACGCAGGAGAATATGCAAACTCTACACGGACAGTGACCTGGGGTCGGAATAGAACCCGGGTCCTCAACGCTGTGGGCAGCAGGGCTAATCACTGCACCATTATGCCGCCTTCCCTATTGTAATATCTAAAAGCTTGATTAAAGCTGTTACAGATATATCGTCCATGTTGACCAATCACATATGCATGGAAGAGAAACTGTTTCGGACCACTTTTTATCTCACTATGTTTGCTGCCAATGTTGGGATTCACATGGACAAGATATATGGGTCATCGCATATGTGACCAACCTACGTTTTCCTGACAATTTGCCAGAATTTGTGACAAGCTGATCTGCTGTGTAACGGTTTTGTTCTTCTAATCCAGAAGTAAAATACATTACTCAACATTCAATTTACAAAAGGTATCAGAGAAATCTAAGAAACATTTCTGGAAAATTCAATGCATTTTGTGATCTGAGCCTTAGTAACAAAGCTGAACTCTTGATACATCAGTTGATTTAATAAAAAAATGGAATACACCATGCCCATCAGAAAGCAAAACCTCAAAACATACTAAATAGATGCTTGACCTTTCATTGCAGTACCTATGTAGGAGCTCCCTCAGAGAATTGCAATAGGACATATCTGTTGATTGTCTTCAAAAGTGGCATCTATTTTGTGGGGGGGAAAGTACAACCCAGCTAGGCATCTGGATCAGAGCATTGAAAGAAACACAGCAGGCCAATTCTAGACTGCATCATCAATTTGACAGAATGCGTGACTTTCTCAGCATGCAACAAAACAATAAACTCTTTTAGTTAACAACCTCCTGTTGACTAAAATACCTAACTCTCTTCAATTAAGACCATATTTTGCCTTGATAATGTACGAAAGGTACACTGAGGAAACCAATAATAAAGATCATGAAAAAGTCTGGCAGGCGGAGTGGAAATGGGAATTTTCATTTCTTTTAAATTTAGAGTACCCAATTCATTTTTTCCAATGAAGGGGCAATTTAATGTGGCCAATCCCCCTTCCCTGCACATCTTTGTGTTGTGGGGGTGAAACCCACGCAAACAAGGGGAGAATGTGCAAACTCCACACAGACAGTGACCCAGAGCCGGGATTGAACCTGGGACCTCGGTGCCGTGAGACAGCAGTGCTAACCACTGTGCCACCGGGCTGCCCGGGAATGGGAATTTTCAACCTCGCCTGTATATTCCACAGTGACAGACACCTCTAGACAGTCTACGAATAAATATCTAATGTAATCCTACATTGGCAGGTTAAAGCTTAAACCCATCTGCTTATTCCAGTGTTCACAACAAATCCCTTCACTTGGCACTTTACCAAATTCTGACTGAAAATGTATCAAAAGACATCCTAGCATTTGAGGCCCAAGCATGTTTACATAAGAAAGGCAAAAGTCAACTTTCTGCTTTGGACCAAAAAAGTCTATATCGAACCTAATACTTCCCTTGTTTGTAGGACTGTTCACCAATCATAGTCTGGAGCTGTTACTTGTCCAAAAAAGGAACCAAAATCCAATAACTCCACAATACAAGAAATTTGCATGACGGCATACTCTATATGGTACTGCACTGTAGTTTGAATAACCACCAGAAAACTGGGATTGTAATTCAACAAATACATGTGTGCAGTCGCAAAAGCTTTATCTTAGTTATTCGACAATATTGGATGCTCCTTTTCATAACGTACATTAAAAAATACTTGCTTTTATACAGCAGTTTTCACAATCACAAAGCACTTTGCCGCCAGTGGAATCATAGAATTTACAGTGCAGAAGGAGGCAATTCGGCCCATCGAGTCTGCACCGGCCCTTGGAAAGAGCACCCTACCCAAGCCCACACCTCCACCCGATCCCCGTAACCTCACCTTTTTGGATACTTAAGGGCAATTTATCATGGCCAATCCACCTAACCTGCACACCTTTGGACTGTTGGAGGAAACCGGAGCACCCGGAGGAATCCCACACAGACAGGGGGAGAATGCGCAGACTCCACACAAACAGTGACCCAAGCCGAGGATCAAACCTGGGACCCTGGAACTGTGAAGCAACACAGCTAACCACTGCGCTACCGTGCTGCCCATTATAATCTCATTACGGAGATTGGCTTTCAATTCCAGATTTTATGAATTGAGTTTAAAGTCTGCCAGTTGCTGCGGTGAGATTTGAACCCATGTTCTCTGGGCATTAGCCTGGGCCTCTGGATTCGTAGTCCAGCAACATTACCACTACACCATCATCTTCTCTCCATCTGTCTCCAATGTAATGCAGGAGATGTAGAAATCAATTTACACATAGCAGGGTCGCACAAACAGTAATGTGATGATCAAATAAACGCTGTAGAGTAAAGGGTTAATGGTTATGCTAATGAAGATGTAAACATGGCATCAGGGTCAGATGACCAAAAGTCTCCAGCAGAGCAATACACTGGACAGTCTGTGCTCATAGAACCATGTGCTTACCATTATGTCTAAACACATGGGGCGGAATTTTCAGTTGCCGAACGGCAAAATCGGGAACGCCGATTGGGCGGACACTGGCTCCTGACGCTGAAATCGCTGCAGGTGGCCGTTTGACACCGGGTCGCGATGGTTCGCCCCTTCCAAATCGGCGTCACAGAGGCACATTCTGCGCACAGTCGCAACCCCGTTTAAATATCATTATCAGGCCCACCCGCGATGCTCCGCCTCCGATGGGCTGAGTTCCTGAAGGTGCGGGCCGCATGTGGTCTCAGCCATCATGAACCTGGTGTGGCGGCTGCAGTGGGCGTGCGAACAGTGTCCTGCTCCGTCATACTCTGCCAAGAGCCGTGCCGCTGGTTGGGGGGCTCCTGCCAGGGTTGGGGGGGGGAGTAGTGGGGGGTGGCCAGGAGGTGGGCTGTGGGGTTCTGGCTGGACAGTTACGCGGTTCAGCTCAACTGGCGCCACCTTTTCCGGCGCGATCGGTGCATGTGTGGTGGGTGTATGCGTACGCACAGCTTGTCAGCTCCGCGCATGTCCAGCACAGACCCTGCGATTCTCCCACCATTTTTTACCCGTTCTGCGGGTGTTTCACTTGCCACTGGTGCTAGCCCCTCACTGGTAGCGGATTCGGTGCTAGCGTGGCGCCAATTTTCCTGTCGTGGGACACCACGGATCCTCCGTTGATGTCAGCACTTAGACGCTGTGGTGAACGTATAGCTACTATTCACCATTGTATTGTATTCTGTTGATGCCCTTGTGGGCTCTGCCTGTGTCTCCGCCCCCTCGGGGGAGGTATATAAATCTGCAGCCTGTATGCGGCACTCAGGACAGAGGAGTCACAGGCAGTTCTCTGCACACTGTTCACTTCTACTAATCGTCTCGTGTGAATTGATGGTCGCATCAGATGCAGGAACGGAGAAGCTAGCCCATGCTATCTCAAGTCACCCATGCAGTAAGCAAAGCCTTATCAAAAAATGGTGACAGCACTGGACACCGCAGTTTAAGAAATTAAGACCATAGATTGTTAACCCATGGGTGAAGACCTTGGAACAGCTTGACTTCACAACAGAGAAGAACAAAAAGAAGTGTTCCTTAGTAGGGAATATCGAACCATGCATGATGTCAACAGCCATTGAATATCCAGTACCCATCCACAGTCTTTCTGACACATTGAGGGTCCACAGCGCTACACTGATGGGAGTTGTGGCGGTGATAGTTTGAAATGATTTGGACAAAGAAGTTGCATGCAATAGCTCCAAATTTGCAGACGACACTAAGTTGGGTGGCAGTGTGTGCTGTGAGGAGGATGTAAAGAGGTTGCAGGGTGACTTGGACAGGCTGGCTGAGTGGACAAATGCAATATCATGTGGGTAAATGTGAGGTTATCCACGTTGGTGGCAAAAACAGGAAGGCAGATTATTACCTGAATGGTGGCAGTTTAGGAAAAGGGAAGTGCAATGAGACCTGGGTGTTATAGTGGAACAGTCGCTGAAGGCTGGCATGCAGGTACAGCAGCCAGTGAGGAAAGCTAATGGCATGCTGCCCTTCATAACAAGAGGATTTGAGTATAGGCGTAGGGCTGTTTGCTGCAGTTATACAAGGCCTTGGTAAGGTCACACCTTGAGTATTGTGCAGTTTTGGCCTCCTTGCTATTGGGATTTGCTCTTGAGGGTGTCCAGCGAAGGTTCACCAGACTAATTCCCGGGATGGCAGGACTGACATATGAAGGAAGACTGGATCGACTGGGCTTGTACTCACTGGAGTTTAGAAGAATGAGAGGCGATCTCACAGAAACATATAAAATCCTGATGGGGCTGGACAGGATAGATGTGGGAAGAATGTTCCCGATGTTGGGGACATCGAGAACTAGGGGTCACCGCTTAAGAATAAGGGATAAGCTATTCAGGACACAGATGATGAAGAACGTCTTCTCTCAGAGAGTTGTGAACTTGTGGAATTCTGGACAACAGAAAGCTGTTGGGGGGCCAGTTTGTTGGATATATTCAAGAGGGGGCTGGACATGACCCTTGCGGCTAAAGGGATCAAGGGAGAGAAAGAGGGAATGGGATACTGAATTTTCATGATCAGCTATGATCATATTGAATGGTGGTGCAGGCTCGAAGGGCCGAATGGCCTACTCCTGCACCTATTTTCTTTGTTTCTAAAGGTACCGAACAGCTTGGGTTTACAAAAAAAACTAAAAACGCCAGGTCTGTACCTTTCATCTGCAATTGGGGCCATAGCTGATGATGTTACAGCATGACAAGGAGTCAAGGAGATCTCTGCATCCAATGAGGAAGTTATGAGGGCTTTTGATAATCACTTCAACCCTAAGAAGAATCTAGTAATTGATCAGGCGAGAGTGCAAAAAGCTAGGTGAATCTATTGATCCATCCCTTTTTTTTAAATAAACAATTTTAATGAGGTATTTTTTGGCATTGTAAACAGTAGAATTATAGAACGAGAAAACAAAAGGACTGTACAGTAAACAAAGTACAGAGTGCAATTGCTGTAGCCCGCCCCACCTAGATCTGCCTAACTGACCCCCTATACTACATTCCCCTAACCCCCCCCTGACAGCCAGGCGTCTGACTTCGGGGGCTTTAAGGCCCTCCAAGCGAGAAGTACCCGTCTCCAGGCTACCAGGGAAACAAAGGCCAAAACGTCGGCCTCTTTTTCCCCCTGGACGTCCGGGGCCTCTGAAACCCCTAAAATCACCACCTCCAGACTCATTGCCACCCTCGTATTCAGTTCTCTAGACATGACATCCTTGAATCCCTGCCAGTATCTCCTAAGTTTTGGACAAGCCCAAAACATGTGGACATGGTCTGCCGGTCCTCTCAGACACTTTACACAACTGTCCTCAACGCCGAAGAATCTGCTCATCCGGGACACTGTCATGTGGGCCCGGTGGACAACCTTAAATTGAATCAGGCTGAGCCTGGCACATGTTGTAGTCCCATTGATCCTGCTCAGCGCGTCCGCCCACCGGCCTTCCCCAATCTCCCCTCCCAACTCCTCCTCCCATTTATGCCTCAGCTTCTTGGTCTGCGTCTCCTTCACCCCCATGAGCTCCTTGTAAATATCCAAGACACTTCCCTCTCCCACCCATCCTCCAGACACTACCCTATCATGGATCCCCCTTAGTGGCAAGAGTGGAAAAGATGGCACCTGCCTGCGCAAAAAGTCCAGCACCTGAATATACCGGAATTAATTCCCCCTCGTCAACCCAAACTTGGCCTCCAGCGCTCTCAAGCTAGGGAAGCTCCCTTCCAAAAACAAATCTCCCATCCGCTCAATCCCCACCTTCCGCCGTACCCGATACCCCCCGTCGAACCTCCCGGGGGCAAACCGATGGTTGTCACATATTGGGGACCAGACCAATGCTCCCGTTGCTCCCACATGCCTCCTCCACTGTCCCCAGATCCAAACGGCCGCCACCACTACAGGACTGGTGGAGAAGTGCGCCGGTGGGAACGGCAGAGGCACCATCACCAACGCCCCCAGACTGGTACCCCTACAATTGTATAAGGTGTTAGTGCGGCCACACCTGGAGTATTGTGTTCAGTTTTGGTCTCCTTACTTGAGAAAGGACGTACTGGCGCTGGAGGGTGTGCAGAGGAGATTCACTAGGTTAATCCCAGAGCTGAAGGGGTTGGATTATGAGGAGAGGTTGAGTAGACTGGGACTGTACTCGTTGGAATTTAGAAGGATGAGGGGGGATCTTATAGAAACATTTAAAATTATGAAGGGAATAGATAGGATAGATGCGGGCAGGTTGTTTCCACTGGCGGGTGACAGCAGAACTAGGGGGCATAGCCTTAAAATAAGGGGAAGTAGATTTAGGACTGAGTTTAGGAGGAACTTCTTCACCCAAAGGGTTGTGAATCTATGGAATTCCTTGCCCAGTGAAGCAGTTGAGGCTCCTTCATTACATGTTTTTAAGGTAAAGATAGATAGTTTTTTGAAGAATAAAGGGATTAAGGGTTATGGTGTTCGGGCCGGAAAGTGGAGCTGAGTCCACAAAAGATCAGCCATGATCTAATTGAATGGCGGAGCAGGCTCGAGGGGCCAGATGGCCTACTCCTGCTCCTAGCTCTTATGTTCTTATGTTCTTATGAGGCTGCCTCAACCCGCTCCCAAGCCGACCCCCCCCTCCCCACCACCCACTTCCTTATCATGGTTATGTTAGCCGCCCAATAATAGTTGCTGAAATTCGGCAGTGCAAGCCCCCCCTCCCCCCCGGTTCCACTCGAGCATCACCCTCTTCACTCACGGGGACTTGCCCGCCCATACAAAGCCCAAAATGACCTTGCTTTCCCTCTTAAAAAAGGAACGTGGAATGACAATTGGGAGACACGGGAAGGCGAATAAGAACCTCGGGAGGACTGTCATTTTAACTGTCTGTACTCTCCCAGCTAACGACAGCTGTAGCACATCCCACTTCCGGAACTCCCCTGCATTTGATCCACCAGTCGGGACAGGTTCATTTTGTGCAGTCGACCCCAATCCCGTGCCACTTGTATTCCCAGGTACCTGAAACTGTCCCCAACTAACCGGAACGGCAGCTCCCTCAGCCGGCCCCCTTGGCCCCTCTCCTGAACGACAAACATTTCACTTTTTGTCATATTCAATTTTTACCCCGAAAACCGGCCGAATACCCCCAGGGTCACCATGATTCCATCCATCCCCGCCATTGGGTCCGAAACGTACAAGAGCAGGTCGTCTGCATACAATGAAACCTTATGCTCCACACCAGCCCCTTCCAACTCTCTGAAGCCCTCAGAGCAATTGCCAGCGGCTCCATCGCCAGCGCAAACAGCAGTGGGGAGAGGGGGCATACCTGTCTCGTCCCACGGTGCAGTCTAAAATTGTCGAAAGTCCTCCTGTTTGTCCTCACACTCGCCACCGGGGCCTGATATTGATTCATTTCTTAACGACTAGTATCGACTGGCCAACAGTTGCGGCTGCAGAGGTTTAAAGCATTGGTTTAATTTGCAACTTCATCGTGATTGTCATGCTCAACAATGTGGTGTTTGATTTTTTTTTTTGATTAGAGTACCCAATTATTGTTTTCCAATTAAGGGGCAATTTAGCGTGGCCAATTCACCTACCCTGCACATCTTTGGGTTGTGGGGGTAAAACCTGTGCAGACATGGGGAGAATGTGCAAACTCCACACAGACACTGACCCAGGGCCGTGATCGGACCCGGGTCCTCAGTACCGCAGGCAGCAGTGCTGACCACTGCGCCACTATGCCGCTCCGTGGTGTTTGACTTTGTGTGATCCAAGGAGGATTTACCCTTCGAGAGGACTGAATAGTTTGCAAGCCAGGTGGAGCTGCAATAGTAGAATGTCGGTGTACTTTGGGGAGACGTTGAGGCTCGGGGTGGGGGGGGGGATTGCTGCAGTATGTAGGTCCAAAATCAGGAGCTCTGCCCACCACACCGCGCAAAAAAGCTCACCAAAACTGTTGAAGGGGCCAAAAACCAGCATCGCTGCAAAGACTGCCCAGCAGGGGGAGCGGAATGCTTTCGCTGCGAAGCAAGCCTGGATATTTTAAACAGTTCTGCAGATGTAAAACTGAATTTAGGGGAAGAAAGCTGGAACATGCTTCTCACGATTTTGAAGTCCAGGAAATTGGAAATGGAGCATTTCAACCCGATGACTTCCTTCAGACAAATCACAGGTCTGCAGAGTTGGAAGTCCAAGGATATAGAGCCAAATTTAAACTGAACACCAGAGCTTGTCTTATCAGACAAATTGAACTGGCTGAAGAGAGTGGAAATCCAACCATCTGAACTAAAGCTATCAGAGCCAGCAGCACAGACCTCATTGTGAAGGGTCAGTTCACTACAACCCTTCGCCGTGCAGATAACAAAACTCTTCACATCTTACAGAAGCAACAATTTCACTGCTCAGCCGGGCCAGTATGTTTGGGACTTGATTTTCTATAAAAGGTTGATGAGGTAACAATAGAGGACGGTGGAGCAATGTTCGGGGATGAATTTCCAAATGTGTTCCGAGAACTGGAAAAGCCCAAGGCGGCAGCAGTAATGGAAGCCCATTCACTTTGCAGTGAGCAGGTTTTTATTTCAGAAACTCCATCCACAGGAGTAGATTGCAGATCTCTCACTTTTCTTTGAACACATCGCTAGTAGAGGTGAAAATGGAATGCGCTAAACAAGATGGTGACCATCTGCTGGAGGAGCTCCTAAATCTAGGTTGGCTCTTTTGGGCGGCGGCACGGTGGCACAGTGGTTAGCACTGGGACCCGGGTTCAATTCTGGCCTTGGGTGACTGTCTGTTTGCAGTTTGCACTTTCTCCCAGTGTCTGTGTGATTTTCCTCCAGGTGCTCCAGTTTCCTCCCACAGTCCAAAGACAGATTGGTCAAGCTAAATTGCCCCTTAGTGTCCAAGGATGTGTAGGTTAGGTTATGGGGTTATTGGGATAGGGTAGGCGAGTGGACTTTGGTGGAGTGCTCCTTCAGAGGGTAGATACAGACTCGATGGGCTGAATGGCCTTCTTCTGCATTGTGGGGATTCTATGATTCTATGAACGAATCCATCGCAGAAGCAGAAGACCTGTTGGAAGAAGAGGTCTTAGACCGTACCACACTCTTTGACTCCACCACAAATGCCGCCAAAGTCTCTGTTGTCTCTTTTGAGGACAATCATTCTTTCGTTGAAGTAGGCATAATGAGGTGAATTCAGCTACTTATTCCACTGAACCTACCAATGATATACATCAACCATTGCATTTAGGCAGCAAAAAGCTTTCCAAGGAGAATAAGATGCTTAACTCCAAATTGGATCAAATCAATAGAGGAACTTCGCGGCTTATTAAGTTCATAGAATCCCTACACTGCAGAAGGAGGCCATTCAACCCATCAAGTCTGCACCGACCCTTTGAAAGAGCACCCCATCCAACCTTTGGACACTAAGGTACAATTTAGCATATCCAATTCACCTAACCTGCTCATCTTTGGGCTGTGGGAGGACCGGAGCACCCAGAGGTAACCCATGCAGACATGAGGAGAACATGCAAACTCCATAGACACCCAAGGCGAGATCGAACCCGAGTCCCTGGCGCTGTGAGGCAGAAGTGCTATCCACTGTGCCACTGGGCTGTATAAGTTACAGCTCACACTTGAATGTCACCAGCAAATCATAGATGCACTCAAATCCTCTTTCAGTAAAGGCTCAAACTAGAGCTTCTGCAGCTTAAGGCTGCAGGAAGGATGAGTCAGCTGACCAAGGCACCATGGTTCAGCAGGCCATTCAAGGGGAGGAAGTAAATAGGCAAGTTGTAGTTGTAGGGGATTCTATTATCAGAGGGATAGATAGTATCCTTTGTGAGCAGGATCGAGGGTCCCGCATGGTATGTTGCCTGCCCGGTGCTAGGGTGCGGGACATCTCTGACCGGCTTGAAAGGATATTGGAGAGGGAGGGGGAGGATCCAGTTGTTGTGGTCCATGTCGGTACCAACAACTTAGGCAAGTCTAGGAAAGAGGACCTGTTTAGAGATTATAAAGAGTTAGGATTCAAATTAAAAAAACAGGTCCTCAAGGGTCATAATCTCCGGATTACTGCCCGAGCCACGTGCAAATTGGCATAGGGAGGCAAGAATAAGGGAAGTTAACACGTGGCTGAAAGAGTGGTGTGGGAAAGAGGGGTTCCTTTTCATGGGACACTGGCATCAGTTTTGGGACAGGGGGGACCTATACCGTTGGGATGGTCTCCACCTGAACCGAGCTGGGACCAGTGTTCTGGCGAAAAGAGTAAATAGGGTGGTCAATAGGACTTTAAACTAGAGATTGGGGGGGAAGGGAAAGTCAGGGAACCAAGAGGTGAAGGAATCAGTGGGAAGCGTAGCTGCTTAGGATTACAAAAAATCACGAAAAGACAGAGCTCAGGAGAGGTTACGATAGTCCCCATCTCACAAAATATGACACAGTGTATGGAAAGGCTCAGTAAACCAAGGTCCACCACACTAAGAAAACAAAAAGGGACAGTCAATAGGGAATTAAAGGTGCTATATTTAAATGCCCGCAGTGTACGGAACAAGGTAGATGAGCTTGTGGCCCAGATTGTGACTGGCAGGTATGATGTGGTAGGCATCACAGAGACGTGGTTGCAGGGGGTTCAGGAATGGCAGTTAAACATCCAGGGATTTACAACCTATCGAAAAGACAGAGAGGTGGGTAGAGGGGGCGGGGTTGCCTTGTTAATTAGAAATGAAATTAAATCAATAGCACTAAACGACATAGGGTCAGACAATGTGGAGTCTGTGTGGGTAGAGTTGAGGAACCACAAAGGCAAAAAAACCATAATGGGAGTTATGTACAGGCCTCCTGACAGTGGTCAGGACCAGGGGCACAAAATGCACCACGAAATAGAAAGGGCATGTCAGAAAGGCAAGGTCACAGTGATCATGGGGGACTTCAATATGCAGGTGGACTGGGTAAATAATGTTGCCAGTGGGCCCAAAGAAAGGGAATTCATTGAATGTTTACAGGATGGCTTTTTGGAACAGCTTGTGATGGAGCCCACGAGGGAACAGGCTATTCTGGACTTAGTGTTATGTAATGAGCCAGAATTGATAAAAGACCTTAAAGTAAGGGAACACTTAGGAAGCAGTGATCATAATATGGTAGAATTCAGTCTGCAATTTGAAAGAAAGAAGGTAGAATCAGATGTAAAGGTTTTACAGTTAAATAAAGGTAATTACAGGCGCATGAGGGAGGAACTGACGAAAATCGACTGGAAGCAGAGCCTAGTGGGAAAGACAGTAGAACAGCAATGGCAGGAGTTTCTGGGAGTAATTGAGGACACAGTGCAGAGGTTCATCCCAAAGAAAAGAAAGGTTATCAGAGGGAGGATTAGGCAGCCATGGCTGACAAAGGAAGTCAGGGAATGCATCAAGGCAAAAGAGAGAGCCTATAATGTGGCAAAGAGTAGTGGGAAGTCAGAAGATTGGGAAGGCTACAAAAACAAACAGAGGATAACAAAGAGAGAAATAAGGAAGGAGAGGATCAAATATGAAGGTAGGCTAGCCAGTAACATTAGGAATGATAGTAAAAGTTTCTTTAAATACATTAAAAACAAACGGGAGGCAAAAGTAGACATTGGGCCGCTCCAAAATGACGCTGGTAATCTAGTGATGGGAGACAAGGAAATAGCTGAGGAACTTAATAAGTACTTTGCGTCAGTCTTCACAGTAGAAGACATGAGTAATATCCCAACAATTCAGGAAAGTCAGGGGGCAGAGTTGAATATGGTTGCCATCATAAAGGAGAAGGTGCTAGAGAAACTAAAAGGTCTGAAAATTGATAAATCTCCGGGCCCAGATGGGCTACATCCTAGAGTTCTAAAGGAGATAGCTGAAGAAATAGTGGAGGCGTTAGTTATGATCTTTCAAAAGTCACTGGAATCAGGGAAAGTCCCAGAGGATTGGAAAATCGCTGTTGTAACCCCCCTGTTCAAGAAGGGAACAAGAAAAAAGATGGAAAATTATAGGCCAATTAGCCTAACCTCGGTTGTTGGCAAAATTCTAGAATCCATCGTTAAGGATGAGATTTCTAAATTCTTGGAAGTGCAGGGTCGGATTAGGACAAGTCAGCATGGATTTAGTAAGGGGAGGTCGTGCCTGACAAACCTGTTAGAGTTCTTTGAAGAGATAACAAATAGGTTAGACCAAGGAGAGCCAATGGATGTTATCTATCTTGACTTCCAAAAGGCCTTTGACAAGGTGCCTCACGGGAGACTGCTGAGTAAAATAAGGGCCCATGGTATTCGAGGCAAGGTACTAACATGGATTGACGATTGGCTGTCAGACAGAAGGCAGAGAGTTGGGATAAAAGGTTCTTTTTCGGAATGGCAACCGGTGACAAGTGGTGTCCCGCAGGGTTCAGTGTTGGGGCCACAGCTGTTCTCTTTATATATTAACGATCTAGATGACGGGACTGGGGGCATTCTGGCCAAGTTTGCCGATGATACAAAGATAGGTGGAGGGGCAGGTAGTATTGAGGAGGTGGGGAGGCTGCAGAAAGATTTAGACAGTTTAGGAGAATGGTCCAAGAAGTGGCTGATGAAATTCAACGTGGGCAAGTGCGAGGTCTTGCACTTTGGAAAAAAGAATAGAGGCATGGACTATTTTCTAAACGGTGACAAAATTCATAATGCTAAAGTGCAAAGGGACTTGGGAGTCCTAGTCCAGGATTCTCTAAAGGTAAACTTGCAGGTTGAGTCCGTAATTAAGAAAGCAAATGTAATGTTGTCATTTATCTCAAGAGGCTTGGAATATAAAAGCAGGGATGTACTTCTGAGGCTTTATAAAGCACTAGTTAGGCCCCATTTAGAATACTGTGAGCAATTTTGGGCCCCGTACCTCAGGAAGGACATACTGGCACTGGAGCGGGTCCAGCGCAGATTCACACGGATGATCCCAGGAATGGTAGGCCTAACATACGATGAACGTCTGAGGATCGTGGGATTATATTCATTGGAGTTTAGGAGGTTGAGGGGAGATCTAATAGAAACGTACAAGATAATGAATGGCTTGGATAGGATGGACGTAGGGAAGTTGTTTCCATTAGCAGGGGAGACTAGGACGCGGGGGCACAGCCTTAGAATAAAAGGGAGTCACTTTAGAACAGAGATGAGGAGAAATTTCTTCAGCCAGAGAGTGGTAGGTCTGTGGAATTCATTGCCACAGAGGGCGGTGGAGGTCGGGACATTGAGTGTCTTTAAGACAGAAATTGATAAATTCTTGATTTCTCGAGGAATTAAGGGCTATGGGGAGAGAGCGGGTAAATGGAGTTGAAATCAACCATGATTGAATGGTGGAGTGGACTCGATGGGCCGAATGGCCTTACTTCCACTCCTATGTCTTATGGTCTTATGGTCTTAAGAGTACTATGCAAGAACTTCATACAGATCCAGAGCAGGAGGTTTATTCCATTGTTGATGATGGTGCAAACCTACTTTCCCATGCTAACAACGCAATCCTATTGTCTAGAGCGGAGCAGTCTCATTGAAGCAAGCGTGAAAATTAGGCCAATACATACAGAAAGTGAATACCTACAGAATAGTAGGGCAGTTTCCTTTTGTTGTATCCTGCAGTCTCTTCAGGAAGGTCTTCATTCTTTTCATCTACCAGATTCATTCATTCATGTCTCGGGTATTGAATAAATCTTTGTTGCCCATTTTGAAGAGAATGATCTTTTCCTTGTCGCCACAGCAGCAGTGAATGATCCAGCTGCGAAGTTCTTCAGAGGAGATGAAAGCGATTCATTTTCTCAAGTTGGTGCTTTCACCTTTTTCCAGTGTGCAACGCAGAAGAAGATTACAGAGTGAATACCAGTTTGTTGTCTCCCTTTTTTCTCTCTTGAATCAGTTTTTCCGTGATAGGTTTTAACTGGTTTTATATTAAGGTCATCTTAAGAGTCACAGCCAACGAGCCAGCGGTCTGGGACTTTGGTTTAACATCAAATCCATTGTTGTAGTTGGCACCTTTCCAATATCACATCATTGTGGGTTTAGACAGTACAACTGGCAAGAACAGTTCCAAATACAATGCAGTTAGCTTTTCCAGCTGGGATAGCAGCAGTTATTGTTGTTTCAATTACCACAACTGGTAGTGCACAAGACAAACTTTCATCTGCTTCCATACCTATTTTTCCTGCAGCAGATTGCTAGCTTGTTACAGAGGCGTATAGTTTGAGGGGGCTCCACTTCACATCAAGCATAGCTGACAAGCGTCTCTCCATCTCTTACCGCCTGTCGGTGACGTGTTGAACGGCTTTGCAGGTTGATAATGTTACGATTCCAGTTGACGAAACTGGACGGGAAGATTCCAGAATGAAACCCTGGCTCAAAAGATCATAACTTTTACTTTTTTTCCATACGGAGGAAGAGTGACAGGACAGTTAATTAGTTTTAACAAGAACAAAACGCTTATTAAACGTGAAAAAATTGGATTATGATATAATACAGCTTTACTCCCTCCCCCCCACTTAGTTTAACAATTATACACAGATTTAAAGATTAACACAGATTACAAAATACATCTTAAACTATAATGGTCTAATTAGCACAAAAAGTCCCTTTTAAACACGCAAGATGACTGTGGTCAAATACACTCACTCTGCTCTGAACCCAAGTTAGTGTTTGTGGATTTCTTCTCTGAATCCCCCCGGATTCTGATCACATGAGTGTTCCAAAACACCACTCCCATAAACAGGTTTTGAAATCTTCTCTCACAATAATGCTTTCCTTCACAGTTTGCATTCCAAAACCAAGTCCAGGTTTTTCAAACGACACTTTTAAACAAAGCTGGCGCTACATTTTAATGGTGAATCCAGTCTCGGTTTTACAGCACCCCAAAAACTGTTCTCAGTTGGTTTAACTCTCACTTCCCAGCCTCTATTAAAATGGCATCAAACTTTTAATTTACCTCTGAAGTTTCAGCTGAATTCTCCGATCCCCCAGCTGTGTGTTACTTCCTCTTGCTTGTCAATGGGATTTCCCATTGAAGCCAGCCCATGCCTCCGGGAAATCTGCCGGCGGGAAAGTAAATCCCAATAGCCAGAGAATCCTAGGGCGGGATTCTCCGACCGCTGGCTGGGTCTGAGAATCGCCGGGGGGGCGGTATGAATCCCGCCCCGCCGCTCCGGTGCCGGTTTTCTGGCAGGGGTGGGAATCGCGCCACGCTGGTCGGGGGATGTTGGCAGTGGACCCCTGGCGATTCTCCCGTCTGCGAGCGGCCGCCTGTTTTCGGCCCGTCCCGCCACCGTGTATTACACCAGGTCTGCACCAGCATCCATCAAGAGCGGCATATGGAGTCCTCGGGGGGCGCGGGGGGATCCGGCCCCGGGGGGGTGGTGGAGAGACATGACCTGGCCCACCATCAAGGACCACCGATCTGCGGGCGGGCCTGTGCCATGGGGGCACTCTTTCCCTCCGCGCCAGTGAACACACCGAACATGCTGGCGCTCCTGCGCATGTGTCAACTCTCGCCGGCCGGCGGAGGCGCACCCTAACCACTCCAGCGCCGGCCTAGCCCCCGCAGGTGCAGAGGATTTTACACTTTCCAGGCGGCCCAATGCCGGAGCGGTTCACGCCACTCCTTGGCGCCAGTACGGCCTGCCCCGCTGGATACAGGAGAATCCCGGCCCTAGCCTTTAAATCTGGTTACAGCAATTGTCTGTTTAACTCAGAACACTTTGTTTACTTTCCTTGAATTCTTCTGAACAATACCTTGGCCTCTGTTCTCTTAGAGTATCTTAAGACAACAGAAACTTTCTGTCCCAATTCCCTGGTTATCAGGACTGTAAATGGTTCCTTGGAAGTCTACCTCTTTGCCCTTGTCCTGGCCAGCTTTTCCTGACAGAGTTGAGATATATACACTCCCCAAGGCCCTGTCTCCAACTGCAACATATCCAGCTAAAACTAAAACTTAAAGGCTTTCCTACCTGACAAAGGACTTCAGTTTTAAAGCAACCACACTACAACTAAATATTTTTCACATGGTAACTCTCTCTAAGCACAATGAAATCATAGTTGGAATTGAAACCAACCCCCTCACATGTAAACACCATTTTCCAGCATGAATCTAACTACAGGTTTTACCTTTCCAGAAACATTAAATTGAACACATTTAAAACTATACCTTATTTCTAATGTTTACCAATACAAATATAAACCCCTTAAAACTACCTTTGTTTTCCCAACAATACGCAACTTATTGGTTGCTTTATGAACGCATCATCCTTGTCCATCAAATCCTGTGTGGGACTCGAACATGGAGCTTCGGCTTCGAAGCAGGGAAGCTACCCACCATGCCACAAAACCTCTGGATAACAGTAGTGATGGGAGAATACATAACACTTACAGACTGAAAATAGAAAACCATATTAAGAAATTATAAAGTCAGAAAACTTTTTTTAAAAATCGCTTCACATTACCTTTTCATGCTCCAAGTGATATTACTTAGCAATTGGTTTTACAGTTGTTTTCAATTGATTAGACCGGAGTTTACTTCTGAAAGTAGCAGCGAGACGATTGGCACTCTGTTTTTAGTGCTCAAATCCAAAATTTGTTGTCTGAGATGCAATCATAAATTGGTTACAGCACAGAAGGAGGCCATTCAGCCTGTTGTATATGTGCCAGCCCTCTGCAAGAACAGCTCAGCTAATTTCAATCCGCTGCCTTTTCCCCATAGACTTGCGTACTTTTTTCTCTACACATAATTATCCAATACCATTTTGAAAACCATTATTGAATTTGCCTCCACTGTATTCTCGGAGTGCATTCCAGATGTGCCGCTACGCTATTAGCATTACACACGTGGCAGGTTGCTGCTTGCCTTGTCATTGAGTGCATTGAATGATGTGAAGTTACTGTGTTGATCCATTAAATACAAATTAAATTTGCTGCTGAAAGTTAAGTCAACTCAAATTATTTCAGGTCTAACACTTTTAACAGTGTGATAAGTGTTAGTTACGGCTAATCAACCTCTGGCATTCAAAATTAACTATCACAATGCCAAGACTTATTCCTTCTGGTTTTAACTGTTGATGGAAAAAATTAAAAATATAATTTTTTACTTGTAATACTTTTTATTTCTCTCTCTTTTAAACCACCCTTTCCCTACTTTTGGGCAGAATTTTTAAGAAGGAGATGAGTAACTGGGAGTCAGGAAGGTTTCTGGCTCTACAAACCCATCTTTGTTAAGGAGGCCCCCTCAGGTTATATTTTTATTCCAAGGAAGTGAGGTGGGGCAGGGTGAAATTGGCCTCTTCACTTCCAGCGGCAGATGGAGGTGGGTAGATGGTATAGCTGGCGGACTGGAGATCCTGCCTCTATTTACTGGGAGATCAGTCCACTTATAAACATGACTATCTGGCCCTCAAGCCCTTACCCCAATCCTTATCCCATCCCACCACTCTATGCCTCCTCCAACTATTCTTGTCCCCTCATACCTCATATCCCTCTCTATGTCCTCTCACATCCTCCATGCCCCAATTCCCCTCATATCTCACATGCCCCCTCCAGTCCTCTCATATCCCTCTATGTGCCCATATCTTCCATGTCCCTCCATACCCACTCTCCCAGTATCCACTATGTACAGAACCAGTGAAACATTGGCAAGTCTTGCAATCTTTGAAATGATCCTGAAACTGGCAGCATGAGCTGAGGCTTTGAGAAGATAACAAAAAACTGTACACCGTACAGCTTCTTAAAACTGTCAGTCAAGCACATCAATTCTTAGCATCAATGTTAGAAGCTTTTCTCCAAGCCACATCTCTAATTGTGTGTAAATAAACGCACAAACAATATCAAAGAAAAAAATAACTTATGAAAAGGTATTAAGGATGTGAATCAAATAAAACTCCCATTCTCACTGTCTGCTGAGCTAGCTTCATTAGTTTCATAATGAGGCCATCTGGAAAAAACATATGCCTTCTTCTGTTGATACAGTTGCCAGATAGCCTCATTGTGGATGTCTGGCTGAGCTCCAAGCATAGCTAATGCACTCAGCTCAGCACGCAATGGTTGTACAACTTGCAGTGGACAAGAGCTTTGTTTGATTGATATTTCTAATACCTTTTATATCTTATTTTTATTTTGGGGTTTATTGTTCAGTAACATAAAATTAATAATGGAGAAAAGCAACTGAAATTCATACCATGAATGACTCTGATGGATTGACAGCTTTATGAGAAGGTAAAGAGGGTCAATGTATCTTGCTTGCCCTGTTTTCTCATCTCCTCTATCCCTTGTTTCCCTTCATAGAATTCCTACAGTTCAGAACAAGGCTATTCAGCCCATCGAGTCTGCACTGACCCTCTGAAAGAACGCTTCCCCGCAGGCCCGATTCCCCGCGCTATTCCTGTCACCCCACCTAACCTGCACATCATTGGACACTAAGGGGCCACAGAATCCCTACACTGGGCCATTCAGCCCATCAAATCTGCACCAACCCTTCGAAAGAGCACCCCACACAACCTTTGGACACTAAGGTGCAATTTAGCATAGCCAATCCACCTAACTTGCACATCTTTGGACTGTGGGAGGAAACCCACATAGACTGAGTTCATGGTCTTTTGCTTTACCCTCAATAGCGAGGTACACCAGTATAGTATTCACAACTTTGACTATCTACAATTTTATACAGGCAGTCCTTGACTTTACGGTGCTTGAGTTACTACAAACTACACTTGAAGTGTTTATAAATTGACGCCCTTTTCGACGTTACAATGTTGGTTTCGACTTTACGATGCCATGCCAGCAGGTTCATACGTGCGTATTGACACACCCACCGTGTGACTAGACAGGTTGAACTAGTCTTTATTAGGTTGGAAACCAGTGTTTTATTCTGTATAGGCACAGACCTACAGACGGTCAAGGTTAAGCAGGCAACTGGCAGTGATCAATGGCTTCATTATATCCCTCATAATAATTGAGTAACTTGTGCTGAGGCGTGCAGGCGTCAACAGTCACCTCGTCTACTTGACAAGAAAGACTTGAGAGCATTTAACAACGTCGGGCGCCCAATGAGTGATTTCCAGCCTTGGTTCAGGAACCAGGGGCAAAATTCTCCGACCCCCCCGCAGGGTCGGAGAATCACCCAGGGCCGCCGAAATTCCCGCCCCTGCCGTGGCAGAAATTCTCCGTCACCCGGGAATTGGCGGGGGCAGGAAACACCACCCACCGATCGGTGAGCCCCCGCGGCGATTCTCCGGCCCGCGATCGGTTTTCAAAAACAAATTGCGTTATAATTCCAAAGACTGCTTGCAGAACAAATCCTTTAAGAAGTTATACAGGTAACTTTGAATATTACACAAAAAGTGCAAACAGAACTAGTACTTGCACATCTTTGGTGCTGACACTTCTGGGGAGTGTGATGATTTTTCTAGTAAGCAGTATTGTGAGAAGATCAGACATCAAAATTGAAAAAAGGCTTGATTGGAAAGAAGCAGTGGACTTCTCTTTGTATCACAATTTTTAATTTGGAACTCCTTCCTCCACGAACAGACTGTTCATCCTCCAATATCCCAGTAACTCTAAACAAACGCCATCCTGAGCAGCTGATGGCAACCAACTCTTTTCAGTGTAATATAAACAGCCTCATCTCTTGTGGATCCCCTCACTCGTCCCCCTCAACATGAACTTAATCTTCTCCAAGTACAGGAACTCCATCAAGTCCCCCAGCCACACTGGGACACAGGGCGGAGATGCTGACTCCCTCCCTATAGAACCTGCCTGTGAGTAATCAGCGAGGCAAAGGCTAAAACATCTGCCCCGCTCCCGCCTGGGCTCCAAATCCACATGCAGGATCGTTGACATGCTGCTGAAAAATGACATCCAAAATTTATCCAACTTTAGGCAGGACCAGAACATAGGTACGTGATTCGCTGGACCCCTCCCGCACCGTTCACAAGTGTCATCCACCCCCTCAAGCAACCGGCTCATCCTTGACTTATTCAGGTACACTCTGTACCATCTACAGCTGTATCAACCCCAGTCTCATTCAAGAGGTTGAGACATTCACCCTCCGCAGCACCTCACATCACAACCCCTCCTCCAGCGCCAACCCCAGCTCCTCCTCCCACTTAACAATAACTCCCTCCAACAAGAGCTTGGGCAGGATTCTCCGACCCCCTGCCGGGTCGGAGAATCGCTGGGGGGCCGCGTGAATCCCGCTCCTGCCGGCCGCAGAATTCACCGGCGCTGGAGAATTGGCAGGGGCGGGAATCACTCCGCGTCGGTCGGCGGCCGCTTGCAGCGGCCCCCCCGGGGATTCTCCGGCGCGCGATGGGCTGTAGTCCAGCTTGTAATATGCAGGTCCCGCCAGCGTAAATTGGACTAGGTCCTTTACCGGCGGGACCTGGTGGCGCGGGAGGGCTCAGGGGTCCTCGGGGGGGACACGGGGCGATCTGGTCCTGGGAGAGGCGTGGGGCGATCTGGCCCTGGGGGTGCCCCCACGGTGGCCTGGTCTGCAATCGGGGCCCACCGATCCGCGGGCGGGCGTGTGCCTTGGGGGCACCTTTCCTAAGCGCCGGCCGTGTCAGCCTCCACGATGGCCGATGTGTAGGTGAACTGCCCCCTGCGCATGCGCTGGGATGACGTCAACAGCCGCTGATGCTTCCGCGCATGCGCAGACCCGCGCCAAAGGCCTTCCACGCCGGCCTGCGGGGCGCAAACCACTCCGGCACCAGCCTAGCCCCTGAAGGTGCGGAGGATCCCACACCTTTGGGACGGCCCGACGCCGGAGTGGTTCATGCCACTCCGTCCCTCCGGGACCCCCCGGCCCGCCGGGTACGTAAGAATCCTGCCCCTTATCTTCTGTGTACCCGAACAGGCGCCAGAATGTGGCATCTAGGGACTTTTCACAGTAACTTCAATGCCGTGTTAATGTAAGCCTACATGTGACAATACAGATTATTATTATTGTATCCTCTTCCAAAATCCTGCCACAGATTGCTGAGATGACCCCCTCCTCCCAGTCCCATCACCAACAACACCCCCTCCAACAATGAGGCGGGCAATGCCAGCAGGAAAGTCAGGAAAACCTTCTTTGCAAAATCCTACACCTGCATATACCTAAAGGCCTCCCCCCGCAGAATTCCAAACTTCTACGCCACCTCCTCCAAACTTGCAAACCCAGCCTTCTAGATATACGTCCTTTATTGATTCCCTTGGATTGGCATTAGCTTCGATCCTGCCCCCTAACCTAAAGTGCTGCCGAAATTGCCTCCATATCCATCGCTGGACTGCCCAAATATTTCCCTGGGGCAAACGGGAGCAGCACCATTGCCAGCGCCCGCAACATTGACCTCCTACAAGAGCCTGCCTCCATCTTCACCCACAAAGCTTCAGGCTCTCTACTCTAACACCTTCTCAGCGTTCACTGCCCAATAATAATACAACCAGTTTGGAAGGGCCAGACCCCCAGGCTGCAGCCCTCTCTGAAGCACAGTCTTCCGAATCCTTGCTACCGTACCTGCCCAGACAAAAGACAAAATCAACCGTTTACCCCCATAATGATGCTTTTGGCAAAAAGACCGGAAGGCACTGAAATAAAAATAAAAACCATGGCAAAATATTCATCTTTGCTCCCTGAACCTGGCCTGCCAATGATAGCGGAAGGCTGTCCCATCTCAACAAATCCGCCTTGACTCGACCTACCAGGCTCGTGAAATTAAGCTTACAATGCCCGGCCCAATCGCGAGCCACCTGCACCCTCAAGTACGTAACGTGGGTTGTCGCCACCCGAAACTGCAACCCCCCCGCCCAAGCTAGCTCCAGAAAAGCACTTACTCTTTTCCAAATTCAGCTTAGAAACGAAAAAGGCCCCGAATCTCCTGAGCAGCCCCATCATATTCCCACCGTGGAACCTGGGTGGGAGATGTACAACAATAAATCAATGGCATACAAAGACACTCTGTGCTCCACACCCCCCTCACTATCCCCCTCCACTTATCCGACTACCTCAGCGCAATGGTCAAAGGCTCTATCACCAGTGCAAACGGGAGGGGGGGGATTTGGGGCACCCGTTCCTCGTTCCCCTATGTAACTGAAAATATCCAAAATTCACCTCATTCGTGCACGCATTTGCCTTTGGTTCCCCGTGTAACAATTTAACTCACCCCACAAACTTAGGCCCAATCCTGAACCTCTCCAACACCGGAACCAAGTAACTCCACTCTACACGGTCAAATGCCTCCTCCCTGTCAAACGCCACCAGCACCTCCGGCTTACTCCCTTCTGACAGAGAGAGCACCACGTTTAAGAAACGCCACACATTCAAAGACAACTGTCTACCCTTACAAACCCTGTCTGATCCTCCCCAATCACCTGCGGGAGGCACTCTTCCAACTCAAGTGCCAACACCTTGGCAAGAATCTTGGTATCCACGTTTAGCAGAGATATTGGCCTATACGATCCACACTCCACCGGGTCCTTATCCTTTTTTAGCTGCAGCAAAATGGATGCCTGTCCCGACGCCTCTGGGAATGCCCCGTTAGCCACCGCATCCTCAAACATCTCCAACATCAGCTCCAGCCTATCCAAAAGCTTTTTATAAAACTCCACCGGGAACCCATCCAGCCCTGGTGCCTGACCCATTTGCATCATCCCTATCGCCGCCAGAACCTCCTTAATCCCCACTAGCTCCTCCAGCTAAGCCCACTCCTCTCCTCTTCTCCTACAACAGGAAATCCCTCTCCGACTTGTCCCCCAGGAGCTCCGACCTGTACAATGTTTTATAAAACTCCTCATGCCTCCTTCACCTGCTCCGGCCCCACCACCAACTCCCCTGCCCCATCCCGGATCTGAACAATCTCTCGCATGGCCCTTCCGCCGGAGCTGGCCCACCAACAAGCAACTGGCCTTCTCCCCATACTCCTATACTATCCCCTTTGTCCGCCTCAACTGCTGTACCGCTTTCCCTGTAGACAAATGCTCAAACCACGGCAGCAATTCCTTTCTACTCACTGGAGATTCCGGACTGGAATCATCCACATACTTCCCATCCACTTCCAAGATTTCCTCTACCAGCCGCTGCCGCTCCTCTCTTGTCTACCGATCCACCTGAGCCTTATACGAGATGATCTCACCCCTCACCACTGCCTTCAGTGCCTCCGAAACCACTGACGGTGAGAGCTCCCCATTCCTATTGAACCCCACATAGTCATCAATCACCTTTCCCATCTTTACACGAAAATTTGGATCCGCCAGCAGCCCCACATCCAACCTCCACACCGGCCTCTGTGCCGACATCCTCTCCAGGACCACAAAATAATAATAATCTTTATTGTCACAAGTAGGCTTACATTAACACTGCAATGAAGTTACTGTGAAAATCCCCTAGTCACCACATTCTGGCGCCTGTTCAAGTACACAGAGGGAGAATTCAGAATGTCCAAATTACCTAACAGCATGTCTTTCGGGACTTGTGGGAGGAAACCGGAGCACCCGGAGGAAACCCATGCAGACACGGGGAGAGCGTGCAGACCCCACACATTCCACACACAGTGACCCAAGCCGTGAATCGAACCTGGGACCCTGGCGCTGTGAGGCAACAGTGCTTACCACTCTGCTGACGGACATCCACCAAGTGCAGAGCATAATCCAAAATAACATTTGCTGAGTGTTCTGCTTTCCTCACCCCCGACAACAATGACTTCCCCATAATAAAGAAGTTAATCCTTGAGTACAGATTACGCACTGGCGAAAAGAATGAATTCTCCCGACCCCCTGGTTGTAACAAACGCCATGGATCCACTCCCCCATCTCCTTAATAAATGCAACCAACAGTTTCACCCCCACCGTGAAGGGGTCAGCGAGTGAGATGTCGACCGAGCCACCTTCGGATATTTAAGTCCCCACCCAAAATTAACTGATGCATATCCAAATTTGGTATGGCAGCCACCATCCTCTTCATAATCCCTACATCATCCCAATTCGGGGCATCCACACTAATCAACACCACCAACCTCACCTCCAAAGCACCCGTTACTATAACGTACCTGCCCCCCTGGTCTGCCACCACCATCTCCACCTGAAACTTCACTCTTACCCATCAGTATCCTTACACCCCCCCCCCCCCCCCCTCCCCCCTCCCCTGCTATGGAAGACTGAGTGGAACACCTGATTCACCCCACCCTTCTGAAGCCTCACCTGGTCCTTCAACCTCAAGTGGGTCTCCTGCAACAGCACCACGTCAGCTCTCAACCTCTTCAAATGCAAGAAAACTCTCGCTCGCTTCACTGGTCCACCCAACCCCCGCACCCTCCACAGTACCATTCGGATGGGGGGTCTCCCACCCTCCTCCTGTGAGTCATGTTCACCGCCCCTGGCCCTGTCCAGCGAGCAGTACCCAACCCTGCCCCTAGTCACCATTAACCAGCTACCTCCCCAACTCAGAAACCACCAACCACTTCCTCTCAAAACCAGTCTCTCTGCATACTCCCCCCCCCCCCCCCCCGCACCATTCACACTTCCCAGGCCCATTGAAACCTGTCCACATAGGCTCTAATGGCTATGGCCCCTCCCCCATCTTGGTCCCTTTCACTAGCAACTTGTGTTGGTTAGCGAAGTGGCCCCTGTCTGAGGCCCCTCCCCTCACATGCCCAATACTGAAAAATCAACATTGAAGCCACCCCCCCCCCCCCCCCCCCCCACTCCCAGGCCTTCGGAAAAGCCTAACATAACAGACGCCCAAACTCAGCACCTTCTCCTTCATCTGGTACCTATGAAAACAGACTATCACAGCTCTTGACGGTTCATTCGCCTTTGGCTTCAGGCGGAGCGACTGATGAGCCCTGTCCAACTCAAAGAGGGAGGCGTCCTCCTCCTACCCCCCCCCCCCCCCCCCCAACTTAGCAAGCATCTCCAAAAAGTATTCCATTGTCTCGCAATCCGCAGATTCCGCCACCGTGATCCGTTGTCCAGGTCCTCCTCTTTGGCTCTCAGGTTTTTGTTGCTCACCACCACCCTCCGTAGCTCCTCATGCATCGAGGTGTGCCGCGACAATGCCTTTTCCACCCACTTCAACACCTCTCCTTGCTCCTGCGCCGCCGTGGACATCTTTCCAAGCGTCTCCATTATCGGGATCAGCATATCGTCCACCAACTGTTTCAGCGGGGCTATCATCTCCTTCCCATGCCACTCAAAATGTTTGGTGAACTGCGGTTCAAACTCCAGCACCATCACCTCAGCCAGCTCGTTCATCGTAGTGGGCACAGCCCCACCCAGCGAGCTTGCTCCTGCCAATTTTCCATCAACAGAACTCTGCATCGAGCTCAGAGGTGGTCTGTCGCTCACTCTTTTTAGTCCTAGATTTGCCGTTGGGTTTTCAACACCCTTTAGTTACCACAACTTTTCTGCAGATCAATCATATGAAATTTCCCCCTAAATCTGGTTGAAAAGCGCCAAAAGACAAAAGCTCTAGCAGCAGCCACCCGACGTGCGACCTCCACCTACATGTTGTCACCAGAAGTCCCAGTTCTGGACTTTCATGTGTTCCTGCCCTCATGTGGGATGAGATACAGGCTTTAAAACCAAGCAGTGTGAAACGTTTCTGGCACATCCTTTCTAAGAGCATCGCACTCTAAATTCTAAAGTACGAATTAAGTTAAAATGCCAATTATAAAGTCTACCATCATTGAGAGCTTATTTAGACTCAAAATGATGTCCACTCAAATGTTCTTGAGCTCATGTTAATCTATTAATGTGGGTATATTTTGGTTTTTATTCTAATCACATGAGACCATTTTATAGATGTGCACCTTTCAGTGGTAGCTGATTCCATTAGTTTAAACTTCAAAGAGCAACTTTGTTTTCAATAAAAATTTGGTGATTTAGTGTGACTCACGAAAGCTATAATTTAGTGTTTTTCTTTAAGCAGTTTTCATTCCCATTTATATTTCCACATCTATATTTCAGAAAATAAATTCTATGCTCCTCTGTATCCATGCTACAGGGATAGAAGTTTGAATAATCTGCACTGTAATTTATTTGTCCAATTAAAAAGGACATTGACTGATTTCTATTTTATTTAAGGAACGCTTATTAATTGGAACTTCTTGAAATTATAGAGTAACTTTGGAAAAGAAAACATATTTGAAATTATATTAAATGGTTACCTGGGAACCGAGCACATTGGAGCATATCAGTGTGTTGTGGAGTGTTCTTAATTGAAGTCAAATTGGGTGTCCTGCTTGATGGGGTAAGTTCCTGATTTTAGGATAAGTTGCCTGGAGGTGCTAAGCACCTCCCACAAAGGAAGGGAAGAAAAAAGATGTTTGCACAGCTACTTGGAGCCAACAGAAGCATCTCACTGATAAATCCCTTAAATTAACTCCCCTGTTTACTGCTTTCTATGCATGTTACCCTCTTACCGTGATGTTACCAGGCAACTTTACAACAACTGGAAAATTGTATGGAACTCAGCTAAACTCATCATCTAGCTCGTCTCTTGTCAGTTAGTGAATGCTTTGTTATCACACAGTCCCCTGTAACCTATATGGGAGCCATGACTGCCTAACTGAAATCCACAGAAACAAACAACCATTATGGTCAAAGCCTCGGCATGTCACTAAATGCACCTGCGGAGGCCAATAATGTTTGTTGGAAGTAATGGGGATTAATAGAGATAACCGCTGACATGAGATTCAAATAAATAGAAAGCCCCCATTAGCTATGGGAAATTCTTTTAAGTTGGAATTTCCTCTTCATGAAGTCTTTAATTAAGTTGGATTTACTTGTCAATCATGGGACCCAACTTCTTAGGCACCTATTCTGGCTGAACACATATCATTGGTCTTGGCACCAGAATCATAAATGTCATTACCACATGGATTGAACTTGGTTAGCTTAACTGTTCATCCTCTTCTTCAATCATTTAGAAAGGATATATTCAGTGATTTTTAAATGTCCTTCAAGAAAATGTGTTATTTCAGCATGGTGGTGCAGTGGTTAGCACTGCTGCCTCACGGCACCAAGGTCCCAGGTTTGATCCCGGCTCTGGGTCACTGTCCGTGTGGAGTTTGAACATTCTCCCCGGGTTTCGGCTCCACGACCCAAAGATGTGCAGGGTAGGTGGATTGAACACTTAATTGGAAAAAACGAATTGGGTACTCTAAATTTATTTTAAAAATTAAAATGTCTTAATCTTCAGAATTGGGAAGGAGGTTACCTTGTGATATTTTGCAACACTTGGGCACATCTTAATGATGAGTTTAGTGCTCAAGTGGCACCTAATTTAGGCAGGGTTTTCTGTTATACTTTGTTGCAGGTGGTGGTGTAGTGGTATTGTCACTGGACTAGTAATCCAGAGATCCAGGGTAATGCTCTGGGGGGTCAGGGTTTCGATCCCACCACGAAAGATGGTGGAATTTGAATTCATTGAAAAAGTTGAGAATTCAAAGTCTAATGATGACAGTGAAAAACCATTGTCGACTGTTGTAAAACCCCATCTGGTTCATTGAGGGCAAAGGAAATCTGCCATCCTTACCTGGCCTGGCTTACATGTGACTCCAGACCCACAGCAATGTGATTGCCTCTTAACTGCCGTCTGACATGGCCTTGCAAGCCACTCAGTTTAAGTGCAATTGGGGATGGGCAATGCTGGTCCAACCAGCGATGCTCATATCCAGTGAAAGAATTTTAAAAAGGCCATAACTCAATTTTTCACTTACTGGCACTTTCTTCACTCCTTCTTTCATCTGTGACAAACTCAATCAGTTAAGGCCTGACTTCCTCTTCTGTTGTTCTGAGAACTACGTATCGTTTTTCATGAGGTCATCAACGTTAAATCTACTGGACAGAATTTTCCCAAAATTGCCCAGAGGTCAGGCGAGAAAAGCCGTGTGAAATTCGCTGGTTTCACAGCTGTTTTTTCCAGCTAGATCAAACGGCGCTCTGCACTTTCAAAGTGCTAGCGAAGATCACACAGCCAGCTGGAGGGTTGGGGGGTGTGCAAAACTGGGATCGCAAAGTGAATTTGAAGGACCCCGCCTCGGGATCACCAGCAAACAAGAGGAAACACTCCAAACTCTCCAACACAGAGAGAGCCAACCTCCCCACATGCCACTCAATGGTCAGATCATGCCCCCCCCCCCCCAATACCACACAGGCATCGGAATTACCCTCCCCTCCATCCTCACCGGCAACCTCCTTACCTTTCACTCAATGGTCAGGTCCCCCCCCCACACACACACACACCACACAGGCGTCAGAGTGACCCTCCCCTCCATCCTCACTGGCAACATCCTTACCCACTACTCAATGGTCGGGTCCTCACCCCCCATCCTCACTGGCAAACCCCTCACCCACTACTCAATGGTCGCCCCCCCCCCCTCCTCCCACCCTCCCCACACACACACACATACACACACACCACACAGACATCTGAGTGACCCTTCCCTCCATCCTCACTGGCAACCTCACCACCCATCGCTCAATGGTCGGGTCCCCCCCCCCCCCCCCCCCCCCCCCCCCCCCCCACACCCACACCCACGATCCACACAGGCATCAAAGTGACCCTCCCCATCCTCCTTGCTGGCATCAGGGCAACTCCCCCAACCCACCCAAACATAATGCAAACTACAGCATTTCGTATTTGGAGAGAGTGCTCTCAAGGTCACAGAGAAACTATTTGACTGTTTCCTTTCTTTGAGGTTATGGTACATCAATTTACACCATATTTTTCTGTGGATAGAAATGTTATTTAATTTGTAAATCTTTTCCTTTCTAGATGTCAACAGAATGAAACATATTAATGCTCAAGGTTTTTATTTGCTCCTCTTAGCAACTGAACTTTTAAATAAATCCATTACTGAGCACCATAATGGGCAAATAGGGACTGGAATGCATTGCTCTCTGTTCCACTGTAGTTGATGAAGACCTGCCCACCAAAGTAAATATTCATTCGACTCGAGCTATGACAACCAAATGGAATAAGCAGCTATGTGGATTAATCTGTTAGTCCTTAGTAAGCAATACTTTCCTAGCGACAGCTCAAGATGAAAAATGTTTGTAGCTTTTGTGCTTCAAACTTATCTCAAAGTTATTTATGGTACACTTCAGTACCATTTGTTTGACTGTGGAAATGAGGGAACGAGAGTAATGCAAGTTTGCCTACTTTTAGTCGGGTATCCCTCAATCTCTCGCATGTGAAACTTCTGATTTTAATTTTCCTTAATTTATCCTTTGACCCAGAGTTGTGGGGTGGGGGAGGTTGTGATTTTTGTGCATTCATTCCCCTAATTACTCAATCCCTTCTCAGCTGTACAAAAATAACTGAGATGCAAACCTACAATATGGGCGGCATCCAGTGGCCCCGCTGCACCCGAAAAGCAGCACGGCCATGGCACAGCGTGACCGCTAAAAGCCGGGGGACCCTGGCCATGGCACAGCGTGGCCGCTAAAACCGGGGGACCCTGGCCATGGCACAGCGTGGCCGCTAAAACCGGGGGACCCTGGCCATGGCACAGCGTGGCCGCTAAAACCGGGGGACCCTGGCCATGGCACAGCGTGGCCGCTAAAAGCCGGGGGACCCTGGCCATGGCACAGCGTGGCCGCTAAATGCCGGGGGACCCTGGCCATGGCACAGCGTGACCGCTAAAAGCCGGGGGACCCTGGCCATGGCACAGTGTGGCCGCTAAAACCGGGGGACCCTGGCCATGGCACAGCGTGGCCGCTAAAACCGGGGGATCCTGGCCGTGGCACAGCGTGAGCGCTAAAAGCCGGGGGACCCTGGCCATGGCACAGTGTGACCGCTAAAACCGGGGGACCCTGGCCATGGCACAGCGTGGCCGCTAAAACCGGGGGACCCTGGCCATGGCACAGCGTGAGCGCTAAAACCGGGGGATCCTGGCCGTGGCACAGTGTGACCGCTAAAACCGGGGGACCCTGGCCATGGCACAGCGTGAGCGCTAAAACCGGGGGACCCTGGCCATGGCACAGCGTGACCGCTAAAAGCCTGGGGACCCTGGCCATGGCACAGCGTGGCCGCTAAAACCGGGGGACCCTGGCCATGGCACAGCGTGGCCGCTAAAAGCCGGGGGACCCTGGCCATGGCACAGCGTGACCGCTAAAAGCCTGGGGACCCTGGCCATGGCACAGCGTGGCCGCTAAAACCGGGGGACCCTGGCCATGGCACAGCGTGGCCGCTAAAAGCCGGGGGACCCTGGCCATGGCACAGCGTGGCCGCTAAAAGCCGGGGGACCCTGGCCATGGCACAGCGTGGCCGCTAAAAGCCGGGGGACCCTGGCCATGGCACAGCGTGGCCGCTAAAAGCCGGGGGACCCTGCTCCAAGGATCTACCTGGCTCACAACGCCTCGCGAGATCGTTGTTGCAATGTAAATCCTACCCATTGTGGGATATATAACTATATGGATGGCGTGGGTGACACCGCAGCGGCAGCCCTCACGGTGCTGGTGGTGGCCCAGGTGACCAGACGCTGGAGAAGACAGCAGCAGCTTCCCCGCAGGCTGGAGGTGACACTCATGTACAGGGGCCACTGCATATCCAGCAGACCGAGCCACCTATCAGGCCAGGGAGAGACCCAGAGGGGGCGTCCAGTGATGGCCCAAGGTGTACAGGCATTGTTGGTCATTCGAGGAGATGCCAGACAGCACGCAGGGCGCTCTGCCTTAACAAGGAGATGCTGCGGCACCTGTGCCATGTCCTCTCAAACTTGGCAGCCTGTGGAGGAGGAGGATACCCGCTCCTGCTGGCCATGAAGGTCACCACAGCCCTGAACCTTTATGCCATCGGTTCATTCCAGGGCTCGAGCAGGGACTTGTGTGTCATCTCACAACCTACAGCCCACAAATGGAGCTGGAGCTGTGAGGTCACAGATGCCCTGCGTTCCCGGGTAGCTGACTTCAAGCTGGACCAAGCTCCTCTAGATGTCCGGGCGACAGGATTCTCCAACATCGCTGGGATGCCCTAAGTCCAGGGGATAATAGATGGCACGCATGTCACGTTGCATGCAATGGGGCATCAGGGAGCACACTTAACTGGAAGGGTTCCATTCCCTGAATGTTCAACTCGTGTCCGACCCCCACCCCTGATTGATGCACATGTGTGCAGGCTTCCCAGGGAGTGTGCGCGACAACTACACCCTGGGACACTTGGAAATCTTCGCGAACCACCTCAGCATAACACATTGAGGGATAAGGTGTTCCTGCTTAGATCCTGGCTGAGGACACCAGTACGAAGGCTGGAGACTGACTTTGAGGCATGATATAACGAGGCCCATGTTGCTGTCATTGAGCGGTGCATCGGACTGCTCAATGTGGTTCTGATGCTTGCACTGCTCTGGTGGAGCCCAGCAGTACACCCAACAGAGGTCTACTGCGTTGTGGTAGTCTGCTGTGTCCACCACAATGTGACACAGCAGCAGGGCGACGTGCTGGAGGAGGAGGGGCACGCGGCCTCATCTGAGGAGGGGGACGAGCCTGGAAAGACCCGCAGGAGCAGCCGAGGAAGGAGGACATGCGGCATAAGGGCCTGGCAGGCTCGGAGGGCCAGGGAGGCCCTCATCCTCGTCCGCTTCTCATAGACAGGGCTTTGTCCATCACCTCACACACTCTCCCCCCAAGTTCCTCTCGATCACCCCCGCTCTGCCGCGCATTTGGATCCTCCCAGGGTCTGTGTATCATGACTCCAGGGTGATGGGCCTGTGTTGGAATTGTCAGCATTATATAATGCAGGAGAGTAATGATGACCCGCTGTGAAGTAAGCTCTGGTGCTCTTCGGTCCATGCCGTAGTCTGAGTCCTGCCTTTCTGCTGATTAATGCGGGCACACCTGTCACCTGCACATGGTATGCATTGGAGGCTCCTAATCTAGCGCCACTGTGCCCAGGGGGCAGGGGGTGAGGAGGAGTAAAGGGCAATAGGCAGTGGGGATGCAGTCCGGCCCACCATGCGGAATAATGTGACAGCGGCTTCACGTGTAATAGTTGTGAAAATTCTAAATCCTAACTGTTCCTAGCTACCGATGGTGCCACTCCCACCACCTCCCCAGTGCCCACTCAGATTCTCAATTTTCTTAAGCTTCCGTGCTGTGCCGCTACATCTAGGTGTGTCCCCAGGATACACATCAGAGGAGGAGGCAGCCTGCTGCGTTTCGTGCCCCGTGCCCTTTGATGCCCCTGGTGAGTGTCCTCTGGAGGGCCTGGGGCCGGAGGGCCCCGGTCGCCTTAGGGGTGACACTGGCGTTGCTGTGCCACCCTGTTCTGCCTGCTGACCTTGAGATGTGCTGGGATAAGGAGGGGGCACTCGGAAAAACTGGAGACCGCCGTTGTCTCCCTGGTGGAAGGCTCCGGGTCGACAACCGGCACTCCCTCCTCCCTAATGATGCCTGTGGAGCTCTGATGGACTCCATGGGACAGATTGGCATCTGGAGTGTGCTCCAGAGGCCCCCGCGTCATCCGGCCCTGCCGACCCTGGTAGTTCCCCATTATCTGCACCATGGTGTCGACGCTCCCGGCGATGCTCCTCAGTAACTGGGACTTGTTTTGCAGTACCTCGGCAATATTCACCTGCATCAGGGACACGTTCCCTCAGCGACTGGGACATGCTGTCGAGGCCCTCAGCTATGGCCGTCACTGACTGAGTCACGCCTTGGACACCACCACTTATGGCGTTGACCTTGTGCTCCAGGCTTTCCACTGCGATCGCCAAACAAGCAGTGTGGGCCTCGGTGCCATACATTGTTGGCGCCATCCCTTCCGCCTGCAGTCGTTGGGATTCCTCCAATCGACTATGCACTTGCTGGAGCGTCGCTGACATCCTCTCCTGAATCTCACGGCCGTGTCTTGCATCTGCATCGGTTCTGGGATAACCTCCTCCAGAGACTTGTCATTTGACCGGGACCCAGCTGAATCCTGGGATCCAGCAGACCTCCGACTGCTGACTCTATTGGATGTTACTGCCTCCGCCTGATGTGTATTAGCCACTGTGTGCTGCTCACCAGACTGTGCCCATAAACCTATCCACTATTGTCGCCCACCGAGGTGTGTGTCTCTGCGCTCTCGGCAGGTGGGGATGACAGCAGTGACACATTGATGGTGGCATCCTCTGAGCTCTCCTCCCAGGTGTTCCCTTGGAAGACAGGGAGGGTGTGACCGCAGATTGCCTGGCCCCATCAGATGGAGATCCTGCGAGAGAATGGTCATGTAGTCAGTGAGAGGGAAGGATACTTTTGTCAGGCAGGAACAGCTCACTTGAGACAGTTCATCTGGGTGAAGGGGCAGTGGATCCTCGCCTCTGTGGCGCAGGCCAGGCACGCTGTTGGTGACTGTCCTACCCTCGGTTAACTCCGTGATCTCCAGTGCCCTTTCCTCATAGAGGGTGAGGATTCTGATGTCCGGCATTCCATCGCCCGTCTGGGCCCTTTCCCGCCTGTTATGTGCTAACTCCTCTTGCGGGGACAAAGAGAGGGCGTCGTGAGCCGCATGCTTGGTGCATGATGGGGGTCTATGGCAGGTGGCATGTGGGCGCTGCTGCTGTGCATGGCTGGGTTGTGCTAGTGGGTGTCAGTGTGTGCTGCGGCACAGTGAGGCATTATGTTGTGTGTGTGTGTGGGAGGTTCCAGCCACCAACTTGTGCGGGGGGGGGGGGGGGGGGGGGGGGGCGGTGAAGGGGGGGAGGGGGAGAGCGGGTGGGTGGTGGGGATAGGTCAGGAGTGTGGCAGGCAGGACCAATACCAGAGGGCCGGTATCAACTTACTCTTGTGGCCAATTGAGGTCGTTGGTCTTCACCCTGCACTAGACCTAGGTCCTCCTGACCATGTTGCCCAAACTGACAGCCACTGCCTCCCAGGAGCCATTGGCTGCTCTGTGGCTGGTCCTCCGAACCCCTTGGGGAAACAGGGTGTCCCGTCTCGCCTCCACGGCATCCAGCAGCCTGGCCAGGTCGGCATTCCTGAAGCATGGAGCAGAGCTACATGGTGGCATGACTGTGTGCTGACTGGAGTGTGTTTGGAGGGAGTGGTTTAGAAGTTGCTCCCTGTTGTTAGTGGGAAACAGCTGGGCATGGTGCAGGTGAATCAACTGGCAGGACAGCAATTTCTGCCGTAAAGCCCGTGGAGGATCATTTCCGGCACTGATTGCCGATTGATATGGACCGCGGTCTTCCAAGGTTGACCATCGAGAATCACCCGGGAAGTCATTTCTAGCTCAAAAGGGACTAACGTCATTTGACTCTTGACAATCCGTCTGTTAACTCTCAAATGAGCTGGTTGTCTTGCAACGTCATACCACCTGGTTTTACACTCACAATGCATTTGGAGCAATTCAACATGAGAGACGTAAAATGTAGCTGTTGCCAAGGGTCAGCTGAGACTGGTTAAAAGGGAGCACTTTCTGAGATTGAAGAGTGTGGACATGAGCTGCGAAGACTGTATCGAGAATCTTTTGGAGGCTTTTTTAACTCTGTCTCCACAAAGTTGGAATTGCTTCTCACTGCTTCTAGGAATCCAATCGGAAGTTTTGAACTTTGAGTCCCATTTCACTATTCTCTAAGGTGTTTTTGAGTTGTCAGGTACATATGTAGTTGTGTCACCAAGCTACCTTTATCAGTAATACTTTTCATTAAATGTGAAATAGGACTGCAGACTTGTCATAAGGATGATAAGGCATTGCATTATATTCTTGAATTAAACCCAAGACAAATAACATTATCCCCAATTCCTAAAGCAGTATTATCCACTGCTCAGAAGTGAAAATCCATTCTTTCTTTCACGAAACTCATGCATCTTGGGATGAAAAGGAGCAGTCTTGCTTATTATAGTGTTTTCAGCAGTCTGTGGGCATTTCAGATAAATTATACAGACGCTCATGAAGTGAGCTTTTAGCAAATTGATTCCAATCCAAAATAAGTACTGAAATGAGATACTCAAGTATGGTAAGCATATGCCCCATCAAGTTGTGGGACCAATCTACTGATTTAAGGAGTTAAAGGCACTTCAGACAATTATACAGCAGTGAGTGCCCTGATATATTACCACACAGTAACATCGGAAAATCCAATATATAAAGCATTTTAACGTTGCACTGAAAATAAAACATCCAGTCAGCAAAATTGCTACTATCATAGCTGTACACCTAAATGAGGTAAACATTTGCCCTCGCTGAGCAGGAATGACATCAATGGAGCTTATCAGAAGTTGACATAAAAGCAGAATGATGACCTTTACTGAACAGGACATTTTTGTCACTGTGTAGAAGGCCGTGTCCAGGATGATTTGGTACCATTCCTTGAACCTATACATAAGAACATAAGAATTAGGAGCTGGAGTAGGCCATCTGGCCCCTCGAGCCTGCTCCGCCATTCAATGAGATCATGGCTGATCTTTTGTGGACTCGGCTCCACTTTCCGGCCCGAACACCATAACCCTTAATCCCTTTATTCTTCAAAAAACGATCTAACTTTGCCTTAAAAACATGTAATGAAGAAGCCTCAACTGCTTCACTGGGCAAGGAATTCCATAGATTCACAACCCTTTGGGTGAAGAAGTTCCTCCTAAACTCAGTCCTAAATCTACTTCCCCTTATTTTGTGGCTATGTCCCCTAGTTCTGCTTTCGCCCGCCAGTGGAAACAACCTGCCCGCATTTATCCTATCTATTCCCTTCATAATTTTAAATGTTTCTATAAGATCCCCCCTCATCCTTCTAAATTCCAATGAGTACAGTCCCAGTCTACTCAACCTCTCCTCATAATCCAACCCCTTCAGCTCTGGGATTAACCTAGTGAATCTCCTCTGCACGCCCTCCAGTGCCAGTATGTCCTTTCTCAAGTAAGGAGACCAAAACTGAACACAATACTCCAGGTGTGGCCTCACTAACACCGTATACAATTGCAACATAACCTCCCTAGTCTTAAACTCCATCCCTCTAGCAATGAAGGACAAAATTCCATTTGCCTTCTTAATCACCTGTTGAACCTGTAAACCAACTTTTTGCGACTCATGCACTAGCACACCCAGGTCTCTCTGCACAGCGGCATGCTTTAATATTTTATCGTTTAAATAATAATCCCGTTTGCTGTTATTCCTACCAAAATGGATAACCTCACATTTGTCAACATTGTATTCCATCTGCCAGACCTTAGCCCATTCACTTAACCTATCCAAATCCCTCTGCAGACTTCCAGTATCCTCTGCACTTTTCGCTTTACCACTCATCTTAGTGTCATCTGCAAACTTGGACATATTGCCCTTGGTCCCCAACTCCAAATCATCTATGTAAATTGTGAACAATTGTGGGCCCAACACGGATCCCTGAGGGACACCATTAGCTACTGATTGCCAACCAGAGAAACACCCATTAACCCCCACTCTTTGCTTTCTATTAATTAACCAATCCTCTATCCATGCTACTACTTTACCCTTAACGCCATGCATCTTTATCTTATGCAGCAACCTTTTGTGTGGCACCTTGTCAAAGGCTTTCTGGAAATCCAGATATACCACATACATTGGCTCCCCGTTATCTACTGCACTGGTAATGTCCTCAAAAAATTCCACTAAATTAGTTAGGCATGACCTGCCCTTTATGAACCCATGCTGCGTCTGCCCAATGGGACAATTTCTATCCAGATGCCTCGCTATTTCTTCCTTGATGATAGATTCCAGCACCTTCCCTACTACCGAAGTTAAGCTCACTGGCCTATAATTTCCTGCTCTCTGCCTACCTCCTTTTTTAAACAGTGGTGTCACGTTTGCTCATTTCCAATCCACCGGGACCACCCCAGAGTCTAGTGAATTTTGGTAAATCATCATTAGTGCATCTGCAATTTCCCTAGCCATTTCTTTTAGCACTCTGGGATGCATTCCATCAGGGCCAGGAGACTTATCTATCTTTAGCCCCATTAGCTTGCCCATCACTACCTCCTTAGTGATAACAATCCTCTCAAGGTCCTCACCTGCCATAGCCTCATTTCTATCAGTCACTGACATTTTATTTGTGTCTTCCACTGTGAAGACCGACCCAAAAAACCTGTTCAGTTCCTCAGCCATTTCAGTTCATACACTGAACTAGAGCAGGGGGGATATGAAGGTCAGAGTGCGTGGGGGATGGCAGCGGGGAGATTGCCTGGTGACAGAACATTGATATTCGAACATGATCCTCAAAAATAATAACAGAATGTGGAGTGAAGTCAGAAAGATATTTCATATGTCATTTTTGAAGGTGTTATTGACCAGGTTAATTAATGTATTAAAATGCATATCAAGAGGATTGCATAATTAATTAGGAGTTTATTTTGTGCCGCAAGTGGTAGCAGTCCTGCCTCTGAGCCAAGATGGATATGGTCCGAGTCCGCGTTGGCCACAGAAGAACCAGCCACGAGTGAAGTTGAGTTATCATGTATCCCGCCCAAGATCTTTGTTACTTTTCTGATTAATCTTTTTGTGGCGGGTAGAGGGATTGCTCACATTTGTTTAAGTCTGTCCTTAGTTGTCCTTGGAGTAGTATAAACTCACTTCTTGTAAGCTTAGTGGCCTTTGATCCAAAGGTAGTCCATTCATCCTTAACTGAAGAATTCTTCATGGTTCATTCTCCAAACTGTTTCAGCCATTGAAATTGACTCTTCTAAAGAAAGTTTATGTTTTCTTCCTACATTTGGATGCACTATTCCTGAAGACTGAATAGTTGATACTGACAGAGACATGTGTGCAAAACGTGCCTGTTGCTCAACATATGGCCATTCCAAGGTACCAAAATTAACAGCTGAATGACTGGGAAAAGCGACATATTAGAATGTCTAAATTATGTCCACAGAGGGATTGCAGTGGATCTGTATTAAGGTTTCAATTGTCTCGTATCCAGTGGTACTCACATGATGTTACTAATGAGACTATGATTAGTTTCCTAAGCTTAAATATACCTCAATAGTAAATACAGATATCTGTGCAGATGTAGGTGTATTTTATAAATATAAAGATAAATAATGCAGAAAATACAGTAATTAAAGCATGCATTCATTTAGTGCCGTTTAAGTTTAAAAGAAAAATCACAAAGTGCTCCATGAATGAAGCCATTTCATCATGTTTTACAGGTTGTTTTTGCATGTTATCAAAATAATCCTGAAGTTTTAGAATGTTATTAAGGTATGATATTCCGACATGATATTCTGTCCCTGCTGACGCCCAATGTGACTGTGCCTCAGAAATATTTTTTTATAAATGTTTTTATTCAGTTTTCATATTTTATATTGAACAAATTACAAATTGTTAGGAGAGAAAAAGAACAAAAAAAAAAAAAAACAAACAAGCACGCAAAAATTAACATACATATTTACAGGTAAGCATCTTCGTAGTGGTAACTGCGCCCGCCCCCCCCCTCAACATGTTTATTTAGTTTGGTTTTGGGCCTTAGCTAGCCATCGAACCCCCGTACCGAACCTGTAGCCCCCCCCCCCCCCCCCTCCCGCCACCTTCCCCCGACTATTCTTCCTCTTGTACATTGGCCACAAATAGGTCCCGGAACAGTTGCATGAATGGCTCCCACGTTCTGTGGAAGCCGTCGTCCGACCCTCGGATGGCAAATTTGATTTTCTCCATTTGGAGAGATTCCGAGAGGTCGGACAGCCAGTCCGCAGCTCTGGGCGGTGCTGCTGACCGCCAGCCAAACAGGATTCTACGGCGGGCGATCAGGGAGGCAAAGGCAAGGGCGTCCGCCCTCCTCCCCAGGAATAGATCTGGCTGTTCTGAAACCCCGAAGACCGCCACTATCGGGCATGGCTCCACCCTCACTCCCACCACTTTGGACATAACCTCGAAGAAGGCTGTCCAGTACTCCACGAGTCTGGGGCAAGACCAGAACATGTGGGCGTGGTTGGCCGGGCCTCTTTGGCACCGTTCACATCTGTCTTCCACCTCCGGGAAGAACCTACTCATACGGGTTCTTGTTAAGTGGGCTCTATGTACCACTTTTAGTTGCGTCAGGCTGAGCCTTGCGCACGTGGAGGTGGAGTTGACCCTATGCAGTGCTTCGCTCCAGAGTCCCCACCCTATCTCCATCCCCAGGTCGTCCTCCCATTTCCTCCTTGTTGCGTCCAGTACGGTGTCGTCCCTATCTACCAGTCGGTCATACATGTCACTACAGTTCCCTTTCTCTAGGATACTTGCGTCCAGTAGGTCTTCCAGTAGTGTCTGTCGTGGCGGTTGTGGGTACGTCCTTGTCTATGCCTCAGAAATATGACTACCTCCCAACATTCATACAATAGACCACAACTTCCAGACTGCTTCACTCAAATATATGTATTTAAATATGCATTATATTGAAATATTACTATGAATATTTCCCAATGCACGTGGGGGAAACGGGATGAATCACATTATGGCACAAAGTTGCTTCTGTTCCATTGAAACATCATATACTATTGGATATGAAATACTATTAGATATGAAATACAGTCAGCATATTTTAATGAAGTATAGCATGACTTTTTCCATTCTTCACTGAAAGTGTGTTTGCCAATGAATATACTCATGGCTGAATTTGCAACTGTGAAAGTTGATATAATTACCTCAAGTGCACACTTAAAATAAAGAGAATCAATAATCAGTGAGCTGACTGTCATGTGGGTGTATTTTTCAAGCTTCTGACTCAGTCTGGAGTCGTGGTGTGTATATATAATACAGGAAGTTGTGGCAGATTGAGGCTGTGTTGCATTTTACTTTTTTTAAATTGCCCCGAAGTTAGCAATTTATTTTCAGATGCGCAACAGGATGGAGAATGCAGAAAGCAGATTGTTACTGTTGCAAGTTTAATGGAAGTACTGATTTGTGATGTATTGGGAACATGTCCCAACTAATCAGCGGGATTAATGCCATACAAATGAGTGTAGTTTTAAAAAAAGCCCTAATCCTGTAAAAGAACTAGTCTAGAGGTAAATACTGGAAATTGTAACAGAGTTGCGGCAGTCCCTGGTCATTGCTGCAGGAGGACCCCAAGACACAATGGGCGCGATTCTCCAAAAGGGAACAAAGCCCCCTAGTGAGCATGTTTCGCTGCGTGTTTCTCGGCACGCGGATATTCAACGCGACTCGCATTGTCTAAGAAGCCTGAATGGGGAATGAGCCAAGGTCACACATAGCCCCGTTTTATACAGTGGGGTGCTCCACGCGCCGGAACTCCCCACTGTAGTGAGACATTTTTAAATGGCGTCCCAATCTTCAAGGCCCCCCGAAATGATCCCCGACCTCTCACCCCCCCCCCCCCCCCACCCCTACCTGCCCCCCCAGCTTGAACACAGTAATTGGCTGGGTTGGATTTGTCCTGTTTTTTGTGTATGGGACACACATGGGCAATTTTCCACATTGTTACGTAGGTGCCAGCGTTGTCGCTGTACTGGAACAAGTTGGATAGGGGTGCGGCCAGTTCAGGAGCACAAGTCTTCGATACAATTGCCGGAATATGCTCAGGTCCCATAGCTGTTGCAGTATCCAGTGCCTTTAGCCGTTTCTTGACATCACGTGGACTGAATCATATTGGCTGAAGACTGACACCTGTGATGCTGGGGACCCCTGGAGGAGACAGAGACAGATCATCAACTCGGCATTTATGGCTAAGGTTTGTTGCGAATGCTTAAGCCTTATCTTTTGCACAGATGTGCTGGGCTCCTCTATCATTGAAGATGGGGATGTTTGTGGGAACACCATCAATCATCGCCCGCAGAGGATCAACTCCAACCCCCCCCCCCCCCCCCCCCCCCCCCCCCCTCCCCAGCCAAACCAGGCAAGCATCAGGGTCACCCGAGCCTGCCCTCCCTCTGCCAGCAATGTGACAACCCCCCCAACATATAAGGAAACACCCCTATGGAGCTCCAAAGAATGCCCATTCCTGGCACTACCCGGGGGCTATAATCACCTCCCCCATTCCCCCTAGTGTGGTCAACATGACAAAATCTGGAGTGATTCCCGCCAGTGTGATGTCTCGCTGGTGGGATGGGGGAACACATCAAATGCTACCGGAAGGAACAGCATTGAGCCGTATAATGATATTTAACTACATTTAACTCCATGTAAATCAGGTTTGTGCCCTTTCTGGGCACGAACCAAAGTTCCCTAGATTTGGGGAAGGTTTCATTAGATTAGAAGATAGCAAACATAACTTCTTTATTCAAAAGGGATGGAGACAGAAAGCAGGAAACTATAGGCCAATTATCCTAACATCTGTCATAGGGAAATGTCAGAAATGACCATTAAAGATGTGAAAATTTCAAGGCAATCGGGCACAATAAACATTCTGTTATGAAAGGGAAATCCTGTTTAAGTGATTTATTGGAGTTATTTGAAGGAGTCACGTGCTCTGGATATACTTGGATTTCCAGAAGGCGTTTGATATGATGCCAGGTCAAAGGTTATTGCAGAAAATAAAGGTTCATGGTGTAGGGGGTATCATATTGGCCTGGATTGAAGATTGGCTGACTAACAGGAAAAGAGTTGGCATGAATGGGTCTATTTCTGGTTGGCAGGATGGTGTGCCACTGGGAACAGTGCTAGGGCCTCAATGTTTTAACTTGGATGAAGGGACCGCAGGTCTGGTTGCTAAATTTGCTGAAGACGTAAAGATAGGTAGGGAAGTAAACTGTGAAGAGGATATGAGGAGGCTACCAAGGGACATGGATAGGTTAAGTGAGTGGGCAAAAATCTGGCAGATGGAATATAATGTGGGCTAATGTGACATTGTGCATTTCGGCAGGAAGAATAAAAAATAAATTTATTACCTAAATGGTGAGAGATTGCTGAGCTCTGAGGTGCAGAGGGATCTGGGTGTCCTAGTGCATGAATCACAAAAGGCTGACGTACAGGTCCAGCCTATTAATAGGTAAGTTAATAGTGTGTGAACATTTATTGTGAGGGAGAACTTATTACAAAACTAGACAGGTTATGCTTCAGTTGAGCAGGGCATTGGTGAGACCACATCTGGAGTGCTGTGTGCAGCATTGGTCTCCTTATGTAAGGAAAGAGGTAAATGTGTTTGAAGCAGTTCAGAGAAAGTTTACTAGAACAATACCTGAATGAGCGCGTTGTCTTGTGAGGAAAAGCTGGAGAGGTTAGCTTTGTATCCACTAGAGTTCAGAACAGTAAGAAGCAATTTGATCTAAACCTTAATAAGATTCTGAGAGGTATTGACAATGTGGATGTGGAGGGTGTAATGTTCTTGTTGGATTGCCTGATTTATTACAAGAACACTTGTAGTTAAAGCTATAAATGATGTATTAACATTAACTGTGGGTAAACTATATACACGATAACGGATGAATAGAAGTAAAATCATGTCAAGCAACCTCTCTCTTCAACTTCCTCCAGCCAGCCTGAGGTCAGCTGACAAACTTTCACTTATATACTAGTGAGACTCCTTGTGGTCAGTTGGCGAATTACAACATAACCATGATATCACGACAGAGAGGATGGGTGCGATTTAATGAAACGTGCCAGGAAACACCCCGCTATCAATCGAGACTCTGTTCCTTAATTTCTGGCATTGACAAGCTCAGCTCATCGGTGCAGGAAGAGATCAGGGGTGCCATTTTTAAAATGCCGTCCTGATCTCTCGTCCCCACAACACCCCAACTTATTTGTTAGGGGATTCTCGAACCACTCCTCATCCCACCTCATGGGGGCACAGGCACCCGGGGGCTCGATACCTGGCACAGGCACCCTGGCAGTGCTCATGCCAGCATGGCAGTACTACCCCAATACCCTGGCAGCAGCAGGGTGGCACTGGCAGGGTGCCTGGGTGGCAGTGCCAAGATGCCAGGTTGGCAGTGCCAACATGCTTGGGTGGCAGCAGGAGTGTCAGGGTACCACCTTGCCCAGAGCCCGACCACCCGGAGGCCGCCGATGGCCTGGAATTCGCCCAGGTTCTGCTGCCTGTGATCCACGAGGTCTCCCAGGCATGAGGTTAATTCCCGGGCTTTCGGATAATCTGCCGATTACATATTTAAGGAAGCGTAATTGCTCAGCAAGGGCGAAATCCAGATTGCGATGTCTCATTAGATCTGGCGAGAGGCCTCTCGTGAGATTTGGCCCTGGGGGCCCCCGGGCGTGACGCAGCCATTCGATCGCGCCTGCTGTTTCCTCTTGTCAGAGAATGTAGAACTAGGGGTCACTTTTTAAAAATAAAGGGTTGCTCATTTACGAGATGAGGAGAAATGTTTCTCTCAGAGGGTCGTGGGTTTCTGGAACTCTCTTCCTCAAAAAGCAGTGGAAGCACAATCTTGAATATTTTTAAGCCGGAGCTAGATATTTTCTTGATTAACAAAGGATAAAAAGGGCAGCACGGTGGCGCAGTGGGTTAGCCCTGCTGCCTCACGGCGCTGAGGTCCCAGGTTCGATCCCGGCTCTGAGTCACTGTCTGTGTGGAGTTTGCACATTCTCCCCGTGTCTGCGTGGGTTTCACCCCCACAACCCAAAGATGTGCAGAGTAGGTGGATTGGCCTCGATAAATTGCCTCTTAATTGGAAAAAATGAATTGAGTACTCTAAATTTATATTAAAAAACAAGGGATAAGAGATTATCATGAGATATATAAGAATGTGAGGTTCAGGTTAATATCAGATCTGTCATGATCTTATTGAATGGCGAAACACACTCAAGGATCCAAGTGGCCTACTCCTCCTCATTTGCATGTTTGTAAATTCAAAAGATCTTTGGAAATTAAGGGATATGGGGATGCTGCAGGAAGGTGGAGTTAAAATAGATTTGCCATGACGTTGTTGAATGGCAGAGCAGGCTCTAAGGGCCAAATGGCCGACTCCAGTTCCTATTTCTTGGGCTGGATTCTCCGTTTCTGCGGCTAAGTGTCGGCTCGAACAGAGAATCCGCGGGAGGTTTACGTGAAAACAATCGGCGCGAACCTCTCAACTATTCGGGTTCTGGTGAGGGGCTAGCACCTGGGCCGACCGCACCTCGCGGGCATAAGCGGCTGGAGAATGGCCGGGACCCAGGCTGCGCATGCGCACGGCTGATGACCTACAGCGGTCGCGCTGCACAACATGGCACCGGCGGTGCGAGGACCCAACCTGCCATCTGCGACCCCATAGCCCTCCGCTGGGCAACCCCCACCAGTCCTCCCAGCCCTTGCAGAAGCCCCCTCCCCCGGGCTGGCGGCAGAGATCCCTGCCGAGTGTGGCAGCGCTGTACACCGTGTGACCACATGTCGCCCCCGCCGTCGGGAACTCGGTCCATCGGGGACAGCGCATGGCCAGTGGACTGGCCGATGAGGCGCCAACAGCATTGCAACTGCATATGGCAGCATGTCACGATGACGCCATTTCGGAGGGGCGAGCATGGCTGACCGGCATCAAACCAGCGCCGGCCACGATTTCGGCATCGGAGCCCATTCTCCGCCCGATCATCGAACACGATTTTGGCATCGGGCAACGGAGAATCCCGCCCATTATGTTTTATCCAACAATCATAGAATCATAAACCATAGAATTTACAGTGCAGAAGGAGGCTATTCGGTGCATCGAGTCTATAATGGTCCCGGAAAGATCACCCTACCTAAGCCCACACCTCCACCCTAACCCATAATCCAGCAACCCCACCTAACTTTGGGACACTACGGGGCAATTTAGCGTGAACAATCCACCTAATCTGCACGTATTTGGACTGTAGGAGGAAACCCACGCAGACACGAGGGGATTGTGCAGATTCCGCACAGACAGTGATCCAAGCTGGGAATGTAACCCGGGTCCCTGGCGCTGTGAAGCAACAGTGCTAACCACTGTGCTACCGTGCCGTCCCTTTGGATACATCCATCGCTGCCGTGTCTGCACTCCACAGACTGCAGTGCAACAAGTTGCCAAGTCTTTTAGCAGCATCACCCAAGCCTGTAGCTTGAGCACCTAGAAGGGCCAGAGCAGGAGTTGCTTGGGAACATTGGGAACACTATACCTCCAAGTCACACACTAAGCTGACTTGGATGTTTATTGCTGTTCCTTTTGTCGTTCAGTCAAAACCCCGGAACTCTCTACATTACAGTTTTATGGGAGCTGGATTGCAGCAGTTCAAGAAGAAACGCTGCGACCTTCTCATGAGCAATTAGAGATAGGCATGCCATGTCACAATCAATTAATGGGCGGCACGGAAGCACAGTGGTTAGCACAATTCCTTCACAGCTCCAGGGTCCCAGCTTTGATTCCCGGCTTGGGAATCCCGTCTGTGCGGAATCTGCACGTTCTCCCTGTGTCTGCGTGGGTTTCCTCCAGGTGCTCCAGTTTCCTCCCACAGTCCAAAGATGTTCAGGTTAGCTGGATTGGCCTGTCTTAGTGTCCAAAAAGGTTGGGTGGGGTTGCTGGGTTATGGGGATGGGGTGGAGATGTGGGCTTGGGTAAGGTGCTCTTTACAAGGGCCGGTGCAGTCTAGATGGGCCGAATGGCCTCCTTCTGCATTGTAAATTCTATGATTCAATGGAGTAAATAAAAGCCAAGTGATAATTTACAACGTGTTCATCCAGACACCAGGTTGGGGGGGAACTAGGGGTGGGATTCTCCGAGCCCCGCGCCTGGCCGGAGGATCGCCGCAACCGCTCCACGCCGGCCCAACGCCGTCAGGCGATTCTCCGAGGGGCGGCCTTGATGGGCCCAACAGAAATGGCAGAGTCCCGCCAGCACCGTCCACAGCTGCTCGCAACCGGCGGGAACTCTGCGCGCAGGGTCTGTGGGGGGGGGGGGGGGGGGGGGGGGTGTGCTCCTTCACCGGAAAAACCTCCGATGGGGTCTGGCCTCTCCAGCCCCAGCCCTATTTTCCGGCCCCTGAACCCCCGCGCCATGTTGCGTCAGGGCCGGTGCGTTGAGGAAGTCCCCAGCGCATGCGCGGGTTGGCACGCCGCCACTGCCCCTTGTGGGGGCCAGAATCGGTAGTGCCCGCGCCCGTCACGACGGCGTTCACGACGGCGCCGGCACTCTGCCTCCATTTCGGAGAATCCCGTCCTAGGTATTTTCAGTTGCAGTAAAAGCCATGCTGTGATTATAACATTTGTAATCATTGAAGACCTCCTGCATATCAATAATTAATGTTCATAAAGACAAGCAGAATTACTTTTTAAAAACAGGGTTTTTAAAAATTAAAATCTGGGCTCTTATTTCATGTAACACACTTCTTTAACAAATTGTTATTGTCCTGAATGTGAAGTGCATAATATCAATTGCATTTCACTAGTCAACCAAGTTGTTCATGTGATTGTAAAGCACCAACAGTTTATTTAAATATGACAAAATGAAAATAATGTGGCTGCTGGAAATCTAATTTAAATAGGACCGTCCTTTCTTAAATCCACAATGTGTCTCTTTTTAACAAGTTATGATTTTACAAATATTCTGTCACCAGGACCCTCAAGATCATTTCAAATACTTTCTCCAAATCTGAATTGTCCACTGGACAAAATTGTGAATCTGGTCAAATACAACAACACGGTTTTTTAAAAAAAAAGTCAGCTACTGATTTGTTTGTAGATCCACAAACATAAAATCATAGAAAATACAGCAGAGAAGGACGCCATTTGCTCTCACCCGCCTCTTCAGCTGTGGCATCACAGGGAATCTATTCCCAGCACTCTCCCTGAGGAGTAGGTTATCATTTTATTACAGCATTATGCTGCAAAAATAGCTGTCTTCTGCTGTACCATGTAAAATGGATAAAGCAAATGCTCAGGATAATCAAATGTGTAAGCTGTCATGGCTACCATTTTAAATGTGTGCATCATAAACGGATGATAAACACGGAAGGAATTTATTAAAGATGGTTTCAGTGAATGAACAGCTGTCACATTAATGAAACGTGCAAGAATAGTCACATGGTTCAGAGCTTTACGCCTCACAAGCTGGTCATAATGTGCAGGATTCTGGCACGAAGACTTCAGGCATGCTCGTGTCTGCTGTACTGTAAAGCGTTATATTGATTTTTTAAAAAATGCTTTTTAATTCCATATTTATGGCTCGGTCACTTCTAAGTATAGTCGGCATGTATTCCTGCTGATTGTTTTTTTTGGCTTCTTCAGAAGGATTTACTTACCCTTTATATTAGGCCATGTATCTAACTGAAGAATTCAGGTAGGAATCCTGCTGTGTCAATGCTTTATTTTTTATTGGGCTGCTGAGGGATGTTTGATGTTTTTGATGTCTTTGATGTTTTACACAAATCAAGCAGAATGTCAGATTTTTTTTTCATTTACATCTGAAGTTGATGAGCTGAATTGAAACCTCAGGTGATGTGATGGATGAGAATTGATTCCATGTGGAATATCTGATTCATTGCAGCAAGTAGGTTCATACAAGTATTTCAGATCTGGGGGGAAAGAATCTTTACATGTGGCGGCGCCAAGAAAATGGGAAAAGTTCATTAATTAGAGATAAACTGGTCTATCTTCTGAGAGAGTGGGGGGGGGGGGGGGGCGCAGTGATAAATGGATTCTTGCCTCAACGCTGCGACATACTGTATGTTTGAATTCAATCCAGATAGTGTTGAGTACAGTTGTGTGGAGTTGTCAGTTGTGGAATACATGTTGACACAACGACATTATCATGTTACAAGAGCAACTCTTTGCACGTTACGGACCTGCTGCAAATTGGCACTGCAAACTATAAGAAAGCAAATTCAGACAAACATCTGAAGATGAACACCAGGACTTGATATTTGATTTGTAGCAACCCGTAGAGAGGACATTTTTATCTTTGAGGAAAATAGTCTTTCCCATCAGTTTAAACAAATCATTCCATTTACCGGTACTTATTAAATATACTTCTCTAGGGCGGCATGGTGGCACAGTGGTTAGCACTGCTGCACCACAGCACCGAGGACCTGGGTTCAATCCTGGCCCCGGGTCACTGTCCGTGTGGAGTTTGCACATTCTCCCCGTGTCTGCGTGGTTCTCATCCCCACAACCCAAAGATGTGCTTGGTAGGTGGATTCGCCACGCTAAATAACCCCTAAAAAGGAAAAATTAAATTAAAAAAAATATATATATACTTCTCTGTCCTGGTGTCATTATTTATAGGAAATATCGAAGACCCTACGGCATCATATATTTATATAAATGTTTATATAATATTTGTTATATTTCATCAGTGTGGAATATTTAAAGAGCAAGTGGGTTGTTTTCACAATTTGTATGTAAACCTTTTCTGTACTAAATCTTCATTAATAACTTTCAAGATAGGTCACATTTTATTAATACTATAATGTGTTTCGGACAAAGCTCGGCACAACATCGAGGGCCGAAGGGCCTGTTCTGTGCTGTGCTGCTGTACTGTTCTATGTTAAACAATGCAGCACAATAAAGTCTTTAGCATTCTCATTAAATTCTGCTGGTTAAGCCTTTTTTCACATGTGTCAATGTGTAAAATCTAACAAAAATCACAAAAGGGTTAAATTATTGCAGCAGTCAGTGGGCGCGATCTAAAGGCCACATCGCGCCGGATAATTCTCTCGACTCGCCATGCCTCGCGAGACGTCGCGATCTGGATCCCACACATTATGGGCGCGATTTAAATTTGAATATTCAAGTGTGCCGACACATATCTCCGGCAGACCTAACCAGTGCACTGGGATTGAATCCCCTCACCGAGCAGACCCCAGTCGGGTGCCGTTTCGCACTGGTCTTCACACACGGGGATCAGGTGGCATGGCACTTAGTTGGGTGGGGGGGGGGGGGGATGTCTCCCAGTCAATCGGGGGCCCCCGGGTGGTTGGCCTCTGGGCAAGGTAGCACTGTTGATGCCACCTGGGCACTGGCATTGCCACTAAGGTGCCACCCTGGCGCTGCCAGTGTGCCAGGCTGGCAGCGTAACGGTGACATTTTGCATTTTGCCTGCACCGGGGATCGGGCCTGGGGGTGCCTTGCCTTTAAGGTGGAGGGGGAGGGGGGGGGGGTTTGGATTACGATGATCCCCTTATAGGTGAGCGAGTTGGGCGTTGTGGGAGGGTCCGGAGGCCGCAGTTGAGGGTCTTGAAGTTGGCTCCTGCACTGGCGAGAGAAGCTTGTTAGTGCAGGAAATGGGACTAAGTGCAGCCTTGACGGGGCGTTCCTCGCTGAGGCCCCAAAATGAAGCAGAGCAGAACAGTTGCATGTTTTATTTTGGTGAAACGTGGAGTGAAAAGATTTCTTGGAAAGCATCATAGGCTGTACCCTCTTGCATGGAAAGTCAGAGAGCTTTCCTGTGCTGCCACTCCACACAAACCAGCTTCTGGAGAATCATTGAAGTTAGCTTTTAAATACTACATATTAAAAATACATGTTTAATAATAAATAATTATTATTTCTTCATTACATGAAATAGTTAATTGATGAATGAATGTTATGTGTGGAATATAGAGGTTAACAGTTTTTTGAGGTTGTAACATGAGGCTATGACACAGTCTTAAGAGAGAATATGCATGCCAATCACTAAACGCTAATGCACAGGTACAAAAACTAATTTTAACAAAGGCGAGTAGGCAGTATACTACATGTAATTACAGCAATTGCAAATTTAAGTTATATTAAACATTTTTAATTTTAATTTCATACCTTCAAAAGATCTCAGGGGTGACTCTCCCAAAAAATGTTTAAGGACGGGATTCTCCGTTCAGGAGCCGAAGTGTTTCCGCTATCAGAGAATCGAGTCAAGTCTGTGCTGCTGTTGGGAGCAGCACACAGGTGCGAGTCTCACTCCTTAATCATGCAAATTTATGTAAATGGATCATCGGAATCACGGTATCGGACCGCCATTTTGAGTGGACGGTCCAATCACAGAGGTCCGCTGGCAGGTCCCACCCACACCCCATAAAGCAAATCCCGATTTTTCCTTGGCTGACCCAAGGCACCCTCTTCCCCCCCCCCACCACGGCAATTATGGGTCACCAACCCCCCTCCCAGGGGGGCCCCCTGCACACCACGCTTGCATGAGGGTGACCCGATCCCCCACCCCCCCATCAGTCAGTCCCCACCCCCTGGGCATTGCCAATGGTGCTCTGCCCCCTCGCACCATGGCACCTACATCCTGGCAGTGAAATCTACACCTGGCACATGGAGCCCACATGGGGGAGGGTTCAAGGGGGTTAGGGGACTGATGATGTGCCCCTCTGCTGTTCCCAGTGGAGGGGGGGGGGGCTGGGTCTCCCAAAGATGCTTGGGGTTGGGTGGGTTCAGGCTGTTGGTGAGGAATTACTCCGGGAGCACCCCGCTCCGCACACCGGGATGTGGGTCTGTGCCTGGTCTGCTCCTTCAGCCCCTGGTTTCACTTCATCTTTGCTCACAGCAGGAAGCACTTAGCTCTTTTGGTGTGGTAGAGGAGCTGTCAATCATAGCAAGAGTGTTCATGAGCTTTGTGATAAGTGTCAAAGCAGAGTACTTAAGATATGTTCAAGCGTGAAAGGAAAGATAAATAAACAATCCACACTCCAAGCAGCTGTGTTTGAACCATTAAACTGTCAAACACAGGCTACTGAAAATTATTTCTTGGTGAAATTGATTGGACGTTTTGCATTTCAAATGGGACCAGGGAGGCCTTTTCAAGTGTTGTGGGCTTTCAGAGAAGCCTCTACCACTTCTAACAGCTGCAGTTTGAAAGGTTTTTGTTTGAGGGAGCAGATGTCAGTAAAGGGAAAGTGTCTTGCTTGATTCATTGATTCAGCTGTCAGGCAGAGCAGTTCAGGCTTAGAAGGCCAAATCAGGATTTAAAAACTTCTACAGGAGAATGCTATTGAGCAGAGGGCTGCCTGAGATCACAAGTTATGTTTGATCAACAGTGAATGGCAGACCACGCATGTTTCAGACATCACACTGTGAATTATTTCCCCCATGCGATTAAAAATAACCAGCAACCATCACTGGCATGGCCTCTCACTAACCACTAAGAAGCACATTTGAAATGTGAAAGGTTCACCCTGTCAGAGGAGACGAGTGGAGAAGACAACATAAACTTGAAATGAGCTTTTTGGGGATTTACCACCTGATCAAGAGCACTTGGGGATGGGCAACACATCCAGGCCCTGCTGGTGATGCCCACATCCCAACAACGGATACAACAAAAAGTGCTGTGATTCTTAGCAAGAGCATTGCTGTTAATTCAGCAGCTGTCTATTGTAATCTAATACAGCATGGACTGAAAGGCAGGGTGGTGCAGTGACACGTGTGGCTTATTGATATTGCTCTGGGTTAAAAGTCAGGAGGTCGAAAGTTGAGCATAAAAGTTGGTACTTCAGTGTGATTGTAAGGGAATGCTGCACTGCCAGGAGGGATGTGAAACCAAGGCCTTTTAGGGGGATGTGACATTATCCCGTGTCTTGGCCAATATTTATCTCTCAACAAACACTATTCAAACAGATGTGCCTATTGGCTGCCATTTTTCCCACATTACAACCATGACTGCACTTCAAATTGTCTGTGATAATGGACACTCTGAGGTCATGAAGGGCAGCACGGTAGCATGGTGGTTAGCATAAATGCTTCACAGCTCCAGGGTCCCAGGTTCGGTTCCCGGCTGGGTCACTGTCTGTGCGGAGTCTGCACGTCCTCCCCGTGTGTGCGTGGGTTTCCTCCGGGTGCTCCGGTTTCCTCCCACAGTCCAAAGATGTGCGGGTTAGGTGGATTGGCCATGCTAAATTGCCCGTAGTGTCCTAAAAAGTAAGGTTAAGGGGGGGTTGTTGGGTTACGGGTATAGGGTGGATACGTGGGTTTGAGTAGGGTGATCATTGCTCGGCACAACATCGAGGGTTGAAGGGCCTGTTCTGTGCTGTACTGTTCTATGTTCTATTAAATCGCTGGCTTTGAAAGCAGACCAAGGCAGGCCAGCAGCACAGTTCAATTCCCGTACCAGCCTCCCCGAACAGGCGCCGGATTGTGGCGACTAGGGGCTTTTCACAGTAACTTCATTTGAAGCCTACTTGTGACAATAAGCGATTTTCATTTAATTTATTCATTCATGCTTTGCTTTGCTTGGGGGCAGTTTCATTTTCTCCAGGCCGCACTCTCCAAAGGTTCATGCGTCATATTGTTCAGCAAACACTCTCATTCAATTTCTTACCTGTTGATTCCCTTACATCGATGGGCAGGTGGGAGTAGAGGGGGCTGGGTGTGCAAAGATATGCAGACAAAATAAATTCCAGCCTAGTTTTTACAATTTAACTTCACTCTGAATCTCACAAAACGTCTTGCTGTAAACAATGTATTCTTTGTGGAAATTTACTGCTGCATTTCCTTTGTCGTAATAGTCATTGGATGGAATTCTCCCAGCTGGTGGATTCGGTGGTGGTCGGGAATGGTGAATATTGTGGGAGCCAATAAGTCGGAAACCTGCCGGCGGAAAATCCCATTGCAATTCTCCCAACGATGGGACAATGGAGGATCTCTTGTTCCGCTGGCAGGTAGCGCAAATGCTATTTGGGGTTGGTTTAGCTCACTGGGCTAAATCGCTGGCTTTTAAAGCAGACCAAGCAGGCCAGCAGCACAGTTTGATTCCCATACCAGCCTCCCTGGACAGGCGCCGGCATGTGGCGACTAGGGGCTTTTCACAGTAACTTCATTGAAGCCTACTCGTGACAATAAGCGATTTTCATTTAATTTTTCATTTAATTTGCTCACATTTGCATCTTATGAATGCTCATTAAAACAGCTGAGCAGTCAGGCCTTGCAATCTTAGGTCCCGCCAAAGGGAAATTACATCGGCGTCAAACCTGATTGAATGGTGTGCACAAGGTGGTCCTCAGTTCACGAGACAATTTGAGGTGAGTGCAGCAACACTCTGCATAGTACTACGCTGATCCAGATGCACTGTTCACCACTCAGACTGGTTCCTGCCTCCATTTCCATGCCTAGCTGTTCTTCATGGACTGCACCGTGCTGCTGGACCCATGGACCCTCCTGTGTCACTGAGCCAGATCAGCACTGTGCCTGGGATTGGGGGAGCACAGGGGTCTCCTAATCCCTGGTGCCACACAACCATGTTCCTCTGGACAAGACTGTGCTGCGAGACTTATGCTATCACCACAACCAAGGTCTGATGTTCAGCCAGGGAAGGAGCATGGGGCGAGGGGGTGTGGCCTTGTGAAGATAAGTGGAACAATGTGGAAGAAGGGTTGTTCAAGGGGGGGGGGGGGGGTAGGGGTAGAGTGAGATGGCAAGGAGGAGTGGATAAAAAAGACTAATAATGGAAGGCAGAGGGAAGACCAAGGAGACAGAAGCTGGACCCTGACGAGGCTGCATGAACAGCTCGAAAAGAAGGATCACAAAGGGACACCACATGTTAACTGGAAGGGTAGAGGTCCAAGTGGGAGTGGGCACCTCAGAGGGGTGGTGATATGATGTGCACATCAATGTATATAGTTATCTATCAATGTATATAGTTATTTGTATGACCTCCGACCAGCAGGTGGCGATAGAGATCCACCGTGTGACTTGAGAGATTCGGCAGTTGGTGGTGAGTCGCATTAGAAGTAGCTCCAGGAGAATTCACTGAATTCATTTATTAGTCACCGTTTGTAGTATAGTTTGTTAGTTACCTTTCCACGTGTTAAATTATCTTACTCGTCAAAGAAGTAGATGCTCTGTGTGCATCTGTACCGTGGCCATAACACAGAGCATAACAGGAGGTGATAGGGGTGGGGGGGGGGGGGGGGGGGGGTGATGTTGAATCAAGGAACAGACTTCCTTTTGAGGCCGATGGCCGTTTCCCTGGGTTGCTGACATCCAGAAAAATCTGATGATAACAGGTGGTGGGCTGGAGAGAGTGATATGATTGTGCTGGGACTTTAGGACCAGCTGAGAGTGGCAGACGAATCAGCTGCAGGGCCCCCCAGGCGAGTTGGAGAGGAACTCACGTACATAATTAATGAGGTTCAGAGTGTAGAATCTGGTGTGGGATCCTGCTATTCTGTTTGGCGGGTCTGGCGCAGCTGGTAACCTCCAAAACCCTACTTGGACTCAAAATGGGAACAACCCACCCATTGTTTTGAAACATCCAGTGGGGGTAAAAGGGGTTGAATAAATACAATCCTTTCCTTATCCTGTGGGCTCTGTTGATTGCTGCACTGACATCGGTTGCACATGTGGCTTTCAACTTCATTGTTAACCATTTCAAAACCAGTCAAGAAATGTATGTCCAGTTTTTCTTGAAAACATTAATTTCTATTTGCTGTTTCTCTGTCCATTTGAATATTTTGTTAACCTAATTTCTGAGCTGCTTTGGTCAGCTCCCCTGCCAATTTAAATTTCATGATGTGGAGATGCCGGCGTTGGACTGGGGTGAGCACAGTAAGAAGTCTTACATCGCCATGTTAAAGTCCAACAGGTTTGCTTTCGGAGCACTGCTCCATTCACCTGAGGAAGGAGCAGTGCTCCGAAAGCTCGTGTTTGAAACAAACCTGTTGGACTTTAACCTGGTGTTGTAAGACTTCTTACAATCTAAATTTCGCCATTTTGAATTTTAAAATCCAAACTAGCAATATCAATTCGAAACTGCCAAATTTAATGCAGTTAAATGTGAAGTGATCCATGGTGGGAAGATTGAGGAGAGGCAATATAAACCAAAGGATACAATTCTAAAAGGGTGCAAGACCAGAGAAACCTGAGAGTATGCGTGCACCAATCATTGTCAGATCAGGTTGAGAAGTAGGGAGGGCATCAGAAGTAGCTGCCGCCACTCTTGGCGGCAAATGTTATTTAATATGGAAGAATGTAAGGCATTGAGCCGAGAGAGGGGAAATATGAATCGCGTTATAAATTAGATGGCAGTAGTTTACAGATCACAACACAGGAGTGAGATCTGGCACATGGCTCAGTGAAATCATCAGCATAGTGGGCCACAACATTAAAGAAAGGAAACCAGCTCTTGAGGGATAGAGTACAAATCCTGGAGGTGATCAAAGGCACTTGTACAGCCCCATCTGGAATATTATGGACACCAAGGACGTAAATGTACTGGAAGCAGGTCCGAAAAGGTTAACCTAACTGGTACCACGTCTAACGTATCTGTGCTGTGAGGACAGTTGAAGTGGTTGTTTGCTGTGAGGGATATTCAAAACTGAGCTAACACCAGTGGAAACAAAAATATTGGCTCACTATGTCAGCTTGTGTGCTATTTAAAGATACCTTGAAGTGTGAGTCCTTTTCATGCATCTAAATCCTTTACCTGTATTGAACATTCAAAGCATTTGAGTAATCAATCGTATACTGCCTTTCTGAGCTGATCCAAGCTTGACATGCATACAAATTAATCCTCCGTGTAGCAAATGGCAAGTAACTAACACTAATGGCAGTTCATGCATTTTAGGATAGCCATGGATTAAGATACCCAGTATTTTAGGATTTTATTTTCCTCGCAATACTGCATAAGGAGCTAAATAATTAATTCCTTGGAATAAGAAAAGGCAGACACATGGCAGATTAAATTTAATGCAGATAAATGTGAAGTGACTCATGATGGGAAGAATGAGGAGAGGCAATATAAACCAAAGGATACAATTCTAAAAGGGTGCATGAACAGAGAAGCCTCAGAGTTTGCATGCACTAATCATTGTCAGACCAGGTTAATAAAGCGCACAGCATCCTGGACTTTATAAATAGAGGCATCAGCTACAAAAGCAAGAAAACTATGATGAAGCCCTGTTAACACTGGTTTGGCCTCAACTGAGTATTGAGTATTCTAAGCACTCACTTTAAGAAGGAATGCTTTAGAGAGGTTGCAAAATGATTTGTGAGAATGGGTCCAGGGATGTGGAATTTCCATTGCGAGGATAGACTGAAGAGAGGTTCTGATTGGCCTTCTTCTATGCTGTACCAATTTGTAAATTGTATGACGGAGATTTGTCACCCCTGCCACGGCGAGACCAGCCGTAGGGCTGTGGTGACCGGCCAAATGTCCACTGTGGGTGGGGTGGGAAAATCCCAATCTTCGATCCTATAAACTTGCATTATTCGCCTTATAGAAGAGAAGGTTGAAAAGAGATTTGATTCAGGTCTTCAAAACTACAAGGAGTCTAGACGGTGTGGGTGTGAAACTGTTCCCTTTGGTGAAGGGATCAAGAACCAGACGACATGGATTTAAGGCAATTGGCAAAAGACCGAGGTTGACGTGAGAGAACCTCTTTATGCAGTGAGTGTTTCAGATCTGGAATCATGGCCTGAGAGTGTGCTGCAATGGTTATGGCTTTCAAAAGGGAAGTGGGTAAGTACCTGAAGATGAAAGTGTGCAGGGCAACCAGAGACTGCTTGAGAGATTGCTGAATCGTTCTTGCGGAGATGCAGCACAGGCTGTAATCCCATTATTCTATAAACATAACAATTTAACATGCCTCTATAAAAGAAATAAACATATGTCAGGCACACACACACACACCCATTTTCACCCCTTCCAGGTTAAAATTTAGGTGGCATAAAATCCTTCTGTGGCTGCATTATTATCAATGTAATATACCTCTTTGTTTACGAAGTTACTTTTTGGTTTCCACTCTTCCCCTTTTAATGCTTATCCCACACCACATGCCATTCTCTGGTTATGAGGGAAAGTGGTAACCAGACCTTGCCCACATTGGAAAAATTGTAGGCGTGATGTATCACAAAGCTGAGGTGTGTACTTGCGTGAAAAACAAAATATGCTATAAATATGAGTCACGTAGATTCCAGGGGCATTAATGCATTTTTCTCTTTTCTTCTTGTTGTGCTTTTTGATGAGAATTCATGTTGTGTGGAATTTTTCCCTGGGAAATGAAATAAATGTCGGTGAGACCATACGTGGGCAGTGGGAGTGGGACGGACCAGTGTTGATAAATTGAATGCCCTGTCCTTATTTCGTGCTTTAATCATCTTTCAATTTAGTAATCTATCCTGTGTAACTCCTTACAGGATAAAAAGGATTTTTAAAAAAGCATTCAGCTTTTCAATATAGCTGTAATATTGTACTTCAAATACCATTGCTGATTGTTAGTGAATCCGTAGTAAGGGTTTAGAAAGAAACATAAAAGACTCGTATGTATATGCGACATGTACCCTTGAGTTTTCCCAAAGGACTTTATAGTCAGATTTATTTTTTGAAAAGTAGTTATAAAAATTTGCTAATAGCAGGAAGGGAATTATGAGTATTGATCACAATTGGCATCCAAGCATAAAAGAGGAATGAGAAAGAGTGTGCTCATGTCCACTATCCTCTTGTTCCCAGCAATGCTTTTTGTTGGGAGAGACAAAATTAAAAATAAAATAGAGTCTGTTGTTGTTATTCGGAGAAAACCTGTGGGAAATTCCTCTCCAGGTTCTGAATGCAAATGACAAGACTCTAAGTGAATGCAGTTTGTCATGCCACATTATGCTCCAAACTAACTAGCCATTTATCTACTGTAGCTGTTAATGTCCTATTCCCTCAGGTAGTGGATAAAATCCCTTTTAAATGTCTGTATCAGTTCCATTTGTCACGAAGGATTTTTTCAGGAACGGTCAGAGGCAATTGTGGTGAATGAGATTCACATGGTATTATAAGTTACCAATGTCACTCTGTTCCCATTGTATATACGTACCGATATTGTAAGTGCAGTCACACTACCTGACCACCAGGAGGAGTAGCTCTGGGAGTACTCGAGAGTTTGTACTGGGCTCCCCCCTTGGCTCCGCCCAGAACTCCTCCCCCTGGAGCTGCTGTATAAAGATCCGTGCCACAGAGCCAGCCAGCCAGTTCATCGAAAGTTCAATGGCAAACAGGCTGGCTCTGTTGTAAGTATATTAAAACCGCTATTCTAATCCTACAAGCACGTGTCCGTAGAATTGATGGTTCCATCAATTTAATATACTTACGAAACAGTCGAAGTAAATCATGGAAGCAGCCCTCAAGCCCGGACGCCTAGAACTCGACCCGCAGGATGCAGAGGCTAAAGAAATTTTCTCCCACTGGCTGAGATGTTTTAAGGCCTACCTGACAGAAGCCAGCACTGCTCCCTCATTGCCCCAAGGCCCTCAAACGGTGCTTAGGGTTCTTTTCATACAACGCCCAGTGGGTCCCTCAATATGCGGACAAAGCCCGCCCATTCTTTAAGGCCACACGATTTCCCCTGTCAGCTGAGGCGCGCCAGGCCTTCAGCTGCATCAAGGAGGACATCGCCAAAGCAGCCATGCGGGCGGTGGATGAATCCACTCCCTTTCAGGTTGAGAGCGACGCCTCAGAGGTAGCTCTAGCAGCCACTTTAAATCAGGCAGGGAGGCCTGTTGCATTTTTCTCCCATACCCTATCCGCTTCAGAACTCCGACACTCGGCAGTCGAAAAGGAAGTACAAGCCATAGTGGAGGCTGTTCGTCACTGGAGGCACTACCTCGCAGGTAGGAGGTTCACCCTCATCACCGACCAACGATCGGTTGCCTATATGTTTGACAACTCGCAAAGGGGCAAAATAAAAAATGATAAAATCCTTCGGTGGAGGATCGAACACTCCACCTATAGTTACGATATTAAATATCGACCGGGGAAGCTCAACGAGCTCTCGGATGCCCTATCCTGCGGGACATGCGCCAGCGCGCAGATCAGCCGTCTGAAAGCCATCCACGATGACCTCTGCCATCCAGGGGTCACCCGGCTCGCCCACTACATCAGAGCCCGAAACTTGCCTTTCTCCAACGAGGAGGTAAAAGCGGTTACCAGGGTCTGCCCGATCTGTGCGGAGTGCAAACCGCACTTCTATAGACCAGACAGGTCCCACCTGGTCAAGGCTTCTAGACCCTTTGAACGCCTTGCGATCGATTTCAAAGGGCCACTCCCCTCCAATAACAAGAACATTTATTTCCTCAACATCATAGACTAGTTCTCCCGATTCCCTTTTGCCATTCCGTGCCCCGACATGACCTCCCACACAGTCATTAGGGCCCTGCGTAGTGTCTTCACCCTGTTTGGGTTCCCCAGCTACGTGCACAGCGACCGGGGTTCGTCCTTTATGAGCGACGAGCTGCGTCAGTACCTGCTCGACAAGGGCATCGCCTCTAGCAGGACTACCAGCTACAACCCCAGGGGGAACGGGCAGGTGGAGAGGGAGAACGCGACGGTCTGGAAGACCGTCCTACTGACCCTCCGGTCTAGAAAACTCCAAGTCTCCCAATGGCAAGAAGTCCTCCCAGACGCGCTCCACGCAATTAGATCCCTCCTCTGTACAGCAACCAATCAAACCCCTCACGAGCGGTTCTTCATTTTTTCCTAGGGGCACTACCACGGGGATCTCACTTCCGGCGTGGCTGAGGACACCAGGCCCGGTTCTCCTGAGGAAGCACGTCAGGGTGCACAAAACCGACCCCCTTGTTGAAAAGGTGCGCCTCCTCCATTCCAACCCACAGTACGCATTTGTGGAGTTCCCGGACGGTTGCCAGGACACAGTATCCCTTCGGGACCTGGCACTCGCTGGATCCAGCCCCCCCCCTACCCCACTGAGGAACCCCTTACCCCGTTCCCTATGCTGCCACCCCCTCGCGCCCCCGATCCCGCAAGCTCGCCCCACCTGTTCCACGCGCCAGCACCAGCCCGCCCCCAGCGCCCCCCCACACGCCGATCGAGCCAGAGGTGTATGAAGTTCGGACGTCCTTTAATAACCACATCTCAACTGGGATGAGGCTGCACATAATTTTCCCCAAAAAACTGGGTGAAAAGGGCCAAAAACCGGGGACTCTAGCAGTGGCTGCCCAACGTGCGACCTCCTCCTACATGTCGCCACGAGAAGCCTTCTTCCCAGTTCTCATCCTGTGGCCAAAATCATTCTCTCATGCCTATAATGGCCAGGTCCCTTTTGTTTTTTTTTTAAATAATGGGCACAAATGACCGTCTACCAGTTCACAGAGTTATTCAATGTATGAACCATTGATTCTCAGCTTGACTCCGGTGGTGCGGGGCAGTGATACTGTGTTTGTTTTTTTGGGTGTCGGGAGGGGAAGATTTGCTGATGTGTCTTTTTGTTGGTGCTTGTGGTGACATTGACTTGTTGTTTGGTGGTTGACGTGGTGTGTGGAATGTTGCATAGTTGATTTTCAAGTCTTTGTCACCGTTTAATAAACAGAATATTCTCAAGCGGTGCTGCAGGTTGTGTTTGCTGCTTGCTGCTGTTTGTAGCTGCAAATGCCTGGAGGCTGCTGTTGCTGCTGTTTCCTTCTTTTCCTGCAGCTTGAAAGAAGGGCAGTTTCTTCTAAGATACCCAGAGCACCGGGCTCAGGGTACGTATAAGTCCAGACGGCAGTCTGGTATGACGCAAGAAGATGCTGCAGGACCTGGTGCGCGACATTGCTCAAATGGACCATCTGATGTAAACGTTGAAGAAATGCTTTTGAAGATTGCTGATTCTTTTGTTGTTGGTGTGGTGAGTGTTGCATATACTTATCATGTCCCTGCAGATCAAACACACTGGAGATCAAAGACGTTCAATTGCATCTTGAGCGCCAGTGGAATATGTGGGATGCCAGGATTTGGTTCCGGAGAGATTGGACTGTGTGGGAGAACCTGGACGACTGCCGTTCCTGGACAGAGAATAGCAGTGATACGTGGAACAACCATCAAGTGACACATTGATGAATTGTTCATTGCTATGACAAAGTTCTGGACATGATAAAACACTCTCAGGCTTATCCTCCCATTTCTGTTGCAATGGCTGATATATCATGTGTTTGTTGTTTTGGTGGGGGTGGGGTCCCCTGAGGGGGGTTGGACTTTGTTCGGGGCTGAAGCATTCCAGGTCAGGGAGACAACCCTGGGCTGGATGGGGTGGGGGGGGGGGGGGGGGAGCTTTTTGTTTGTGAGGCCATCAAGCCATGTTTTAATATTGTGGATTCCCATAAAAAGGGCAACTGCAGCTGCAGCCTGTCTGTCCTACCAAAAACTACCAGGACAGAGCCCTGTTCTTGGTTATATGCTGATGGTCACTTCAACTCCCTTTGACTGTGAGCAGCCTCTAGCTTCACAGCTGAAGGCTAGTGCACAACATGATGGTTAAATTGCACTCTTAATGTTGACGCCGGGACTGAATGGCGTGCGAATCGCATTCTCATTGGGGGTGCTCTTCAGTAAGAGAGTCAGGACATGAAAATGGATCAGTATGATGCTAGCGCGGGTTCAGAGCAATTCCCAGCCCAGTGGGCGTTCTAACCGCTGGGGCCGGAGTTGGCGCCAAAGCGACTCGTAGTTGGAGCTGTTCTTTATTTGTTTATTAAACGGTCAACAGTGACAAAGAATAGAAAATCAACTACACTACATTCCACACACTACGTCTACCATCAAACAACAAGGAACTGTCACCACAAGCACCAACAAAAGGATACATCAGCAAATCTTGCACCCTCCCCAAAAATCAAACACGGTATCACTGTCCCGCACCATCAGCATCAAGCTGAGAATCAATGGCTCACTACAGCAGCAATGGGGATCTGCGCCAGGCCACTCCAATCCCTACTGCAGCAATGGGGGTCTGAGCCAGGCCACTCCAATCCCTACTGCAGCAATGGGGATCTGCGCCAGGCCACTCCAATCCCTACGGCAGCAATGGGGATCTGAGCCAGGCCACTCCAATCCCTACGGCAGCAATGGGGGTCTGGGCCAGGCCACTCCAATCCCTACGGCAGCAATGGGGATCTGAGCCAGGCCACTCCAATCCCTACGGCAGCAATAACGGTCTGAGCCAGGCCACTCCAATCCCTACGGCAGCAATGGGGGCCTGAGCCAGGCTACTCCAATCCCTACGGCAGCAATGGGGGTCTGAGCTCGGCCACTCCAATCCCTACGGCAGCAATGGGGATCTGCGCCAGGCCACTCCAATCCCTACGGCAGCAATGACAGCCTGAGCCAGGCCACTCCAATCCCTACGGCAGCAATAGGGGCCTGAGCCAGGCCACTCCAATCCCTACGGCAGCAATGGGGGTCTGAGCCAGGCCACTCCAATCCCTACGGCAGCAATGAGGATCTGAGCCAGGCCACTCCAATCCCTACGGCAGCAATGGGGGTCTGAGCCAGGCCACTCCAATCCCTACGGCAGCAATGCGAATCTGAGCCAGGCCACTCCAATCCCTACGGCAGCAATGGGGGTCTGAGCCAGGCCACTCCAATCCCTACGGCAGCAATGGCAGCCTGAGCCAGGCCACTCCAATCCCTACGGCAGCAATGGGAATCTGGGCCAGGCCACTCCAATCCCTACGGCAGCAATGGGGATCTGAGCCAGGCCACTCCAATCCCTACGGCAGCAATGAGGGTCTGGGCCAGGCCACTCCAATCCCTACGGCAGCAATGGGGGCCTGAGCCAGGCCACTCCAATCCCTACGGCAGCAATGGGGGTCTGAGCCAGGCCACTCCAATCCCTACAGCAGCAATGGGGGTCTGAGCCAGGCCACTCCAATCCCTACGGCAGCAATGACAGCCTGAGCCAGGCCACTCCAATCCCTACGGCAGCAATGGGGGTCTGAGCCAGGCCACTCCAATCCCTACAGCAGCAATGGGGGTCTGAGCCAGGCCACTCCAATCCCTACGGCAGCAATGACAGCCTGAGCCAGGCCACTCCAATCCCTACGGCAGCAATGGGGATCTGAGCCAGGCCACTCCAATCCCTATGGCAGCAATGGGGGTCTGAGCCAGGCCACTCCAATCCCTACGGCAGCAATGACAGCCTGAGCCAGGCCACTCCAATCCCTACGGCAGCAATGGGAATCTGAGCCAGGCCACTCCAATCCCTACGGCAGCAATGGGGATCTGAGCCAGGCCACTCCAATCCCTATGGCAGCAATGGGGGTCTGAGCCAGGCCACTCCAATCCCTACGGCAGCAATAGAGGCCTGAGCCAGGCCACTCCAATCCCTACGGCAGCAATGGGGGCCTGAGCCAGGCCACTCCAATCCCTATGGCAGCAATGGGGATCTGAGCCAGGCCACTCCAATCCCTACGGCAGCAATGGGGATCTGAGCCAGGCCACTCCAATCCCTACGGCAGCAATGGGGATCTGAGCCAGGCCACTCCAATCCCTACGGCAGCAATGGGGATCTGAGCCAGGCCACTCCAATCCCTACGGCAGCAATGAGGGTCTGGGCCAGGCCACTCCAATCCCTACGGCAGCAATGGGGATCTGAGCCAGGCCACTCCAATCCCTACGGCAGCAATGGGGGTCTGAGCTCGGCCACTCCAATCCCTACGGCAGCAATGAGGGTCTGGGCCAGGCCACTCCAATCCCTACGGCAGCAATGGGGGTCTGAGCTCGGCCACTCCAATCCCTACGGCAGCAATGGGGGCCTGAGCCAGGCCACTCCAATCCCTACGGCAGCAATGGGGATCTGAGCCAGGCCACTCCAATCCCTACGGCAGCAATGGGGATCTGAGCCAGGCCACTCCAATCCCTACGGCAGCAATAGGGGCCTGAGCCAGGCCACTCCAATCCCTACGGCAGCAATGGGGGCCTGAGCCAGGCCACTCCAATCCCTACGGCAGCAATGGGGGCCTGAGCCAGGGCACTCCAATCCCTACGGCAGCAATGGGGATCTGAGCCAGGCCACTCCAATCCCTACGGCAGCAATGACAGCCTGAGCCAGGGCACTCCAATCCCTACGGCAGCAATGGGGGCCTGAGCCAGGCCACTCCAATCCCTACGGCAGCAATGTGGGCCTGGGCCAGGCCACTCCAATCCCTACGGCAGCAATGTGGGCCTGAGCCAGGCCACTCCAATCCCTACGGCAGCAATGGGGGTCTGAGCTCGGCCACTCCAATCCCTACGGCAGCAATGGGGGTCTGAGCTCGGCCACTCCAATCCCTACGGCAGCAATGAGGGTCTGGGCCAGGCCACTCCAATCCCTATGGCAGCAATGGGGGTCTGAGCCAGGCCACTCCAATCCCTACGGCAGCAATGGGGGTCTGAGCCAGGCCACTCCAATCCCTACGGCAGCAATGGGGGTCTGAGCTCGGCCACTCCAATCCCTACGGCAGCAATGGGGATCTGAGCCAGGCCACTCCAATCCCTACGGCAGCAATGGGGATCTGAGCCAGGCCACTCCAATCCCTACGGCAGCAATGGGGGTCTGAGCCAGGCCACTCCAATCCCTATGGCAGCAATGGGGGTCTGAGCCAGGCCACTCCAATCCCTACGGCAGCAATGGGAATCTGGGCCAGGCCACTCCAATCCCTACGGCAGCAATGACAGCCTGAGCCAGGCCACTCCAATCCCTACAGCAGCAATGGGGGCCTGAGCCAGGCCACTCCAATCCCTACGGCAGCAATGGGGATCTGAGCCAGGCCACTCCAATCCCTACGGCAACAATGGGGATCTGAGCCAGGCCACTCCAATCCCTACGGCAGCAATGAGGGTCTGGGCCAGGCCACTCCAATCCCTACAGCAGCAATGACAGCCTGAGCCAGGCCACTCCAATCCCTACGGCAGCAATGTGGTCTGAGCAAGGCCACTCCAATCCCTACGGCAGCAATGTGGATCTGAGCCAGGCCATTCCAATCCCTACTGCAGCAATGGGGATCTGAGCCAGGCCACTCCAATCCCTACGGCAGCAATGGGGGTCTGAGCCAGGCCACTCCAATCCCTACGGCAGCAATGAGGGTCTGGGCCAGGCCACTCCAATCCCTACGGCAGCAATGTGGGCCTGAGCCAGGCCACTCCAATCCCTACGGCAGCAATGGGGGCCTGAGCCAGGCCACTCCAATCCCTACGGCAGCAATGGGGGTCTGAGCCAGGCCACTCCAATCCCTACGGCAGCAATGGGGGTCTGAGCCAGGCCACTCCAATCCCTACGGCAGCAATGGGGATCTGAGCCAGGCCACTCCAATCCCTACGGCAGCAATGGGGGTCTGAGCCAGGCCACTCCAATCCCTACGGCAGCAATGTGGGCCTGGGCCAGGCCACTCCAATCCCTACGGCTGCAATGGGGGCCTGAGCCAGGCCACTCCAATCCCTACGGCTGCAATGGGGGCCTGAGCCAGGCCACTCCAATCCCTACGGCAGCAATGGGGATCTGAGCCAGGCCACTCCAATCCCTACGGCAGCAATGGGGGTCTGAGCCAGGCCACTCCAATCCCTACGGCAGCAATGGGGGCCTGAGCCAGGCCACTCCAATCCCTACGGCAGCAATGGGGGCCTGAGCCAGGCCACTCCAATCCCTACGGCAGCAATGGGGGCCTGAGCCAGGGCACTCCAATCCCTAGGAAGTCACGACCTACTCCTGCCCTGGCCCAGGTTGCCATTCCCCAGCAAGTCCGACAGTTTTAATCTGCTTTTCACTATTTTTTAGCCTCTCACTCCTCTCCGCATCCATGGTGCCCTGTCTACATTTGTAGTAATTCTCGCCTGCAAGTCGTCGGACTGAGAGGAGTGGAGCTTCACAGAAGGGCGGAGCATTCTGTGTCCAACCCGCAGATCACATTTAAAAGCGTTCAAATATCGGTTTTGCAGGCCCCACCGGCATGGGGTGCAAACCTCATTATCGCCACCAGTGAGTGACCAGGGCATGGCTCGCCAATCGCACCGGCTCGCCAATCGCACCGGCCCGCCAATCGCACCTGTCCGCCAATCGCACCGGCCAGCCAATCGCACCGGCCAGCCAATCGCACCGGCTCGCCAATCGCACCGGCCCGCCAATCGCACCGGCTCGCCAATCGCACCGGCTCGCCAATCGCACCGGCTCGCCAATCGCACCGGCCCGCCAATCGCACCGGCCCGCCAATCGCACCGGCCCGCCAATCGCACCGGCCCGCCAATCGCACCGGCCCGCCAATCGCACCGGCCCGCCAATCGCACCGGCCCGCCAATCGCACCGGCCCGCCAATCGCACCGGCCCGCCAATCGCACCGGCCTGCCAATCGCACCGGCTCGCCAATCGCACCGGGCCTCAGTTTTGGCCAGTACCCGATTCTCTGCCCAATCATGGTTCGCGTTTCCAGCGTCACGAGGCAGAGAATTTAGCCCAATGTCTCAATTTTATTTGGTTGAGGCTTCACCTTTAACTCTTTGCTCCCGTTCAGGTCATGCAAGGTTTCTTAATCTTCCTTGAAACAAATCAGTTTTGTTTCCTGTCACAAAGATTATTAACTAATAGCCAAACCCAATATATCTTTCCCAATCCTTGACTCACAAATGACTTGCCTGAAATTTGAAATTATGGGCCGTATCCTCCGAGCCTCCCAGCATCGGATTGGGGATATACACCAAAGGCGTGCTGGAGAAAATCTCTCGGAACTTAACAGGTAAAGGTTTGCACAGGAGCTCGAAGTTCCCCTTACCAATTGGCCTGTGCTGGGAACCATCCAAGAATGTGACTTAAATTGCAAACTTCAGGTGGCTCAGAGAGGGTTACACCAATAGATACTCAGAAAAAGTTAGAAGAATAAAATCCCTCTGACCTCCGAGGTAACTATTGTAAAGACCTAGACTGATGTCCCACCCCACACCCCTGACCACCCCAGCCGTGGAAATTCCCTCGGCTAACCCCCACCCTCATGGTATACCCCATCATTTCCCACCCCATGGGAATTTCACAACCATATGGGACCCCCTCCCCCCCACATCCCCTGCACCAGACCAGACCCCTCCACTCTCCCATTGTGCGGTCCAATTCCCTTCATGAGCACCCACGCTCCCCCCCACCCCTCATGAAGTCTGACCCCCACCATCGGGTGAGACAGGAATGGAAGAAAAATCATGTGAGTAATTGGTCACAGAATGGCAATCTGACGCTAACGGCCACTCCAAGGAAGTTATGACCCATTTGGCCAAGTGCACCCTCACATTAAAAATTAAATGTTGCCTCTGGATCTCTATTAAGTACCAAATGTATTAAGTTGTCACCTATGATATTGCCTTTTACATTGATGTGAACAGAAATGTCAAAGATGAATTAATTCATAAAAGTGGACATTGATGAATTTAAGTCAATTTATGGCTTGCACTTGTTCTTTGAGGGCAGTTTAGTTATTTTTAATTGACTTATAATGAATGCGAACAAGTATACACTCTAGTTGTCTGCCAGGCTGCATCAATTAGTTTCTGTTACTGACTTAGATTCATCTCTCTTTTCTTTGTGCATTTAATTGGCAGACAAGTAAACATTTTAGCTATGGAATAATTGTATTCTGATGAGAATTAATCTTCATTCATAATTTTTTTTTGAAGCAGCTTTCTAGTTAAAGAATAAATCTGCTTGGGTGAGCCATGTATTAGAATGTTAATTAATGATACGAGCAAGTGACTATGACTTTAACTTAATAGAACCAAGAAAAATGTGTCTTGTGGCTAGTGGCAAATTACAGGAAGCCTTGTGGGACCAACCACATAGAGATATTTTGTTTTCCAAACTGTGCGCTATTCTCAGAATAGTAATGAACCCAAAAGTTCAGGGTATCTAAACACGTAGCACAGAAACCATAATGAGCTTCCATTTGAAGAATTCAAAAAAAAATCTCGTAAAGTTGCAGCAGTGTATTTTGGAGATCATGCTCAACATCATTACTTTTATGATCTGGTATGGTGACTATTGGAATTCTCAGACTAAGGTCTTGGTTTACTGGGCAGCAGTGATCCCCTCACTCTGTACCTGATGTCTATGTTTGTGTATTTACATTGTGTATCTATCATATGCTCCATGTTTTCATGTATGGAGCGATCGACCTGGATAGTACGCAGAACAATACTTTTCACTGTACCTCTGTGCACGTGGCAATACATCTAAATCTATATGCTTCAGAGATTGGATGCCCACAGCAGGCAGTTCAAAGCACTGGAGAAGTATCTTCAGCAGTGCCATCCCAAGATCCTCTAAATCTGGTGGCAAGGAAGTTAGTGCAAGAGCAATGTCCTCTCCCAAGCCAATTAGCCCAGCATCGAGGCACTAATCACTCAAAACCAACTCTGCTGGGTGGGACATGTAGTTCATATGCCCGACAACCAGACTCCCAAAACAACTGCTCTACTTGGAAACTGGTTGCGGCAGGAGATTCCCAGGAGGACAGGAGAAAAGCTTCAGGATGTCCTCCCCAAAGCACCTCTGAAGAGTTTAATCTCACCCACTCACCCGAGGGGCTGGTTTAGCTCACCGGGCTAAATCGCTGGCTTTTAAAGCAGACCAAGGCAGGCCAGCAGCACGGTTCGATTCCCGTACCAGTCTCCCCGAACAGGCGCCGGAATGTGGCGACTAGGGGCTTTTCACAGTAACTTCATTGAAGCCTACTCGTGACAATAAGCAATTTTCATTTCATTCATTTCATTGGACACCTTGGCTTGTAACAGGCCTAAATGGAGAAGGCTCATTCGGGAAGGTATCAAACACATTGGGAACAGGTGGAGGTGAAGTAGAGACATTGAAGAGGATGGACAAACTTTCAAACATCCATCTCGCCAACCCCTCAAATGCCACCTGTCCTGCATGTGGCAAAGTCTGCAGTTTGCACACTGGGTGTATCAATCATTTCAGAACCCGTTAAACCAGATTGGAAGCAAGTCATCCTCAATCCTAAGGATCTGCCTAAGATCATTTGTAGATTTCACTTTGGGTGATCGCACTAATTTGTTCACACTATAAAAAGAAGCACGGTGTACAGAGAGAAAAGTGTTGCAGGACAAAGAACACAGAGCAATTAGTCCAGTCTACTCCAATGCAGTTTTTAGGTCAGGTAGTGACATAGGTGGGAAAAATAAAACCAGAAAGTAAGAATTGAAATCGTGTTTGAGATAATTATTGCGTGTTCTAAGATGAAAAAGCTGAAAATGTATTTTAAAAACCAAATCTAGAGACTACAAGACTATTTTTTAATTGGGGGAATCATACTGAGTTGAGGTTTATTTAAATGATGCAGACAGTAACTAATGTGCTTAGTAGCTGTCCCCATTGATAGAAAAAGTAAAAGACTAATTTTAGTCCAGTACTGTTCACGGAGAATTGGACCCTGTTTGACACTGGACAGCATGTCCTACAACAAATAACCTGGACCATGACATTCTTGACATAAATATTGGTCTGGTTCTTCCAAACAGATGGGAAACACTTTATTCCAACCCTGATTAGACAAAAGGAAACATACTTCCCTTTCTCAGATTTTTCTGAGCAAACTTCTGTCGGAGGATCCTTAACTGGCGGCACGGTGGCACAGTGGTTAGCACAGTTTAACTGGCCTCCATCTGCATTGTAAATTCTATGTTTCTATGACTCACTGCAGCAAACCTTGTTGGGGGTAGTCCAGATGATCTACGCTCCCTTCAGGGGCCTCACGGTAGCATGGTGGTTAGCATCAATGCTTCACAGCTCCAGGGTCCCAGGTTCGATTCCCGGCTGGGTCACTGTCTGTGTGGAGTCTGCACGTCCTCCCCGTGTGTGCGTGGGTTTCCTCCGGGTGCTCCGGCTTCCTCCCACAGTCCAAAGATGTGCGGGTTAGGTGGATTGGCCATGCTAAATTGCCCGTAGTGTAAGGTTAATGGGGGGATTGTTGGGTTACGGGTATACGGGTTACGTGGGTTTAAGTAGGGTGATCATTGCTGGGCACAACATCGAGGGCCGAAGGGCCTGTTCTGTGCTGTACTGTTCTATGTTCTATGTTATGGCACTTGCTGTGTATTCTGGTAAGTATAGAGTTCACATGGAACAGTACAGCACAGAACAGCTTTATGGAGAGAAGCAAGTAGGGTGGGTAGGGGGTAAGGGTGGTAAGATAAGTGGATAGGAGTTATACTGGGTAGGAAGGTAGGTTAGATAAGGGTGTAGAGTGGGTGAGGTAAGTGGGTAAGGCACAGGGTGACCTGTGGGTAGGGTGACAGTAGGTATGGTAGCAGGGTGGCTGGTGGGTAATGTAGCAGGTGGGTGAGTGGCTAGGTGGGTTGGAGGCTAGTCAGATTTGGTCAAGGGGTAATTGGGTTAGGTTGGGAGCTAGATCAGGTCAAGGGACAATCTGGTCGGGGAGATCAAGGGAGAGTTGGGTGGTGGGGACAGGTCAGGTCGTGTTGGGGAGTGGTCGGGTCAGGTTGGGGGGTCGGGTTGGGTCAGGTCGGGTTGGGGGGTGGTCAGGTCTTGGGGGTGGTTGGGGCAGGTCAGGGGAATTCAGGTTGGGTGCAAGTTAGGTCAGGTAAGGGGGTAATCAGGGAATTTGGAGAGTACTAGTTGTGTGGTTGAGGGGTAAGTTGGGGTGGGGGGTTTCGCAAGTTGAATAGTCACCCAGGTATTAAACAACGCTTTTCACTGTCTGGCTAACTATCCAGGTGGCTACCTATCCAGGTAAACAACTTAGAGTTGGAGACCCTTTGGGGGGTCCAGGGGAGCAGGGGAATTGCCCATCAAAAGTTCAAATTTCTGGGGTAATTCCCATGGAGCCCTCGAATTGAGACTTCTGAGGGGTTCAATAGAGCATCTTCCAGGGCATGCCAGGCATCTGTTCATCCAGAGATTGTAAGATCTGGGACATTCATTCTAAAATGATTATACATCACATATTACAACAATGCTAAGTATTTGGAAAGAACTGAAAGTCACAGGTATGAGATACCCGACAGCATCACTGATGTTTTAAATTACTTCACTTGCAGGAAAATAATTTTTTGAGTGCAATGGACCTTATATAGCTAATTCAACACCCATTTTACACATCGACTATTACCATATAAGCAGCAATGTTATATATGCTAAATTTCACCTTTCATGAATTCCTTGAATCATCTTTTCACTTACTCGTGCTTTATACTTGGTCCACTGCCTCACCCATCGCGTGAACAATGTTCGCTCATCCGCATTTAAAATGTCTGAATTTTGCAGAAGATCTTTTATTTTAAAATAGCTGCATGAAAATGCGCAATTCAGATTTGTCTCACCGTGTAACTTTATAGTTTATTCCAGGTAAATGGATTTGGAAAAAGCAGTGAACATGAGTTTGAATTATGAGAGAGTAGGAATAGACTGGATATTAGGTGGTTTGTCTTTTCTCCAAGAGTAGTGAGGTTCTGGAACACACTGCAGGTTGGTGTGGTAGGGTCTGACTCCTCGAATACTTTAAGAGGAAACTGGACAATTCCTGCCAAGGACGGAAATCACATCATACAGAATGTAAATGTCTTTATAAATCTTTGTAATCCTCGGTTCATGTGATCTTCTTGGCTGGTTTCAGTGACTTGGTGGAGGGGGAGGAATACATTTTACCTCTTGTTGGCCCTGGGTTTTTCTTGTCTTCATTCACCGCAATTTGTAAATGGGTTGCAAATAAAATGTCCAGTGCAGGAAACTGGAAACAAATTCAGAAATATATGCAGTATAACAGCTTTAGTGAAGAGAAAAGAGATGGAAAATGGACTCTCCCATATAGAAGTGAAAAATAAATTCTACATATAATGACAGTCAAGTCCCACCAGGTTATTTTAGAGTAGTGCAATTGCCCAAACCAATGCTGCCCTCGCAAGGCTTAAACCTATCTAATTGGGTCCCATTCAAAAGCATGTTCCTCCCCCTTTATTGTGCCATTTGCGAGGTTTCGTGGGAACATAGCCCACGCCAATGGTGGGACTCTCTCAGGTGAGAGTCAAGTGAAATTAGTGAGAGTTTTAACTAGAATTTATGAAAACTGATCATAATTTCAGATATACAGTAATAGGTAATTTCACTCCGAGCAGTTGCCAGATGTATGAACTCACTGAATTGATTCACTAATAAAAATACCATGCCAGCTCGCGTGGCCTCCCCATCTCATTGTCTCGGTCGTAGACTAGATCATCTCTTCACCTTGCCTCTTATAAATCCATTCAGTGTCAGATCTGGCTTGTTCACATCAAGCAATATTTGGCTGCGCTCTCCTCTGCCAGAACTGTTTACTATTTCAGAACCATTCTGAAGGGCAAAAATAATTTCCAATTTTTTTCCATTACTAACCGCCTTCTTCAAGCCCTCTCCCTGCCCCTTCCACCATCATGACCAACAATATTCTTTATCATGAAGGTTCAAACCATCAATCTGTCACATATCTTCTTGGTACTGGATTTTTAATATATTTTTCTCATTTCCCTCCTGTCTATCCTTGTGCTCGCTTGAACAGCAACTTGGCCATCAATCCCACTTCTTGGCTTTTTTTACCGTAAGCCTGCTAATTTAAAAAAAAAAGAATTCAAGGAACCTGACCAGCATTTCTTGCCCATCCCTTGAGAGGATGGCGATGAGCCACCTCCTTGCATCACTTGATCCATTTAGTTTAGGTGCACCCACAGTGCTATCAAGGTGGGACTTCCAGAGTTTAGACCAAACGGTAGTGAAAGAATGGCGATATAATTACAAGTTCCCAAGACGTGGAGGGGGCCTTGCAAGGGTTGGTGTTCCCATGCACTCCTGCTCTTGTCCTTCTAGGTGGCAGCGGTTGTGGGATTGGAAGATAAAGTCAAAGGATGCCTGGCATGTTGCTGCAGGCAATCTTGCAGAGGATGCGTACTGCCTCCTTTATGGGTTGTGAAAAGCACTCTTTAAATTCAAGATTTTATTTTTGTTGCTTTGTTCCTTCTCTTCAGATACTGGTCTTGCCTCCCATCATTCAAATCTGTCATGGCCCTGCCTTTCCTACCTTGAAAACCTTAATCCCTTTGTCTTTTTGCACATCTCCAAACTCCCTTTCCTCGCGATTCCTTGAACATATTGTTGCCTCCCAAACCATTGACTTTTTAATCTTTCCTGCAACTTCAAGTTTGAATCTCTCCAGTCATAGTTTTGTTATTGCCACAGCACAGAAATGGCCCCTATTAAAGTCTGAGATTACATTTTCTATGGTGATGACCATGATATTGCTCCTGACCCACCTTGACCTCTCTGCAGATTATGACACGGTTGACTAGCCATCCTCATCCAAAGCTTTCATTCCGTTGGTTAGCTGAGTGGGAGCACCTTTACTTGGCTCCATTCTTGCCTATCCAGTTATAGTTAGAAAACTTCCTGCTCCTCTTCTCACCCATACACCATTATCTCTGAAACACCTCAAAAGATCTTGCTGGGCCCCTTTATATTTCTCATCTACATGCTCTCCTCAAGCAAAAATACAACATCAATTTCCATGTGTATGTTTCTTACACCCAGATGCACATCACCCCCTTTTCTCTGCCCCCTTTCTCTGTATAATCAGATCTCTTGTCCAACATCCAGTTGTGGATGCAATACAATTTTCTCCAATTAAACAGTGTAAAGACCAATACTATTATTGTCTTTGGCCCCTGACTGCCACACCTCCCTGGTCACTTTCTCAGGCTGAATCAAAATGTTTAATATCTCAGCATCCTATATGACCCATACACCCACCAGCACACAGCCCACCTATTCCCATCCACTGTTAGATCGCCTACCTTTGGCTCGCCTCAGCTTTTCGTTTGCTAAATCCCTCCTCTGTGCTTTTATTGCTGTTCTGATCTCCATCGAAACAGATAACATTTGAAAAGATATTTTAATTTCCAGTAACTGACTGGATAGATCACACAACTAAGTTGTTATGTTTGAAGACTGTTACTGTAATAAACAAACTAAAAACAACATTATTCAGCAGGCTACTTGTACTCTAAATTACAGAAGATGCCCCCGATTTAACTTCTAAAATGACCAAAAATCTCCTGACATGATTATACTTCACTCTATCCCTTATGTGGACTGATCATTCTCCCTGAGCCAGTCCAAAGCTTTTCTCAGCTACTTAGGGGTTGCTTCCTTTTTCATTTTTCAGCCAGATAACATCGAATCCTGGGCCGCCTTTCATGATGAGGGCTCTTCTGGAGATTATTTTCTTTAACCAAAGCTAGTTGAATCTTCCAGCCTTGTTTAAATCCTCATGAATTTTGCCTTTTCAATCCATGTGTGATCCTCCACTTACATTCTGTATGATGAAGAAAGGCTGGCTGCCTATAGCTGTCTTCTCTCTCTCTCTCTCTCTTTCTCTCGTTCTCTCTCTTACTCCCTTTCTCTCTTTCTCTCTCCCCCCCCCCCCCCCCCCCCCCCCCCCCCTCTCTAACATGTCTGTATGATTTAGGGATATTCTAAGGAAAACTGTAAGTCAATGCTACAATGGCTTTCTGTTGCTGGTTAGCTCAGTTGGTTGGACAGCTTGTGTGGATCAGATTCATGCCAGCAACACTGGGTTTGATCCCTGCTCCAGCTGGGGTGGATTTTGGACCTGCCTCTGTGCCCTATCAGTGACGGAGGTCACAGTGCTGAAGGTTGGACCTGCCTTTGGGAAGATTTTCATCTTAAAATGTCCCCCTTTGTCTTGAAGAGCACTGATATTTTTCGAAGGAGGAAAACAATTTGGCCTAATGTCTCCAATGCACGAGCAGAGAAATAAGTTCCAATTTACAGAAGAAAATTGTGAATTTTCATTTAGTTTAATTTGCTGGACAAGAAAGCTGTGGAGAGCTAACCAAGTCAAAGCTAAAATGAATAATTTTGTACAACCAGGTGCGTTTATATGGTATTATTCCTTTCCCATGTCAAGGGCAGCACGGTAGCATTGTGGATAGCACAATTGCTTCACAGCTCCAGGGTCCCAGGTTCGATTCCGGCTTGGGTCACTGTCTGTGCGGAGTCTGCACATCCTCCCGTGTGTGCGTGGGTTTCCTCCGGGTGCTCCGGTTTCCTCCCACAGTCCAAAGATGTGCAGGTTAGGTGGATTGGCCATGATAAATTGCCCTTAGTGTCCAAAATTGCCCTCAGTGTTGGGTGGGGTTACTGGGTTATGGGGATAGGGTGGAGGTGTTGACCTTGGGTAGGGTGCTATTTCCGGGAGCCGGTGCAGACTCGATGGGCCGAATGGCCTCCTGCACAATAAATTATATGATAATCTATGATAATCATTTTTTTAAAAATAATTTTAATTGAGATTTTCAAAAACATATCAAAAACAGAAAATAACAACAAGAAAATAGTATTAACAAAAAGAAAAACACACTAACCCCCAAAACCAACCCCCCCCCCCCCCCCCCAGTAACTACAAAAAGAAGAAATAGATAAACACCCGGCATATTCAATAAACACATATACACATTTCTCCCTTCCCCTGAAACAAACCCCCCCCCACTCCCTTCCTCCCCCCCCCCCCCCCACCACTCCCTTCCTCCTCTCCCCCCCCCCCACCCTCCCAGGTTGCTGCTGCTGCCGGCCTATTTTCCTACCGTACTGCCAGGAAGTCCAGGAAAGGCTGCCACCGCCTAAAGAACCCCTGTACTGATCCCCATCAGGGCAAATTATCACCTTCTCCAATTTGATGAACCCCGCCATGTCATTGATCCAGGCCTCCACGCTTGGGGGCCTCGCATCCTTCCATTGAGGCAAGATCCTCCGCAGGGCTACTAGGGACGCAAAGGCCAGAACACCGGCCTCTTTCGCCTCCTGCACTCCCGGCTCCACTGCAACCCCAAAAATTGGCTTGACCCTGGATCCTACCACCCTCGACACCGTCCTTGCTACCCCCTTCCAAAACACCCCCAGCGCTGGGCATGCCCAGAACATGTGGGCGTGCTTCGCTGGGCTCCCTGAGCACCTAGCACACCTTTCTTCGCCCCCGAAAAACCTACTCATCTTCGTCCCAGTCATGTGGGCCCTGTGCAGCACCTTGAACTGTATAAGGCTAAGCCTCGCACAGGAAGAGGAGGAATTCACTCTTTCCAGGGCATCCGCCCACGTCCCCTCCTCAATCTCCTCACCCAGCTCCTCCTCCCATTTACCCTTCAGCTCCTCCACACAGGCCTCATCCACCTCCTGCATGATGTGGTACACGTCCAAAATCCTCCCCCCTCCAACTCACACCCCCGAGAGCACCCTGTCCCGTACCCCACGTGGCGGCAGCAGAGGGAATCCCTCCACCTGCCGCCTGGCAAACGCCCTAACCTACATGTACCTAAACATGTTCCCCTGGGGAAGCCCAAACTTCCCCTCTAACTCCCCCAGGCTCGCAAACCTCCCATCCATAAACAGGTCCCCCAACCTCCTAATACCTACCCTGTGCCAGCCCAGAAACCCGCCATCGATGCTCCCTGGAACAAACCGGTGGTTCCCCCATATCAGGGACTCCATCGAGCCCCCCACCTACCCCCATGCCGTCTCCATTGCCCCCAGATTTTGAGGGTAGCCGCCACCACCGGACTCGTGGTATACCTCGTTGGAGGGAGCGGCAACGGCGCCGTTACCAGCGCCTCCAGGCTCGTGTCCACGCAGGATGCCATCTCCATCCTCTTCCATGCTGCCCCTTCCCCGTCCATTACCCACTTACACACCATCGCTGCGTTGGCAGCCCAATAGTACCCACAGAGTTTGGGCAATGCCAGCCCCCCCCTCCCCCGCTCCAAAAACACCCTTCTCACCCTCGGAGTCCCATGCGCCCATACAAATCCCTTAATACTCCTGTTGACCCTCCTAAAAACGGCCTTCGGGATAAGGATGGGGATGCACTGGAACAGGAACAAAAACCTTGGGAGCACCGTCATCTTGATGGACTGCACCCTGCCCGCCAGCGACAGCGGCAACATGTCCCATCTTTTGAACTCCTCCTCCATTTGCTCCACCAGCCTAGTGAGGTTAAGCTTGTGAAGGGCCCCCCAGCTCCTAGCCACCTGGACTCCCAGGTACCTAAAGCTCCTCCCCGCCCTTTTCAGCGGGAGCCTACCAATCCCCTCATCTTGATCCCCCGGCTGCACGACGAACAGCTCGCTCTTACCCAGGTTGATCCCTAAGGATCTGCATCACCTCCGGCATTCCCCCCACTGGGTCCACCACATAAAGCAACAAGTCATCTGCATATAATGACACTCGGTGCTCCTCCCCACCCTGCACCAGACCCCTCCAATTCCTCGACTCCCTCAGCGCCATGGCCAGGGGCTCAATTGGCAACGCAAAGAGCAAAGGGTACAGGGGACACCCCTGCCTCGTCCCCCGGTACAACCGAAAGTACTCCGATCTCCTCCTATTCGTGGCTACGCTCGCCATCGGGGCCTCATATAACAGCCTCACCCAACTGAGAAACCCCTCCCCGAACCCAAACCTTTCCAGCACCTCCCACAGGTATCCCCACTCAACCCTATCAAAGACCTTCTCCGCGTCTAATGCTACCACTATCTCCGCCTCCCCTTCTACCGCCGGCATCATTATAACATTCACAATCCTACGTATATTGGTGTTCAGCTGCCTTCCCTTCACAAACCCTGTCTGGTCCTCATCAATGACCCCCGGCACACAGTCCTCTATCCTTGTGGCCAAGATCTTCGCCAACAGCTTGGCATCCACATTTAACAACGAGATTGGCCTATATGCTCCACACTGCAGGGGGTCCTTGTCCCGTTTAAGGATCAAGCGCCCAAGGAAATCAGCGCCCGTGACATAGTCGGGGGCAAAGCCCCCCCCCCCCCCCCTCCTCCCTTGCCTCGTTAAAGGTCCTAACCAACAGGGGGCCCAACAGGTCTGCATACATTTTGTAAAATTCGACCGGAAACCCATCCGGTCCCGGCGCCTTCCCCGACTGCATGCTGCCTATCCCTTTGACCAGCTCCTCCAGCTCAATCGGCGCCCCCAGCCCCTCCACCTGTCCCTCCTCCACCTTCGGAAATCTCAGCCTATCCAAAAAGCGCCCCATTCCCCCCCCCCTCCACCGGGGGCTCGGACCGGGACAATTCCCCATAAAAGTCCCTGAAGACCCCATTAATGTCCACCCCCTTCGCACTACATTGCCTCCCCTATCCGTCACTCCACCAATCTCCCTGGCCGCGTCTCGTTTACGTAGCTGATGCGCCAGCATCCTACTCGCCTTCTCCCCATATTCGTACACCGCTCCCTGTGCCTTCCTCGACTGAGCTTCCGCCTTTCCAGTGGTCAGCAAGTTGAACTTGGCCTGCAGGTTACGTCGCTCCCCCAACAGTCCCTCCTCCAGAGCCTCCACGTATCTCCTGACCACCCTCACCATCTCCCCCACCAACCTCTCCCTCTCTCCTTGCTCTCCCCTCTCCCTATGGGCTCAGCTGGAAATCAACTCCCCTCTAATCACCGCCTTCAATGCCTCCCAAACCGTCCCCACCCGGACCTCCACATTATCATTGGCCTCTAAGTACCTCTTGATACACCCCCGAACCAGCCCGCCCGCCTTCTCATCCGGCAGCAGTCCCACCTCCAGGCGTCAGAGCGGACGCTGGTCCCTCTCCTCCCCCAGCTCAAGGTCTACCCAGTGCGGGGCATGGTCCAAAATGACTATGGCCGAATACTCGGCATCCTTCACCCTCGAAATCAGCCCCCTGCTCAGGACAAAAAAATCGATCCGAGAATCGGCTTTATGCACGTGGGAAAAAAATGAATACTCCCTGGCCCTCGGCCTCGCGAACCACCAAGGATCCCCCCCCCCCAAATCTGGTCCATAAACCCCCTCAACACCTTAGCCGCCACGGGCCTCCTGCCCGTCCTGGACATGGATCGATCCAATGGGGGATCGAGCACTGTGTTAAAGTCCCCCCCCAGTATCAGGCCCCCCGTCTCTAGATCCGGAATGCGGGCCAGCATGCGCGGCATAAAACCCGCATCGTCCCAATTTGGGGCATAGACATTCACCAGCACCACCCGCTCCCCTTGCAACTTGCCGCTCACCATCACATACCTCCCTCCACTGTCAGCCACCACCTTTGACGCCTCAAACGACACCCTTTTTCCCACCAGAATCACCACCCCCCGATTTTTTGCATCCAGCCCCGAATGAAACACCTGGCCTACCCAGCCCTTCCTCAGTCTAACCTGGTCTGCCACCTTCAGGTGCGTCTCCTGGAGCATAGCCACGTCCGCCTTCAGCCCCTTCAGGTGCGTAAACACCCGGGCCCGTTTGACTGGCCCATTCAGCCCCCTCACATTCCAAGTTATCAGCCGGATCAGAGGGCTCCCTGCCCCCCTCCCCTGCCGACTAGCCATAACCCGTCCCCTGCCCGCCCCAGGCCAGCGCCCCTCGCTCGGCCCGTCCCCTACGGCGGCAAACCCCCACCCCGGGCCCCCCTGCATACTCCAGCTCCTTGCTGGCCATTTCAGCAGCAACCCGGTACCCCTCCCCACCCCTCAGGCTAGGACCCCTCCCAGCCACGTTACTCCCTCCGTAACGCTCCCGTGAGCCAGCTAACTTCTGCTGACCCCGGCGACTCCCGCCACACCTCCAACCCCTCCCAACGTGGGGCTACTCCTCCTCCCCAGACCCATCAGCAGACCCTCCTCCTCCCCCTCCCGGTCTCGCGTGGGAAAAAAGCCCGCGCTTCTCAGCTCCGACTCCGCCCCCATCCACCCTCAGCACGGGAAACAGAAGAAAAGCCCGCGCTTTCTCTCTGCCCGACCCCGCCCACGCAAAAAAGACAGCACCCCACCCGCCCAAGAACCAACACACAACCAGCTTAAAACAGCATAAAACAGAGACCCTTCCCACCAAAAGTTAACACAGTTATTTAAAAACCCCTGACCCTCAGTCAGAGTCCAACTTCTCGGCCTGCACAAAGGCCCACGCCTCCTCCGGGGACTCAAAACAAAAGTGCCGGTCCTTGGAAGTGACCCACAGATGTGCTGGCTGTAACATGGCAAACTTCACACTCTTTCTGTAGAGCACTGCCTTCGTCCGGTTGTACCCGGCCCTCCGCTTGGCCACCTCCGCACTCCAGTCCTGGTAGATCCGCACTACCGTGTTCTCCCACTTGCTGCTCCGCTCCTTCTTGGCCCACCTAAGCACACACTCTCGGTCAGCGAACCGGTGGAACTGCACCAGCATCGCCCGTGGCGGCTCATTCGGCTTGGGCCTCCTGGCCAGTATTCTGTGGGCCCCCTCCAGCTCCAGGGGCCCCTGGAAGGACCCAGCTTCCATCAGCGAGTCCAACAAAACAACCACATAGGCCCCCAGGTCTGACCCCTCCAGCCCCTCCGTGAGGCCCAGGATCCGCAAATTTTTCCGCCTCGACCGGTTCTCCATCTCCTTGAACCGCTCCTCCCACTTCTTATGGAGCGCCTCGTGCATCTCCACCTTCACCGCGAGGGCCGCGGCCTCATCCTCTCTTTCGGAGGCTTGTTGTCGGAGCTCCCGGATCTCCACCCCCTGGACTGTCTGCGTCGCCAGCAGCTTGTCCGCATTCGCCTTCAGCGAGTCTAGCAGCTCCACTTTTAGCTCCTGAAAACATCGCTGGAGAGTCTCCTGCTGCACCCGCGCCCACTGCCTCCATTCCTCGAGGCCTCCGTCGGCCGCCATCTTGATTCTCTTCCCCCGCTTTTTCTTAGGCGCTGCCACCGCTATTTTGCTGGCCCCACTCCTGGTCAAGACCATAGACCACTGGGGATCCGCTGAAGACACCTTCCCACGTCGGGAACTGTCGAGCAAGTACCGCTGGGGGCCCTTAAAAGTTCCTGGCGGGAGCTGCCGAACGTGCGGCTTAGCTCCGCATAGCCACAACCGGAAGCCTCAATCTATGATAATCATATGCAACAATGTCCCATCCATAGATACCAATGCTAAGCCTTAATAGTACCAACCATTCCTTCCATAATAAGTACAACTACAACTTTATGTTAAACTGCTGCATAAAAATCTTTCCAATCTCAGAATGACTACACCGAGTAGTTATCACAAGAAAGAAAGACTTGTATTTAAATCGTGCTTTTCATGACCTCAGAATTTTCCAAAGTGCCTCAAAGCAAATGAAGTACGTCTGAGTATAGCCATACCGATATCATTTAGGAAATGTGGCAGCCAATTCTCGGACAGCAAACTCTCTCAAAAGGCACTGTGATAATGACCAGATAAACTGTTTCTCCCCAGTGATTTTGGTTGAGGGATAAATATTAGTCAGCACACCAGGGATAACCGCCCTGTTCGCCTTCAAAATAGTGTCATGGTCTATTGTGCACCCACTTGAGAGAGCAGATTGGGACTTGATTTAATGTCTTGTCCGAAAGACCAAGTCATTTGGGAATTTGGGATCCTCATCCAAACTTGCAATCTGCTAATCTCCAAATTGACATTGTAACATTTTAAAAGTGTAATAATGATTAAGCTGCTATGTTGGTGGAATAAATTTGAAAATGTTTGCTTAAATTCAGGCTTATCCCTTTGTACGAAAAGGTTTTGCATTATACATGAGGTTTCACAGTGACGTGTCCTGCAGCATCACTACATTGTAATGTTACTAACAACATTACCTATAAATATGATGCTTTCCTTCCTACATGCCACTTAATAAATTGGTAAAAACTATAATAAATAGTGCTCTCATTAAAAAGTATTTAAACATCCTCATGTCAACTTGGTTGTGTGATGAATGTGTATCTGGGTTATTGTAGTTAGGCCGTCAGGCCGTCAGCATGTCATTGTATTTTTCTATTTCAGCATTTTTACACCTCCTGGTTACGGTTTAAGTTCCCAGATATATCTTAATGTTAGATCAGAGATCACACTTGCTGCAAAAAAAGCTTCTTAGAGAAGTAATTTCCTATTGCCATAACCTTGCGACAAATGAAACTTGCAGTTGAAAGACTTCAGTGCAGTTTCATTTCGTATTAGGCTGTGAATGGTTGTTGGGGGGAGGGGTGGTGGGAGGTTGTTGCTTGACAGTTTCATTTTATGTGCACCTGAGAGAAAATGCAAACCCAGCATTAAAACAGACGACTTGAGAAAAGACCTGGAAGGATTGTAAAATTGTTTAAATGAAGTGGATAAAGTTCTGAACTTGTGCACGTGAGATTTCCCAAGGTTCCGCCCAAGGACAGGAAATCGAGCTGCAGCCCCAGGTACCTCAATTGCAAGACACCCAATCTGTCAATAGTTTAAATACCGCATCGAAAACACTGCTGGAAAGTTTCATTGAAATTAATTAACTGGGCTCCTGAGGAAACCTTTCAACATGCCATTTTCTAAGTTGACAACGATGAACCTATCTTGGTTTCAGCTCTGTTCAAATAGGCCGTTTAAAAATATGTAGAAGTCACTGTCATCCTTAATTTCTTTGCTGCTTCTACTAATCTAATTTTGTCCCTTATTATACTAGTTGGTTTTGCTAAGAAGGCTAAGAATCATTTTTGCACTTTTTTCACACTACAAATGCTTCCCTTTATTTTTTATATTTGCTGCAGGCATTACAATAGTACTATACAAAGTGATGGACATTGTATGCTGGTTTATGAGCACTACTGCGTAGTTGAGATGAGAAACAGGAGCCAATGAGGAACCACCAAATATAGGTGCAGTTATATCGATGAGCTCTATCCAAATCCATCACTGTCTTGAGTCCCATGTTGAAGGAATCTTCCACATGTATCTAGCTATGGCTGAAGAGGCCTGTTCTATTGTAGCGTCATCTATTGGAAGATGATGAGCAGACAACATCTTGAAAAGAGACTGCTCTTCCTGTACAAATGAAAACTGTTACATGAAGTTTTCATACTATTGGATCTATCTAAGCTTTCCCAGTAACATACACAACTTCAGTGTGTCTATACTTCATATGTTTATTAAGCAAATAATAGAAGCTGTTTTTACAAGGGGCCATCTTTTTACCAAGTGACAACACTTATTCAGAGCTTTTATCAATACTGGGCTTCCTTCAGGTTCAAGCTATGATTTAAGAAGCCCATTTGGGCATCAGAATTCCTCATAGTAATCCTTGGGCCTGCATGTGAAGTACAAGTTCATACTCTTAAGCATCTACACCACACTAGGCTGAGATCAAAACATAGCCATAGGGGAAATAACAGGATCAAACCCATGTTCCAATTCTTTGTGCTACAATACACTGGAGCTCCAATATTTGGGTATATCACTAAAAGGACATGTGTGGAATGTTAGATTAGATTTAGATTTATTGTCACGTCTACCAAAGTACAGTGAAAAGTATTGTTCTACGTACTGTCCAGGCAAATCGTTCCATACATGAAAAACATAGCTCATACGATAACTACACCATGCAAGACATTGGGTGAAGCAAATGGAGTGGAGTGCTACTTAGTAGAGAAGATGCATGGAGAGATCAGTTCAGTCCATAAGAGGGTCATTCAGGAGTTTGGCAACAGCGGACTAGAAGCTGTTTTTGAACCCTGTTTGTGCATGTTCTCAGACTTTTGTAGCGTCTGCCCGATGGAAGAGGTTGGAAGAGAGAAAACCCGGGCAGGAGGGGTCTTTGATTATGGTGTCGGCTTTCCCAAGGCAGCGGGAGGTGTAGACAGAGTCAATGGATGCGCGATTGACTGGGCTGTGTTCACTACTCTCTGTAGTTTTGTACGGTCTTGGGCCGAGCAGTTACCATACCAAGCTGTGATGCAGTCAGATAGGGTGCTTTCTGTGGTGCATCTGTAAAAATTAGTAAGAGTCAATGTGACATAATTTCCAAAGTTACTTGGCATAATAATAACATCTGATCCCCGCTGAAGCAAATAAACTTGAAGAGCTGGTGAAAGAGCAGTTGCTCTACAAAACCCGTATTTACCATGTGCTAGAATATTGTGACCATGCTTGGCAGGGTGCCGAGCTTTCATGCTCCAAATTTAAACCCACTCAGATTCAGTGGCAAACCTACTGGATTTTCTGCTCCATGAATCAGACGAATGTTCCCATTCCAACAGCTTTCTGCAAGACTACAATCAGAGCGACATCCCAGAATTAATAAAGCTCTTCCACCTGACTGAGCACACTAAACTGTGAGTATATCAATCTTGCATCCTCCGTGAACCCCTCTACAAGAGTGAAACTTGGAAAACTTAAGCTTTCCAAGTGAAAAGTCTGATCAGTTTCCACCTTCACTGCCTCAGGTGTACCCTCGGCATCTCTTGGCAGGATACGTTCACCAACTCAGAGTTCCTGGAGCCTGCTAATTCTACCAACATGCCCGCTGCTAAGCCAACAGCGCCAGTGCTGGCTGGCCCACGTCATCGGACAGATGACGGCTGTGTACCCAAAGACCTTCTGTAGGGTGAATGGACCACTGAATCGTGATCTTGGTGTCCATACCTCTGCTGCAAGACACCAGCAAGCAAGATACGAAGATAGCGGACATTGACACTGACAGCTGGGAGACACTTGCTAACTGCTGCGACTGCTGGAGGCTTATTGTTTGGTATTAGTATTAGTATATTAGTAACATTCATTTTGCCAAAATAGTAACTCGGTAAAGTTTCTGTGCACGCAGCAACTGTCAAAGTCAAACTTCCGAGTCAGTACAGTCCTTGTTCAAGTTTCTTTCCTGGTTACATCTAGCTCTATGCCATCTAATATGGAATAAAGAACGCACATGCATAAAAGCTCCAACATAAAAAATCTTGCATTGACAAATACCTTATGAGCACCTTCTAAATATTTCACAATCAACATATTATTAGTTAATCTGATTTTGTGATGTTACACGTAGGCTAACTATTGCTTAGGACATCCTGTTGTTTCTTATGAGATGCTCTATCCTTGTCTTAATGTATTTAAGAGATTGGGAGCCAGATTCACGCCCACCGCAGCGTGTTTCACGGAGGCGGCCCGCTGATGGCGGGATCTTCTGGTCTCACCATTCCACGGGTTTCCTGTTGATTGCTCCTCTGCCGCTGGGGAACATGTGGAGGGGTTTTCCCTTCATGGGACCGGAGAATCCCACCATTGGTAATAGCCATAAAAACTCCGGCCTACATCTCCGAAAATGCAGCACTCCCTCAGTGCTGTGCTGGAGTATCGGCCTCGAGTAAATACACAAGTCCTGGTGTGAAGCTTCAACCCTTGACCTTTTTAGGCAGGGGTGTTGAGGCAGGTCAGCCCTCTCTTTGGATTTCTGTTGCAGATTGATTTAGGGTAAGTGGCTGGAATTCTCCGGTTGTTTGGCCTGCGGGTTTCTCGGCGGCGTGGGATGGCTTCCATGGAAAATCCCATTGACAAGTGGCGGGAGTAGAGAATCCTGCCGTCAGTGAACAGCATCGCCAAGAAACACGCGGCTGGGGGACCAGAGAATCCTGCCCAATGTTGTTGATGAAATGGCTGCCTCTGTCTTCCCACCTCCAACTTATCAGCAGTTGCTAAATTGGAATGGCAGCCTCATGTCGCTCATACAGAGTTACCATGGTTACAATCTTGTAAAAGGTGTCTGAGAGTGTATTCAGACTGTTGACAAGAAAGGTAAGCAAGAGAAAGTGAAAGAAAGCATCAGGGCAGCAGGGTAGCATGGTGGTTAGCATAAATGCTTCACAGCTCCAGGGTCCCAGGTTCGATTCCCGGCTGGGTCACTGTCTGTGTGGAGTCTGCACGTCCTCCCCCTGTGTGCGTGGGTTTCCTCCGGGTGCTCCGGTTTCCTCCCACAGTCCAAAGATGTGCGGGTTAGGTGGATTGGCCATGATAAATTGCCTGTAGTGTCCTAATAAAAGTAAGGTTAAGGGGGGGGTTGTTGGGTTACAGGTATAGGGTGGATACGTGGGTTTGAGTAGGGTGATCATGGCTCGGCACAACATCGAGGGCTGAAGGGCCTGTTCTGTGCTGTACTGTTCTATGTTCTATGTAAAGTAACAGGATGTCACTGCTGTCTGCAGGTTTGGTTCTGAGCTGTTGTCTCTGATGACTTTCTGCTGGCTTTCTATAAGTCGTAGAGTGTTTTACTAACGTGGAGTTTTACAGGTTATTGCATAGTCTTAAGGTACAGGATTTCCGTCAATCTTCCTTTTTTTTCTTTTCCAATTGATGCAATTTAGCATGGTCAGTCCACCTAGCCTGCCCATCTTTTGGGTTGCGGAGTTGAGACCCACACAGACACGGGGAGAATGTTCAAACTACACACGGATCGTGACCCGGGGCCGGGATTGAAGCCGGGTCCTCAGTAGCGGGAGGCAGCGGTGCTAACCACTGTGCCACCGCGCCGCCCCTCTTCTGTCAACCTTCCTGGTGGATATTTTGTTTATCCCAGTCTGTCAGAAAACTGTTGCTTGAAAATAGCATTTAATCTCCTATTTTATTTACTCTAAAATGAATTACCGCCTTAAAATGTCACGTTTCACAAGAATAAATATCACAACAGAACAATTTTTTAAAATCAAAAATAAAAGTCAAAATATAAACAATGTTTAGCGCTGCTGTGATGGTTGCCAACAGTAGGAATGAGAATAATTGTGCAAAACTTTACTTGTCGTTTGGTAGCGGAATTATTCAGTGTTATTGGAATAACACCCAGCCTTTGTGACTGTCCTCTTTTAAGGGCTGATGCAGCTTTTTCCTTTGGAAGATGTCTATCAGGATTGTCAGTGATGGCTGAGTTTAAAGTAAAGTCTGGGCTCAAAACAAGCCTTTATTTTGAACCCAGCCAGCTCTGACAGCCCTGACGGAGAGGGTGGTATTTCATGCAGGCGGCAGGGTCTCACACAACAGCGACAGAGCTGGTGAGAGTCCCACGTTACCTCTTTTGGGGGAAGGATGCCGAATTAAGTGTGGCTCATGCACTTAAATGGCCAGCAAAGGGCCTTCCACGGGATCAAGGGGACCCTGATCAGAAATCTGTCACCCCTCCAAGAGCTGCTGGCCAATCTAAAGCTAGCAGTTGTGTATTGCGGGCAGCTCCACTGGGGGAGCGATGGCAGGTGCCAACGGCTCAGGGTCTCTGGGGGACCTAGGCCACAGGTGAGTGAGGGGATCGTGGGGGGAGGGGATTGGCAGCAAAGGCTAGCGGTTGGTCTCAGCGGGGTCCCCCTTCCCAATGCTCAATCAGGTACTCTGTGCCTTTGACCTTGTAACTTTTCTCCACATGGCCAGTCCCCATGGGCCCCAGTTGAATGCTAACAGCAGTGGAATGAGGTTCTTAAGTAGGCACTAAGGACCTCAATTGGTGGCGGGGCAGAATGGCCAAAGGATCTAACTGGAGCAGAGGTAGGGAGCCAGTGCAGTCCCCACTCGCCACCCTCCCATTTGATTAAATGTCATCCCACCTCCAAACGTGTCTCGAGGAAGGGTACTAAATCTGCATATAGATGCCAAAGGATGAAGTAACTCTAAATCCATGATGTTAATTCATGGTTAACAGCTTGGATGGACAACCAAAACTGCTAGTGCAAGAATCTTCCCAAAAATGTACAGAATGTTGGCTCAGGCGGGAAAACCAGAGTGAAGTTTTCAGGCTGCACAGCTGCCTTTTCTCACTGTATTGAACAACAATTTCAAAGGGGAAGCGAGTTTCACAGAGTCTGCTGGAGGGCAGGGCCGAAGAAAGCCAGTAATTGAGGTCACACACACACACACACACACACACACACCCCACCCCCCGCCAGTGGACATCAAAACCCTCCCCGGACACGGGCGATATCTTCCTCCCCCACCACAGGCATCGAGACCCCACACACAGAAGGGCAACATCTCCCCACCCCAACCCCATGGATAACAGGAATCCTGCAATGGAGCCCGCCGGAGGGACAGGGGGCACTGCCAGCGACGCTGCCAGAGTGCCGGGGGGAATGCCTGGCCATGCCCCTCAACACCCGGGGCTATACCTACCTGTGCGCCCTTGGTGTGGTCATCCCGATTGTTCTTTGTTCTTGAAAACCAGTAGTGACTCGCGTCGGTGTGAGGTCATACAAGCTGAGTAGGTAGTTCGGACGAGGATAGAAGTAGCGGCGTCCAGCCCGCTAATGCGATGTTAATTTATGCAGATCAGGCTCACGCTCTTCCTGGGCGTACCTCAACTCACGTACCGGCGGGACCTGGCAGGTAAGTCGGCGGGGGCGGTCCTCAGGGGGGCGCGGGGGGATCCGACCCCAGGGGAGGGCCACGGTGGCCTGGCCCGCGATCGGGGCCCACTGATCCGTGGGGGCACTTCCGCGCCAGCCCCTGTCGGGTTCCATGGCCGGCGTAGAGAAGTGAACGCTCCACGCATGCGCCAAAATACGCCGGCCAGTCTGCGCATGTGTGGAACCACACCGGAGATCATGCTGGCCCTTCGGCACGTGTGCGAACTCGCGCCATCCCTTCGCCGCCAGCTGGAGCGGCGGCAACCCCTCCGGCATCCACCTAGCCCCCGAAAGTGCGGAGAATTCCGCACTTTCGGGGGCTGTTGTCGCCGGAGTGGTTGACGCCAGTTCTCCCACCGGCGTAGGGACTTAGTCCCCAGAAGGGAGAATCCCGGCCATATTCTTCGTAATTGATTATTTGCCAGGATGTTATTTTCAGGAAGAAATTTGTTGTAGCTGGTTGGCTTGGAGAAGGGGGAATTCTTCACCGAGTTTCCAACTTTGCAGCCAGCTCTCGGCCAAGTAACCTGTAACCTGTCCAGGGACAAACAACCAAACATTTGGTGACTGTCAGATGGTGCTTCCATGACGTTTTGCAATGACAAAAGAAATTACAGATTATGCAGGTGAAATCTAATGACCACGCTGCACCCGACGTGGGAAGGGATGGGGCCTCTCGCGAGATTTACCTGGCTCATCACGTCTTGTGAGATCTAATGGGATCCAGCGAGACATCGCAACCTAGATCCCACCCACAATGTGCAGGATCTATATTTGAGTTAGGTACTCTTGAATACGCAGTCACCAGATTTTTTTCTGATTTTTATTTTATTAAGGGACAATTTAGCGTGACCAATCCACCTACTTCACTCTGGTTTTCCCGCCTGAGCCAACATTCTGTGCATTTTTGGGAAGATTCTTGCACTAGCAGTTTTGGTTGTCCATCCAAGCTGTTAACCATGAATATCTTTGGGTTGTGTGGTGAGACCTATGCAGAAATGGGGAGAATCTGCAAACTCCACATGGACAGTGACCCAGAGCCGGGATAGAACCCAGGTCCTCGGCGCCGTGAGGCAGCAGTGCTAACCACCCTTACTCACCGGATGTAAACAACGCCCAGGATCGAACCCCCTCGCCAAGGAGACCCCATCCAGGTGCCATTTAGTACTGGTCTCCACAAATGGGGACCAGGCGGAATAGCATTTGTGGGGTCTCCCAGGCGATCAAAGGTCCCTGGGTAGCCAACCTCTGAGCAGGGTGGCATCCTGGCACTTATGCCACCTGGGTACCCTGGCACTGCCACCCAGGCAGTGCCACCTGGGTGTCACCCAAGCAGAGCTAACCAGGTGCCACGCAGCACTTCCAGGGTGCTGAGTTGGCACTGCTGCTGGCAGGCGCACTGTCAGTGTGCCAGGCCGGCAGTGCCATGGTGCCAACGTAACATTTTACCCGTACTAGGGATTGGGCCCATGGGTGCCCTGCCCTTATGAGGTGGGGTGTAGGGGGCTCGAGGACCCCCCAACAGGTAAGTTACGGGGGGAGTCATGAGGTCGTGTTGGGGGATCATGGCGCCTCGATCTCTTCCTGCACTGGCATGCAGAACACCTCAGTGCAGGAAATGAGACCGAGTGCGGCCTTGGCGGGCATTCCTCGCTGAGGCCCCGGAATGAAGCAAAGTTCCATTTAATAGCAGGGTTTTTCTCGGCGCTGCAAGCCCGAGGAAGCACTCGGCTTAACGGGCTTGACACGGGACTCTGTTTCATTTCTATTTAATCGCGCCCTGCATCTTCACTTGTTAAGATTACATGGCATATTTATGAATACCTTTAATTGGTCTTTAACTTTGAAACTGTTCACCCGGCCCCTGAAAAAAAAGTTGGGTAAATTTTGAAGTTTAGTTTTTTTCAGCCAAATAAGATTACAAAGCAATAGAACAAGGATATTTTTTTAAATATTGCCAAGAGTGGGGGTCTTCCATGAAAAGAAGGAGCAGACTTTCTCATCAACATCAGGCTGTAAATTTAGACTTCCTCCCTGGCGAGCATAACCATTTCTGAGTAAAGCATTGACTGGAGATGGTGAACCTACCTCTTTACACAACATGGCACAAAGTGAAAAGTTATCTTTCTGCACTGACATTCTCAGTTTCCACACGTAGCCATGGAGCTCCCTGCATGGCATCCTATAGGCTTTTGTGTACTTTTCTTTGAATGAAGCAGAATTCTTTGATGGTCAAGTTCTAGTCCATTGTGGCACCATCGGATCTCCCCGACATGGACTGGGATTAACCTCCACAAATTTCAACACAATGGCTTCAGCTGAAACACTTATTTTGGCAGGGGGGAGGGAATTATCCAGAAGGTGCAAAATTCCTGATGAGTGAGTAGGCAGGGAGAGACCGATGGAAGATAAATTTTTCCTTCACCCTCTCTCTGCAGCATAATACATGTATACAAGCAGCCAAGCAGCATTGGAATGCGGACCAACTTTGGAATGTCAATAATTCCCCAGATCCTTGGTTAGGTGGGTGACTATTGCTGGATAGATGGATCAAATCAAGCTGCTTTGTCGATTTCTGCCCAGCATCACAGCTTGAATACAAAACATGATGGTATGTGTCCGTTACTTCTCCTGTGTGCCCAAACCATGGGCTGGATTCTCCGAGCCCCCAGCCGGATCGGAGAATCACCTGGGGCCGGCGTGAATCCCGCCCCCGCCAGCAGCCGAATTCTCCAGCACCGGATATTCGGCGGGGGCGGGAATCGCGCCGCACCTGTCGGCGGCCCCCCCCCCGCCCTGGCGATTCTCCGGCCCGCAATGGGCCGAAGTCTCGCTGATGTAAAGCTAGTCCCACCGGCGTTAATCAAACCACCTCCCTTACCAGCGGACTGGCGGCGCGGGCGTGGGTCGATCTGGCCCTGGGGGGTGCCCCCACGGTGGCCTGGCCTGCGATTGGGGCCCACCGATCTGCGGGCGAGCCTGTGCTGTAGAGGGCACTCTTTTCCTTCCGCGTCGGGCATCAACCTCCACGATGGCCGACGTGGAGGTGACCCCCCCCACCCCGCACATGCGCGGGGATGACGTCAGCAGCCGTTGACGCTCCTGCGCATGTGCAGACTTCCTCCGGCCGGTGGAGTCCTTTCGGCCCCTGCTGGCGTGGCGCCAAAGGCCTTTCCCACTGGCCTGCGGCGCGCCAACCACTCCGACGCGGGTCTAGCCCCTAAAGGTGAGGGCTTGGCCCCTAAAGGTGCGGAATTGGGGCGGCACGACGCCAGAGTGTTTGACGCCACTCCATCCCGCCGGGGCCCCGCCGGGTAGGGGAGAATCCAGCCCCATGTTTCTCCTCTTTAGCTCAGCCTGCATTCTCATGGGAAAATAATATTAAAATTTTACCAAATATACCCTGAAATGGAAACGTCTAGAACCAGTATGCTCCTGTTTACTAGTGGATAACACACGGGGGAATATCACAAAGGTGCTTTTCTATGTTGGATCCAATTCAACTGGCTTCGAATTCCAGGGAAAATAAAAAATAAAAATCATGAATGCTGGAATTCTGAAAGAAAAACAGAAAATACTCAATCGCTTAGCAAGTCAGTCAGCGTCTGAGGAAAGAACAACAAAATATAATACTTCTGGTGTAACCCTTTCAAAAAAAAATTACAAGTGATCAGCATTTAAGTCGAGGACAGCAGGAAGGAAGACCAAACCCGAAATGCACACGTACAGCACAGGAAGAAGAATGACATATAAATGTATTCTTAGGATTTTGGCAGATGTCGTTATTGCCCATCATAAGCTGCCATCTGGGTATTAATACTAAGTACAGCTGCGGCGCTACAGCCTCCCTACATTACAAGATGCCACAGGCTCCATGGCAAGCTTGCATTGAGAGAATACTAAACACTATCATGCAACTATAATCACTTGCAGGTTAGTCTGCAGGTTGGATGTTTGTTGCACCCAATTTTACAATTTTCCATGGTGTGGTTTGAACTCGCAACTTCTGAGTTGCAAGTCCGGTACCGTAGCAATTGGCTACCTTACCAATCACCCCACATTTCCTCGCCTTAGCTGTCCACACATCTTCTGTGTTTATTAAACACCTTTCAGAATGTTTTTTTCCAATTGTCTGCTAATATCGCTGCAGCCATTTGCCTTCCCCCGTGTTTACTTTTAAGCGTTTTACAAACAATTCTCTTTCCTCTCTTTGGTGTCTGCTGTGCCTGAATAGGGTTTAGCTCCTTTCTTTGTTTATTTCAAATTTGTTCTTCTGTAATATTGTCCAGTTATAACAAAGGGTATGCAAGCCTGACATCTTAACTAATCTGTTCTCTTCACTGATGCTGACAAATCCGCTGAGTATTTCTGGAACTTTCTGTTTTTGTTTCAATCCAGAGGTGGCTGACATCACGTTTCTTGTTGGCCTTTGACAATGGTCCAGTTACTTTGCTAACGCTGTACTTGTTCCTCAGCATGAAGCAGATCATTGCCTCATAGAAATGAACTGCATTGAAAGATCTTGGCCAGGATTCTCCAATAATGGGGCTATATCCCCATGCCCGCCAGAAAACGGGCGCGAATCATTCCGGACTTTTTTCTGAATAGTCCCAGAGTGATTCTCCGAAGGGGGCTTGCAGAACCCCGGCGTACTTCCGGCCGCGGGTCCGCACATGCACATGGCAGCCGCCTGTGGTGCCGGCCCCACGCAACTTGGCGGACCCACACAGCGGACCGGGGCGGAAGAAGGTCAGCTCCCCCCCCCCCCCCCCCCAGATCACATGTGCCCACCGATCAGTGGCCATTGTGGAGGACCCCCGCCCCCACCAGGACAGTCACCGCAGCCTCGACACCGAGCTCCCACCGAGTGGAACTAGAGGACAACCACGCCGGTGGGAACTCGGCCGGTCCACTGCGGAGAATTGCCGCGGGGGCCGCTTTCAACGGCCACCGACCATCGACACATCGACTGTGCGTGCACGCGGCTGCCAGCGATTCTCCGGTCGGGGGTCTGACGCACCATTCTCCGCTACCGTGCCTGGCGGGTTTGCGGCGCGGGGCCTCGGAGAATCCCGGCCCTTATGTCTTATATTCTCGGCAGAGTTTGGCCATCAGCATTGCTGGAATATTGGTCTGTCGCAAGATTGGACAGTAATGGGTGTTGCCACTTCCACAGAAGAAGAAATTGAGTTAAAGATACCAAAATAGTTGTTTTAAAGCCATTACTCTGCAATTTTGTAATAGATTTTTGGACAGAGCCCAGTACCGCAGTCATTGCTTTCAACTGATTTTGCAATGGATATTTTAAACCACCGCTTGGGAGTTCAGAGAATTATTGTGCAGCTCTAGATATTGTATTCCAGCACAGGTTATCTCATGGTGTGTAAGATAATTGATTAAAAAAAACACTTGAGGTCAGCTTTAATAATTTTTTTTGTTTTCAGCTGTTTTTTATAATTGGGGTGAAGGTGGAAAATCTAATTCATCATCAATCTTGCCTTTGATGCAGATACATCTATCTATAGATTGGATTGTTATTCGACATTATATGATGTTTGGGACTGAATCATCTGATTTCCTGACTGCAGAATGCCGGCAGTCATACATGTGTGTTGCATGTGGACCCATGCACATAATTACCTGAAGTGTAACCTTTCATTTAAATGTGGACATAAAGGGTTCACCTGGTGCAGAGAGACGACCATTCCATTCAGTTGGAGAATATTCTCACTTATTTAGACTTGTGCATCTCGAGAAAACTGTTTGGAAAATTGCTGTGGAGCATGCATCAGTTCTGCAAAAATGGAGGATTACTGTAACAGGAATGAATCAAAATTGATGAGTTGAATAACTACTTTCATCACACATTAACTTGGTTGTGTGGGTGAATCCAATCCGCATAATGCTATTGTGGTTCGAATTAGAAATCCGTCTAATCCGATGCATGGTTGCAGAAACCAGCGAAGGACTAAATAGTTTCTCTTCCCTTTTCAGTTACCTCAGTGAGGTTTATGCTTTTTAACGAAGTCTAACTTCCTGTTAACTTCTTTTACTTCCTTTTTCCTGCTTGGTTGTTTGATTTGTAGAAGCTAAATAATCTTGCCTCTTAACTGGAAATGAAGAAGTAGAATATTTTGTTGGATGTTGTGTGTGATGTTAGTTAGGTCCAACTGCCAACCTCTGCAATACAAAAGAAAGACTTAACTGACACAGATTATGCCAGCTGGGTAAGTCGATACTCAAATATTTATTTATTTTATGATAACTAAAATGATTTAATCTTTCAGAGCATAAATCCTTTGCTGTCCCAGATTCAGCACGTTTATCAGCTGTTGGGTCACTGCATATTCATATCCCCCCCCCCCCCCCCCCCCGCCCCCAACGTCTTCATCAATCTTTCTTCTATTCTGGCAATATTTGTAAGTTTACATCTGATTTTTCCGTTACTTTTTCTGGCATATCACTACCAATGAGTTGACCCAAAAATAACCAGTGCCATTTTAAACAAATATTTTGCTCTAATCAATTATCTTTTTTAAAAAATGATCTTTGCCAGAATTCTGGATCCTCCAAAATACTCGTGGATACAATGTCTGTGGACAGCCATTCCAGGCCCATAGTAAATGCACATACCAATATGATATTTAGTGATGTTGATAGAACAATTGTGTTTCCGAAGGGCCAGAATACATCAGGAAGGGAAGGAAATGAATGAATGGAAGACCGTGTTCAATGACATGCATATTGGTGTTGAGAGAATCCTCGAATTCCTGATTTTTCTTTATGGTCAATGAAATCTGATGCACAGTGCTATCGGGAAGTAATGATTTCTAAGTGTTTAAACCAAGGTTATAAATGATACCTCCCTTCTACGAGTCAGGTCTCTGGAACTCCACTACTCTCCAGTTGCAGAAAGCAGAATTTCACAATTGCTGCAGATACTTCTTGTCACTGCCGATGAGCATCCAAACACTGCTTCATTTTGAGACAGCAGCAGTGGGTTTGTGGCTAGTGCTAACAATTGTCAGAAATCCAGATGCATGCACAGATCTTTCTGGGTGCATCAACGTGCATGACATGAAGTACTGAAGCAATTATCACTTCCGCTGAACAGGCTATTCCTCTGTTCTTAACCAGGTCTGAAAGATTACACAGAGTGCAATGATGCATTCATTTCCATTGTACCCAGGTGTTCTATACTGCTGAAAAATTTTTTGTAATTCAATACATTTATCTCATAAATGTACGTGAATGTGCTGCATGTAATTATTTTTCGGTGGTGCAGAGGTAGTGCTGGGAAGTAATTTTTTTATCGTACATGATTTACTGAGAAACCAGTATTTCCACTATTTCCAGCACCTTTATGTTTAATTGCTGTACTTGAGCAACAAATTATGTCACACAGTAATGCTTTTTTGGGTGTAAATGAAGATTAAAAATGTGAATTTTGACTTGCTATCTTCTGCATCTTTTCTTCTATGGAAGCTGATGACTTTTAAGTTTCCAGGGCATTGACCAGAAACAGGATTTAGGATGCTTCTGTGTGCAGCTCGAGAGACCCAATCATTTGTAGAACACCCACGTAAATTTTAGGCGCAAATAATTGGTGGTTGCACTATGCAATCTCCTGTGCACTTGCAGCCGGCTTTCAGCAGTCTAACCAGTGGGCTTAAAGAGAAAGCTACAAACCACTTTAGAAATGGGCAGAGAAAGTTTGAGATCTCCCGATGCCTGTAAGGGAATGGGATGGGGGAGGGGAGCTGGGGGTTGCCCCGATGTTAGCTTGTGGTAGGAATGGGGTTTCCCCAATGACTGGGGTGGAGGTCCCGATCTTCTGTTGGTTGGGGGAGGGGCCTTAAATGCAACTTTGAGATTGGGATTTGCGGTGCCACCCAGCTTTGCCGACATGTTTAGGATGGCACCCTCCCTCCACCAAGCTGGCTGTGTGATCCTTGCCAGCCCTTTGAAATTGCACAGCCTGCAGTTAAATCAGACGAGTAAAGGCATCTGTGAAGCCGGTGGGTTTCGCACAGATTTTCTTGCCTGAATCAACACACTGCAATTTTGGGAAAATTACTCCCCCTGTGTACAAATTAGAGTTCTACAATATACATAAAAACACAAAGCACTGTCAAGGTATTGACGAGGACAACAACTTGTATTTCATAGAGTCATTTCACAAAATAAAATGTTTTGCAAGAGTGCTATAATAAAGGAAAATCTGACAATGGGCCACATTAGGTTTAAAGCTTGGTTAACAAGGTTGATTTTAAGCAGCCTCCTAAAGGAGAGTAAAGAGGTTTTGGGAGGGAATTCCAGAGCTCAGGAGCTGGGCAATTGAAAGCATGGTCATCAATAGCAGAGCAATTAAAATTGAGGATGCACGAGAAGTGAGATTTAGATAAGCACATATATTCTGGAGGGCTGTGATGCTGAAGGAGATTGCAGAAACAAAGGGCGCGATTCTCTGGTCTTGTTACGCTCTCGCTCAAGTGAAACGAGAACCATGCCAGGCACCAAACAGTTTGCAATGCAACCATAGTTGAAATTGGGATCTTGCCGTAGTGTGGCGAGAAACTAATTGGCACCTCTTAAGCCCCATTTTCATGCAATTAACGGGGGCCACCCCATATCCTGCGGTCTCCCATCATTCATCGGCCTCCCCAGCAAGTGGTCACGTTGGAGCTAATTAGTACTCCTTTTTAAAAATGTGAACCTGCCGGAAGGGCTTCTGCAGGGAACCGAGGAGGTGAGCAGCCATCTTTGCTCACAGGCAAAGAGCCCGGGGCCCTGGGCTTGCCGCCCCAGTGCTCGACGGGGCATGTGGGACCATCGGCTGGGAGTCGGGGACTCCTCAGGGGTGGGTCACCAAGGGAAGGGGGGGGGGGAGGCGCTGGGGGACAACTGCTCGCGGTACCACCATGTCAACCCCTGGATCGTGTGTTCCCATTCCGGGACAACGCTTGTGTCTGCCCATCTGGCCCGCTGACCACCCATAACCCCCACCGACTGCCGAGGCCTCTGGCCGTGCAGCTGAAGGCTATTGCTAATAGGGATTGGCAATTATGGTTCAGTGAGTACTTCACACAATCCAAGCAGATGCCCATGGGTGGGCTGGCATGTGGGAGTCATTGCCAAGCATTCCAATCAGATTGGATGCCTGGACACTGTGGGAGGCAACACCATGCATGCAGTAGCCAACACCTGAACATCCAGTGGATGGGACACAGCTCCAGGGACATGTCCATGGACAGAGGGTGGATGAGTGCAACGAGGAGGGGACCAGCACTCGGTCTAGGTGACGTTATGAATGGGCATCCGGGTTACAGGGTCTGCGGTCCGGTGAGTGGAGCCCACTGTGGCCGGGAGTGTGTGGGCAGGGCGTTCTGGGAGGAGGGGATCAATAGGGTTTGGAGGATCCTGGGGTGGGAGCCACCTCTTGTTAGTCTAATACCCTCTCCCAATGCCGTACAAATATTGAACGCTGTGGCAGGGATATTGGATGCAGATCTTGCCCCTAGTGGTTCTGCTGGTAGTCCAGGCAGGCAGACATCGGAGACGGCAGCAGCATCTGCAAATGCTCGAGGCGGTGCCATGTGCCGGGCCCTGCCCCACACCCTGAGGGCTCAGCCGCCAATCAGGCCGGGGAGGGACCCAAAAGAGGATACCCGCGATGGCCCAGGGTCCACAGGCGTCACTGGTCGTTTGAGCAGAAGATGAAAACTGCATATTGCAGGAAGGTCCGCCTCAGCAAGGAGACGGTGCGGCACCTGTGCCATGTCCTCGCGAACTTGGCACCACGTGGAGGAGGAGGACACTCGCTCCCGGTGGCCGCAAGGTCACCGCAGCCCTGAACCGTTAGGCCTTGAGATTATTCCAGGGCTTGAGTGGGGACCTGTGCGGTATCTCATAGGCCACAGCCCACAGGTGCATCCTACAGGTCACGGATGCCCTGGATGCCCGGGCAGTAAACTACATCATCTTTGACATTGGCCAGTAAGATGCTCGGGCATCATGTTTCTCCGCCACCTCTGGGATGCCGCAGGTCCAGGGGGTAATAGGTGCCATGCATGTTGCCCTGCACTCATCGGGCCATCTGGGGTGCCCTATGTTAACAGTAAATGGGTTCCACTCCCTCAACATACAGCTCATGTGCAACCACCAAATGAAGATAATGCATGTGTGTGCACGCTTCCCGGGGAGTGTCCATGACAGCTACATCCTGGGGCTGTCGGTCATCCCTGCCCTCTTTAAGGAGCACCCCAGGATGGGCGGCTGGCTCTTAGGGGATAAGGGGTAACCGCTGAGGACCATGCTAATGATCAGTACAGAGGCCAGTGACCGAAGCGGAGACCCGATACTACGAGGACCAAGCAGCCACCCGGGCTGTGATTGAGCGGAGCATCGGACTCAAGTTGTGGTTCCGATGCCTCAACCACTCCGGTGGTGCACTCCAGTACAGCCCCTGGAGGGTCACCCGCTTTGAGGTGGTCTGCTGTGCTCTCCACAAACTCTCACAGCAACGTGGTGACGAGCTGGAGGTTGGTGATGAGGAACATGTGGCCACCTCCGAGCAGGGGGAGGACGAGGATGATGAGGAGGCGCCTGACCAGTAGGGACTGGAGTGCAAGGCTGGGGAGGAGCCTGAGGACCAGCCGGAAGCCATAAGACAGGCGGCAGCGTCAAGGGTCCTGCACGCCAGGGAGGCCCTCGTACTCGCCTGATTCACTTGGGACATGGCCTGGTCTGTCACCCCCCACCCTCCCAGGGTATGTGTCGGCACCCTCAGCAGGTCACTGTCGAGGACGGGGGTGGGGGCTGTGGTGAACGTATTAGGGTAACCATTCACCACTGTACTACATTGTACTGTTGCCCATGTGGGCTCCACCTATGTATCATTGTACTGTACTACACTGATTGTATCATGTTGGTGCCCTTGTGGGCTCTGCCCCTGACTCCGCCCCCTTGAGGGGAGGTATAAAGAGCAGCTGCCCTGTAGGTGGCTCACATTGCAGAGCAGTCGCAGGCAGGCACTGTTCTAGTTGATTAAAGCCACTGTTCACTTCTGTTCTCTGTCTCGTGTGAATTGATGGTCGCATCAGGGACGTTGTGGTGATGATAACCCGCAGAGAGCTGAGCACCAGTGCTCTTCAATCTATGCCACAGTCTGACCCCTGCCTGTCTGCTGAGTATCGCTCACACCCATCAGCTGCACACAGTTTACCAAGGGGGGAGGGGGGGGATGCCTACTGATGCAAAACTTGTGGCGCTCGAAACATCTTGCGAGATTTAATGGAATCTTGGGAGATGTCACGATCTGGATCTCACCCAGCAGCGGATCCAGATTAGCATATTTAAGTGAGCCATTAGGCGCATTTAAATATGTCTGCACCTTATTCTCCCAGGACCCGAGAACTAACGGCTGGACTGGGAGACTGCACCAGGGCACCATTCAGCACTGGTTTCCACAAATGTGGACCAGGTGTAGCGGCACCAGGCCATTAGAGACACCAAGAACGACCCTGCTATTAAACTGGACTCTGCTTCATTTCTGGGCCTCGGCGAAGAACGCTTGGCCGTGGCCGTAGTTAGTCCCATTTCCTGCACTAACTAGCTTCGCTCACCAGTGCAGGAAGAGATCTGGGCGCCATTTTTCAATGGTCCCCGACCTCTAAACCCCCCCACTCTGGCCTGTGGACCCCCAATATCCCCAACGTACCAATTGGGAGGTACTCGTGCCCCCTGTGCCTCACTTTATAGGGCCCGATTCCTGGCATGGGCAAGATGCTATCTGCACACTTGGCAGTGCCACCTGGACACCATGGCAGTACCAGGGTGACACCGCCAGGGTATCAGGCAAGCAGTGCCAGGGTGCCAAGATGGCATTGGAAGTGCCAGGGTACCACCCTGCCCAGAGCCCAACCACCCAGCGTCCCCGATTGCCTGGGAGACTCCCCCCAAGTCCCAGTACGTGTGGGCACTTGCCTGGGATCTCCGAGGCAATGTTGTTGGATCCCGTGCCTTGGGTAACTCTGGCATGGGCATATTCAAGTGAGCCTAACTTGAATATGCAAACCTAGATCCCGCCCTCAATGGGTGGGATCCAGATCGCGACAGCTTGTAAGATCTCGTTAGATCCCGCAAGGCGTGACAATGCTGGTAAATCTTGCAAGAGGCCTCTCACGAGATTTACCGGCCTTATCCACTCCCCAGTCAGATGCGACGAGACTGATAGATCGCGCCTGACGTTTCTGTCCCGTTAAACTGCTCCTATTGACATAGATTGTAGATGGCGGAGGCTCAACACTGATCCTTGCAGTAACCAACTAGTTATCCCCTCCAAACCCACAATGCTCCATTCATCCCTACTCTTTATTTTCTGTCTGTTATGTGATCCATTTCCCCAATTCCATTAACCTTATTTTTGTGGAAGAACCTCTTGTCAAATGCTTTTTGTAAATCCAAATACAATATATACACTAGGGTTCTCCCTTATCTACCCTGCTGGTTGTAATCTTAAGAAACTATAACAGATTTATTATTAAGAAATTAGAACAGTTTCCCTGCTGCTGATGTCGGGGAATTGGCTCAAGATTCTGTGTTTTAATTTTTGTTTCTTTCTTGAACAGAAGAGATACATTTTCGACCTTCCAATCGGAACATTCTTGAATCTACTCTTGTCCAAATCACCCTCACACCTCTATTTTTGTATTGTCCAGATTTAAGACCAAATTCCTGAATGAACTAAATCACCTGCAAACATAACCTAGCACTTTATTGTATTATAATCACACTTCTCCGGAGGCTCCTTTACTACAAGGTAATTAATTAACTTGTTCTCATAGCATAATACTAAATCTAAAATAGCCTGTACCCTAGTTGGTTCTTTAACATATTGATCTGAAAAAAATCTATTTTCAATACATTCCATGAATTCATTTCCCATGCTGCATATTTGGTTTGCCCAATGTACATGAAGATTATATAAAGTCGCCATAGTCCCAGGTGACCATAGGCTGCTTTCCCCTTTGAAGGGGAGAGCTAACTGGTGGTGATTTAAGCAGAGGGTCACCACACCTCAGGCAAAGGGCAAGGTTGAGAAGGCTTCATGACTAACCTCAGTCGGTATGGGAATTGAACCCACGATGTTGGCCATGATCTACATCACAAACTAGCTGTCCAGTCAGCTGAACTAAACCGGCAGTTCCTTGTTACTGCCCTCTGTGCCTTTGTATGCTGTAGTCAGGATGTGATGAGATACTCTCCACTTGCTGGATAAGTGCAGCTCGAATAACTCGCAAGAAACACGACGCCATCCAGGACAAAGCCGTCCACTTGATTGGTATCCCATCCACCCGACTTAAACGTTCACTCCCTCCATAGCAGGAGCAGTGTGTACAATGCAGAAGATGCACTGCAGCACTTGCCAAGCCTCCTTCAGTCGCACCTTGCAAACCTGCAACCTCTCCCATGGGCATCAGACGCATGGGAATACCATCATCCGCAAGTTCCCCACCAAGCCACACACTGCTCTGACTTTGAACTGTATTGCCGTTCCTTTGTTGTCACTGGATCACAGTGCTGCAACTCCCCAACAGCCCCCTGGGTGTACTTACTCCAGATGGACCGCAACTGTTCCAGAAGGCGGCTTGTAACCACCTTCCCCAATAGAGATGGGCAATAACTGCTGGCCTAGCTGGCAATGCCCATATCCTATGAACGGGTAAGGTGACGTATTCTGTTCACTGAAAGGTAGTCAGGTGATTTTAATATAATTTCAGAATTTGCCGTTGTGTTGGTGCACAGTAAGGCTTGCTCTGAATTTTAATCATCCTTCCTTTCCCAATCCTGTATCTGCAACTCGGTTGAGTGTTACACTGTATCAGTTTGTGCTTTGCAAACCTGGATCAGGCAGTTTTACTGTGGCACAAATGTGGCTCACAAAATCAGAGAAAGTGGACTGGAGTGTGTGTACTGCAACTGCTTATTTCCCTTATTTCTGAGTCACAAACAGGGCTGAATTCTCCGCAAGGCCCGACGGCGTCGTGAAACCCGGAGAGGATCACGACGGCGTCGGAGGCCGCTCCTGGCCCCCTATTTCCCCCCCGGGGGCTAGGAGGGCCGTGCCATGCCGTAAATCTCGGCCGCCGGGCCTTGTCGCTGGCGTCAAGGCCTGGCGCGCCAAGAATGACGCCACGGTGGCACCTAATGACGTCAGCCGCGCATGCGCGGTTGCCGTCTTCCTCTCCACTGCCCCGCAAGACGTGGCGGCTTGATCTTGCGGGGCGGCGGAGGGGAAAGAGTGCGTCCCTTTGAGACTCCAGCCCGATGATAGGTGGGCACCGATCGTGGGCCAGTCCCCTCCCGAGCATGGTCGTGGTGCTCACTCCCCTCTCCGCCCCACACAAGCCCTAAACTCACCTTTTTTTTTTTATTTTTTTATTTTTTTATTTATTTATTTTTTTTTTATTTTTATTTTTTATAAATTTAGATTACCCAATTATTTTTCCAATTAAGGGGCAATTTAGCGTGGCCAATCCACCTACTCTGCACATCTTTGGGTTGTGGGGGCGAAACCCACGCAGACACGGGGAGAATGTGCAAACTCCACACGGACAGTGACCCAGAGCCGGGATCGAACCTGGGACCTCAGCGCCGCGAGGCGGTTGTGCTAACCACTAGGCCACCGTGCTTCCCCCTAAACTCACCTTTGACCACACCAGGTGTGGTTGCCGCCGTCGTGAACAGGTCGGGAACGGCAGGCCGCTCGGCCTATCCGGGCCGGAGAATCGCAGGCCGCCGTGAAAACGCGACATGCCTTTTGGGTGGGGGGGGGGGGAGAATCGCGGGGGGGTGCCAGAGCGGCCCTCCCGCTATTCTCCCACCCGGCGTGGGAGCGGAGAATTCCGCCCACAGTCTTTCAGAATGATCCTGGGGAGGCTGCTTATAGCTACATACAACAGTTAGGCTGGATAATGTGGTCATTATTATCTCCAAGATTTCATTTTGGTTATCACCTGAGGATGGGGAGCAATTCTCAGAATTATATAGCAGTTTGTGTGTCTGGAGTATTGTGGCCCATTTGTCCAGATGCAATGCGGCAGAATGGGACAGATTCGTTGGGCCAGCTTGTCTTTATCACATGTTCCTTATGGACAAGTGAAAGTGAAATACAACTGTGCATTATACAGACATTAAGGGCTTTAGCCAACACACCAAAGGATAGGTTAAGGTTTCAGGTGGGGAGCCTTCATCAGAACTGAGAACCTTTCTGAAATATTCAGCTACCTTTTATGTTTTCATCTGCTGATCTGTTGCTTATGCTGTGCATGGATAGGTTGCAGAGATAAGGCACTTTTACCGTTAGTAGAGGGGTCAATAACCAGGGGGCATAGATTTAAGGTAAGAGGTAGAAGGCTAAGAGGGGAGTTGAGGAGAAACCTTTTCACCCAGAGGGTTGTGGGAATCTGGAACTCACTGCCTGAAAGGGCGTGGAGTCAGAAACTCTCGTAACATTTATGAGGTATTCAGAGATTCACTTGTGCTGCCGTAACCTTCAGGGCTGTGGGCCAGGTGCAGGAAAGTGTGATTAGTGTAGTCAGATCTTTGTTGACTGACTTTCGGAGCGGCCAAGGAGTGAGTGGTTGCATATTTGGTAGCGCCCGATCGTGGTGGACCTTTTGGAACTTTTTCCCCGATTTACCGTGGATTTGATTGTCAAAACAGGAGACTGGTGAAATAGAGGAGAAGGATTCCCCACCAGTGTATGGATTTGTTGACCAGAAGTGGTCTGAAAAGGAGAGAACGTTGATTGAAGACGGGAGTGGAGTCTGCAGAACAGGAGGATATGGCGGAGGGTCAGGGGCCGAAACTGCCAGCCTAGTGGTCTACATAGCAGCTGGTGGTCTTTCTCCAGGAGAGATTCGCTCAGCAAAGAATGGAATACATGGGTCCGATTGAGACGGGGATTGATCGTGTGGAGCAGAGACTGGAAACACAGGGCCAGGCGATCCAGAAGGTGGAAGAGGCAGTGGCTAAGCACGAGGACCAGCTAGCCGCGATGGCGGTGGAGATGGGGCTGATGAACGACCACCAGAAGAGGCTGCAAGAGAAAGTGGAGGACCTGGAGAACAGGTCACGCAGGCAGAACCTGAGGATTGTTGGCCTGCCGGAGGGCAGTGAGGGATCGGACGCAGGTGCATATGTGGCGCATATGTTCGAGAAGCTGCTGGGGGGAAGGTGCATTTGCGCGGCCCTTGGAGGTGGACAGGACACTGATGAAGAGGCTGATGAGGAATGAGCCGCCGAGGACGATGGTGGTATGAATGCTCCGGTTCCTGGACAAGGAACAGATCTTGAGGTGGGCCTGGCAGACGAGGAGCTGTTTGTGGGAAGGCAACAAGCTGCGTATCTACCAGGACTTGGGTGCGGAACTGGCCAAAAGAAGAGCGAGTTTTAACAAGGTGAAATCGTCCCTTTTTAAGAAGGGGGTGATGTTTGGCATGCTGCACCCAGCATGTCTGTGGGCCACTTATGAAGTCCACTTTGAAGTTTACTTTGGATCGCCAAATGAGGCGATGAACTTTGTTAAAGACAGGGGACTGGCAGGTGATGGAAGACATTGAACTTGGGGGCGAGTTGCTGTGTTTTTGACCTGCTGCTAATTTTTTTTTCCTTCTGGTTTTGTATGTACTGTTTTGTATTAAGTTTGGGGCCGTTGCTCCGTTTTGTTTGCGGGTTAAATTTGTTCTTAATGGGCGATGGTGGGTGCAATTTTCTTCTTTGTTTTTGTTGGGGATTGTTATCTTTGCATATGTATGTTTGAATGGGGGGGGGCAGATCAGTGGGGGCAGGATGCTTGGCGCCATGGGCAGGGGCTGCCAGGCTAGCTGGGTGGGCTAGCTCACGGAAGCGCAGTGGGGGGCGAGCAGGTGATAAGTTTGTTGTGGGGGGTTGCGATTGTTATTTCGTTATTGGGGGGGGAGGGAGCGGAGGCATTGATCTGCTGACAGGGGAGGGACTGGCACTTGGAGACAGACTGGGGGTCGATGACGGTGCGGGCACCCGAGGGCGGGCCTGAAGAAGCAGGGGACGCAGTCTGGAGGCTGTCCTAGGAAGGGTTATGGTGTGTTCGTGCATTTGAAGAGCTTAAAGGCAGATGTGTCAATGCTACAGGAGACACACCTGAGGGTAATGGATCAGACTAGGCTGAGGAAGGGGTGGGTTGGGCACATATTTCATTCGGGGCTAGACGCTAAACCTAGGTGGGTAGCGATCTTGATCAATAAGCGGATGTCATTTGAGGTAGGGAGCATAGTGGCGGACTCGGGGAGTAGGTACGTTATGGTGAGTGGGAAGTTGGAGGGATTACCGGTGGCATTAGTGAATATCTACGCACCAAACTGGGACGACGCAAAGTTTATGCTGCAGGTGTTGGGGAAGATCCCGGACCTGGACTCGCATAGGCTGATCATGGGAGGGGGGCGGGGAATCTTGAATACGGTTCTAGATCCGAGGTTGGATCAGTCAAGTTCGAGGACAGGGAGGGTGCCAGCTGTGGCGAAGAAACTAAAAGGGTTTATGGGGCAGATGGGAGGGGTAGATCCGTGGAGGTTTGGACGGTCAAGATCAAAGGTGTTTTCTTTTTTCTCCCATGTTCCCAAAGTGCACTCCCGGATTGATTTTTTGTTTTGGACAGGGCTTTGCTGGCGGGAGTGGTGGATGCCGAGTATTCGGCAATTGTTGTGTTGGACCATGCCCCACACTGGGTGGATTTACGGACGAGCAAGGAAGGGGTCAGCGCCCGCATGGAGATTGGATGTAGGGCTGTTAGCGAACAAGTGGGTGTGCGGGCGGGAGTGGGCGGCCATCCAGAATTATGTGGAGATAAATGATACGGGGGGAGATTTGGCAGCAAACAATATGGGAGGCACTGAAAGCAGTGGCTAGGGGGAAGCTGAGTGTGGTACGGGCTCATCGGGAGAAGGTGGAGCGGGCAGAGATGGATAGGCTGCTGAGGGAAATACTCCAGGTGGACAGAAGGTACTCGGAAGCCCCGGGAGGTGGGGCTGCTGAAGGAGCGGCAGAAGCTGCAGATGGAGTTTGGTCTGATATCCACAGGGAAGGCAGTGGGGCAGTTGAGGAGCGGTGTATGAATATGGGGAGAAGGCCAGTAGGATGTTAGCACTGCTCAGGAAACGGGAGGCGGCCAGGGAGATAGGAAAAGTGAAGGATCGAAGGGGGAACACGGTCTTGGACCCTGCGGGGCTGAACATGTTGTTCAGGGAATTTTACTGTCGGCTGTATGAGTCGGAGCCCCCAGCTGGGGTGGAGAGGATGAGGCAATTCTTGGAGGGTTTGGAGTTTCTGAAGGTGGAGGAAGGGTTAGTGGAGGGGTTGAAAGCCTCAATCGGGATTGTGGAAGTAGTAGAGGGATTGGAGGCCATGTAGTCGGGCAAGGCCCCGGGACCGGATGGATATCCAATGGAATTTTACAAGAGGTTTTCTGGGATGCTGGGCCCGCTGCTGGTGAGGACATTTAATGAGGTAAGGGAGCGGGTGCTCTTCCCCCAACATTGTCACAGGCTTCCATCTCATTGATCCTGAAGCGGGAGAAGGACCCAGGACAATGCGGGTCATACAGACCAATCTCCCTACTAAATGTAGATGCCAAATTGTTGGCCAAGGTTTTGGCCTCGAGAATAGAGGATTGTGTTCCGGGGTGATAGAGGAAGACCAGACGGGATTTGTCAAAGGAAGGCAGTTAACGGCCAACCTTAGAAGGCTCTTGAATGTCATCATGATGCCCTCCGAGGGCAGAGAGGTGGCAGTGGTACGGAGAAGGCCTTCAACCAGGTGGAGTGAAAGTATTTGTGGGAGGTCCTGGAGCGGTTTGGATTTGGGCAGGGTTGGTGAGTCTGCGGACGAACCGAGTGAGCTCGCAGTATTTCAGACTGAGCCGGGGTACAAGGCAGGGATGTCCACTCTCCCCACTGTTGTTTGCCTTGGCTATAGAGCCATTGGCGATGGCGCTCAGAGCGTCAAAGGACTGGAAGAGGCTAGTCCGGGAAAGGGGGGGGGGTGTTGAACACAGGGTTTTGTTGTATGCGGATGACCTACTCCTGTGTATTTCTGACCCATTAGGGGGGATGGAGAAGATGCGGATCTTAGATGCCGGTTCTCGGGGTACAAATTGAACATGGGTAAGAGTGAGGTTTTTGTGATCCAGGCGAGGGGGGAGGAGAGGAGACTGGGGGTGTTGCCGTTTAACGTGGTGGGAGGGTGATTTAGCGCCTTGGGAATCCTGGTGGCACGGGGATGGGAGCAGTTACTTAAATTAAATCTAGCTCGGTTAGTTAAACAAATGAAGGAGGACTTTCGGAGGTGAGACATGCTCCCGTCGTCACTGGCGGGGAGGGTACAGACCGTAAAGATGACGGTTCTCCCGAGATTTTTGTTTGTCTTCCAGTGTCTCCCTATTTTTATCCCTAAAGCCTTTTTTAAGCGGGTTAATATGGTGATTTCTGGGTTTGTACGGGCGGGTAAAGCCCCGCGAGTGAGGAAAGTGCTGTTGGAGCAGAGCCGAGGGAGGGGGGAGGGTTGGCCCTACCGAACTTTAAGAATTACCACTGGCCGGCAAACATAGCCATGATCAGGAAGTGGGTAGTGAGAGAGGCGGTGTCTTGTAGGGGCACAAGTTTAGGAGCGCTGGTAACGGCACCTCTGCCGTTCTCGCTGGCTCGGTACTCCACAAGCCCGGTGGTGGTCGCAGCTCTGAGAGTTTGGGGGCAGTGGCGGAAGCATATGGGAGTGGAGGGAGCGTCGGTGTGGGCTCCAATTTGTGGCAATCACCGGTTTATGCTGGGGAAGATGGATGGAGGTTTTGGAGGTGGCAAAGAGCAGGGATTGAGATGCTAGGGGATCTGTTTATTGATGGGAGCTTTCCTTGTTTGGAGGATTTAGAGGAGGAGTTTGAATTGCCGGGAGGGAATGGGTTTCACTACCTGCAGGTGAGGGACTTTGTGCGAAGGCAGGTTTCGACATTTCCGCTTCTACTGCCACAGGGGATACAGGATAAAGGTTGTTTCAAAAACGGGAGTGGAGGAAGATAAGGTCTCAGAAATTTATAAAGCGCTCATGGATCGGGAAGGAACCCAGATAGGGGAGGTAAAGGGCAAGTGGGAAGATGAGCTGGGTAAGGAGCTAGAGGGAGGTCTGTGGGAGGATGCTCTGAGTAGCGTCAACACATCCTCATCATGTGCCAGGCTCAGCCTGATACAATTTAAGGTAGTTCACCGGGCACACATGACGGTGGCCTGGATGAGTAGGTTTTTTTTGGGTAGAAGACAGGTGTGCGGGAGGGCCCTCAAACCATGTCCACATGTTTTGGACATGTCCGAAGCTTAGGGGATTCTGGCATGTTCACGGTGCTTAAAATGAGGGTGGCCCCATGTCCAGGGGTGACGATTTTTGAAGTGTTGGAAGACCCGGGAGTCCAGGGGGTGAGAGAGGCTGACATTTTGGCCTTTTCCTCCTTGGTAGCCCGGAGACGGATCCTATTATCTTGGAGGAACTCGGAGCCCCCAAAATCGGGGGTATGGGTTAGCGCAGTGTTCTTCAAAGTCGGGGGTGCGACCCGCGGGTGGGTCGCAGGCGGGTGTTGGGAGGATCGCAGAGCTGTTGTCCGCAGCGCACCCGATCGCACAAACTCCACGCAGCAGCCGGCTTTTCATAACGTCGGCTGAAAGCGGCCAAGAGCATGTTTAAAAAAAAATATGGCCGCAATGCGCATGCGCGCGCACGATGATCGGCGCGCATGCTCACATGCGCAGTGCGGCCGCTATTTTTTTAAACAGTTGCAGCTCTTTGTTTTACAAGTTCTGTAGTGGTTTTTATTCATTTATTCATTATTTTATTTATTTTATTCATTTAGTTTTTTTTCATTTATTTTATTCATTTTATTTTTTTTTACAAGTTCGGGGCGGGGGTTTATTTGATAAAATTTTGCAGGAAAAAAATTCAGAACTTTGGACAGATGGAGACTCCATACTTTCCGACACCAGAAGGCTTCACCTTCATCCAACAGGTTCCATTGGAGGAGCCATGTACGAGGGCCAGAGGGACCCAAAACCATTTCCTCCATTTTTGTCAGCAGCAGACAAGGTAAGAGAAAATGGTGGATCATGCAGGTCGGCCAGGTTGGGTCCCGAAGATTGGACGGTTGGTAAAAATAACAAAATAAACGGTCCCGGGAAAAAAGGTTTGAAGAACACTGGGTTAGTGACATGGCTGGGTTTCTCAGGCTTGCGAAAATTAAGTCTGCCCGCCCTGCGAGGATCAATGTTAGGGTTCGTTCGGAGTGTTTATCGGCTTCTTTGGGGAAAACTAAACTGTCAGCAAATACGATAGAAGGGAGGGGGTTGGGGATGGGGAGTGTATAAGCCAGGTTGGCTGGGGATGGTTTTTGGCTGGGGGATGTTTGGTACTGAATTATGTTTACAATATGTTTTTGTACTTTCTGTTATTATAAAATCATAAATGTCTTAATAAAAATTTTTTAAAAAAAGTATCTTGGTTGACTGGCGTGCACACGATGGGCCAAATGGCCTCCTTCTGTGCTTTAAAGTCTATAAATATACGCAGCATTTTGCATTTTTATTTCCAGTTTTCAGCATTTCCAGTTTTTGAAAATCTATTTCTGTTCTATATTCTCAAATATGCAAAACCTCAAATAACATTGCTCAATATAAATCGCAAGTAAAGCAGCTTGTCGACTTAATGCCATCATAAGAAAAGAAAGCAGCCTTTAGCCTGATGATTTGTTTTATGTAAACAATATTCTCTTGAGGTTTGAAGGTTGCAACATGTTAAGCATGTTGACCTAAAATAGTATCTAAAATAGCTACTAAAGCAGAACTATAGCACTAAGGTATGTGACTAATGTGGTATCAATATTGAAACTTGGGTTATTTTGCATTTTATTGAAAAACATAATAGGTTAGGCAAGAACTTCACATGTTTAGTTTGCTGGTCAATAGATATTACACAGCTCCAATTAACAAATTAACGTGTCATTGACTGACGATTGCCAGAAAAGTTTCAAAATGCGTATCTGAAATAAGGTCAGTAAAAAGTAATCTTTAAGACATTTAACTTCAAATTGTTAAACTACACTGGCCTCTTTTGGGTATCTTTCAGGCTAATAATTTCTAAAACTCCTGAATTGACTTTGTTCAGTGAGAGATTTTCTGTGGGAACTGTCAGGAAAGTATCAATTCTGAAGTGGACTCACTGGGCACGGTCTTCCCAAAAGGGAACAAAGTCCACGAGCGAATGCGTTTAGCCTCGTGTATCCCAGCACTCGCAGTGCTGAGAAGCACATGGCTATTCAATGTGACTCCCTTTGAATAAGGGGCCTGAATGGGGAACGCACGGCCGAGACGTACACAGTCCCATTTTTTGCATTGGGGAGCTCCCCTTGCCGGAACTCCCCCCAAAATAATACCCGACACCCCGCACAGCCCTAAAGCAATATGGAAGGATCCCCAGCCCCCTCGCAACCCCCAAAACCCATGCCAGGTAACCCCAGCCCGATCACACAACACATAAAAAATGCCAGGTTGGCACCACCAACCTGGAACCCCTAGCAGTGCCCCTACCAGCCAGCAATGCCACCTGGGCACATTGGCAGTGCTAGGCGGACACCCAGGTGGCGGTGCCAGGGTCCAAGGCTGGCACTGCCAGGGTACCCAGGTGGCACCAGGGCACCACACTGCCCAAAGGGCATGCAGCTGGGAGTTTCCGATCCACTTGTAGACACCCACGTATTTGGAGCCCAGTCCCAAACAGCACTCATCCGAGGTCCCCGAGGCAAAGGGATTGAACCCTAAAGCCTCCGGTACCTCGGGAATCTGCCCATTGGAGTAAGGCTTCCTGCCTCAAGGTTGGGATTCATCTTGCAACGTCTCATGACATTGTGCTGAATCTCGCGAGATGTTGCCAGCTGGTAGACCCCGGGAGCGGGGTCTCCTGGCTTTCAACGGCCATGCTTTTCCGGCGCAGTGTAACCGGAAGATCGCGTCCACTACCATTTTGCATAATCGACACTTGCAATATTAAACCACAGCAAATGCAAAGTTGTGAAACTTCCCACGTGGTGATTTATGTCCAGGGGCCACACTTGGAACCAACCTGTTCGCCTGAGGCTCACGTGTACTCAGGGTGCGGCTTAGAAAGGGCAGATATTATTTTCTTCTAAAAGCTGCCAATTGCAAGCTAATACTCTGTGAACTCTTTAACTTTGCTAATGAGGTCGATGGGCCCATGTCACAGGCAGTAGAGATTTTGACAATAAAACTTAATGAAAAACCTAGCACGTTACTTCCAGGAGCAAAACACAACTCTAAATTTACATTGAAAATATCCTGGGCGGAATTCTCCGCAGGGGGCCGAATTCGTGAAGGCCGTCGTGAACTCGGCAGAGGGGGGCTAGGAGCGGGCCTCCGTCTTTCTCGGCAGCGACCTCGTCACGCCGAGAATGTGAAGTCATCCGCGCATGCGTGGGTTGCCGGTTCCAACCCGCACATGCGCGGATGACTTCATCGCGCAGACGGCACGAACCTGCGCATGCGCGGTGGCCGTCTTTTTCCTCAGCCACCCGGCAAGACGTGGCGGCTTGATCTTGCCGGGCGGCGGAGGGGAAAGTGTGCGTCTGTTTTGGACGCTGGCCCGACGATCGGTGGGCACCGATCGCGGGCCTGTCCCTTCCCAAGCACAGTTGTGGTGCTCCCGTCCCAATCGGGCCCCTAGATGCCCCAAACGGGCATCTGCCGCCCGTTTCACGAATACAGCGACCAGGTGTGGTTGCTGCCGTGTTGAAACGGGCGTGAAAGGCGGGCCGCTCGTCCCATCGGGCTCGGAGAATCGCCGTCCGCCGTGGAAAACGACGAGCAGTGATTTTTCCGAGCCGGGGAGGGGGGTGGGGGGGGGGGTGGAGAATCGCTGGAGGCGCCAGGGTGGCGTCAAAAATGTCGGGAGGCCCTCCCACGATTCTCCCACGCCACATGGGGAGTGGAGAATTCCGCCCCTAACATCTGGTGGGATGTTGCATCATTTTGGATGTCCAAAGAGACTCTTCCATATTGTTGTGGTAACTGAACATCATGAACTGTCACCTGAAAGGCAAATCAAAATATAAAATTCAACCTAAAGAAATCAAAACACCAATAGTGGCGGCTAAAGAATGCAGATATGTTGTACTGATATTCTGCTGCTTTGGGAAAGAGCAGATGGGATTGCAATTCATTGAACCCTTTTTTCAGCCTTCAAGTGAACTGTTGCCTTAAGTACCGTATATACTCGCGTAACATGCGACTTTTGAGCACCTAATTTGAAGCCTAAATTTCGGGGGTCGCATGATACGCGAGGTACAAAAATCGTGGGTGTGAAATGCTGGCCAAGATAAGTCAAACAGCATCCAGTAGTTAATGAAAGTGTTATACAGGTATTTATTTTTGAACATAATGATATATGAAACAGGAAAACATTGGTTATTTAACATTTATTAAAATGTAAAAACATCATTAAAACAAACTAATGCAGGTAAACTAAAATCCTTCGAATTCGCTTTCATGGTCATCGTCATCGTCAAATAAAGCTTGGAATTCTTCTTCATCGAGGCAGTCGTCATACTGATCATCTTCCAGGTCTTCAATATTTTCATCCTCTTCTCCTACATCTTCGAATAAAGCATCATCTTCACTTCCATCCAAAGCATTTGCTATTCCACATTTTTTAAATGCTTTAACGATCAAATCACCATCTATCCCAGCCCATGCCTCTTTTACCCACAAACACAATAGAGCCAAATCCAGAGCCTTCACGTTCCCTCCCTTCGTAAGTGATTTCTCTCCTTCCATCATCCAGTCATTCCATTTCTTCCTTAGAATGTCTTTAAATGGCTTATTGATGGATACGTCAAGTGGCTGAACGACGCTAGTCAAGCCAGCTGGAACGATCGCTATATCGGTGTTCGCTTCGCGAACAGCTTTCACAACGGCATCCACTCGATGTGACCTAAACATATCCCAAACAAGTAAACTTTTTTGGCATAGTAAACCACCTGCTCTTGATTCCCAAACTCTCTTCAGCCAAATCATGCAGCCATTATCGTTCACCCAACCTTTTTCATGGACATGGACAATGATACCACTTGGAAATTTTAGCTTGGGCATTAATTTCCGTTTGAAGGTGACCATTGGAGGAAGTTTCGTCCCATCTGCCATACACGTTAGTACAACCGTAAAATGTGTCTTTTCATGCCCTGTAGTTTTGATAAAGATACTTTTTTCGCCGACTTTATTAACGGTTGAGTTTGATGGCATATCAAAATTCACGGGTGTCTCATCCATGTTTCCAATGCACGATAAATTATAGCTGTTAGCTTTGCGATGTTTGATAACACATCTATGAAAACTTAACACTTTTTCTTCTAATTCTTTTGGGAGTCTCTGTGCAATTTTTGTTTTTCTTAACACAAAGTCATGTCTTTTCATGAACCGCGTACACCATCCGGGACTTGCAGTAAACTCACGAATGCCCATGTTTCTAGCTTCTCGTAAAGCATAAAGTCTTATTTTAGATCGTGTTATTATGTAACCATTTTCCCGATTTTCGGACACCCACTTTGAGACTTCATCTTCTAACTGCGGCCAATGACATTTCGACCCGCGATTTGCACATTTATAGGAAGGACTTGCCATCAATTGTTCTTTTTGCTTTCTCCAGTTTCGGACACAGCTTTCTCCGACACCAAACAGGTTTCCAGCTTTAACATTGTTGCTTTGTTCCGCTTCGGCAACAACTTGCAGTTTTAATTTGGCTGTATATTTCTTTGCTGATCTTTTCTCCATTTTTGCTAAGGTTCGATTGTGTCACCTGTTAGGTACCGTGACTATTTATTATCGGGTTTAGTTCCATGATTAGAAACAGCAAAACAGCTGTTTCTCATTCGGCAGTTTTAGGCGGAAAGCTTACCTGAGTGTCAGCTGTCATGTCAAAAAAGTGACTCGCATGATACATGAGGTATACTATAAAAGCATGTTTTTGGGCCGAAAATTTAGGGGTCGCATGATACGCGAGATCGAAGGATACGCGAGTATATACGGTATATTGAAAACTTGAACACTATCTTCTTGGACAGTTTACTCCAGGATCAACAATCCTCTTCATTCATCGCCTCATTTCTCAGTTGCCTTGAACTAGTTATCAGCTTGCTGGTTCTTTTTCTAATGCCTGAATATCTTTCCTTGCTGCAGTATGATGATCAAAATTACGCATCGTTGTCCAGATGAAACTGGACTAATCCCATGTACCGTCTCATTATCTCTTCCCAGGATTTGTGCTGCGCTGCTCTGGCAAAGGTTGGGATATTTTCAAAAAGGGCAGGAAAGCTTGTCTGTTTGCTCAGCAGTTTTTTTTATAGCCTGCTGTGGTAGAACCTGGGGTTTGTCCCTCTAATTCATTAAATCACCAAGTCCTAATCTTGGTTAAGCTTCTCAGGGAGGTGAGTCGGTAAGAAAGTTAGAAGTGCCGAGGGGTGGGGAGGTGTGTCCTCAGTAAATTAAAGGAACAGAAAGGCAGCAGCCCAGTGACCTTTGGGACCAAAGTGAACCAGCAAGTTAGTCCCATCTCAGAGAGCCGTTCTCCAGTTAGTGCATGGTGCTGGGAAACCTGAAGAGCTTTAAAATGAGTCAGTTCAATTTTTTGAACAAAAATTCTTCCATTTTGAGAACTTGAACAGACCGCTGAGGGCGGAGTTCCTTTTTTTATTATAAAACTTGGCCATAGAGTGAAGCTGGCTCAGCTTGTTGTGAGGTATAGTGAGTATTTAAATATGCATACAATAAGATTGGGGAAATTTGACTGAATAATGATTTGTTTAGTTGATCCAGGCATTTAACATGGAGAAAACCCCCTTCGGCACAAATAAGAATCCCTAACTTGAACCACTGAGAAATTCATAAAGAGATTTTATAAAAGATTTTATGAAGAGATTTTGTTTGCCCAATATGGAAGACACACTGTTTCCCTTAGGGGCATTCTTCACTTGGGATCATAGATCTGTGGAGTATAGAAGTAGGCCGTTGCAGCAATCATGTCTGTACTGGCTCTGCGAGAGCAACCCTAAAAATAATCTCACTGACCTACTTCTATCCATTGGCACATATTCCCTTAAAAAATCTCTAATAAATCTCCTCTTAGCCGCCTTTGCTCCAGTGGAAAAGTCCTGAAGTCTAATCTGGCCTCAGAAATATAATTTCTCAGCGTTGCCATCATCTAGGTGAATCTATGCTTTATGCTTCCCATGATTTCAAGGCCCTTCTGTAATGAAGTGCCACTTTACTTTATATAGCCTACATATTCCCTTGTACAAATCCACCATCATGTTTTTTTTGCTGCACTTCATGTATCTGTAGTGCAACCCCAAAACGGCATTGGCTTTTCTTATACTTTTATTTACCAGCACATTCACTCCCAAGGAATTACATATTTGGACTCCTAGATCTTGTTCCCTCTACACCTCCAGTGTCTCTCATTTGGCGGAATTTTATAGAGGCACCAGGGGCCTCGGCTGGAAAGCTGGCAAGAACCCAGCGTTGCCTCTTTTAGGGAAAGCCCTCTGCATCTTGAGCCACTCAGGCACTTGACAGGGCCGTAGCCTCCTGGACAGAAGTCCTGCAACTAACTGAGTGCTGCTGGCGAGTCAAAGGCCAGCAGCTATTCTGCATTCAGCAATGCCACAAGGGAAGAGGTAGCTGCCGCTGACTCAACACCCACCTGAGGCCCAGGATCACCGCTGGATCCCAGACCAGAGACGAGCGATGGCAGGATGGGGTAGGGATTGTGAGAGAGCGATAAAGAGGGTCAGCAGCTAGGGCAAGAGGGTGGCGCTCAGCAGGCCCAATCATTACCAATGCCAGTCCCTTCCATCAGGCACCAACTGCTTTTCAACAAGGGAGCCCTGGGAGCCCACAAGCAAACATGCCAAGGTTTGATTATTGTGCTCCCCTGCATGGCATTAGGATGAAGCCCTTAAGTGGACATAACTTCAGGCAGGGTGGAAAGGCCATTCATCGGCCTTCCTGCCTCAGACTTAATCAGGGTGGAGGCAGGAAGGTGGAGTGTCCCGACTCACCACCCTCCCACATGATTAAATGCTCCCCCTTCCAACAAAGGCATTAAATTCTGCCCATTGTGTGCATACTTCCACCTGCTTTTCTTCTAAATATGTCGTGTCCTCTTTTCCCAAACTCCTCGTTTTGCAACATCAGCATTTTGTGCTTCTTATGTCCAACTTTTTTTTTATTAAATAATTTTTATTGAAGAAATTTTTCAAAATACAAACATTTTAACCCCCCCTACATTTACATTTAAATTATAACAAAACAAAGTCAAACCCCCCTACTTAACAAAAAAAAGAAAAAAGTCCCCCCCCCCCCTACTCGCGCGTCCCCCCCCCCCCCCCCCCCCCCGGCCGGCGAACCGACAGTCAGACCAACTTATCATTTCTAGCAGCGTCCTCGGGCAGGCCTTGCCCGTGCCACCACCGCTACCGTACTTCCTTCGTCTTTGTCCCCCCCCCCCCCTCCCCCCCCCTCCCCCCCCCCCCCCCCCCCCCTCCCTCCCGCCCTCCCCTCCCCTCCCGGGTTGCTGCTGTCACGGCCTCAGTTTCTATCTCTGATCCAAGAGGTTTCTTATGTCCAACTTAATTGCAGTGTACGTCACACACTTTATTTGGTCAGCCCCATTCTTCTATGATTCTAGATGATGCTTCATTGAGATTTTCCTATTAAGCAACAATTTGTACTTCAATATTTCAATCTGCCTCAGTGTAAAGTAAGCTCATGTCATTTAAAATTGAAATCTTGCGCCAGTGCACCCGATTGTGCTGTGCCCATGCTGTTTTTTTCTGCAGATCTTTAAAGCCTAGCATTAGTTGAACTGGTTGTATTAGTTGCTGCCGTGCAAACGACCCAACCACAATGGTGTGGTTTCCTTTTGCCTCGTTTAACGTGATGACACTTTGTTTTCAAAGGCCATTAACATCTATATATTTGATCAACTCCCAGACAACCATCTGCAACCACTAGCATCATGTTTTAAGGTGTAAAATTCTGGTTACATTGCTGGCTTGAGAGCTAACACAAGGTCAATACAATCATGTGAATTAATATTAAATGTTACTACACCACCTGCCCGGTAGTGGTGGCGACCCTGCGGATATGGGGCCAGTGGAGGAGGCATGTGGGGGAGATGGGGGCGTCTGTCTGGGCGCCAATCTGCGACAACCATCGGTTTGCCCCCGGCAGTATGGATGGGGGGTTCCGAGTATGGCGGCGAGCAGGGGCGGGAAGGGTGGGTGATATGTTCCTGGAAGGGAGCTTCGCGAGTTTGAGGAGCTTGGAGGAGAAATTTGGGTTGGTAGGGGGAAATGATTTTAGATACCTACAGCTGCAGGACTTTGTTCGTAGACAGGTCCCATCTTTCCCGCGCCTCCCGCCAATGGGGATCCTAGACAGAATAGTCTCTGGGAGGGACGAAGGGGAGGGTAGAGTCTCAGGTATTTATAAGGTGCTCATGAGGGAGGAAGGGTCCCAGACAGAGGAACTGAAACTTAAATGGGAGGAGGAGCTAGGCGGGGAAATGGAGGATGGGCTGTGGGCAGAGGCCCTGAGTAGGGTAAACTCGACCGCGACATGTGCAAGGCTCGGGCTGATCCAATTTAAGGTCGTTCACCGGGCCCATATGACGGTGGCTCGGATGAGCAAATTTTTCGGGATAGAGGACAAATGCGCTAGGTGCGCGGGAGGACCAGCGAACCATGTGCACATGTTTTGGGCATGCCCTGAGCTGAGGGGGTACTGGGAGGGATTTGCGGGGGTCATGTCCCAGGTGCTAAAAACAAGGGTGGTGATGAGTCCAGGGGTGGCAATTTTTGGGGTTTCGGAAGACCCGGGCGTCCAGGGGGAGAAAGCGGCCGATGTGCTGGCCTTTGCTTCCCTGATAGCCCGGCGACGAATATTATTGGCGTGGAGGGACTCAAAGCCCCCGAAGACTGAGTGGTGGCTTGCGGACATGTCAAGTTTCCTGGGGATGGAAAAAATTAAGTTCGCCTTGAGGGGATCTGTGCAGGGGTTCACCCGGAGGTGGCAACCATTTATTGACTTCTTTGCGGGAGAGTGAGCGTCAGCAGGGGGGTGGGGGGAGGGGGGGGGGGGGGGTAGAGTAGAGTAGGAGGGAAAATATGGCGGGTAGTACGGGTGGGAGGGGAGCGGGCTTGTGCAATACGGTATGATGGAAGTATTGAAAGTACGTGGATGCTTGCACATTTTTGCCTTTTTTGCTTCCTTTCTGATGATGTCTGTAACTGTTTATAAAGCCAAAAACTACCTCAATAAAATTGTTTATTAAAAAAAAAATATTAAATGTTACTGTGTTACTAATCCATTTGGCAATGGCCCAGATGGCATGGTGATTTAGAACAGCATCCCATTTCAGTCCAGACTGAAAAGATGTTAATATCTTCAGCCCTTCTGAAAAGGTTCTGTGCGACGTGAACATAAAAATCTCTGAGATGCATTCCAAGTGCTCCCAATGTTTGATAGTGCGGGATAAGGGTGCAGGAAGCAAGCCCATGCTCTACACTCTCAACCTGACGAGCTCCATTACAGGCTATCTTTTAATTTCTGCAATTTTCATGGAGTCAGGCAAACTTCTCCATGAATCTGATTTCATACAATCCCTACAATGCAGAAGAAGCCCATTGAGTCAGCATCAACCCTACGAAAGAGCACCCTACCTAGACCCACTCTCCCGCCCTATCCCTGTAACCCCACCTAACCGGCACATCTTTGAACACTAAGGGGCAATTTGTTTAGCGTCGCCAATCCACTTAACCTGCAAATCTTTGGACTGGAGGAGGAAACCGGAGCACCTGGAGGAAACTCACGCAGACACGGGGAGAACGTGCAAACTCCACACAAACAGTCACCCAAAGGCTGGAATTGAATCTGGGCCCCTTGCGCTGTGAGGTAGCAGTATGAACCACTGTGCCACTGTGCCGCCCCTATGCGCTTTACGGCCCTTCAGAGGAGTCCTGAACCACAGTCTTGATTCAGAAACATTTTGAAAGATCAGGTCAATAGATGTTACACATGTCCTCCCTCACCTACCCCATGGCCCCTCATACGCTCCATGCAAGCTCATGCTTCATCACCCACCTCCCTAGCACCTCACACTCTCCATGACAACTCATGACTCCACCCACTCCAATGGCTGCTCATACCCTCCTTACCATCTTATAGCAGTTCTATGCCCATTCACCCAGTATAAATTCTGTACAGAACTAATGACACATATTGTAAAAATGGCATCTGTGGAGTTGCTTAAATAAATCATAGTTTTCTTTAAAACAAACTACGGTTGCAACAACCTCCTAAAAGTACCAATCAAACAGATCTTTAAATTATCAATAACAGAATCTATAAGTACTTGATATCTCTTATCGTGTGCAAATAAATGTTGTGCTATTGACAAAAGAGATCACAGAAAAAATAGCTTATTATAGCATCATATAAAATTTTCACTTCTTTGGGCATGTGTCAACAAATGAACTCCTTTCATGTAAGTCTGGGCTCTAAGCCAAGCCTCATTATGTATGTGGTTTATTGCCCTTATTTAAGTTTAAAACAGTGATTTATCTAAAAGAAAACCGAGTCTGTTCTGGGTGGGGTTAGCGGGGTCAAGCACCGGGAATGACCACGCTATCGAACGATACTCCGTTTTGTTTCCAGGCCCTGGCGGGGAACGCCCACTGAGGCCACACGTTAGTGTCAACTCCTGAGGAGTTCCTCAGTGCAGGAAGAGATCTGGACGCTATTTATAATAGGCGCCGCAATCTCTCGACCCACTGACACAACCCCTGGACCCTCCCAATGCCCCAAATCATCTGTTGGGTGGCTGGTTCTCGAGTCCGTTTTCCTCCCCCCCTCCCTGCACCCCACCACTGACCGGCAGAGCACAGCCGGGCTCAATCACTGGTGAGGGCAAAATGCCAGCTTGGCACCTTGGCATTGCCAGCCAGGCACCATGGCAGGTGCTCCACCAGCCTGGCAGTGCCATCTGGGTACCATGTCAGTGCCAGGATTGCATCTGGGTGGCACTGTTAGGGTGTACAGTTTTTAGTGCCAGCATGCCAGGCTGGAAGTGCCAAGATTCCCAGGTGGCACCAGGAGTGTCAGAGGTGCCACCCACTCTCTCCCTCAAACTGTGTGAAATTCAATCACATTATGATCACTGCTGCCGAGTAGAACCTTTCCGGGCAGCACGATAGCATAGTGGTTAGCACAATTGCTTCACAGCTCCAGGGTCCCAGGTTCGATTCCTGGCTTGGGTCACTGTCTGTGCAGAGTCTGCACGTTCTCCCCGTGTATGCGTGGGTTTCCTCCGGGTGCTCCAGTTTCCTCCCACAGTCTAAAGATGTGCAGGTTAGGTGGATTGGCTGTGCTAAATTGCCCTTTGTGTCCAAAATTGCCCTTTGTGTTGGGTGGGGTTCCTGGGTTATGGGGATAAGGTGGAGGTGTGGACTTGGGTAGGGTGCTCTTTCCAAGAGCCGGTGCAGACTCGATGGGCTGAATGGCCTCCTTCTGCACTGTAAATTCTATGATTCTATGATTTATTATGAGGTCATAATTAATCCTGCCTCATTGCACATGACCAGATCTAGTGTCGGCTGCTCTCTGGTTGGTGTTAAAATGTGCTGCTTCCAAAAACTGTCTCGGAAACACTCGTAACTCATCACCCACACTTTGCCAAACTGACTTGTCCATTCTATATGTAGATTAGAATTAGCCATGATTATCGCCGTCCCTTTCTAAAAATAAGCCCCCATTATTTCTTCCTGTATACCCTGTCCTACATGTTGTTACAGTTAGGGGGCTAAAACCACGCTCACAAGTGACTTCTTACCAATGCTATTTATTATTTCGACCCAAAACTGATTCTACACATTGATCTCCAGAACTAAGATCATCTCTCCCTGTTGTACCAATATACCAATTTTGTTGGGAAATGTAACCTAAAACCTATATGAGCAACATCTATAGCTCAGTTGTAATTAAGTCACAGTGTACATTTTATATTTTCACTAATGGTATTCTGGTATCATCATTTTATTGCTGCTTTATATGTTTTGATTTTTTTTCTCCAGATGCGGATAATGCTTGCATGGCTGTATTTGTTACCTATTTCTAATTGCCCTGAAACCACTTAATTTTGTAGCAATGTGTTTTTAAGATCTCTGTAGTTTGAATGTTGCTTCAAATGGTGTTGGGAGCAAGCAACTTCCTGCGGGAACTGTAGTTATAGGTAGGGATGAGATACTCCTTTCCTTGAAGAGCATTAGGGAATCTGTTGCATTTTTGAAACAATCTGACAGTATCCAACCAATATTCCATCCTTATGTTTTTATAAATTTTGTAAAACAGGTTTAAAATCATTATTACCCCCAATTAAGGGACAATTTAGCGTGGTCAATTCACTTACACTTCAGGGCCCAGATTCTCCGACCCCATGTCGGCTGCTTGCCGATTCTGCGGCGCCGATTATTGGGCTCCCGCGGGATCGCCGCCGCGCCAGTTGGGGGCCGTTGAAAGCGCCCCCCACGCCGATTCTCCGGGGCCCGATGTCCTGGAGGGGGGCGGGGGCATCCGACCCGGGGGGGCCTCCACGATGGCCTGGCCCGCGATCGGGGCCTACTGATCAGCGGGTGGGCTGGTACCGTGGGGACCTATGTTCCTCTGCGCCGGGCCCCTGTAGGGCTCCGCCATATTGCCCGGAGGCTGGCACGGAGATGGGAACTCATGCGCATGCGCGGAATCACGCCAGCCCTAGCGCGCATGCGCAGAGTCACGCCGGCCGTAGCGCGCAAGCGCAAACTCGCGCTGGCCTTTCCGTGCCCGCTGGAGCTGTGGTTAACACTTGGCATCAACCTAGCCCCCTAGGAAGGGGAGCATTCCTGATTATCAGGGACTTTGACACTGGAGTGGTTGGCGCCGCTTATCACGCCGGCGTCAGAACTTGGTCGCGGGATTGGAGAATCCCAGACCACTGGCGGAATTCTCCGCTCCCCATGCGGCCTGGGAGAATCGCGGGAGGGCCCCCCGACATTTTTTACGCCCCCCTGGCACCCCCCCCCCCAAAACTCGGAACAATCGCCGCTCGCCGTTTTCCACGGAGAATGCCGATTCCCCGAGCCCGATGGGCCGAGCGGCCAGCCCTTCAAGCCCGTTTTCAACTCGGCAGCAACCACACCTGGTCGCTGCATTCGTGAAACGGGCGCCAGATGCCCGTTTGGGGCATCTAGGGGCCCGATTGGGACGGGAGCACCACGACTGTGCTTGGGAAGGGACAGGCCTGCGATCGGTGCCCACCGATCGTCGGGCCAGTGTCCAAAATGGACGCACTCTTTCCCCTCCGCCGCCCGGCAAGATCAAGCCGCCACGTCTTGCCGGGCGGCTGAGGAGGAAGACGGCCACCGCGCATGCGCGGGTTCATGCCGTCTGCGCGATGAAGTCATCCGCGCATGCGCGGGTTGGAACTTAACAACCTGCGCATGCGTGGATGACTTCACAAATGCGCCGGACGCGCGTCATTCTCGGCGCGACGAGGTCGCTGCCGAGAAAGACGGAAGCCCACTCCTAGCCCCCCGGGTGGGGGTGAATTAGGTGTGGGGAGCGGTCTCCGAGGCCGTCATGAACCTCGGCCGAATTCACGACGGCCTTCACAAATTCGGCCCCCTGCGGAGAATTCCGCCCCACATCTTTTTGGGTTGTGGGGGTGAGACACGGGAGAATGTACAAACACAGACAGTGACCTGGGGCCAGGATCGAACCCGGGTCCTCGGCGACGTGAGGCAGCAATGCTAACCACTGCGCCACCGTGCGTTTAAAATTATTACTCTGTTCTAGAGTTTTATTTTGTTGCAGAAACATTGAAATAATATAAGCTGAAAGGTGGGAATAACTCAGTCTGGACGTTGCTAGAAACCTCTTGAATCCCGCCGCCCATTACCACTATTTCTTGCCATGACTGCAGAGAAGTAAAGTTTTGATGGAATTGGGGAGAAAAGTCCCTATTCTGCAAATAAGGCGTAGAACAAATAGACTTTGAGACAGCTCAATCCCTATATAATAAAACTCATAATTAGTATGTAAATGATTGAGAACTTAATGGACTCAACCTGATAATATGTATGATCTATGGACTCTCATACACTATGCAGAGTGCTGTGGACCTTTCATTTTAATTCTGTAAATTAAAGAGACCTGCATTTTGTAATGTTGTTAATTATTTTGACGATTAAGTGTTCAGAATTGTGCAATTCTTTTATTATTTTATATTTCACTTTCATTTTAATGGTTGTCTGCAACTATGTTATTGACTGAAGGTAAGCATGCAGGTACAGCAGGCAGTACAGAATGCAAATGGCATGCTGGCCTTCATTGGAAGAGGATTTGAGTATGGGAGCAGGGTTGTCTTGCTGCAATTATACAGAGCCTTGGTGAGGCCACACCTGGACTATTGTGTGCTGCTTTGGTGCCCTTAAGTGAGGAAGCATGTCCTTGCTATAGACGGAGTGCAGCGCGGGTTTACCAGACTGATTCCTGGGATAGCGGGACTGACATACAAGGAAAGATTGAATCCGTTGGGATTGTATTTGTTGGAATTCAGAAGAAACCTAGAAAATTCTAACATGTCAGGACAGGGTAGATGCAAGAAAGATGCTCCCGATGGTGGGTGTGTTCATACTAGGGGTCACAGTCTGGGGTTATGGGGTAGACCATTTAGGATAGAGATGAGGAGAAATGTCTTCACCCAGAGAGTGGTGAGCCTGTGGAATTCATCACCACAGGAAGTAGTTGAGGCCAAGACACTGTATGGTTTCAAGAAGCAGTTAGATATAGCACTTAGGGCAAAGGAGATCAAATGATATGGAGGAAAGCGGGATTAGGCTATAGTCGGATGATCAGTCATGATTATAATGAATGGTGGAGCAAGCTCGAAGGGCCGAATGGCCTCCTCCTGCTTCTATTTTCTATGTCATGAATTATGTTTCCTTGTTTTATTTGTATTGTTCTTACAATTTGGCATTTGCTGCCATGATGATTTTTCAGTAAACTAATTATTTATCTAACCATGTCAATCAATTTGATGCTGTGTGAAGATTAAATAAACCAGCTAGATATCTCTGGGACACTATGTGAATCATGGTTAGCACATCACCACAGATTATACAGCTGTTCATTCACAACCTATCATAGCTAAACATTTTACTTTCTCTAATCCCTTACAATTATGAGTGTTTTTCTCAAACCGGAGAACAAGATGTAAACAGTTACCCTTTCTGAAATAATCACATTTCAGAGATTGCTCGTCCACACTAACTGTTGGGAGAGAGTTGTAACTACCCAGTCTCAACATGAAGATAAGAACTTCTCACAGGCCATCCAAAAATATTATTGAAAACTCAGTGCACTTTCTTGTAAGAAAGCAAATTGATATATGAAATAAAATACCGAGCAGGTCAGATCACATCTGTGGTCGGCAAAGCAGTTAATGTTTCAGGTTAATGACTGGACGAAGTTAGAGAGTTAACTGGAAAAGGGTGATGGGAGGAAGGTTTGGGGTGGGGGTGGGGTCGGGCGACAAACTGGAAGGTCTGTGATAGAATGGAGAACATGAATGATTAAGCGGAGAACGGGATTACGGTGCAAGATGAAAAGGGCTAGCAGTGGGGCAAGCCATAGAAAACAGAAGCTGGGTCCAGAAGAGGTGTAAAAGATAACAGCAGAACAATACCAACACCTGCTGTCTTGGAAATGGGAACAGTGGTTATATCTAATGTTGTTGAACTCAGTGTTGACTCCAGAATACTGTAGAACATAGAACAGTACAGCACAGAACAGGCCCTTCGGCCCTCAATGTTGCGCCGAGCCATGATCACCCTACTCAAACCCATGTATCCACCCTATACCCGTAACCCAACAACCCTCCCCTTAACCTTACTTTTATTAGGACACTACGGGCAATTTAGCATGGCCAATCCACCTAACCCGCACATCTTTGGACTGTGGGAGGAAACCGGAGCACCCGGAGGAAACCCACGCACACAGGGGGAGGACGTGCAGACTCTGCACAGACAGTGACCCAGCCGGGAATCGAACCTGGGACCCTGGAGCTGTGAAGCATTTATGCTAACCACCATGCTACCCTGCTGCCCCTATAAACCATCTAATCCAGAGATCGGATGTGTACCTTGAGATTGCGTTAATTTTGTTGGAAGGGCATAAGAGTCTGAGGGGACACAGACATCAGAGTCCGAATGGGAATGGGTTAGAGAATTAAAGTGGCAGAGACCTAGCTTGGAGACATGCTTGCAAACTGAACACAGTCGCTTCTAAAACAGTCAATCAGTATGTGTTTGGTTTCCGCAGTGTAGAGCAGCGAATGAAGTTTACCAAAATCGTAAAAGTACAAGTAAATCACTTTCACCTGGAAAGTATGTTTGGGATCCTGGGCAGTGAGAAGACAGGGAAAAGGTCAGGTGTGCAGTTGCATGGGAAGGTGTGTTAGGTCTGATAGAAGAGTGGACCAGGGAGTCCCTTCAGAATCCTGGGAACAGACGGAGAGCTAGCTGGGTTTGGAGGCTTTATGCTGAAGGTGCAGAAAGTGACAGAGAATGTCGAATGTGGAGCCCAGTGGGTGGAAGATGAGGACAGTTTGAACCCTCTGGGAGGGAAGGGAAGGTATGAGAGTAGACACAGAGGAAATGGGGCAACAGAGTCAATGCCCTTGTCAATCACAATAGAATCCTGGGTTGAGGATAAAGGAAGACATGTCGGAAGCCCCGGTATGGAAGAGGGCACCGTAGGAATGTATGTGACAGAAGTAGAGAAACTAGAAGAATAGAATTGCTATGAATAAAAAACAAATTCTGTACAGATACTAGAAATGCAGGTGACAGGAGGTAATACTGGTGATGTAACCTTACTGGAACTGGCCAAATTCCAGCTTTTTTTCACAACGTTTCATTGTCTTGGAATTATTTGGAGTGAATTTGTCTTCAGTCACGGGCAGCAATTTGCCCTTTCAAAAAGTCAACTTTTGCTGAAAGGTGTGCATATTCCAAGCAACAATTTACATTTGTGAAAACATTTCCAAAACAATTGAACATTACAGTATTTGAGACTTGGACGCAATGGAACCACATGGGAACTATGTCCCATAGCGAGCATGTTTAGCCATGTGTTTCCCTGCGCTCACAACACTCAGAAACACACACTACCAAACGTGACTCCGGTTAGATACGGGGCCTCAGCACGAAATGAACGGCCAAGGCAGCACCTAGTCCCCTGTCCTGCACTGAGGGGCTACGCTCGCTGAAACCCCTCAGTGCAGATAGAGATTGGGACGCCATTTAAAAATAGCGTCCTGATCTCGCGTGCCCCGTCACGTGCCTTGAACCCCTCCCCGAGCCCCAACTCACTGTAAGGGCCCCCCGGGCCTACCCCCACATCCCTGCAGGGCACCCTCCCAGCCCCGATCACCACGCAGCAAAAAATGCCAGCCTGGCATTGTCAGGCTGGCATTCAGGTAGCACTGCCAGGGTGCCATGCTGACACTGTCAAGGTGACCACCCTGCCCAGAGTGCATGCACCTGGGGACTTCCAATCCCCTAATAGACCCCCCCATGACTGCCATTCCGTCTGGTCCCCGTTTTTGGAAACCAGCACTGAACGACACTCGTCTGAGATCTTCAAAGCGAAGGGGATAGATTCCAGTACCATGGTTACCTCAGGGAATGGCATATTAGAGTCAAAGTAGCTGACATCGCAACGTCTTGCAAGATCGCCTTAGATCTCGCGAGGTGTGGCGAGCCGGGTAGATCCCGGGTGCGGCGCCTTCCACTGCTTTTCAGATGCTGCGTGGCCAGTAGATTAAACCATTGTCTTTTCATCAGTAGATTAAAGATTGGTCTTACACCTCCGGAATCTGATTTTGAGCCCTTCATAGACTGATAGGAATGAAAGTGCGATCTACTGGCTGTAAGAGTCAAATCAGAAATGGGTTTGGTTGGTCTTTATCCACTTCCTGGTGGCCATGGGCCATGGCACAATAATGTTCCTGATTCAGAACTAATTGGCAACCTCACTCAGTAAGGCCATAAGTAACTGGTTTGGGAAATGGTAAAATGTGACATTGTTACACAAGAGGTGCTTTTCTAAAGTTGGGACATATATTATTGGTACTGAGTCGGGAGAATATTGTGGGGAAAGGGAGCGGGAGGGGCAGCAGGGAGAATCTGGAGATGACAAGAGCCTCCCTGGTTCTCCTCGCATGTCAGACCCTCGGCGTAGCCCGCCAGCCATCCTCCGGCTCCTCCTTGGGTTCATCCTCCAGCCCCTCCTGGTCCACCTCCGCCTCCTCAGATGTGGCCCCATGTCCATCTGACCCTACTCTTCCAGCATGTCGCTAGATTGTGGAGGGCACAGCAGACCACCACAAAGTGGGAGACCCTCTGGGGGGGTGTACTGCAAGGCACAGCCAGGGTGTTCAAGGCATCGGAGCTGCATTTTGAGCAGCCATTGCACCGCTCAATGACAGCAGCAGGTCTCCGTCTCGGTCTCAGGCCTCCGCACTGGCGTCATCAACCGTGTCTTCAGCGGGTATCCCTTGTCCCCCACAACCCAACCCGTCATCCTGGGATGGTCCTCGAAGAATAAAGGGATTAAGGGTTATGGTGTTCGGGCCGGAAAATGGAGCTGAGTCCACAAAAGATCGGCCATGTTCTCATTGAATGGCGGAGCAGGCTCGAGGGACCAGATGGCCTACTCCTGCTCCTAATTCTTATGTTCTTATGTAATACACCAGGGACCTCTAAGTGCCCCAGGATGTAGCTGGCATACATGCTCCTAGGTAGCAAACACACACGTGCCTGATTCGGAGGTGGTGGCCACGCACGATCTGAACATTCAGAGAGTGGAACCCCTTCCTGTTAATATCAAGCACTCCCTGAGGCCCCAATGCTCGCAGGGCGACATGTGTTCCATTATTCACCCCCTGGTGGCAAATCTTGCAACCCAGGCATCATGGTGGGCCTGGTCTAGCTCGAAGTTGATCCAGTCTGATGCCTGGGCATACAGAGCATCCATCAACTCCTGGATGTACCTGTGGGCGGGTCACCATGAGATGCCGCACAGTTCCTCACTCGAGCCCTGGAATGACCCAGTGGTACAGAGGTTTAGGGCTGTGGTGACCTTCAGGCGCCGGTGTCCTCCTCCTCCATGATCTCGGCTGCCACAAGCACAGCGAGGCAGCCGCCATGGGATCCACACCAGCAAACATTGTTTCATCTGGAAGGAGTTGGAAAGGGAGAGAGACTGACAATCAGTTAGGGTTTCCATCCTGAGACCCTGAAATTCCCCAAGCCTCCCCCACCCTTACCATGACTGTCCTGCCTTCTCTGAGTTTTTATTATTCGTTCTTGGATGTGGGCATCGTCGGGTGGGCCATCCCAAATTGCCCTTGAGGGGGCAGTTAAGAGTCAACTGTGTTATTATGGATATGGAGTCACATGTAGGCCAGACCAGATAAGGATGACAAATTTCCTTCCCTAAAGGACATTAGTGAACCAGATGGGTTTTTACAGCAATCAACAATGGTCATCATTAGACTTTTATTGAATTCAAGTTTCACCATCTGCAGTGGCGAGATTTGAACCTGGGCCCCCAGAGCATTATTCTAGGTCTTTGGTTTACTTGTCCAGTGACAATATCACTATGTCACCACCTTCCCTTAATCATCCTTTGATAGTTCAGGAACGTGAAGAGCTCTTACAAATAACAAGGCCAGTCCCTCACTTGAATAGCCTTCAGATGGGGATGGAAGCAATCAAGAGGATTCTGGGGGAATTTGGCCGGTTTTCGGGGTACAAACTAAATATGGGGAAAAGTGAGATGTTTGCGATCCAGGCAAGGGGACAGGAGAGGCGACTGGGGGAACTGCCCTTTAGAGTGTTAAGGTGAAGCTATAGGTATCTAGGCTTCCACGTGGCGCAGGAATGGGAGCGGTTGCACAAACTTAATCTGGCACGACTAGTAGACCAAACGAAGGACGATTTCCGAAGGTGGGACGCGCTCCTGTTGTCATTAGCTGGGACGGTCCAGATGGTGAAGATGACGGTCCTTCTGAGATTCCTGTTTGTGTTCCAGTGCCTCCCCATCTTTATTCCGCGGTCCTTTTTTAAACGGGTTAACAAAGTGATCACTGGCTTTGTATGGGCGGGCAAGACCCCACTAGTAAAGAAGGGGATGCTTGAGCGGAGTCGGGGAGAGGGCATACTGGCGCTGCCAAACTTCAGTAACTACTATTGGGCAGCAAATATAGCCATGATTAGGAAGTGGGTTGTGGGGAAGGGGTCGGCATGGGAGCAGATGAAGGCGGCTTCATATAAGGGCACCAGTTTGGGGGCGTTGATAACGGTGCCTCTGCCGTTCCCGCCGACGCGGTACTCCACCAGCCCCGTAGTGGTGGTGCCTCTGAGAGTCTGGGGGCAATGGAGGAAGCATGTTGGAGCAGAGGGAGCATCGGTCTGGTCTCCAATTTGTAATAATCACTGGTTTGCCCCGGGAAGGGTGGACAGAGGGTTTTGGAGATGGCAGAGAGCAGGAATCCTATCACCAAGAGGGATACAGGATAGGGTAGTTTCCAGAGTGTGGGTGAGAGAAGGGAAGGTCTCTGACATCTATAAGGAACTCATGGGGGCAGAGGATATGCAGACCGAGCAGCTGATGCGCAAGTGGGAAGAAGAGTTAGGAGGAGAGATAGTGGATGGTCTCTGGGCGGATGCGTTGAGTAGAGTCAACGTGTCCACAACATGCGCCAGGCTCAGCCTGATCCAGTTTAAGGTCGTTCACCGGGCTCACATTATAGTGGCCCAGATGAGCAGGTTCTTTGGGGTAGAAGGTAGGTGCGCAAAGTGTGCGGGAGGGCCAGCGAACCATGTCCACATGTTCTGGACATGTCCAAAGTTTAGGGGATTCTGGCAGGGGTTTGCAGATGTCATGTCCACGGTGTTAAAAACAAGGGCGGCACCAAGTCCAGAGGTGGCAATTTTCGGGGTGTCGGAAGACCTGGGAATCCAGAAGGAGACAGAGGCAGACGTTCTGGCCTTTGCTTCCCTGGTAGCCCGGAGACGGATACTATTAGCATGGAGGGACTCAAAGCCCCCGAAGTTGGAGACCTGGCTATCGGACATGGCTAGCTTTCTCTGTCTGGAAAAAATCAAGTTCGCCATGAGAGGGTCAATGTTAGGGTGCGCCCGGAGGTGGCAGCCGTTCGTTGACTTCTTTGCGGAAAATTAATCGTTAGCAGAAGGTGGGGTTAGTTTAGCTTAGAGTAGGGGTTTATAAAGGTGGGACCTGTAAGGGAGGAAGCAGGCTTTTGCACTATGTTTATAGACTCATGTACATTGTTTATTTTGTTGTAGTTGTAAAACCAAAAATACCTCAATAAAATGTTTATTAAAAAGAGAAATATCCTTCAGATGTGCAGCTAGAGGCTGCTCACAGTCAAAGGGGGTAAAATTTATTTTCAGGATAGAAGCTGCAGCAGCCTCGTACCAGCCTCCCCGGACAGGCGCCGGAATGTGGCGAGTAGGGGCTTTTCACAGTAACTTCATTGAAGCCTACTCGTGACAATAAGCGATTTTCATTTCATTTTTCATTTCAGGTCTCTGTCCTGGAAGTGTTTTATAGGACAGAAAGGCTACAGCTGTGGTTGCCCCTGTTATGGATCTCCACAATATTTAAAGATAGCTTGAAGGCCTTACATACTCAAAGCCTCTCACCCCCTTGTGAATGAGATAGAAATGGATGCAAATTAGGGTTATGATATTCTCAGCATTTTTGGGTGCAATCTGTGAAACTCTACCCAAGGGGGGGAATTGAATGATCTGAAATTGAGTATCTTCAAGACGGGGATGAATTCGATGTTTGGGAATCAAAGGAACCAAAGGGCATTGGGCTAGGAGCAGAAAGGGATGTTGATGTAAAAGTTCAACCATGATATTGAATAGGGGAGCTGACTCGATGGCTAATGGTCTGTCACTACTCCTATTTCTTATATTCCTATATAGGATGGTGGCTTTTAAAAAGTAAGCTTGCTTTGGAGCATTTTTTGAAAGGTGATCAGTGCTAAGAGAAATAAATGTAAATGTTCAGTTCTACAAAAGTTGTTCATCAATGTCTTGTTGCTAATTAATTGTGACAAAGCACAAGTATTGCAATGACTTCAATTATTGCCATCACATCATTGGTTTAGCAAACTTTAGCTCAAAAGGTTTTCTTTCAGTAAGTAGCCGATTAACATCTGGGCCTCAACATCTCTCTGCAGCAGCAGCACAGCTGAGATAGGGGACACAACAGTGTGAGAAGTCCAACCATACCCAGTAGACATGGTACTTGTCATTGGTGTTCCAATGCTGTGGCACTGTGCTGATGGGTGAAGCTTGATTTTAAAGAAAATTTGGAACTGTCAAATTTCTCTAATAATCGGGCCTCACGGTAGCATGGTGGTTAGCATCAATGCTTCACAGCTCCAGGGTCCCAGGTTCGATTCCCGGCTGGGTCACTGTCTGTGTGGAGTCTGCACGTCCTCCCGTGTGTGCGTGGGTTTCCTCCGGGTGCTCCGGTTTCCTCCCACAGTCCAAAGATGTGCGGGTTAGGTGGATTGGCCACGCTAAATTGCCCGTAGTGTAAGGTTAATGGGGGGATTGTTGGGTTACGGGTATACGGGTTACGTGGGTTTAAGTAGGGTGATCATTGCTCGGCACAACATCGAGGGCCGAAGGGCCTGTTCTGTGCTGTACTGTTCTATGTTCTTCTTCTATGTAATAATCTTTATTGGCACAAGTAGGATTACATTAGCACTACAATGAAGCTACTGTGAAAAGCCCCTAGTCGCCACATTCTGGCGCCTGTTCGGGTACACAGAGGGAGAATTCAGAATGTCCAAATTATCTAACACATGTCTTTCAGGACTTGTGGGAGGAAACCGGAGCACCCGGAGTAAACTGACAAAGTCACAGGGAGAACATACAGGGCGAAATTCTCCCCCCCCCACGACGGGTGGGAGAATAGCGGGAGGGCCTTCCCGACTTTTTTGACGCCCTCCCGCTATTCTCCCCCCCCCCCCCCCGCCGAAATCCCGACACGAATCGCTGCCGCCGTTTTTTTACGGCCGGCAGCGATTCACAGCTGTTAGAAGGGCCGAAGTCCCAGCCCTTTACGACCTTTTTACGAACGGCAAACACACCTGGTCCTGCCGTTCGTAAAAACGTCGTGACCACCTGGAAAAAAATAACCATGGCACCGATTGGCACGGCAGTACCACGGCCGTGCCAAGGGTGCCATGGGCCCGCGATCGGTGCCCACCGATCGCGGGCAGCGGGCCCGATGCCCGCGCACTATTTGTCCTTCCGCCGCCCCGCAGTATCAATACGCGGGGCGGCTGAGGGGCAACCCGGACCGCGCATGCGCGGGTTTCGCGCAAAAACGCGATGACGTCACCCGCGCATGCGCAGGTGGAGTCTTCCCACCTGCGCATGCGCGGCTGACGTCATATGACGCGTCAGCCGGCGCTAAGTCCGACAAGCGGGCTTAACGATTTTCGTTAAGCCCGACTTGTCGGAGCCTCCGACGTCGGGCTGCTAGCCCCGACGGGGGACCAGAATCGGTCCCCCGTCGGGAAGGGGCGCGATGCCGTAAAACCCGCCCGGGTTTTACGGCAGTTTGACGATTTCTCCCGTTTTGGGAGAATTTCGCCCACAGACTCCGCACATACAGTGACCCAAGCCGCGAATCGAACCTGGGATCCTGGCGCTGTGAAGCAACAGAGCTAACCACAGTTCTACCATGCCACCCGTAAACTATCACTCTTGATCAATATTTCTGTAAAAACAGCTGCTGTTCCTGGCTATACGCTCATGTTTTTAACACTGTCCTGAAGTGTCAGCAGAGGTAGGTGCTGCTTGGTTTAGTTAGTGCTTTTTGCTCCAATGTGAATCTCAATGCTCCAAAAACACTCCAGATACTCAGCAAGCATTGTGTTTATTTACTCTGTTATTGCAAGTGCAGGCAGGAAATTGTTATGTGGGAGCATAGGAATGTGCAGGAATGGAAAAGATGATTTCAGTCCATATGATTAAGAACTGATTGCCTGATTGGGTACACCAATTCTAGTTGAGAAAGTTCAAGCGACAGAACCAACAAGCAGACTTTAACCCTGTGACTGGCTCAATTCACAAATCATATTGGGTTGTCTTTCATTACGTTTTGTGTGTGGTTATTATTATTTATAATATGGATGGGACGGTAGCACAGCGGTTAGCACTGTTGCTTCGCAGTGCCAGGGACCCGGTTCAATTCTCACCTTGGTTCACTATCTGTGCGGAGTCTGCACGTTCTTCCCATGTCAGTGTGGGTTTCCTCCAGGTGCTCCAGTTTGCTCCTACAAGTCCCGAAAAATGTGCTGTTAGGTGAATTGGACATTCTGAATTCAACCTCAGTGTACCGGAATAGGCGCCGGAATGTGGCGACTAGGGGATTTTCACAGTAACTTCATTGCAGTGTTAATGTAAGCCTACTTGGTGACACTAATAAAGATTATTAGATTATTATTATAATAAGGCTTCCACATATGTGTTATTCTGGTCATTTCTAATGAATCTTACTTTTTCCTTCAATCTTGCAGTCACATTCCTTTAAGTTATGCTTTAAATTTTCCCATCAGACCGTAAAAGGGGTATATTGCCTTCCAAATATGCTCCCTGCACTTGATCCCCCGTCCACAGAAAATATATTCAATCCATTTAAATTAACCGATTTAATGAACTTTGGTGAGGTCAGCTTTTTTGCCAAGCACTCAATACAACTTTGCAGTGGAAATACAAAATGAATCTTAAAGCTTGGGCCATTGAATCATCAAGAATGATTGGCTATTTATTTTCCGTAACCAAAGTTAAAACACTTTCGTTGGTTAAGTAACTGTTATTTGGAACAGACAAAATTTGAGCATCAATATTTTACTGTGTTATTCTCCTCACTGGCACATGAATGAAATGACTGTCACAAGTGGCCTACTTGGGAAAACTGCAGCGGTAAAACATAAATCAAAATTATCGTCATTGGGCAGCAACATCCCATAGCTCCCAGTATCCGTTCCAGCAACATATTGCTGCAACTATGTTGAAGCTGTGAGCAGGCAGAGTTTGTTATATCTGGGGCAGTCATAGAATTTGGAGAAATATAGTTCAGAAGGGGGAAGTTCAGTCTTGTGGTATCATAATGCTGACCAAAGCTAATTTAATCCCATTTCCCTTCACTTTGCTCACATTGCTTCATATTCTTTTTTGTGTGTTTAGTTTCCTCTTAACTGTAACAATTGAGTCAGTGGGAGCCAGTGGCATAGTGGGATTGGACTAGTAATCCAGAGACCCAGATTCATGTTCCGGGGTCCTGTGTTTGAATCCCGCCATGGCAGATGGTGAAATTTGAATTCAACAAAAATCTGGGTAACCATGAAACCAATGTTGATGGTTATTAAAAACCCATCTGGTTCACTAATGTCCTTTAGGGGAGGCGATCTGTCATCCTTACCTGGTCTGGCCTACATGTGACTCCAGATCCACAGCAATGTAGGTGACTCTTAAATGCCCTCGGGGATGGGCAATGAATGCTGGCTCAGCCAGTGACAGCCACATACCGTGAACGAATAAAGAAAAAAAACCTTCAGTAATGTATTCCAAATTTAAATAAAAATGTGAAAAAGAAACTCTTCCCTTTATGCTTGCCCTGCAGGTGTTGGGCAGCGGTTCTACTGCTACAGTAGGTCTCCACAGCCATGTAAATGTTTTCATGTATAAGATAATAAGAAATAGGAGCGGGTGTAGACCACTCAGCCCCTCGAGCCTGCTGCACCATTTCAAAGATCATGACTGAGCTGATCATGGCCTCAACTCCATTTCCTGCATGCCCTCGTAACCCCTGATTCCCTTGTAGATCAAAGGCCTGCCTGAGTCAGTCTTGAATATATTCAATGACCCAGCCTGCACAGCTGTCTGAGGTGGAGAATTCCTCCAGAGACCCTCTGATGGGGACAACCCTCTGAGAGAAGAAATTTCTCCTCGTTTCCCCCCCTTTTAGACGGGAGGATCCTTATTCTGAAACTGTGCCCTGTCGTTTGAGATTCCCCCATGAAGGGAAACATTCTGTCAGCACCTACCCTGTCAAGTCACCTCTGAATCTTATGTTTCAATAAGGTCAACACTCGTTCTACTAAACTGTACAGTCATCACATTTGTTTATGAGTGGTGCAGGTCTACGGATAATGCATTTATTACCTGGATAACTTTTTTTTTTCCAGAAATAATCATTCCTTGTTCATATCTAAAATCAGTTAAAACGCCTTTAAAACTGGGGGTGGAATTCTCTGATAACGAGTGGGCCCAGAGAATCTGGCAGGAGCCAAATGTCAGAAATCTGCTGGCCTCAAATTATGTTGCAATTCTCCCATTTTTGGATTAATGGTGGGTCACTCTTCCCGCTGTCAGGTGGCACAAACGCCATTTGCATCTCATTAAAACAAAAGCCCGCTGGTGTTTTGTTTGGCCTTGCTTCATGCCAGTGGGAAATAATGTCGACATTAAACCCGATTGCTAAAGAAAATGGCATGCCCACGGGAACCCTCAATTGGCAAGAGACTTTGGGGTGAATGAAGGAAAGCTTCCTGTCATGGTTCTGCAATCTCCACCACTCTTCTGGGGCAGACCGGTCCCTTCCTCCATCTCCATGCTGAGCTTATCTTCATGCACAACACTGTGCTGCTGGACCCATAGACCATCTGAGTTGGATCAATACAGCACCGGGGGTTGGGAGTACAGCAGTCCCCTGCCGTCGAGAGTCTATCTGGACAGCACTATGCTGTGGGACTCGTGCAACCACTGCAGCAAAGGTCTGAAGTTCCACTGGAGCTAGAGTGCACGGTGGGAGGAGGGAGGGAAAATGGTGGTGGCCTGACAAAGTCAAGGGGGTAATGTGGAGGGAGGGCTGGTGCAAATGAAGACTCCAGAGGCGGTAGGTAGAGGTCCTAGTGAGGCAAGGGCATCTTGCAGGTGATGGGTTCAGGGAGAAGGTGGTTGAATTCTTGATGCTGCTAGCCTTTTCCCTCTGGGTTGCTGACATCCTGCATGATCTGGTGAAGACCGGTGGGCTGGAGAGAGTGATACGGCTGGACAAGTATTTAAATATGGTGCTGGGACATTCAAACCCGTCAGCTGAGGGCATTCAGCACTTAGTTTCAAAAATGTGAGATTCCACCCAGATCTTGTGGGTGAGCTGGTAGTTTGTTGATAACCAGAGCATGGGAGTCATTTTAGCTTTGAGCGGTCGTGTGAAACAGGCAATTTCAGGTAAACCACCCATTCTATATCTTTTCCAATTGTGATTTCCACTAAAGTAAATATCTTTTTCTTCTTGCAATATAGATTGAAAAGCCAATCCCTTTTTGGGAGGAAGTAGGGGTGAGGCAGAAACAGCCAGAAACCATCTCTAATGTGCAGTTACTATACTGAGTATTTGAAAGATTCACACCATGACAGATATAACATTAAGACCATTACAAACTGTTTTCTCTGGGACCATTTTTAGCAAACTTTTAAATTACAGACACAATTTCGGATTGGCTGGTTGATGGAACCATCAATTCACCAGACACGAGTTTCCGATATGAATCTAGGCTTTAATCGACTTACTTCAGAGCCAGCCTGTTACCCGTTGATGAACTCTTAGTGAACTCAGGCTGACTCTGGACAAGGGTATTTATACAGCTGCACTAGGGGGAGGAGTTGTGGGCGGAGCCAAGGGTGGAGCCCAGTACAAGTTCCTGAGTACTCCCGGAGCTACTCCCCCTAGTGGTAGGATAGCGCTACTGCGCTTACAAAGACAGTGTGAATTATATATACATATATATTACATTCACCACACTGGTTTACTAGTTTTTGGTAAAATTATATCTCTATAATTTTACAAAACTCATTTTTATCAAAGACACTTAAAACGTGTGTTATGCCTCTTCCAAGCTGCCGAGCAATGGTTCTTTAACATCCTTGTCCTCTAAGAAGGATCCTTTCTCTTCAATTAGCTTTGAATCTGCATTTGCTTTGATTTGTAATGTGATCACAGGAAGTATAATTTTGTTTGGATGGTTAAAGATATTAGTAGCATGATTATTGTTATGTGTCGGTATCTCCATTTCTGCCGTTTAATTGGGTTCCAACTCCAGCCATTCAGTCCAAATGTGTTGCACCTTCTGGGGATAAATAGCAAAAGGTAAACTCAGCAGGAAGGTCCTCCACTCCATGCCTGGCTTCTTGCTGTGCTTCGTGGGAAATTGCCCATCTACATCCTCTACACAAAAGCAGGGAAAATCCGAACCAGCTTCATCAGCAGAGTGATAGTAGGCGGGTCAACAATGCTAGCAATTGTGGTTGTTAGAGGCCAATTATTTCAGCAGTAGAATGCTGCTAAACTCCCATAGAGCAGTGTCCTAGGCCCAATCATCCTCAGCTGCTTAATCAATGACCTTCCCTCCATCATAAGATTAGAAGTGGGGATGCTCTGTGGATGATTGTAAACCTTTGGGACGTTCTTGCAGATGACTGATGTTGGTCACCACTGTCATAATATTCACATCAGTATATGATGGTGCAGAGACACACACTGACTGACACACTGCAAGACCAATCAACACACACAACACAGCAGCCAATCACCAGTTAGAACACGCTCACTATAAAGCCAGAGGGCACTAGTTTACCCGCTCATTCGGGTTGCAGCCTCTGAGAAGGACAGAGCTTGCAGCTTATAGCACAGATCTTCACCATGTGCTAACAGTTTAGACTGGTCAGGGTAGGCATAAGTCTTCAGTTTAATCTAACATAGTGTCGACCCACAGTGCAAGTATGTTCAAAAGTTCCTAGCTTAATAAAATAGTGTTGTACTATTTCAAGTGTTGGTAGCCTGTATATGTTACTGCTAAGGTAAACGCAGTCTCCACAGATCCAGAGTACCCAACACCTCAGCCACATGACTGGAGTCGCCACATGACTAGAGTTGCAACAAACTCTAAGCTGCCCTGTGTAGTTCAAGTAGACCTGTCCTCTGCCAGTAGCCATGCTGGACAGAGGGTAGAGAATGGTCCCCTTGCCACCCACCTTCAGGGTCCCCAACAGGCCCTTGACTACAGTGCTGTTCCCAGCCCCCTTGACAAACCTGATAAAGAAAATGGACACAGCCACAACAAGAATATGAACATTGTAATGATGGATGGTCACAACCCATTCTGTTAAGATGGCAGTGTACACAGTGGCACCTGGTTTTCTCTCTCAAACATCTTCAGGAATTTCATGCTTTCTGCAACAGTGTCATGTCAAAATATCCACCACTGGGAAAACCTGCAGGCAAAAGACCTTTAAAGCTTCAAATCCACAGCATTCGAAAATGATTCACTTAATGAAGGCACTTAGATATACCTCCTTCATTGGTTTTTTACTGCCACCATAATGGTGTTAACAACCCTTAGTTTGAAACACGGGTGTTACTTCCAGCCATCATGTAAAGTCTTCATAGGTCAGGCACCAAGGCAAGCAGGCCAAAAACCAACCACAGGTGAGGAGGTCCTGCACCACTGAAGCCCCTTCAAAAATAAAAGATGACCCAAAGAATCATATCTAGCACTCATCCTGAGAGAACCATCATGGTGTTTTCTGAACAGTTGTTAGCGCAATTTGCAACATGGAGGCTGTTGATACATTTATAACACTAGAACATGGCAGGGAAGCAATAGAATTTATTTTTGCCTGTTGAGGCAAATGATCATATAATGGTAGCAGCTTATCAAGGAGTTGTTTTTCTTCCTTATTCCGGGGTTATCTTCAGGTTATTGTTTGCCTTCATTTTTTAGCTTTCGTTCTTCAGTCTTGAGAAAGGGGCTGGGATTCTCTCAGCACACGCCGGGCAGGGCGCGAATCGCGCGATGCCGCCCCACAGATTCTCCGGTGAGCGGAGAATCGGCGCAATTGGCACCGGCGCGGCGCTGGAGCAACCCCCCCACGATTGTCCGCCCGGGATGGGCCGAGTGGCCACAAAAAATCCAAGTCCTGCCGGCACCAACCACGTTTGATCTTACCCGGCTGAACTTTGGCGTGCATCCCTTTGGGGCGGCCTGGTGTGGGGGGGGGGGGGGGGGGAAGAGTGGTGTCTGACCCCGGGGGGGCCTCCGCTGTGGCCTGGCCCGCAATCGGGGCCTACAGATTGACGGGCCGGCTTCTCGGGCTGGGGCCCCCTTTTGCTCCGCGCTGGCCCTTGTAGCCCTACGGCATGTTGCATCGGGGCCGACACGGAGAAGGAAGCCACAGCGCATGCGCACAATCCCGCCGGCCACTGCGCGCATGCTCAGACCCGCGGTGCCCATTTGAGCCCGGTATCGGCAGCTGGAGCGGTGTGGGTTGCTCCAGTGCCACGCTGACCTCCTGTAGGGCTCGGAATAGCTACTCCTGGTGGCCTGTTGACGCCGTGGTAAAATGCGACGGCGTTTACAACAGTGTCAACACAGCCACAGGATCAGAGAATCCCGCCCAGGGTTTCAGCCAGGTCATTATCACACATTGCTTTTGTTTTTCCACTTGGTTCATTTTTAGTTATGGGCATTGAAGGGGGAAAATGGGATAGGGGATGTTGGTGGGGTGTCTGGGGAATAAACTTTGTGGATTATGGCTCTTTCCCCCCCAAATTGTCTTAATTCACCACATGCAAAAGATCTCACACTGACACCCCCACTTCAGTTTGCCTATAGATAAACACAGCCATTTCTGGAATGGCCTTCCAACTGTTCCCTCAATGGAATGGAATTGTTTGGGTTCATTTCAAGTCTGGTGATATCAGTGTGATTGCCTTGTTCAAACATTGTGAAAGCTGCTGCTCAGTCATTCGCTTTCATTGCTGAACTGGATAAATAATTCATATGCCTAAACTGACTGCGCGGCCCATGGAGGCTATTGTTATTTCATATCTCTGAATCCCTGCTTTGGAAATGTCTCTCATGTCCTTCTGGGGAGCTGTTTGTTTTGTTGTCTGGTGGTGATATAATTAGTGCATAAATTTGAACAAAACGAACATGAAGATGGCACAGTTGACCCACATGGAGCTAAGGACAATGGTCATTCAAGGTTCCTGCAAGCAGCCTGAAGTTATCACATGAAAGAAAGACTTGCACTAATGTCGTGACTTACCTCTCAATGTTGTGAAGCACTGTGTATACATTGTGTTGCTTGAAGTACAGTTACTGTTATTATGTAGACAAATACTGCTGTTATTTTACGTATAAACTCTACAAACTAGTTTATCTGTTTTTATGGCATTAATTGAGAGTTGAGCATGTCCCAAAACACTTGGAGAACACACTGGTGGTGATTGTTACAGATCACTCAGGAAGTCCAGGTTTATGAGGCAACATGCACGTTGTAGTCTTGAGCTACGGACAGTGAGGGCAGAATCTCCAACTTTTTTTTCATCCCCTGTGACCAGGAATCTCTTTCAATCCTACTGCCTGTCATTGACATGTGTTGGAAGGATGTGCAGGTTGATGCTCAATCTGTTTGGCCGCACCAAGCACTGTGGTGGGACTCAAACCTGGAGCTTCTGGCCTCGAGGCCTCCTTGAAGAACATACAACACTCCTTCAAATGATTCCTCGGGATTGTGGAACATATAGTTAAAGCACCAGTGCAGATAGCTGGGGTCTGGATTTGAAATTTCATCCAGTGGACAGCATTCCTTCCATACAGTGCTTCTTCAATTTGTGCTGGAATATAACCTGAATCTATATGCTCAAAGCCTGGAGTAGGCCTTTGACTCATAACCCTCTTACTCCCAAGACAAAGTTAACATGTAGTGCAGTGGTTACTCTATTTTTACTCTATCATAAATTCCTATGTCTCGTGAGTGTTGGTGTTGTATGTAACAATTTGGATAGGAGAATTTCTAAAATATCAGAACTATTAAAAGAAGCACAGTGACTATCCATCAGTTGCCATGAGTCTATTTCTTGGATGGGTCATGCAGTTCCCATCCGCATAGAGCAGAGGAATTAATCAGTCAGTGAAATTGTAACACTAGTGGGGGCCAGACTGCTGGACAACAGAATGTGGCTTTCTCCTCCTTGGGAAGCGAAGGAGGAATTGGTATATGAGACATTCAAACTTGACAACCTCTCAAGCACATAATATGCTCAGGAAGTAAATGATAAAATAGGATGCTAGATGAAGATATGGGAGAATACAATGGCCTGGATGGCGTAGATCCACAAATGTTATCTTCAAATAGCAGAAGTAGCTATAGCAACTGCATATTTACCTATTCTCAGCTTCTGACCCAGCCTCTGGGCGGGATTCTGCAATCCCCTCACTGCATGTTTCTCGGCCATACACTGTTTGCTGGAGTTGGGATTCTAACCTTCACGCCACCTGTCAGTGGGAAATCCGTGGGCAGGGATGTGCTGCCGGCGGGAAAAGTGAACGGCAATGACCGGAGAATTCCGGCCTCTGTATTCTTCAGCCTGCCTGTACTGCACTACTGGAATCATCACCTGAAATCTGTGTCATTTTGTAAGGATTCAGCCAGCTTCAGTGTCCCCAGACGTTTTGGTTTCCAATCTCAGTTTCAGTCTTGTTTTCCTTAGAAACTGAGAGGGTTAGTTTCCTTTTGCTTAAAACCAAACACCAGTAAGACAGCCTCCAGCACATTTCACCTTCACAATTCTAGCTCTAAGAGGGAACCGAATATCAGCTTGTGTAGCCAGAGACTGAGGCATGACCCCCCCACCCTGTTTATCTAGACGTCGTCACCCTTGACAGAACCAAGTCTACTCCAATCCAAACATGTCCTTATTCAAGGACCTTGTCAACCCACCAGCCTTCCCTCTCATCACTCCATGTGGTTAAACCCACCACGCTGAGGAGTAACAGCGGAGGACAATTGGCATAAGAAGACATCCATCAGAAACTACTTTGTCACCGTGGGCCCCGCTGCTCGTCCAACTGGTCTTCATCTTCCACGGCAACAATGGGCCCTTCTAAACCATTGCTGGACTGGCCAAGGCCCCCACATCAGTGAGGTCACCAATACCGTCCAGGCTGCAGCTATGATGCAGATCAAACAACGACTCTCACTGTTGAGGAGTGTCCGCTGACAAAATTTGACGGCGGCTTAGATAACTCCTTATAGCGATTGGCGAGGCTTTCACTCGGCTCTGTGACTATAAAATGCTGAATAAAATAAACAGCAATGGCATTCTAGAAAACCATAGGTGTAAAAGAGCTTTTTAACATATCCCTTACTCTTCTACCTTCAGCACTCCTGACATTTGCCACACACTAAAAGCTGGAAATTGCGATGGTGTATCGTTACCAACTAACGCACACGCTCTGAAGCACATTGAAACCCGCTGAGCAAACATAATTTATCTTTGCTTCCTCTGTTTAAAAAATAGTTCATGCAAGTGAGCCTGATTAAATCAGTCTTGTGGTGCTTGTTCATACTCTTTTGTCAAGATGAAACCTTTCTGTAAGGTTGCAGAGTAGATTTTCATGTTTGAAGATGAGGGACCTGTTTTAACTAATGTAACTCTGCTGGCTTTCAAACAGACTATCAAAATGGACTCCTCAAATGGTGGTCCTTAGCACTGGAAAGATTTATTAATAATTCAATGAATATTTCATCTCCTAGGGATTCTCATGAAATGGAAAATCATGTCTGGACAGAAGAAAAGATGAGCTCTTAAGGCCAAATGTGGCATATTAATGTATCCTGAACTATCCCTTATACCGTCCACCAAAATAAAATCAATAAAATTTCAATACATTATCCCATCGACAACTATCAGGAATATTCACAACAGTGAATATGTGACAAAGATGTTGATCAACAACAGACAGAATATACTGGACAATCTCAGCAGGTCTGACAGCGTCTGTGGAAAGAAAAGGGAGCTAACGTTTCGAGTCTGGGTGACTCTTTGTCAGCTCTGAACAGCTAAAATAGTCTTTCCAGGACATCATTCAGGTGTCCTCGGACAGAAGATGCTGGACTGCTTTATCCCACTATGCAACATTCACGTATTCTGCCCCCAATGAATTTGTGTGAGAGCTTGCATTTTTGATGGCCCTTAAGCAGTTGTAGCCATTCTCCTGCCACAATGGAGACAGCAAATAAAATATTTTTCCTTCAAAGAGTCAATAATTTAATTAACTTGAGTTCAGTAGCTGGAAGGACATATGTCCTACCCAACTGACAATGGTTTTCCTGCTGCAGAGACAATGGATGTCTTTTACCGATACTGCTGACAGAAGTTTTTTCTAATACATTTATAATGTATACAAATATTTACTGACATCCTCCTGCCACTGGCTTCAGCTGGGAAATAGGAAACTATTTATCCATATTTCATTGTATACAAGTAGCATTTAACTATCTTTAATTGTGCAGGTTATGATGAAATGAACTGTCTTCAAAAAGTCAGTACCTTTCGCTACTTGGGGGTGTTGGTGGCGTAGTGGTAATGTCACTGGTTTACTAATCTAGAGGCCCAGGCTAATGAAATGAAATGAAAATCGCTTATTGTCACGAGTAGGCTTCAATGAAGTTACTGTGAAAAGCCCCTAGTCGCCACATTCCGGCGCCTGTCCGGGGAGGCTGGTACGGGAACGTGCCCTGGGAACGTGGATTCAAATCCATGGCAGCCAGCAGAATTTAAATTTAATTCATCGAATTAATGAAAATCTGGACTCCCAAACACAAGGCCACCATCTACAAGGGACAAGCCCGAAGTGTGATGAAAGACACTTCCCGGGATTAATGCAGCAAGACATTTTCTCAAGAAGCTTAACACCACACAACTTAAAACATCCAGTCCCTCCACGACTGATGCACCATCCAAACCTGCAACCTTGAGAAGAACTAGGGCAGCAAACCGCATGGGAACATGACCGCCATCCTGACTTGGAACTAGATTGCCATTCCTTCACTGTTGTTGGATCAAAGTTCTGGAACTCTCTTCCTAACAGGATGTGTATCTGCACCAGATGGGCTGCAGCAATTCAAGAAGGCAGCTCACCACAACCTTCTTGAGCACAATCAGGCACAACTGTTAGCCTCGCCGGTGAGACCCACAACCCGTGAAAGAATTTTTAAAAATCAGGAAGATACTGTTCAGTCTTAGCCTTATTATTTTTATTCCGAACTTGCCAAAAATAAGTCGGTCTGTTTTTGATAACCAGCAGCATTAAAAACAATGCTTCACTTATCCTGGTGAGGTTTTGCGCTCACCAAGGTAATTAATCTTGGTTAATGTTTCTACAGTTTCAGCAGGACGGACATCCATGTTAAATATAGCTTTGGTCAGAAGCAGAATTGAACTTCCTGTTGTCTACCCCAACATCGTACCCTGACACAGAGCTCACAATCTCTGACCAGCATAAAATTTCCATTGTGGTGTCTCTGTGTGAGGCTGCTTGCTTAGTACAATTTGATCTGTGAGAGTGCAGAGTTAGCAAAGATCTTAAAGACGTTCCAAAGCATTTTACAACCAAGGAAGCATTATCATTGTATTAATATAGGAAACAATTTGTACACACAGCTCTGTCCAATACGACACTGACCTCTAGGTGCAGGTCATGTGTTCTCTTACGTCACTTGTGTGGACGATATTGAAGACACCAGTGGGATGCCAGAGCTCCAGGAGAATCAGGGCACAGATGAGTGTGTTGGCCATCACTAAGGAGAAGGTTCTGGGGAAACTGTAAGGTCCGAAGGTGGATAAATCACCTGGACCGGATGGATTACACCCCAGGTTATAAAAAGATAGCTGAGGAGATTGTGGAGGCATTCGTGGTGATCTTTCAGGAATCACTCAAGGCAGGAAGGGTCCCAGAGGACTGGAAAGTGGCGAATGTAACACTGCTGTTTAAGAAGGGAGCGAGGCAGAAGACGGGAAATTATAGGTCGGTTAGCCTGACTTCGGTCGTTGGTGAGATTTTAGAGTCCATTATTAAAGATGAGATTGCAGAGTACTTGGAAGTGCATGATAAAATAGGACTGAGTCAGCACGGCTTCATCAAGGGAGGTCATGTCTGACAAATCTGTTCAAGTTCTTTGAGGAGGTAGCAAGGAAGTTAGACAAAGGAGAACCAGTGAGCATTATTTATTTAGATTTCCAGAAAGCTTTTGACAAGATGCCGCATAGGAGACTGTTAAATAAGTTAAGAGCCTATGGTGTTAAGGGTAAGATCCTGGCATTGATAGAGGATTGGCTGACTGGCAGAAGGCAGGGATTGGGGATAAAGGGGTCTTTTTCAGGATGGCAGCCGATGACTAGTGGTGTGCCTCAGGGGTCTGTGCTGGGACCACAATATTTCACAATATACATTAATGATCTGGAAGAAGGAACTGAAGGCACTGTTGTTAAGTTTGCAGATGAAACAAAGAACTGTAGAGGGACAGGTAGTATTGAGGAAACAGAGGACGTGGACAGGCTAGGAGAATGGGCAAAGACGTGGCAGATGGAAAACAATGTGGAAAAGTGTGAAGTTATGCACTTTGGAAGGAGGAATGGAGGCATAGACTATTTTTTAAATGGGGAAATGCTTAGGAAATCAGAAGCACAAAGAGACTTGGGAGTCCTCGTTCAAAATTCTTCTAAGGTTAACGTGCAGGTTCCGTTGGCAGTTAGGAAGGCAAATGCAATGTTAGCATTCATGTCAAGAGGACTAGAATTCAAGAATAGGGATGTATTTCTGAGGCTGTATAAGGCTCTGGTCAGACCCCCATTGGGAGCAGTTTTGGGCCATGTACCTAAGGAAGGATGTGCTGGCCTTGGAAAGGGTCCACAAGAATATTCCCCAGAATGACGAGCTTGTCGTATGAGGAACGGTTGAGGACTCTGGGTCTGTACTCATTGGAGTTTAGAAAGATGAGGGGGGGATCTTATTGAAACTTACAGGATAGTGCGAGGCCTGGATAGAGTGGATATGGAGAGGATGTTTCCACTTGTAGGAAAATTAGAACCAGAGGACACAATCCCAGACTAAAGGGACGATCCTCCAAAAGAGAGATGAGGAGGAATTTCTTCAGCCAGAGGGTGATGAATCTGTGGAACTCTTTGCCAGAGATAGCTGTGGAGGTCAAATCACTGAGTGCCTTTAAGACAGAGATAGATAGGTACTTGATTAATAAGGGGATCAGGGGTTATGGGGAAAAGGCAGGAGAGTGGGGATGAGAAAAATATCAGCCATGATTGGGGAGGGGAGGGGGGGAAAGGTAAAATGCTGGATACACAGGTCACATGTGGAGTAGGTTGGGAGGAGGAAGTTGGCTGTGGCCACCTTGGATGGCTCATGAACAAAGGTGAAGCCGGACATGCAGGGACATGTCAGCAAAATAAGTATGGCTGACCCCAGGAGGGGTGAAACTCCCCATCAGGATAGTCACCTGGAACATGGGAGGACTGAACGAACTAGTGAAAAGATCCAGAGTCTTTACCCATCTAAAAAATCTGAGGGCCGACGTAGTCTTCCTTCAAGAGACCCCTTAAAAGAGAGAAGGACCGACTGAGGGTAAGAAAAGGCTGGATGGGACAGGCATACTAGACGTGCTTTGACAAGGGTGAGGGGGGTGGCCATACTATTTAACAAAACGGTAGCCTTTACAGTGACGAAAACGGTGACCCAGAGGGAACGGTACGTCATGGGTAGCGGGGTCCTAGAAGGGGCCACAGTAGCGTTAGTCATCATATATGTCCCTAACTGGGACAACGGCGAGTTCATTAAAAAGACCATGGCAGAGATCCCCAACCTCAACTCCCACTGACTGATCATGGGTGGAGATATATAATAATAATCTTTATTATTGTCACAAGTAGGCTTACATTAACACCGCAATGAAGTTACTGTGAAAATTTCCAAGTCGCCACACTCTGGGGCCTGTTCGGGTACACTGAAGGAGAATTCAGAATGTCCAATTCATCTAACCAGCACGTCTTTCGGGACTTGTGGGAGGAAACCGGAGCGTCCGGAGGAAACCCACGCAGACACAGAGAGACTCTGTTGATCTCAATGTTGGATATATTTAATAACCCAGCCTCTATGGCCCTCTGTAATAAAGAGTTCCACAGATTCACTAGCCCAGAGAAGAAATTCCTCTTCATCCCTGTTTTAAATAGGAGCCCTCTTCCCTGAGATTATGCCGCATGTACCCAGACTCTGCCTCAAGAGGAATAAACCTCTCAGTATATGCCCTATCAAGCCCCCTGAAAATCCTATATGTCTCAAATAAGGTCAACTCTCATTCTTCTAAACTCCGCTGAGTACAGGCCCAACCTACTCAACTTCTCCTCATAAGAAAATCCATCCATACCGAGGATCAACCTAGTGAACCTTCTCTGGACTGCCTCCAATGCCAGTATACCTCTCTTTAGACAAGGGACCAAAACTGTTCAGTATTCCAGGTGTGGTGCAGCTAGAACCTTGTTTATTTTTAGCAAGACGTCCCTATTTTTATACTCCATTCCCATTGAAATAATGGCCATCGTTCCTTATGGGGTTCATAAGGAGGAGGTGTTAGCGATTCTGGAAAGTGTGAAAATAGGTAAGTCCCCTGGACCGGATGGGATTTATCCTAGGATTCTCTGGGAAGCTAGGGAGGAGATTGCTGAGCCTTTGGCTTTGATCTTTAAGTCATCTTTGTCTACAGGAATAGTGCCAGAAGACTGGAGGATAGCAAATGTTGTCCCCTTGTTCAAGAACGGGAGTAGAGATAACCCCGGTAACTATCGACCAGTGAGCCTTACTTCTATTGTGGGAAAAGTCTTGGAAAGGTTTATAAGAGATAGGATGTATAATCATCTGGAAAGGAATGATTTGATTAGAGATAGTCAACATGGTTTTGTGAAGGGTAGGTCGTGCCTCACAAACCTCATCGAGTTCTTCGAGAAGGTGACCAAACAGGTGGATGAGGGTAAAGCAGTTGATGTGGTGTATATGGATTTCAGTAAAGCGAATGATAAGGTTCCCCACGGTAAGCTATTGCAGAAAATACACAGGCATGGGATTCAGGGTGATTTAGCAGTTTGGATTAGAAATTGGCTAGCTGATAGAAGACAAAGGGTGGTGGTTGATGGGAAATGTTCTGACTGGTGTCCAGTTACTAGTGGTGTACCACAAGGATCTGTTTTGGGGCCGCTGCTGTTTGTCATTTTTATAAATGACCTGAAGGAGGGCGTAGAAGGATGGGTGAGTAAATTTGCAGATGCCACTAAAGTTGGTGGAGTTGTGGACAGTGCAGAAGGATATTACAAGTTACAGAGGGACATAGATAAGCTGCAGAGCTGGGCTGACAGGTGGCAAATGGAGTTTAATGCAGAAAAGTGTGAGGTGATTCATTTTGGAAGGAATAACAGGAAGACAGAGTACTGGGCTAATGGTAAGATTCTTGGTAGTGTGGACGAGCAGAGAGATCTCGGTGTCCATGTCCATAGATCCCTGAAAATTGCCACCCAGGTTGAGAGGGTTGTTAAGAAGGCGTACGGTGTGTTAGCTTTTATTGGTAGAGGAATTGAGTTTCGGAGCCATGAGGTCATGTTGCAGTTGTACAAATCTCTGGTGCGGCCGCATTTGGAGTATTGCGTGCAGTTCTGGTCGCCACATTATAGGAAGGATGTGGAAGCATTGGAAAGGGTACAGAGGAGATTTACAAGGATGTTGCCTGGTATGGAGGGAAGATCATATGAGGAAAGGCTGAAGGACTTGAGGCTGTTTTCATTAGAGAGAAGAAGGTTAAGAGGTGACTTAATTGAGGCATACAAGATGATCAGAGGATTAGATAGGGTGGACATTGAGAGTCTTTTTCCTCGGATGGTGATGTCCAGCACGAAGGGACATAGCTTTAAATTGAGGGGAGATAGATATAGGACAGATGTCAGAGATAGGTTCTTTACTCAGAGAGTAGTAAGGGCGTGGAATGCCCTGCTTGCAACAGTAGTGGACTCGCCAACACTAAACGCATTCAAATGGTCATTGGATAGGCATATGGACAATAAGAGAATAGTGTAGAGGGACTTTAGAGGGGTTTCACAGGACGGCGCAACATCGAGGGCCGAAGGGCCTGTACTGCACTGTAATGTTCTATTTCTCTATACCTGCTGAACTTGTCTGCTAGCATTTTGTGATTTATGCAGTAGAGTTCCGAAATCTCTTGTGGCACATGCATAATCTCAGGGAAGAGGGCTCCTATTTACATGAGAGCCCCCAAATCCCTCTGTGCTGCAGCTTTCGGTAGTCTTTCTCCATGTAAAGAATATTTAGCTCCCTTTAGCTCCAATCAAAGTGCATAACTTCACATTGTCCGACATGATTTTCCCTCCACCAAGTTTTTTCCCATTCACCTAACCTGTCTACGTCCCTCTGTAGAATCCTTGTGTCATCCTCACTACTTGATTTTCCATCTATTTTTGTCTCATTCGCAAACTTGACAATAGTACATCCACTTCCCTTGTGCAAGTCATTAATATATGGGGCAGCATGGTAGCATTGTGGATAGCACAATTGCTTCACAGTTCCAGGGTCCTAGGTTCGATTCCGGCTTGGGTCACTGTCTGTGCGGAGTCTGCACATCCTCCCCGCGTGTGCATGGGTTTCCTCCGGGTACTCCGGTTTCCTCCCACAGTCCAAAGATGTGCAGGTTAGGTGGATTGGCCATGATAAATTGCCCTTAGTGTCCAAAATTGCCCTTGGTGTTGGGTGGGGTTACTGGGTTATGGGGATAGGGTGGAGGTGTTGACCTTGGGTAGGGTGCTCTTTCTGAGAGCCGGTGCAGACTCGATGGGCCGAATGACCTCCTTCTGCATTGCAAATTCTATGATAATCTATGATATGCTGTAAATAATTGTGGCCCTTGCACTGGTCCCTGTGTGGCACTCCACTAGTTACAGGTTGCCATCCTGAAAATACCCCTCTTAACCCAACTCTCTGTCTTCTATCAGTGGCCATGCTTTTGTGATGCATCCAGATTCCATGGTCCTGATGTGCCGTTTCGCCAGCCATTGGGACATAGTTGCTGAAGGATTTCTGGGATTATGCCATCTTTGCCTTGATGAAGTAATGCTGCCCTCTGATACCCATTTGAATAGATATGATTCAGCAAGATATTTTGCATCATGTGTGCCAAAATTCACAAACATGTTATGATGTCTAAGTCACCACCTGATCTAAAGTTGCAAGTTGTTAAAAAGTCACAGTTTGATGGTGATGTAGTCAACGGAAGTATAAAAACTTCTGTAATGTTAAAGTCTGGCTATATGGTACCATATTGCATTACAGATACAACCCAGCTATTGATGCAGGCAAACCAGCGTGTATCAGCACTGGCCCCCAGTCGGGAAAATTGGGCAGGGTTAATGGCAAGATGGGAAGCCGGCGGTTTTTTTAAAAAAAACACCCGCCACATCCAAAAATTATGGTTGATCTAAAGGTGATCAATCAGCATTGTGGCAGATAAAGCCGAAAGAGGAATCTGTTATTGTACCAACTATGTATCCATCAAATTTCTAACTTTTCTCAGAATTGAAACATTGGCTGGAATTTTAAAGTCCCTTGGCGGTGGTATGACTGGTGAAGGTGTGGTAAAATTGAGTGCCATGTCAGCAGCGGTGCCGTTCCTGGCACCTACTGGCATCCACCTGCTGCAATTTTACCAACGATGAGGAAGGGGTAAGGCCCTTAAAGCGTGAGGTCCTTAGAAGGCCAATTAAGAAGCTTTCTAAACGAAGCGAGGGAGCTGGGAATGTTTTAGTCTGTACTCTATAAATGGAGCTCATGAGTTAGTTTAACAACATTTATGTCTGTATGGCTGAAGAAGGCAAGGTATAGGATAATTGGCCTTCATTCAAAGTATTGACATCAGAGATGCTATTTAAAAATTGCAACAAAATGTTTCTCATTTCTAATTCTGAGAAGCAATGCAGATTATATAGATTTGTGAGTCAACTGGAATCCGCCACATCAACATTATGCAACCGGGAAAGAACTGGCTAATTTAATGAGGCTGTTTTGAACAGCAATAATCCTGCTTCCTGTGCCTGGATGCCAATCCATTCACTGCAGTGCAATTGAGAGCTAAGTGCTGGCCTGGGCTTGGTGCTAAAATAATTATGCTACGGACGTCAATCGAGTGGCTCTCTTCTGGTGAATGCTAGCTGACTACCCACAGCTCTGAAGATATTAAATTTCTACTCACAAGTTTGAATAAGTTACTTTCTTGTGTCAGAAAACAATTATTATATTTTTTTCAAAGGAACTGCAATGGTTCAGTGAAGAACCTGCCTGGATTTGGCTTCATTGTTGAATTTATCCGGATCTTTGATCTGCCTCAGCCTCCTACAGAACGATTGACTACACCATAAGTGCCATACTGTCCAACAAGAGCTAGGCAGTGCTGAATAAACATACAACAGAAGTTGTTCCTTGTTATATCATTGGCAATCTCCCAGAGAATGCAGTTCATGCCAGATTAATAAAGCAGTCAAGTGCTGTCTCCGCTGTGGCTATTGATTGATACTGTCACCAGATGAACAATTGAAATTAATTCATTTTTTGCGCACCACAATCCCTTCCTTAATAATAGCAGAAGGTAAATGGAAACAGGATGCAGATGTTTGGTGAAAGTGCAGGTGATGGCAGTCGTGCATTGGGACAGTACAACTATAACTAGCCATTGACCAGCTGCTTCCCACTTCTGTCTGTTTGTGACATGCTTAGTTCCATTGTTTGAGGGTGTTAATATATAATCATACTTCAAACTTCTCCCAATCATTTGTATCATTGATAAGTAACAATACAAGGACGGCACGGTGGCGTAGTGGTTAACACTGCTGCCTCACTGCACCCAGGACCCGGGTTCGATCCTGGCTCTGGGTCACTGTCCATGTAGAGTTTGCACATTCTCCCCGGGTCTGCGTGCCGCCCCCCCCCCCCCCCCCCCCCCCCACACACACACACACAACCCAAAGACATGCAGGGTAGATGGATTGGCCACGCTAAATTGCCCCTTAATTGTAAAAAGAAAACTGGTATTCTAAATTTAAAAAAAATAAGTAACAGTGCATTCAAATCTGCTTCAGTTTAGCTAGTTTAAAGCAGTCCATTAAAGGAAAAATTAATTCCTCTATTTTAACACTCATTTTCCTGACAGTCAAATGTAACTTAGTGTGGCTCCCTTTTATCATTTATTTCTCAATTTTATTTGTGGTCTAAATCTGTTGTAAATGTTAGAACTGGAGAACATGTCCAAGGCAATATTGACATATTAAAACCAATAGTATTTTCACATGAAACGCAAGCCAGGCAACCCAACAAGAAATGACATGTCCTTCATGACCCAGATGTTCTCAGAAAGGACTGGAAGTTGTCATAGTTGGAGATGAGCAGAAATAGGAAATCTTGTGTCGAAGTTATATTCAGAATGATAGATTCAGGGAGAATGTACTAACTGCAGAACAGTACTGGGCGCGATTCTCCGCAAATGCGGCGAGTCGTAAAGGCTGCCGTGAAACTGGCCGTGTTTCACGGCAGCCTCCGCGCCCCCTCCCGGGACCCGATTCTCCCCCCTGGGCGGGGCTAGCAGCGCGGCCCCGTGAAGCACGGCATCGCGGGCTTAGCGACGGTCGCTAAGCCCGCGCGCCAAGCGTCACGGCGGCTGACGCGCACGATGACGTCAGCCGCGCATGCGCGGGTTGGACGGCTCCAACCCGCGCATGCGCGGATGACGTCATCACGCAGATGCGTCAAACCGACGCATGCACGGGCCGTCATGCCCCTCAGCTGCCCCGCGGACTGATCCTGCGGGGCGGCAGAGGAACAATTAGTGCACGGGTATCGGACCCGCTGCCCGCGATCGGTGCCCATCGATCGCAGGCCCATTCCACCCTTGGCACGGCCGTGCCAATCGGTGCCATGGTTGTCCGGGACGGCACTTTGCGGCCGTTTTCACGAACGGTGAGAGCAGGTGTGATTGCGTTAAATCATCTTGGTTATAGTTATTCTTAGCTTATTCAATAAAACTGGTGCTGTGTCTACTGCTAAAGAAAACATTGTCCCTGCAGTCTCTTTGTCATTGCAGATTTGCAAACATGAAAGGTCACGTGATAATAATAAGAATCTCCCTGAAGTAATGCTGTCTGGCATTATTTACCAAGGTAGATGACGTCAGATTGGGTAATTTCTTATTACTGAATAGAAGGCAGTGTTTACTTGCTGTAGATCTGAAACACTTATAACCCTGCAAATTCATGAAAAAGCAAGTGAGTAAATGCTCCATTTTCAAAGAGGTCACTTTTTCTGACGCCCTCGCTCTGAAAGCGATTCCTATCTCAGCAAGATACAGGCCCAGGAACTCAGGCAGATTGGACAGGCAGTGTTCTCTTTGAGTGGATGGTGAGCTCAAAGGTGCTTGGAGAAGAGACCTTAAACAGGTGTTGGCGCCATCATTTGCACATATGAAGTGTTGACACCTGTTACTGGTGTGGTTAAATTATGTTTTTTTTTGTCTTACCCAAGCTTGCAGGTAATGTGTACATGCTTTCTGCCCACCAAATTGGAGCTTTAGGTCTGGATTCTTCCGCCCGCCCGCCGTACGATGCCCATGGGTGGGACGCGGACCATGCAAAGATCCATTGAATATGAGCGGGAAATTCCGTTCGCCAGGTGGGCACGGCCAGAGAATCCCGCCCTTAGTTTGAACACCTCTCAAAAACAGGCAATGCATAGGCCATTACTAGGCCACAAATTTTAAATCAGTACTGCACCTGCATAAATAATAACTTAAGCTCAGCGATCTCTGCGTACTTAGGAACAAATTTGTGATGAAAGTTGGACAGACCGAGTATCAAAGCCAAATCTTTCAGCTTAGATGGTGACAGAAGGGCATGAATGGTTTTAACGTTTTGTGTAGACCTTACTCCAGCCACTCTCACTCTATGCCCTAGAAAGTCAATCTTGGGTGCCGCAAATGTGCATTTGGCCTTGTTGAGCGTCAAGTTGTGTTTTATGAGATGAGTGAGCTGATTGTGTTCTGCTTTGTCTGTTCCATGGGTAGCAATATCATCAATTAGGCTAAGTGACCCGTCAGCAGCTGGCAAGACTGAACGAACAATCTTCGGGAATGGACAAAGTGCTGAACTTAGTCCATAGGGTATTCTGTAGTACTGAAACACACCCTCATAAGTAACAAAAGTTGTAATATATTGGTTGCTATAATACATTATTCTTTGAGAGGCAGCTGAAGATGGCTCTGTTGCCTATCAAGCTTCATGAAGTTTGTGAAATTGTGTTGATAGACGATACTTGTCTGGATTGATAGTTTTGTTGACCTCTTTAAGGTTGTTGCAGAGTTTAAGATCACCATTTTTCCTCATGCAGTGTCTAGATTTGATATCCATAGACTTGATGATCCACTCAATGATTCTAGGTGTTTCAGCTCCTTTGACACTTCACGGACTGCAAATAGCAATTGTCTCAAAATTTGGTGAACTGGTGGAATTGATGTGTCAATGTGAGCAGCATGACCCTACCCCTGGACCTCCCCAAACCCAGTAAATAAGGAAGGATATTGATGTGTATAGTCTTCATCATTAATCATATTATAATCATTAATCAGGTGTGCTCCAGCAGGGTCACCGGGTTTGAATCCAAGCTCATTGAAATGGTTTATCCCCCCCCGTCCCCCATAAGGACTTTAGCCACATAGAAAGCCAACCTGCAGAGTGCATTCTGGGTGATGTTTTAGTTATGGACTTGTTATCCCCAAAACTGGAGTAATTGTATCGTCTTAAGATTGAAGAGTGTTTGTTGCAGGTATGAGAAAAGTTGCGAAAAATATAGATGATGGAGTTCATTGCTCAATATAGATACTTGCGCCAACCACAATAAAAAATGACCCTGAGATGCCCGCGATCGTGACTGAGCAATCCTTAAAGTGACCTGGTGCTTTACCTTTTATAATGGTATATACATGTTGCACCTCACACCAGAAAGAGAGTCTTCCATGTGTTGAACCGATTAAGTCTTTTTCTTTGACGACCTGCAAAAGGGTTCCATTTAAAGCATGAGTTGTACTTTATCCCTTGAGCTGGATATGATGTTGCAATCCGATGAGTATTTCCACAATTTGGGCACAGTTTTGAAAGTATCTGACCGTGATGGGACAGGTGTTGATTAGGTTGCTGAGGTCTCCTTGTTCGTAATCCTTGTGCTTGAGTTGTTTGAACATGCCATGTCTACACCTCTGAATCTAAGGTTGCATTGCTTTGTAACCCCATCAAATCTAATTGATAATGTCGATTTGAATTGCCTCATTGTGGTGTTTTCCAATGTTAAATCGCCTCCATGAGGAGACAGTTCCTAGTTCAGGGAATTGAAGAATTTTCAATTAATTTGTTACAAATTAGTTTATTGGTTAGTCTACCAAATTTACATGTAACAGCCAATTGACACAGTGCTGCTAGGACCATTTCCCCGGGACTATTGAATAATGTAGATTATTCAATCATCTCACTTTAGCCCAAAGTATTCTTTGAGAGTCCTTTTTGCCTTTTCAAATGTAGACGTATCTTCTGCGAACAGCTTGAATATTTGCTTGCCTTCTGCTCCAAGACAATATACAAGAATCGCTTTCTCGTGGATCACTGCTATCATTCCTGTAGCGAGCAAGTAGGTTTTGAACCCAGGAATCTATCACTCCCAGGATCTCCTGGTGAAGAAACAAATGGTGCTGGGGACTGTAGATTTAAACTTTTCTCATCCATCCTTGTGTATTCGCCAGTTACAAAACTTTAAGTTGAGTACTGTTGGATGCAGCTATTATCTTTCTGAGATTAACAGTCTGCTTCAAGTTGTAATGTCACTATCATACACTGAACTGAATCCTTAATAGATTTTGAAAACTATTAAAGTACATAATATCCACTTCCAATATGCTAAAGCATATACCTGTCAAAACTATACATAAATGGAGAATCCAAAACTAATTGGATTTACACTATCATTGTCCTATGATCAGCAATAAATTAATCAACAGTTAATATGAAACATCTTTTAATGACTTTTACATAGTGACATATTTTCGACGTACCTCTTTTGATTTAACTACAGTAAATCATCAAAATAATTACAATATTATTTATCTCACAATTGCATTTTCTTTAGGGTCAAGGTGTTTAATGAGGTGTGCATTGCAAGTTGTCAGCTAATGCAGGAAGGGAATTACTTTCGGCAACGAATGCAGTATCCAGAGGGAGTTTTTCAAAACACAATAATTTTGGGCACCATTCAAAAGATGCAGTCATATTTTAGATGTTTTTTGGCTATGAAGCTGCGAACTGGCATGTTGCAGAAATCCTGGGAGCCTTAAATGTCTTTTAAAAACAAAAACATTGGGCTGCTTGACTTTCTGTGTAGGTTACAACAAGGTTTGGAATGTATGATTTTTGTGAACGAATTTCAATGACAAGTCACTAATGATGGTGAAAGCCTGCAATTTTCCCTTTTTTCTATTAAAGGAAGCATTTCAACCTAGTACACCTAACTGAACTCTATTCCACACAGACTATATTAAGGATGGGGAAACACACCATTTGTCCTGCTGACCTCTTTGACTATGCCTTGCTTTCCTTCTTTCGAACCTACCTCTTTGTTCAAACTTTTGGTCACCTGACCCAACTATCTCCTTAGGTGGTTTGGTAATTCTCCTGTGAAGTGCTTTGGGATGTTTTATTACGTTAAAGGCACGATATAAATATATGTGGTTGTTGTTGTGTTGTTTGACAACAGGCCCGAATGGAGCATTGGTTGTAAAATGAAATCGTCAAGTTCTAGACACTTTGATCCACCGCACAGCCTGTCAATTTCTTGACCCCTGTCTCGTTAGTATGATAAGGATAGGCGCTTAACAGCCATTAAGCTACTTTACATAGGCCGTTAAGGCATTTATGAGCACATCATGATGCACATAGTATCAATCTACCCCCTTTTTGTTCCGTACTTCGCTTGGCTTTGGCCTTGGCTCCCAGTGGCTACCAAAACTTAAAATCAGTCACTGCCTAATGTCAGGGATGGGAAGTGAAGCCACGTGGCTGGTTCATCTGACTGGACCCTGCTCCCCACCATCACTCTGGCCATGAATCAACAACACAATATTAACTTCAGAAATCAGGCAGTTGTTGTGAAAGGCATATTGAGTTCCTTTATATATTCCTCTTTCATGAACCCAGGGTGGTACCTGGTGCTCCTGCCACCACTGGGGCACCTTGGCAGTGACACATGGGAACCTGGGCAGTGCCAGGGTGGCACTGCCAGAGTCGTCGGGTGACAGTGCCAAGGTGCCCCAGTAGGAGTGCCAGGTACTACCCTGCCCAGAGCCCGATGATCCGGGGGTCTCCGATGGCCTGGGAGACCTGTCCAGGTGCCTTCATGCCTGGTCCATGTTTGTGTGGACCAGAGGCATGGCGAGGTCTCCTAATGAGCCTAATTACTCACTTAAATATGTAAATCCGGATCTCACCCTCGGGCGAGATTCAGATTGCCACGTCTCACTAGATCTCATGAGGCATTCCGAAGATCGCAAATCCCATGAGAGGCTCCTTGTGGGATTTAATGGGCTTGTTGCGTCACCGAATCAGGCATGGCAAGGCTGTTTGATCGTGTCCATTCCCTATACTGGGAACTATTCAACAATGATGAATATTGTAAATTAAAATAATGGTGCAACTTTAGTTTACTCTACCTTGCGGCATCTTTCCTGTACCTTCAAAAGCTTCATTTAAACCTATCCTATTGTTTTTGATTTCCTTTGCTAATTTCTGTCCAACATCCAACCCACTGCTACACAAAAGATGCTGCAAATGTAAGCTGGAATTTCCCCACCTTTGTACAAAATGCACAGCTTTATTTGTTGTTGCTGTGGCATCTTAGAATCAGAGAACTGCTACAATGCAGAAGGAGGCCATTCGGCCCATCGAGGCTGCATCGATCCTCTGAAAGAGCACCCTACCTAGGCCCACCCCCCTGACCTATCCCTGTAATCTATCCTGTACATCCCTGGACACTAAGGGGCAATTTATCATGGCGAATCCACTTAACCTGCACATCTTTGGACTGTGGGAGGAAACTGGAGCACCCGGAGGGAACCCACACAGACTTGGGGAGATAATGTAAACTCCATACAGACAGTCACCCAAGGCTGGAATTGAACCTGGGTCCCCGGTGCTGTGAGGCAGCAGCACTTACCACTGTGCCACTTTGTCGCCCCATGTGACATTTAAGGGGCATCTTGACAAATACATGAATAGGATGGGAATAGAGGGATACGGACCCAGGAAGTGTAGAAGATTTTAGTTCAGGTGGGCAACATGGTCGGCACAGGCTTGGAGGGCCGAAGGGCCTGTTCCTGTGCTGTACTTTTCTTTGTTCTTCTTTGTGTTAATAAACTCAAAATCTTGGGCTGGATTCTCCGCCGGCGGGATGCTCCATTTTGCCGGCAGCCCGGGGGTTTCCCGACGGTGAGGGGCTGCCCATAATGGGAAGCCCAATTGACCAGCCAGCGTAACAGAGCATCCCGCCGGAGGGGTGAAACAGAAATGTGGCTCGGCGGAGAATCCAGCCCCTAATGTTTAAAATGAGTAGTATGGTTTGACCCTTTCACTTTATGGAGACTTTCAGTTCTTGTAATACTCAACCACTGTGAGATGTTAATAACTCAGTCACATAAATATAGCTATGGGTAACGAAGGTTGAAAGTGAAGCCAGCTGGCTCATGTAAGCCTAAACAAAATGTTTAAGTTGGGGTGGGGAGAAGAGAAATAGAAAAAAACTTGTGGTTCATAACATGTAATACTCTTAAAATTATGTCACTGAAGTATTAAGATAGTTCTATTAAATGAACGGAAACGTGCAAGTTTAAAAAAAGGATAAACTGTTACAGATCCTGGAAAGTTGAAACATGAGCTGGAAATTCTCATGATACTCAACAGGTATCATCCGTTGAGTAAACACAAACCCGCTTAGATTTCAGGTACAATACATTTCATAACTTTGGGAAGCCCCCAGTTCAAGCATTACCTGGCCAACAATGAGCCTTGTGCACAGTTTCTGTGCAGACCCCCCTTGCCCTTCACGCTAGCTGGCCATACTGAGGCGTGCTAAGGTGCCTCAGACACATTGCAAAGAAATACAGTGGGTCCCCCTCATTGTTGTCTTTCATCCACCTACACATAATGTAAGCCATTGACCAGAGTATCTGAAGGGAAATGACTAATCTTACGAAACCCCCTATGTAGTGGCAGTGGAGGTGGTTCGCCATTGACAGCAGCGATGCGTTCTTCCGATCCCGCCGCTGTCAATGAAGTTTCTCATTGTTCGTGCCCTCCAACGTTCATTTAAATATCCTGACGCCATATTCAACTAGCGCTCGGGAGTCAACAGCCGCGTCTGTGAGGCCTCAATCGGCGCCGATTAGTACTGGTTTCCACAATCGTGGATCAGGAATAATGGCACCTCGGAGGGGGGGGGGGGGGGGGGGGGGGGGGGGGGGGTCCTGGAAGCCATTAAGGTTTCCCGGAAGGTTGGGGACTGGGCAGGGTACTGACAATCCACAGTTCCCTGGGCACCTTGGCACTGCCAACCTGGCACTACCAGGGTACCCGGTTGGCACTAGCAGGCTGCCATGGGCACTTCCAGGGTGCCAGGCCGGCAATGTTGAGGTCCTGCTGTCAGGTTGGCACTGCCAAGTGTCAGGGCCTGGGGGACCATGCCCATGAGAGGCGGGGTGAGGAATGTATGAAGGTGGGGCGGATGAAGGGGAGTCCTGAACGAGGGGTTAGAGATCAAGTCAGCCTTTCAAAATGCCATCCCCATCTATGAGGAGCCTGCTGCTGAGCTCAGTTCCTCAGTGCCAGAAATATTTCAAAGTGTGGTCTTGGTGGGGAGATACTCCCTGAGGCCCAAAAGCAGTTAGGTGACGTTGACTAGCGGTCTACTTTTCAGCATTGCAGCTGTTGTGAAACACCCTGCCAAACGTGCCCGAGATCACACTATGAAATTCTTCCGATGAATCGCACCATATGTTTTTCATGCAGTGATTGATTATATAGCTTTGTTTAAAAAAAGTAAGTGACCATTAAATTGACCAGCATTGTGAAAGTGGAAAATTCTTCAGGTGCATTACATTACTTTATCCATGGGATAAAGTGCTGTTCTGCATTGAATAGTATAGAGATTCAGATTTTACCGTGTCAGTTGCACTCTGTACTTCAATCTTTCCATCAATTGACAGATTAGTTATGCCTTCAGCATTTGAAGTCGAACAACAGTTGACCATATGTTCCACTACTTCAAAGGCTTTAAGATTTTCAACTCTGGAGGCTTTGTTGAAACTTTTGCTCAATGGAATCATATCATGCAAGTTTGTCTGAGCACCAAACTCCGCTATTGGATTCAGCATAGCAGGGATTGTTGATACAGCTCTCAAAGAGACTGTAAGCTGTGTTTAAATTGACAGTTTTATGTGCTAATAAAAGGATTACTTTTTTTGTAAGCGGTTTTTGAATGACCATTTGTCTATTTTATGCAACTTAATAAGAGTAAGGTTTTTAATTTGAAGAGGATTAAAGATATTTTCATGTGAAGTTTGAATGCTGATTGACTAATTTGATAGTTTCAAGAACATCTCAAAGATTTCTATTGTAGGGTCCTGAGTTCTGTCCATTGTGGATACTGGATGAGTAGTGGGGGGAGGGAATGGAGGTGAGTATGGGGGATATTGGGGTACATTGGAAGGGCATGGGAAAATAAGGCTATGGGGAATATGGGCAGTGCATGGAGATATGAGTGGCATGGGAGTATGTCGGGGTGGGTGATAATAGGGAGCAGCATGTGCATGAGGAGGCGGGGAATATGAGTGAACATAGCGTTACGGGGGCAAAAGGATATATAGGCGGGAGATGAGTTACGGTGGGGGAAGGAGGGTGCTGGCTGGTGGGGTGAGTGGATGGCAGGAGGTGAGGGGTGAAGGCTAGGATACCTAACACTCTTGTGCAGAACTGGCCTGATATCGCAGCAAACAGGAGAAGGCCTGCTTTCCTCCACATCTGCCCACCTCGAGCCTACTAAGAGGCAACTGCCTCAATTCCAGCCTGCCTGCCATCATGTAAGTAGTGTGGGTGGGCACTGCCGGGCAAGAGGCAGGATCGGGAAATCTTCCAACCTACAGTTTCCGCCTCAAAGGGGAAAATTCGGCCGATATTTTCAATGATTGAAGAGCCATCTATATTGCTAAAAGTTTACTTTTGAATCAGTGGATAGCATATATGAACTTAATGGCCTCCAGGCGTCATAGATCCAAAATGGTTTGAATGTATGTTTCTGGAGTTATAAAAAGATGTGAACATTCTGACTTCAGTGTGCAACTCTTCTGAAAATGCAGAGGGACTCTCTCTTGTACATACATTACGGTTTAAATAAATTATTTAACTATAAGTGGAGCCAGTCAGAAAAATATATGAGGCCTGACATTGTCTGATGGACTTTTCTGCATCTATGAACACAAAGAGTTTTAATGAGGGAGGAAACAGGAAGTGCAGCAGTCCTGTTCATGGTGCAGTACAGGAGAAAAATTGAACTTTTCTTCATGTTATGATGTGAATGTTATTTTCATTGTTCGGTATTTCTGATGGAAATCACTAACATAACTTTACATGATGGAAAGGTCAAGCTATTTTTGTTGCAGCGATTGTGTTCATTCTACTTTCACAACTTGTCGATTCTGTGGTATTATTTCCTGACATGGTGGCTTTCTTTTTAATTTAATTTTTGTTCAAATTGACCCACTGCTAATTTCCAACGTTTGCAAGCGCAGCTTTCAAGCTCATTCCCACGATTGTCTGGGGACTTCTGCTCAGAAACAGCTGATCGAGCATGATATGATGTTATCTTTGGTATCTGCAGTGCAGGCTATTTCAGCCGTTCATTTCTCCCCCATTGAAATTCTATTCTCTGGTAATTTGATGAAAATTATGTGGTAAGTGCAAAGCCTATGGCTTCTGAATCCTGAAATAGAACAGAATTATGTGATTCTGCAATTATTTTTGTTCCTGATTTTTCTGGTGAACAAAAGGGGTATTTCATCTCTATTCGGAGGATGATTATGTTCAGGCTGAGAGCAAATTGAGCACTTAGCAAGAATAACTCTCATTAACCAATACAAATTGGTCACAGTATATTCAACGATTGTTGGTATCTGTCTTTTGAGAGTCCCATTTCTTTATAACTTGATAGCACTCTCATCTCTCTCAGTCAGAAATTTGTAGGTTGAAGTTCCAGTCAATCCGTGAGTATGTACTCTTGGTTGAACTTCAGGGCATTATGTGAGGGAGTGCTGCATTGTTAGCTGCCATGCTTTTATTGAGACACTACACTGAAACTTAATTTGGCTGTTCTAGTTCTGGCGGATGTTAAAGGTCCCACGACACACTGTGTAAAACAGTAAGGACTTGTCCTGGTGTCAGTGCTAATGTTTCCCCCTCACCTTTACCAGTGACTTACACCTCTAAGGAAATTAATTTTACCAGAAATGTTTTACATTATCCTGAAAAGGGTGATGGGTGCAAATTTATTTTATTTTTTCCCCCAAAAATATACTTTATTCACAAAATTTGAAAAAAGTTCATGACACAATATTTCACTGAAATACTACAGAAAGTGCCGTAAAATTCAATGGGCGATATTCCCCTGCCACGTTTGCCCGGCGACCAGAGAATCCCGCCCGAGGTCAATGGATATTTCCATTGCCGGCGTCTCGCCCGTGGCGTTCTTGCGGCGGGAGAATCCAGCCCAATATGTTTCCATACCGTGTGTTCCACTCTTAGGTGCCTCTTTAGAATTGTAATACTCTTGATACAAATTATAATGGAGAGGGGTAACTATTTTGTTCTACAGGCTACTTCCTGTACCAATGTCAGGCAGGGGCAAAACATTTCAACTTGAAAAATTACAGAAGGGTAATAGATTTCTCCCTCCTTCTTCCCCCCCCCCCCCCCCCCCCCCCCCCACCCCATCACCCTTTCTCTTTTTGCCACTGTGTCTTCTCATGTCACATACCTTTCCCAGTTGAGGTAGAGGCAATGACTTGCACCCAGGCCTGAAACCAACCAGTAGAAAATCACTTTCAATTACATTTTTCTCATTCTCTTAAAGCTCTATTAAATGTTTTCCCATTAGAATCCAGCTAAAATAGGCAACTTCCTGGTTTGAGATTCACAAGCATCGAACCGACCCGTATCTTATCATGCTACAATGAAAAAGGTGGTTTGTCACCACAGTGATGCTGGTTTTAAAGTGTTCACTGCTGTACTTCCAAGTACTAGTGGCAGCTTTTTTAATCTGTGTGGACAATGTATTATATCCCGAAGCGGTGAAATACAGTTCGATTTTATTTGTAGCATTTCAGGGATTTGTCCAAGTTCATAGACTCTCTGGAGAAATCAGTTCATGCAAAAGTATTCACTCTGTTTTCAAGTTCTGAAGGGTATAGGGTTAAATTATAATGGAGAGGGGTAACTAGTTTGTTCTACAGGCTACTTACTTCCTTTACCAACGGTCTTACGTTCAGCACAAAGCCAGGGGAAATATTCCTCAGTTCCCCACTGGGATTTTGGATAAGGCCAGCCAGATCCATGAGAGTAAATTTACGATCCTTGTTCCCAGTGGGTAAGACATTTTTAAGGGAGTGCAGGTCAGGGGTAGAGATAGCGCTATCCAACTACAATGTGGATTCTCCACCTCCAGTGCGGTGAGCGACAGGGTGAGAGGGGGTCTGCATTGAGAGGCAAGTGGGATTTAAAGGAGATATGATCTTGTGAGGGAGAGTGCCTCCAATGGGCACAGGGAGCTCCCTCAAAGAATGTACCCCCCCCCCCCCCCTTCCTACGCAGCAGCAGCCATGCAGTGAAGCTGAGGTACTTAAGAGGCCGTAAAATGGCCACAAAGGGGCCTCAAAAGGCCTAAGGACAGCAGGTTGCCTGATGCCTTTCTCACCCCCTGTAATATGAGAAATACGTCAAGGGTGGAGAGGGAGGCAGTGTGATAGCCACTGGCTCAAATACGCCAGTAAGGGACCCGTAAAACCAAACCCAATAAACTCCATGGCATAGATTGTTTCAGATTAAAGGTGCAGCAGCTTTTGGGCAGAAATGTTATGAGCTGTGAGTTTATAATTGCTGCATGCAGGACTGCATGAAGAATCAATTTTAAATGCTGCAAGTTGTGAAACAAAGTGAAATGATGTCAAACAATCTGTAGATTTGTAATGACACGTGACACTCCAAGCCTAGAGAACCCATGGATATTTTTCATAAGCTGTTGTCCGCTGATATTCATTTTAAACTGAAGTGACAACAGGGCTATTGACTACTGCACTTGGCAGAAACCTAATGCATTCTGTTCTTTAAACGTTTATGAATAAACTTTCTTTGTTGTGAAACCCACCTCACAGTTAGGCCAAAGGAAGATAAAAATAGAGATAAACATAATGATATTTGACTTGTACTGTCAAGAACAAAGACCAGTGGCACAGTGGTTTGCACTGAAACCGCACAGCTCCAGGTTCCCGCGTTCAATTCCGATGGGCCGAACGGCCTCCTTCTGCACTGTAAATTCTATGATTCTGTGATCTGATATGTTTACCATTCCAAAATACTTTGCAGTGAAATCTATTTATCCTGTTGTCAGAGTGGAGCAGTGGCATTACAGTTCTAAGATAGCTGTAATCTTTTATAGCTGATGAGCCATCAATTGCACGAGAGACGAGTTGCTTTACAAAAGTTAGGCTTTAATAAACTAGAACTTAGCCCTGCGGTTGTCTACTATAAAATGGACGACCGGCGGGCGTTCGACTATTTATACCTCGGCAAGGAGGCGTGGTTAACTCAGCCTCTCGACTAATCGGTCGAGAGGCACATGACCGGCCAGGGCCAATGGTAAGCCAGTGTTCTGCCCCAGTGGCAGACAGCTATGCAAATCATATCACCACAATAGCTTCTATTGAAAAGTACTTTGCCTCCCTCCTTAGACTCATGTTCTTATAAATTGATATTTGTAGGAGTACTACTTCCCAAGGTGGTTAATTGTTATTCTCCTTTTCAGTGAGCAGAGCATCTGCCAAGCACGGGCCTCGGTAATGGTCTATGATGATTCAAGCAAAAAGTGGATCCCCGCCAAACCTGGACAGCAAGGGTTCAGTAGAGTCAACATCTATCACAACACCTCTAATAACACCTTCAGAGTCGTTGGACTGAAACTACAGGACCAACAAGTAAGTAGAAGGGATTCACTTAGCCCTAACAACCACTTTGTAGGTATGGTGAGTCTTGAAACTCGAATGAGTAAAGATGCAACAGCCCTGGATTGGATTGGATTTGTTTATTGTCATGTGTACTGAGGTACAGTGAAAAGTATTTTTCTGCGAGCAGCTCAACAGATCATTAAGTACATGGGAAGAAAAGGGAATAAAATAAAATATATAATAGGGCAACACAAGGTATACAATGTAACTACATAAGCACTGGCATCGGACGAAGTATACAGGGTGTAGTGTTAATGAGGTCAGTCCATAAGAGGGTCATTTAGGAGTCTGGTGACAGTGGGGAAGAAGCTGTTTTTGAGCCTGTTCGTGCGTGATCTCAGACTTCTGTATCTCCTGCCCGTTGGAATAAGTTGGAAGAGTGAGTAAGCCGGGTGGGAGGGATCTTTGATTATGCTGCCCGCTTTCCCCTGACAGCGGGAGGTGTAGATGGAATCAATGGATGGGAGGCAGGGTTGTGTGATGGACTGGGCGGTATTCACGACTCTCTAAAGTTCCTTGCGGTCCTGGGCCGAGCAGTTGCCATACCAGGCTGTGATGCATCCCGATAGGATGTTTTCTATGGTGCATCTATAAAAGTTGGTGAGGGTTAATGTGGACATGCCGAATTTCCTTAGTTTCCTGAGGAAGTATAGGCGCTGTTGTGCTTTCTCGGTGGTAGCGTCGACGTGGGTGGACCAGGACAGATTTTTGGAGATGTGCATCCCGAGGAATTTGAAACTGCTAACCATCTCCACCTCGGCTCCGTTGATGCTGACAGGGGTGTGTACAGTACTTTGCTCCCTGAAGTCAATGACCAGCTCTTTAGTTTTGCTGGCATTGAGGGAGAGATTGTTGTCGCTACACCACTCCACTAGGTTCTCTATCTCCCTCCTGTATTCTGACTCGTCGTTATTCGAGATCCGGCCCACTATGGTCGTATCGTCAGCAAACTTGTAGATGGAGTTGGAACCAAGTTTTGCCACGCAGTCGTGTGTGTACAGGGAGTAGAGTAGGGGGCTAAGTACGTAGCCTTGTGGGGCCCCGGTATTGAGGACTATTGTGGAGGAGGTGTTGGTGTTCATTCTTACTGATTGTGGTCTGTCGGTCAGAACATCGAGGATCCAGTTGCAGAGTGGAGAGCCAAGTCCTAGGTTTTGGAGCTTTGATATGAGCTTGGCTGGGATTATGGTGTTGAAGGCGGAGCTGTAGTCAATAAATAGAAGTCTGATTTAGGAGTCCTTGTTTTTGAGATGCTCTGGGGATGAGTGTAGGGCCAGGGAAATGGCGGCTGATGTGGACCGATTGCAACGGTATGCAAATTGCAGTGGATCAAGGCATTCCGGGAGTATGGAGGTGATGCGCTTCATGACCAACCTCTCGAAGCACTTCATTACAACTGAAGTCAGAGCCACTGGATGGTAGTCATTGAGGCACGTTGCCTGGTTCTTCTTTGGTACCGGTATGATGGTAGTCTTCTTGAAGCAGGTGGGGACCTCGGAGTGGAGTAGGGACAAGTTAAAGATGTCTGTGAATACCTCTGCCAGCTGGTATGCGCAGGCTCTGAGTGCATGACCAGGGATCCCGTCCGGGCCCGTCGCCTTTCGAGGTTTCACTTTCAGGAAGGCCCATCTGACTTTGGAAGCTGTGATACTGGGTATGGGTGAATTATGGGCTGCTGCGGCTCTTGACAGCGGATTGTTGGTTACCTGCTTGAACTGAGCATAGAATGCATTCAGTTCATCGGGGAGGGGTGCGCTGCTGCCAGAGATACTGCTCAGCTTCACTTTTTAGTTGTTTAGTCCTTGCCACAACCGCCGAGAGTCTGTCTGTGACTCTAGCTTGGTTTGATATTCTCTCTTGGTATCTCGGATGGCTTTGCGGAGGTCGTACCTGGATTTCTTGTATAGGACAGGGTCGTCTGCCTTGAACGCCTCAGACCTGTCTTTCAGTAGGGAGTCAATGTCGCGGTTGAGCCATGGTTTCCGGTTGGGGAACGTACGTACTGCTTTCTTTGGCACGCAGTCGTCCATGCATTTGCTGATGAAGTCTGTGACGGTGGTGGCGTACTCATTTAAGTTGGTCGCTGAGTTCTTAAATATGGACCAGTCCACTGTCTCTAAGCAGTCACGTAAGAGCTCTTCTGTCTCCTCGGACCAGCACTGCACAACCATCTTAGCTGGGTTCTCCCGCTTGAGTTTCTGCTTGTAAGCCGGGTGAAGGAGCACAGTCTTATGGTCTGATTTCCCAAAGTGCGGTCGGGGGATGGAACGGTAGGCGCCCTTGATTTTTGAGTAGCAGTGGTCAAGAATGTTGTCACCCCTGGTGGGACAGGATATGTGCTGGTGGAATTTTGGCAGTACACTCTTGAAGTTGGCCTTGTTGAAGTCTCCGGCCACGATGTTTCGTAGTTGTTTATAACTGTGTACAATTCGTCCAGCGCCTTCCTCATTTCTGCCTGGGGTGGGATGTAGATCGCTGTGATAATGGCTGAAGTTAACTCACGTTGATGATAGGATGGGCGGTACTTCACGGTCAGGTATTCCAGGTCTGGGGAGCAGTAGGTCGCCAGGGTCGCCACATCCAAGTACCAGGAGGAGTTGATGAGGAGGCACACCCCTCCACCCTTCGCTTTGCCTGATGAATCCCTGCTTGTGTTCTTAGATCTTTTCCTCCAGTAGACCATTTGTAACTCAGTGTTTCAGGTTCCACCCGATTTATTCAAGCTCCCAGTGGAGCTGGATAGCTGTCGGGAAACGTCTACACGTAAAGCTCTGTATTGTGCCTCCTTTAACACTGAAGGTAATTGTGCAATAGTTCCATGAAATTGGTGTAGATTTACAAAGTACATTATTCAACCCTAATCAGTTGCAATACACAGGTATTTCTGTGGCCCAATAAAGCTATCCAGTTATTGTTACACTCTTGTTATTAACCGCAGAGAAAAAAAAGCTCTAAGTTCATAAAAATATTGTTCAGGGTTTTATTCAGAGATGTTGCTTCTGCAGGAAAAGATGGTGAACTCGCCCAGAGTCTGATCAAACGCTCCGCGAAACACTACAAATCACGTAACGTTCCACCAGCAGGCAATGTTACTTGAATGCATAAAACCCCTCCCCTTTTACTCATTTCGTGCCAATGACTTTTCTTTAACACTTAAACAAGAGACCCAACTAACTATTCTTTACATCACACCTTTATGTTATCTATACATGGTATCCCAATCTCTCGCTACAATGGGGAGGGGCTATGAAGACCCCCCGCACAGCCCAAATGCACTATGAGAGGGTCCCTGCATCCCCCCCTCCCCCCCCCTCCCCCCCCACCCCAACACGCACCCTGGGCAACCCCGGACCAATCTCAAGTGCAAAAACAATGCCAGCTTGGCACCTTGACAGTGTCACCCTGGCAGTGCCCCAGCCTGCTGGCAGTGCCAGGTTTCCATCCAGTTGCCACTTCTAGGGTGCCAGGCTGGAACTGCCGGGGTACCTAGGCTACACCAGTGCCAGGGCACATCCGGGCCCAAATGGCACATAGCTGGGAGACCCCCACAAGTGCCGTTCCGTCTGGTCCCCATTTGCTCTCTGAGGTGAAGGGGTTGAATCCCAGGTACCTCGGGAATCTGCACATTAGAGTGAGGCTTCCTGCCTCGCTCTAATATTCAGATCGCAACGTCTCGAGAGATTACATTGAATCTCGCGAGGTGTTGCAAGCCGGGGAGATCCCAGGAGCAGGGTCTCCCGTCTTTCAACGCGGTGCAGCATGGCCTTTTTGAGCACGATCCAGTGGCTGCATTACGCTCGAGCGAGAGCACAACGCTGTTGGTGAATCCCGGGAGAGGCTTCCAGGGGCCCCGGCAGCCTCCGCGCCTCGTGGGATATACCCAAGTCGGAATCAGAGCTCCGCCCATAAGGGGCAGGACTAAATGGACTTCAGTAAAGTAGGTCATAAACCTACTAAGGCCTAACTACCGGGAACTACCGGCCTCCGTCGATCCACCAGCCTTTCCAGGGAAGCTGAAGCCGGGAGCCAATCAATACTGATCCACAAGAACGTGGACCAGGCTGAACAGCACCCAGGGGGCACCCAGCCTTTGGAGGCCCCTGGGTGGCCAGGGATAGTGCAGGATGGCCCACTGGCCACCCCCTGAACACTGGCACCTTGGCGATGTCACCCTGGCACAGCCAAGGTGCCTGGGTGGCACTTCCAAGATAGAAGGAGCACTGCCTGGGTGCCAGGGTGGCAGTGCAAGGGTTCCAGGGGCCAGGGTGGCACTGCCAAGGGGCAGGGCCCAAAGGGGGCCATGCCCATGAAAGGAAGGTGGAAGGGGGGGTTTGAAGGATGGGCAGGTAAGGAGGGGCCTCTGGGCGGTTGCCGGCGGGGGGGGTGACGGGTGGATGAAGGTGGAAGGGGGGGTTTGAAGGAGAGGGTGCTTTAAAGGGGCTTGGGGAGGCCTGAAGATGGGGGACCCCAGAGAACCCATAGTGTCGTGTCCTCACTCTTGGAGGTGGGGGGGGGGGGGGGGGGGGGGGGGTAGTGAATCATGTGTGAGGCGGTTGACATTCCCCATTGATGGGGGTGACCCACAAACTCATTTAGAGATCGGGGCACCCTATCAAAATGATGGCCCGATCTCTGAGTTCAGCTCCCCACTGCTCAAAAAAAGTTTGGGCTAAACTGGTGAGAAATTTCCCAGGGCTCAAACAAGTGACCAAGTGGCATTGGATAGCGGTGGGAAACCTGCAATCAGAGCTAGCGGGAACTCCCTGAAAAAAACGCCTAAAAATTAACTTAGAAATGTTTCATTGAATTCCGCCTTTGTCATTCTTTGGGAGAATTGTGCCCTGATTGTACGTAGTACATCACTAGGAACATGCGTATCTCACTTGGACCACATTGTCTTTTGCTCTGCCATGGCTGTGTCAGCCATTCGCACGATGTAAAGTTGAAGAGATTGCGTATTCCTTAGTATAGTGCAGATATGGTATCATCTCACCTTCTCCTCAATTTACCAAACTAATCCCCAGCCACCCAAAATAACAGTGTGACAATTCCTTCATCCTCACCACACCAGGATGACCTGTTACGCAGGCACGAAGGAATACTCACTCGAATTACCCATAGCAGAATTCCACTTGAACTGTCAACTCAAGTCTTCTCATGATGTAGAACTTGAAGTCTGGATTCTCCGATTTACATTTGTTAACGTATCTTTCATATCCATAACCGTCTCCATCACTGAATCGATTCTTGTATTTGAGATGAAATCACAGGTGCATGTGTGCGAGAGATATAAAATATTGACAACATTTTCTTCAGATTCTTGTTGACTTGTAACAATAGTCTAGATAAAGTAATCCGTACACGAGGTGTTGCTCTGATTCACGATACTGGATTTCATAATCGTGCGCCATTTTTGCAATCGACTAGCTGCTAAAGTAGGAATGCCTTTATATGGCTCAAAGATTGTAGTTAAGGGTCAATGGTCAGTTAAAAGTGTAAAATGATGCCCATTAACTTAATGGTGGAACTTCGTACCGATGAAAATGATGCTCAAAGCTTCTTTTTCTAGCTGACGTAATTTGACTCTGCGCTAATTGGTGTTCTTGAGGCAAATGCTATTGGTCGTTATGTGCAAGACAACTGCGCCAACCCCACAGATCGGTGCGTCACAAGCAAGCTGTGACCTCAGCTTTGCATTGTAATGGTCCAATAACACTGACTTCGTTAAAACTTCTTTGACATTTTGATGAACATTTTCACTCTCTTTGATCCAGTGCGATGCTTGTTTAACACAAAACAAAGTATGTAGTGGCTTCTGCCTCATTGCTAAGTTAGGAACAAAGTTGTCATAATAATGGAGCAATCCTAAAAATGCGGATTCTCGTGTGGAGGTTAACAGCCTACAAAGAAGAAACCTAACTTAAGAACAAAGCAGTATAAAGCAGGTGAAGTTTGAAAATCGCTGGTGTTTGGTGCGGTGCGCACTTTTAAGACATTTAGGTGCGCTGTCTGGCTTGATCTTGATTTTAACTTCAGCTCCAGTCATTGAGCCCAGAGACTCTTCAAACACCTTTGCAAACTTGTTCAGAATGTGTTTCACCTCATTCTTCAAATCAACTAGTTGGTTCACAACAGCTGAGTTGAGTTTTGTCTTTCTCAACCATAAACTACCAAACGTGGAGAGGCAACTCTGCTTTTTGACTGTTAACTTCTCCGTGATGCATCCCTTTAGAGGCACAACCTTTTCTGTGTACATCCTTAGGAAAACATCTGTTGGTTGTAAAGGTCAATGTTTTAGCTTCTGATTGTATATTGTCTCGGGTTTTCGTGATACTGCAGCTTCCGTATCTATTTCCATCAAGTTCTGGTTAAACGCAAAAGTGTTGCTTATTATCTTGTACTGATAAGATACCAAGGTTGAATTCTTGAAGCTTACTTGACATTGTCTCCTAGTGAATCTTTAGTTCTGTCACTAAACTGGTAAACTCCACTAACAGACTTGGCTGTGTTTTTCTTGGTACATTCTTCAGTGCTGATGAAGGTTGATGTGACCAACATGCCTTGGCACTGTGGCCTACATTACCACAACTTTTATATTTATTCTTCTTACTCCAACATTTCTGATGCACCACTTGAATACAGCAATGACCAGGTCAATGTCTTTGCACACTTGCTTTTAGCAGTCTCCATCATTTGAACAATTGCTCAAACTCCAATCAACAAAGCCTCTTTTGCTGCAAGTTCCATGGAAGCAGCAATTTCCACAGCGGATTTCAGGATTAGAGCACCTTCAGTAAGCAGTTTCCTTTGGATGGCTTTGTTTCTGAGACCACAGACTAATCTCTCTCGAAGTGTATCATCAAGTGGTGACCAAATTCACAATACTTTGCTAACTGACTTAGCATTGCTACAAATTGCAAAATGCTTTCTCCTTTCCCTTGAGCATGACAATGGAATCGGAATCTTTCAGCTATCAACAGTGGGCGGGGTGAGAAATGTCCTTCCAAGATTGTCATGAACTCTTTGAAAGTCTTTTCCTGTTTTAGTAGGGTGGACTAGATTTTGTAACAAAATGAATGTTTTTCACCTAACCAAGTTGGGGAAAGTCACAACTTTCAGGTTTTCCGATGTGCGATTTGCTACTAGATACAATTGTGATTCTTTCATGATTCTCGCAGCCCATTTACAGTGCCACGTGTGCTGTCGCTGCAGCTTCTGCCCACTACAAACATGTATGCCTGAAACTTTGCTTTCTTGCTTAAAGATATGCTCTAGATACGGGGGGGGGGGGGGGGGGGGGGGGGGGGGGGGCACACAGGGAGCGAGAGACCGGGGAGGGGAAATGTAGGGACGAAGGGACAAAAGAGGCCAGAAAAGGAACAGGGCTACAAAGTGCCACAACCAAGAAACAAGGAACCGCTGCAAGCACCCACCCAGTACGGTCTGTGGGCGAAGGGGGCCCCCTGAGTGCAGGGGACTACCCGCGTGGCGGACACACAGTGGACAAGGGGAAACCCCGGAGCGCAGAGACCCGATCGCATGGGGAGAGCAATGATAGCGGCCATTCTGGACGGCCCCCTAACAAAGGGAAACCCTGGAGGGCAGGGGCATGTCCACCAGATAAATATGGTTAATCCCACAGGAACGAGGGGGCAGAAGCCCCCCACCAGGATAATCACCTGGAATGTAAGAGGACTTAACGGCACAGTGAAGAGATCTAGAGTCCTCACCCACCTCAGAAACATGAGGGCCGACATAGTCTTCCTCCAAGAGACGCACCTGAGGGAGCAGGACCAACTGCGGGTAAGAAAGGGCTGGGTGGGACAAACCTACCATTCCTGCTATGGGACAAGGGCCAGGGGGGTGGCGATCCTGATCGGCAAGAGGACAATGTTTAGGGCGACAAAGACGGTCACAGACCCAGGGGGGCGGTATGTCATGGTCAGCGGGGCCCTGGATGGGGCACCGGTAGTTCTAGTCAACGTGTACGCGCCCAACTGGGACGACACGAGTTTCATCAAAAAGACCATGGCAGAAATCCCATACATAGCGACGCATCGACTAATCATGGGGGGGGACTTCAACTGTGTACAGGATCCAAAGACGGACAGATCAAACCCCAAAACGGGGAAAACCTCAAGCATGGCAAGGGAACTCAGTCACTTTATGGAGCAGATGGGAGCAGTGGACCCCTGGAGGTTCGCCCACCCGGGGAGAAAGAATTCTCCTTCTTCTCCCCAGTACACAACGTGTACGCCAGAATTGACTTCTTTGTGGTGGGGAAAACGGTGCTTCCAGGGATAGATAAAGTGTAATACTCCGCAATTGTGATATCAGACCACGCTCCAAACTACATGGACGTGCGACTAGAGACAGGAAGGGCCCAGCGCCCCACATGGAGGTTGGACGGTGCCTTACTAGCTGACAAGGCCTTCAGCAAAAGGATAGCGCGGGCCATAGCAGAGTACACGGAGAACAACCAAAACGGGGAGGTCTCACCCTCCACGTTCTGGGAAGCGCTTAAGGCCATACTAAGAGGGGAAATCATTGCCTTCAAAGCGCAAAGAGATAGGGAGGAAAGGGTGGCTAGGCAGAAGCTGGTCGACTCCATACTGGAGGTAGACCGTAAATACTCCGAGGCCCCGACCGTAGAGCTCCTGGCGGAGAGGAAAGAACTACAATGGAACTTTGACCTGCTCTCCACCAGGAAAGCAGTGCACCAACTCCACCAGGCGCGCGGGACCCTGTACGAACACGGAGACAAAGCCAGCCGCCTGTTGGCACACCAGCTGAGAAAGCAGGCAGCCACCAGAGAAATTGCGCAAATCAGGGGTACCGGAGGCACGTTGGTAACAGAACCAGAGAGGATTAACAAAACCTTCAAGGCCTTCTACCACGAGCTGTACACCTCAGAGCCCCCAACGGGGAAGGCTGGGATGAACCGGTTCCTTGATGGACTGGACATACCAGTCGTGGGAGAGGGCAGAAAACGGGACCTGGAAGCACCACTAGCACTGGGAGAGATCATGGACAGCATTAGCTCCATGCAGACGGGGAAGGCACCGGGACCGGACAGATTCCCGGCGGACTTCTACAAAAAATTTGCGACAGCGCTGGCCCCGCACCTGCGGGAGATGTTCACAGACTCGCTAGCTAGGGGCACACTGCCACCCACGTTAGCACAGGCCTCAATCTCGCTGATACCTAAGAAAGACAAAGACCCAACGGAATGTGGGTCATACAGACCCATATCTCTGCTGAACGCAGACGCCAAAATACTGGCCAAAATCCTAGCCAAAAGGCTAGAAGACTGTGTACCTGAGGTGGTCACAGAGGACCAGACGGGTTTTGTCAAAGGTAGACAGCTTACCTCGAACATCAGGCGCCTGCTGAACGTGATAATGACCCCCTCCGGGGAGAGAACACAAGAGGTGATCGTCTCCCTAGACGCAGAAAAGGCCTTCGACAGAGTCGAATGGAAATACCTCATAGAGGTACTGGAGCGGTTCGGGCTTGGAACAGGGTTCACCACTTGGGTAAAGCTCCTATACAACGCTCCCATGGCGAGTGTACGGACCAACAATACCAACTCCCAATACTTCCAGCTGCACCGGGGCACCAGACAAGGATGCCCACTGTCCCCGTTGCTGTTCGCACTAGCAATCGAACCGCTAGCAATCGCGCTCAGGGCAGCAAAAAATTGGAGGGGGATCCGAAGGGGAGGCAGAGAGCACAGAGCCTCAGCGGGGGCAGCAGCACTAAAGGGGCTGCCGTTCAATAAAGCCCGACACAAATTCCGCTACCTGGGGATCCAAATAGCCCATGACTGGAAAGGGACCCACAAATGGAACCTCACCAGCCTGATGGAGGAAGCAAAAAAGGACCTGCTAAGATGGAACACACTCCCACTCTCCCTCGCAGGGAGAGTCCAGACGATCAAAATGAACGTATTGCCCAGGTTCCTCTTCCTCTTTAGATCCATTCCGATCTACATCCCCAAGGCCTTTTTCAAAGCACTGGACAAACTTACCATGGCGTTCATATGGGGGGGGAGGGGTAAAAATGCTAGGATCCCAAAGAAGGTCCTACAAAAAACAAAATCCGGGGGGGGGGCTAGCCCTCCCGAAACTACAATTCTACCACTGGGCAGCAACAGCCGAGCGAGTAAGGGGATGGATCCAGGAGCCAGAAGCCGAGTGGGTGCGTGCGGAGGAGGCCTCCTGCATGGGGACCTCCCTCCGGGCCCTCGCCACGGCAGCACTCCCATCCCCACCCAAAAAACACTCCAGCAGCCCAGTGGTGACAGCCACCCTCCAATCCTGGAACCACCTGCGGCAGCAATTTGGCCTGACCAAAATGTTGGACAAGGCTCCCATCTGCAACAACCATAGGTTCACACCAGCACTGACTGACGCCACCTTCAAAAGGTGGAGGCAGGACGGGGGGTCACTGACAGTCAGGGACCTATACACGGATGACAGGATCGCAACACTGGACGAACTGACAGAGAAATTTCGGCTAGCCGGGGAGAACGAGCTAAGGTATCTGCAGCTCAAAACTTTTTACGAAAGGAGACAAGGACGTACCCACAACCGCCACGACAGACACTACTGGAAGACCTACTGGACGCAAGTATCCTAGAGAAAGGGAACTGTAGCGACAAGTATGACCGACTGGTAGAAAGGGACGACACCGTACTGGACGTAACAAGAAAGAAATGAGAGGATGACCTGGGGATTGAGATAGGGTGGGGACTCTGGAGCGAAGCACTGCATAGGGTCAACTCCACCTCCACGTGCGCAAGGCTCAGCCTGACGCAACTAAAAGTGGTACATAGAGCCCACTTAACAAGAAACCGTGTGAGTAGGTTCTTTCCGGAGGTGGAGGACAGATGTGAATGGTGCCAAAGAGGCCCGGCCAACCACGCCCACATGTTCTGGTCTTGCCCCAGACTTGTGGAGTACTGGACAGCCTTCTTCGATGCTATGTCCAAAGTGGTGGGGGTGAGGGTGGAGCCATGCCCGATAGTGGTGGTCTTCGGGGTTTCAGACCAGCCAGATCTATTCCTGGGGAGGAGGGCGGACGCCCTTGCCTTTGCCTCCCTGATCGCCCGCCGTAGAATCCTGTTTGGCTGGAGGTCAGCAGCGTCGCCCAGAGCTGCAGACTGGCTGTCCGACCTCTCGGAATCTCTCCAAATGGAGAAAATCAAATTCGCCATCCGAGGGTCAGACGACGGCTTCCACAGAACGTGGGAGCCATTCATGCAATTGTTCCGGGACCTGTTTGTGGCCAACGAACAAGAGGAAGAATAGTCGGGTGGCCAAGAATCAGGGGAAAATGGACGGGAATCGGGGGAAGGTAGCCGGGGGGGGGGGGGCGGGTTCGTTATGGGGGTTTGATGGCTAGCTAAGGCCCAAAACCAAATTGTAAATAAATGCCTATAAACATGTGCCTCGGCCTTATTGGGGAACGTAAAATATGTATGCCGGCTAAAGGGGGCGGCCACAGTTGTTATTATGAAGATGCTTACCTGTAAATATACATGTTAATTTTTGCGTGTTTTTTTTTCTAATAATTTGTAATTTGTTGGATATAAAATATGAAACTCAATAAAAAACATTTAAAAAAAAAAGATATGCTCTAGTTCCTCTCAGTTGTGGCGATTTATGTTCGAAACCCTCTTTGAACCAGTGGCAGTTTACTGGTCGATGGATTCCCAAGGACCTGAACAATTTATTTTAACTTCGCTTTTTGACACAAACACGCTGATGATTATTTCCAGCCCAAATTCTGGTCAAAGGTTTGAGGGCCAAATCTTTGTCAATAGTTGTTTATGGCCTGAATCCTCGCCGCCAGTTTGCTCTTCTGTTACATCCTTCTTGTTAGCCACATGGCCTTTTGCAGCGATGTGCCATGTTACAGCTGCATGTTATTGGCTGGATTTGCATTCTACTGCTCTCCTGGCTCAGTTATTGATCATAATGCAGCTTCCCCTTTCCACTCCGCTTTCTAATAGAAAGGATAATCGAGCGAGGTGTACAACAGGCAGCTGATTTCACCTGGTATATGGCCCTACTGAAGTTGAAAGTTCCTGCGAATGTTGTTGGGTTTTTTCAGATGCTGAGATCCAACATTTTCGCCCATGTTGCATGTAACCAAGGAAGTAAAACACATACAGCAAAGAATACTTGTGGCGGGGCCAGGAAACCCCAGCTCATCTCATCATTTTATCATCAAACGCATGTGAAAGTTATGGAACACATTCACACTTTGAGTATGAGTATTCAGACCACCTGGCCAATAAGAGCGTCTCCTGCTTATTTTACAATTAATCAAAAACACCATTAATCACCGCTGTATTCTCATTCAGCAACATGGACCAAATGGCTAACATTCTGGGCAACGTCGACTAGAGCCATCCAAAACTAAATGTGACGACTGCCCTCTTCTCTCCCTATTTAGTTCAATTCGTAACCAGATATTCATCCAAGTGCTTTCTAGATTCAAAGAGCATTCATTACTTCTGTTGGGATTTTTTTCAACATATCCCACTGATGAGAAAAGTCTTCTTGCGTCCCTTCTCAATCTTCTTTCCTCTACTGAAAACAAGTTAAATTCTGTGAGCCCTATACCATTACTTAAAATTTGGAAACCTGAATTGTGTAGCTCTCTACAGCTGCACTCTTAATTTCCAAGCATATCCCTGCCCCGCACCACCACCACCACCCCAGCACCACCAAGTCCTGAGAGAGTTATGCCACTAAACTGCTAAAAGATATTTAAACTACTCAGGAGGAAAGCATAGATATAGATTTTCAGGGTCTTGTTTTGTCTAGTAAGGGATGGTAAAAGAGCCCACAGAGCAGTATATGATTTTCATCCGAGTAAAGCCACAACCATGCATAGAATGGAAGGGTCAGTGGAATTCCTATGCTTACAACCTGAGGACTTTCAGGACCAGATAGTATTCAACGTTATGCTGAAGATCCAAAAGTGTTCTTCAATGTCTGTCATTTCATAAATAATAGATGCGTCATAAACACAACATCTCTACTAACGAGGAATTTTCTCATTGAAAAATGTTGCAGAATGTCTGGTAATCATTCAACTGTAAACAATGACTTGCTCTCTGTTGTCTGCTGCCAGTTACAAGGGTATCACCAAAAATGGGGAGCCTTCACATTCTTTCAGCATGTTGTCATAATGCTGTTGGAATGGTTGCCATGGCGCACCCTCTTAAACATGTGCACTTGATAACTACTTTTATCTATGATTGACTGTGTAAACATACAGGGACCGTAATTTACTGGCCGTTTACCGATGGCACACTACAGCCACGGGTTTCCCAGCGGCGAGGGATGCATTCAATGAGAAACCCAGTTGACAACAGCGGGCGGGTGCAGAAGATCCCGCCACTGGCCAATGAATGGCCGCCTCCACCACAGCGAAAAACATGGTGAAATGCATGGAAAACGTCACCCAGTACGTTTATTAAATTTTTTTTTTTTAAATTTAGATTACCCAATTATTTTTTCCAATTAAGGGGCAATTTAGCGTGGCCAATTCACCTAACCTGCACATCTTTGGGTTGTGGGGGCGAAACCCACGCAGACACGGGGAGAATGTGCAAACTCCACACGGACAGTGACCCAGGGCCGGGATTCGAACCCGGGTCCTCAGCGCCATAGGCAGCAATGCTAACCACTGTGCCACCGTGCTGCCCGTACGTTTATTAATTAACTAGGCAGTTCCTAATTTAATGTGGACTTACTGGAAGAAAAGTCATTTTTTTCCACAAAACAAATGTGAGCATTAATTGTAAAATGAGGCAGCATTACTTAGGCCTGTGGATTGGCAACCGTCACATTAACAAGTTGCCATCTATATCTGTTTATAGATGAACAGTATGGTTATCTGAAAGATACTTGCTGAAAACTTGCATGAAGGTTAGTTAGTAGATTACCAGTCAAGTTGTTTGGACAGCTCCACAAGTTTAATAGACTATTTCAGAAGTAAAGAATTAGACAAAGGCTGAAGTTGGATTTTTGAATTTTTCTCCATGAGTTTTCTGAAAATTCTACTGCCCAATTTAAGCGTACATTATACAATTGAACCTGACTATTCCACCATCGAGCAAGAAGTAATTGAAAGTCCCAGCAGTAGATAATCAAGGAACAGCAAATTGCATTGACGATTACTGCACCAAATTTTGATTGCTCCTTGCTTCAATCCTCTGTGGCTGAATTCTCCTCTCGGGCTTTGCTCATGCTAGTGTTGGAACAGTTGATCCTTTCAGGAATAATCAATTGGGCACGACCAATTGTAAAATCAATGAGAGCCTGGCAGTATCAGTGTACACTATGTCGGAGAGAAACTGGTACTATACCAGATGTTGTCAAATTCTTCATGCTGTCTGCTCACCACCAGTTCAGGAGCACATTTAAACATGTGGGCTATATGCCCATTTCAAAATGGTCTTGGTTGTGGCACTCAAATGAGTGGGCACAACCTGCCTCTCTTGCTCCCTTCTGTAACTTAAAGAACAGCAGTGAGCATCAGTAAAGATGTGTCGGGGGCTTCAAGCCAGATAAATTAACTGTTCCAAAGCACGCACACATAACTGATTGTCGTAGAATGATACGAGATGGGTGAAGGACAAGCTAAATGCTGGCAGCACAGATTTGCCTTCCATGATCTTCAAAAGCTTGATCAAGATTGTGTGTTTGGAGATGCTGCCAAGGGAGGCCTGGTGAATTTCTGCAGAGCATCACACTGCAAGCATAGCATGCCCACTTTGGAGGAAAATGGATGGTTAAATGGACTGATTGCTGTCAAACCTCATTAGTGTGCAGCAAAACATATCCAGATAAATAGAGAGTTTTCCCCCATGTAGATGGTGGAGAAGCTTTGGGGAGTTGACCCTGATCACTAACATGCCCACCGAGGAGAGAGTCTCTGCGATGGTGGGTGATGCTGCTGAAAGCGGGGGTGAGTCATTGGTGTCTTGCCCGGAGTGGTGCTCCGAGGTGTGCTGAGGATCTACCTGGGGGACAGCGACCCCGGACGGTCCGGCCTCATCAGATGGTGATCCTGCAAGACAAAAAGAGGTAGGGTAAGATCTTGGGGAGGTCTGTTCTGTGGGAAATGGGCAACTCACTTGCTATAGGGACATCTGCGTTCCGTTGGGCCTTCACTTGTTTGCCACATGTGGATCTCCATTGCAGCTATTGTCCTATCCTCGGCCTCCCCTACAAATTGCAGGGTCCTGTCCTCTGATGGGATGTGGACCTGAATGTTTGGGATCATAGAATCATAGAATTTACAATGCTGAAGGAGGCCATTCGGCACATCAAGTCTGTACCGGCCCTTGGAAAGAGCACCTTACCCAAGCCCACATTTACACCCTATCTCCATAACCCAGTAACACCACTTAACCTTTCTGGACACTAAGGGCAATTTAGCATGGACAATCCACCTAACCCGTACATCTTTAGACTGCTCTCTCTCATCTTCTGGTGCTCCTGCCGATTATGGGCCGCTTTATCCTTGGGGACATGAAGGACATAGTGAGATGCTGTGAGATGAGTTGTATGGGAGGTCTGTAGTTGTGGCATGTGTGCAAGGCTCCTGGCAAAAGAGAACAATACATGTGTTGGGCTTTGGCGGTGGGTGGGTTGTAAGGGAGACGCCAGCAAGTGGGGTGTTGTTGGCCTCTTAGGGGATTGGGTGCTGATGTGAGGATTAAGGGGTGAGTGATGCCACGGGCACAGAGCTGATGACTCAACTGAGCTGCGCTAGAGAGGTCGTTCACCTTCTTTCTGCTCTGTGTGCTGGTCCTCCTAGTGATGCTGCCATCACTGACAATTTCTGCCAGGCGCTGTTGGGAATGTCGGGCTTGAGTCTCCACCCTGCCCTAGGGAAGAGGGTGCCCCCCCTCTCCTCAATGGCATCCAGCATTCGGTCAACTTCGGACTCGCAGAATCGTGGGGCAGGCCTCTGTACAACCATCTTCTTGGCTGGAATGACAGTCTGTGGTGAATAGAGCGCTTATAGGCTGCTCCCCCTTGTCAGGCTTTCAACGCGAATCCCGACCCCAGCGAATCAGACGCCAGCGGGGCCGGGAATCACTCGGGCTGCATGTGACTAGTGTGTGCTTGCCCATTTGCATCACCTGAATTTCACCCGGCCCGCACTTCTAGCAGGAGCACAAACCGTCCTTGATTCAAATCCAGCGGGGAAACTTGGTCCCCCAAACGGAGAATCCTGCCCCTGATCTTTTCATCATCACAGAATATAGCTACAGTTACCAGATTTGGAGCTTATCTCAATAGGTTCATTTATTTACCGATATGAATAATATGAAATAACTTGTTTTTGATTAATGGTCGTATCACGAGAAATAAGACAACATCAGTTTCACAAACAAAACTGCATACAGCTGTTTGAAATTTCCCCCAACGTTCCATGTTTGTCAAATTGTGCAAGTGTTCTGCTCCCTACATTCTGCTAATTCTGTAATGTAACCAGCCCCAGGAAGTATACAAGAACAGTCAGGATGAATTCACTGTATAATCCTCCCCTTTCTCCCTGTGGGGAAGGACTGGAATTGGGAACTTGCTGTGTACTGAACTGTGAACGTACGAATGCCGTTTTACCATCCGGTGCCACAGTGCACGGATGCATAAAAGGCATTGGACTGTAACATTGGTAAGCACGGTAAAACAATTTTTAAGGGGTGGAACATGTTGATACTGAAATGCTGGAGGAAGTTATTCGATGGCTGACAACCCTTTGATTGGGTGAGTCCTAAGAATAGCTGTGCAGTGGAAGCGTGGATGGCCTGTCAAGTTGTGAATACATTTTTAAAGCTTTAACTATGTGAATGAGTCATTCATGGATGATTAATGCAACAGGCTATTAAACAAAAGGTCATATTAAATCATCCAAGTGCAATACAGCTTTCTCTAAATAAAAGTGTTCACAGTAAAAGCAGAACTAGTTGTACTTAAAAGGAAGTTACTGCTTGAGAAATTAATGGAAAAAATTCCACATTGACCGTGTTTGCTGCCAAATTAAACTCACTTAAGACCATAATAAATAGTGGCAGGAATAGACCATACACACCTCAAAGCATGATTCAGTATGATCATGGCTGATCTTTCCCCCAAGTTCCACTCTCCTACCCACTTCCCATATTCCTTGATTCCCTCACTAAGGAGGGAGTGATGGGCAAGCTAATGGGGCTAAAGGTAGACAAGTCTCCTGGCCCTGATGGAATGCATCCCAGAGTGCTAAAAGAGATGGCTAGGGAAATTGCAGATGCACTAGTGATAATTTACCGAAATTCACTAGACTCCGGGGTGGTCCCGGTGGATTGGAAATTAGCAAACGTGACGCCACTGTTTAAAAAAGGAGGTAGGCAGAAAGCAGGAAATTATAGGCCAGTGAGCTTAACTTCGGTAGTAGGGAAGATGCTGGAATCTATCATCAAGGAAGAAATTGCGAGGCATCTGGATAGAAATTGTCCCATTAGGCAGACGCAGCATGGGTTCGTAAAGGGCAGGTCATGCCTAACTAATTTAGTGGAATTTTTTGAGGACATTACCAGTGCAGTAGATAACGGGGAGCCGATGGATGTGGTATATCTGGATTTGCAGAAAGCCTTTGACAAGGTGCCACACAAAAGGTTGCTGCATAAGATAAAGATGCATGGCATTAAGGGTAAAGTAGTAGCATGGATAGAGGATTGGTTAATTAATAGAAAGCAAAGAGTTGGGATAAATGGGTGTTTCACTGGTTGGCAATCAGTAGCTAGTGGTGTCCCTCAGGGATCCGTGTTGGGCCCACAATTGTTCACAATTTACATAGATGATTTGGAGTTGGGGACCAAGGGCAATGTGTCCAAGTTTGCAGATGACACTAAGATGAGTGGTAAAGCGAAAAGTGCAGAGGATACTGGAAGTCTGCAGAGGGATTTGGATAGGTTAAGTGAATGGGCTAGGGACTGGCAGATGGAATACAATGTTGACAAATGTGAGGTTATCCATTTTGGTAGGAATAACAGCAAACGGGATTATTATTTAAACGATAAAATATTAAAGCACGCCGCTGTTCAGAGAGACTTGGGTGTGCTAGTGCATGAGTCACAGAAGGTTGGTTTACAAGTGCAACAGGTGATTAAGAAGGCAAATGGAATTTTGTCCTTCATTGCTAGAGGGATGGAGTTTAAGACTAGGGAGGTTATGTTGCAATTGTATAAGGTGTTAGTGCGGCCACACCTGGAGTATTGTGTTCAGTTTTGGTCTCCTTACTTGAGAAAGGACGTACTGGCGCTGGAGGGTGTGCAGAGGAGATTCACTAGGTTAATCCCAGAGCTGAAGGGGTTGGATTATGAGGAGAGGTTGAGTAGACTGGGACTGTACTCATTGGAATTTAGAAGGATGAGGGGGGATCTTATAGAAACATTTAAAATTATGAAGGGAATAGATAGGATAGATGCGGGCAGGTTGTTTCCACTGGCGGGTGACAGCAGAACTAGGGGACATAGCCTCAAAATAAGGGGAAGTAGATTTAGGACTGAGTTTAGGAGGAACTTCTTCACCCAAAGGGTTGTGAATCTATGGAATTCCTTGCCCAGTGAAGCAGTTGAGGCTCCTTCATTACATGTTTTTAAGGTAAAGATAGATAGTTTTTTGAAGAATAAAGGGATTAAGGGTCATGGTGTTCGGGCCGGAAAGTGGAGCTGAGTCCACAAAAGATCAGCCATGATCTAATTGAATGGCGGAGCAGGCTCGAGGGGCCAGATGGCCTACTCCTGCTCCTAGTTCTTATGTTCTTATGTTCTTATTTGCCGATCTCAGCCTTAAAAATGCTCAACAACTGAGCATCCACAACCCTCTGGAGCAGAGAATTCCAAAGATTTCTAATTTCAGTCCTAAGTAATCGATCCGTTATTGTGTTCCCCGACCAGGGGAAACAACCTCCAGAGTCTACCCTGTCAAGCCCCTTCAGAAACTAGTATGTTTCAATGAGATCACCCCTTATTCTTCAAAACTCCAGAGAGTCGAGGCCCAATTCACGTAGCCTTTCACCATTGACAATTCTCGCATCTCAGGATCCCACCTAGTGAACCATTGTTGCACAGCCTCCAATGCAAATACTTTCTTCATTAAATATCAAGGCCGAAGCTGTGCTCAGTACTCCAAGTGTCCTCTCACCAAAGCCCTATCCAATTATAATAAGGGGCTGGATTCTCCCCTACCCGGCGTGACGGAGGGTCCCGGCGTAGGGGAGTGGCGCCAACCACTCAGGGGTCGGGCCTCCTCAAAGGTGGGGAATTCGCCCCACCTTTGGGGGCCAGCCCCGCACTGGAGCGGTTGGCACCTGAAGACTGGCGCAAAAAACCGGTGCCACCGGCAGCGGGGCTGGCCGAAAGGCTTTCGCTGGTCGGCGCATGCGCCGGTGGTGACGTCAGCGGCCAGCTACCGCTGACGTCACCACCGGCGCATGCGCGATGTGGGTTTCCCTTCCGCTTCCGCCATGGCGGAGGCCGTGGCGGCCGCGGTAGAGAAATAGTTCCCCCAGACCACTAGCCCGGAGTCTGAGCGGGGGGCCCCGATCGCGGGCCTGGCCACCGTGGGGGCACCCCCCGGGGTCCGATCGCCCCCCGCCCCCCCAGGACACCGGGGGCCTGCTCTCACCGCTGATCCCGCCGTTACAGAGGTGGTTCAAACCTCGGCGGCGGGAGAGGCCTCCCAGCGGCGGGACTTTGGCCCATCCGGGCCGGAGAATCACCGCACGGGCCTCGCCGGTCGGAGTGGCGAGATTCCCGCCCCGCCACTTCCCGGGTGGCGGAGAATCTCTGCCACGGCGGGGGCCGGATATTCGGCGGCCCCAGGCGATTCTCCGACCCTGCTGGGGGTCGGAGAATTTCGCCCAAGACTTGCAATAAAAGCCAACTTTCCATTTGTCTTCCTACTTGCCTGCTGGACCTGCGTACTAACTTTGTGTTCCTTGCACAAGAGCACCACGTCTCTCGGCACATCAATAAATTTCATGCTACTTTGAAAATATTCTGCTTTTCTATTGTTATGACCAAAGTAAATAACATCAGAGTTCTCACATTACACTTCATCTCCCATCTCGCTACATACTCACTTGATCTTTCTATATCCTGTTGCAATCTCTTTGTGGCCTCCTCAAAGCTTGCATTTCATCCTAACTTCGTATCATCAATAAACTTAAATTATTATTAATATTAATATGCATTATTCTCTGTCTCTTCATCTAAGTCATTAATATAGATTGTAAACACTAGATTCTTGATTAACAAAGGGATCAGGAGTTATGGGGAGAAAACAGGAGAATGGGGATGAGAAAATATCAGCCATGATTGAATGGTGGCACAGACTCGATGGGCCGAGTGGCCTAATTATGCTCCTATGTCTCATGGTCTTACGGACCCCAGCATTGTTCCTTACGGCACTCCACTATGTACAACTTGAAAATGCCCCGGTTATCTGTGGTTTTTGCTTCCTGTCCATTAATCAGTCCTCTACCCATGTTAATATATTACCCCCAAATGTATGAGCTCATACATTGCTTGTTAACCTTTGGTATGGCACCTTATTGAATGTGTTTTGGAAATCCAAGTATACTACATCTACTGGTTCCCCTTTATCTACTAGTTACATCCTGAAAAAACTCTAATAGATTTGTCAAACACAGTTTCATCTCTTGTAAAATCATATTGACTTTATCTGACCATGCTAAGACTTTCTTAATCATAGGTCTGAATTTTTAGGATGATCCTCCTCTATCCCAAAAGTTGGCAGGGAACACAACCCCACCAACTCCGGCTGTCCTGCTGTCATATTACGCTCAACTGAGCATTGATTGGCAATAGGTGGGGCACCACTCTTCACTAAAGAGGAAATCCCACAGTGGGAGAGCGGCTGACCAATCTGACTGGTCGGCAGCTCTCCAGTCCCTGCAGCAATATTAAATGGCCACTTCAGGGCCTCAACAGGGGCAAGAGTGGGCTTCCCATCTGAGGCCTTACCCGCCCCAGCATAAAATCGGTGTGTGGTCAGGGCAATTCCATGTATCCCCACCCTAAAAATCCACTGCGGGGAGTGTAAATTCTGGCCATAGATTCCAGCATGTTCCTGCCAACTGATGTCAAGCTAAGTGGCCTGTAGCACCCTGCTTTCTCTGTCTTCTCTTTAATAGCAGTGTTACATTTGCTAACTTCCAATCTATTTGGCCTGTTCTAGAATCTGGAGTATTTTGGAAAATCATAACCATTGCATCCATTATCTCTGCAACTACCTCTTTTAGAATGCTGGGATGTATTCCATCAGGTCCTCGAGAAGTGTTAGCTTTAAGTCCCTTAAGGTTCTCTAATAATCTTCTCTGCTGCTATTAATTTACTGTATATTCCTCACCTCAGTCTATTCTATTCTATTCATTTAAATTTTCTAAGACTGTGAGGAAAGGTAACTCGCTCCAGGAGTGATTTCATGCAAATTAGGGATATTTCACATTAAAACAAACTTTATTACCAACACGGTGTTAGAATATCTTGAACATCACACCAGCATATAGCTTACAATTACCCATTAAACACTGCTGGTCAATAGTGACTCAATAACCCTTAACTGTTTCCATTCAAACAACAGAACTATCTCAGGGGTGGGATCCCCCCCCCCCCCCCCCCCCCCCCCCCCCCCCCCCCCCCGCCCCCGGCCGGGTCGGAGAATCGCCGGGGGGTGGCGTGAATCTCCACCGTCCGCCGAATTCTCCGGCACTGGAGATTCGGCGGGGGCGGGAATCGCGCAGCGCCGGTCGGCGGCCACTCGCAGCAGCCCCCCCCTGGCGATGGGCCGAAGCCCCACTGGTTCTTTGCCAGTCCCGCTGGCATGGATCAGACTAGTTCACTTACTGCCGGGACCTAGCGACGTGGGTGGGCTCCGGGGTCCTGGGCGGGGCGCGGGGCGATCTGGCCCCGGGGTGTGCCCCCACGGTGGCCTGGCCCGCGATCGGGGCCCACCAATCCGCGGGCGGGCCTGTGCCGTGGGACACTCTTTCCCTACGTGCGTGTCAGCCTCCGCGATGGCCGATGCGTAGGTGACCCCCACCCTGCGCATGCGCGGGGATGACGTCAGCAGCCGCTGACGCACCCGCGCATGCGCGGACTCTTGCCGGCCGGTGGAGTCCCTTCGGCCCCGGCTGGCCCCAAAGGCCTTCCTTGCCGGCCTGCGGGGCGCAAACCACTCCAGCGCTGGCCTAGCCCCTGAAGGTGCGGACGCTTCCGCACCTTTGGGGCGGGCCGACGCCGGAGTCGTTCACGCCACCCTGCCCTGCCGGGACCTCCTGCCCCGCCGGGTACAGGAGAATCCCGCCCCAGATCTCAATCCACTTTTGAATACAGTTAGCACTCAGGAATATTTGCTCAGGAGATGTTCTTTGAGGCTGTTGTAAGAAATGGACCTGGAGGGGGATTCTCCGATCCCGGGCCTTGTCGGAGAATCGCCGGGGGGGGGGAGTGCGATTCAAGCGACGCCACCCCGGTGCCGGTCCGCCGATTCTCCGGTCACGGGAGAATCGGTGCCATTGCCGCCGGTTGGGGGCCGCTCTAGGCACCCCCCCCCCCTCGGCGATTCTCCTCACGCGATGGGCCAAGTGCCCAATGAGTTCAGCCGAGTCCCGCCAGCGCCGTTCACATTTGGTCCTACCCGGCGGGACCTCAGTGTCATGTTGCGAGTGGACAGCCTGGTGGGGGGGAGGGGGGATCCGACCCGGGGGGAGGGCTTCCACGGGGGCCTGGCTCCCGTTCGGGGCCTACCGATCAGCGGGCGGGCTTTTCCTGCTGGGGGCCTATGTTCCTCCACGCCGGGCACCTGTAGCTCTCCGCCATGTTGCGTCGGGGCTGGCGTGGAAAAGGCAACTAGCGTGCATATGTAAATTCGCGCCAGTCGTAGCACGCATGGCGGACCCGCGGCGCCGGTTCTGACGCCGGTATCGGCAGCTGGAGCCAGTGCCGTGCTGGCCCTTTGTGCTGCGCAGGAACGCTGCTCCTAGGGGCCTGTTGACACCATCGTAAAACGGACACAGTCCGCAGCCGCCCTTGTGGGGATGCGGGGGGGGGGGGGGGGATCCGTCACCGGTAGAGGGGGGATCCGTCACTGGTGGGGGCCTCAGGATCGGAGAACCCTGCCCCGAATCCTGTCAGAAAACACAGGGGGAGAAAACAGGCGCAAATCACTCTGGAGAAAGTCCAGTGTGATTCTCCATTTTGAAGGGGGCTTGCAGGGCCCCGGAGTAGTCCTCACAGTTCCAGCTGCCGAGACAGGGCCCTGCATTTCCGGCCAGGGATCCACGCATGCGCGCGGTGGGTGCCTGTGGCGGCTGCCACTGCAATATGGCAGGCCCACACAGCAAGCCGACCCCAACAATATAGAGCCCCCCCAGATCGCACGCGCACGTCGATCGGTGGCCCCCGATAGGAACCCTGGCAGTCCTGGAGGCCCCCACCGGTAACGGTTCCCCCCCCCCCCCCCCCCCGCACCCCCACCAGGGCGGCCATGGACTGTGTCCGCAGCCATCACACCGAGTGCCCGCCGGGTGGAAGCATGAAGGAGCCACGCTGGCGGGAACTCAGCCAGCTGCTGGCTAAGAATCACCGCGGGGGCCTCTTTCAATGGCTCCCGACTGTCGCTGCAGCGGCCGTGCATGCATGACTGGTGGCGATTCTCCGGTCCACGGAGAATCGAGGGAAGTCGTCGGACCCGCAATCGAGTCCGACGCCCCATTCTCCACCCCTGCTCCGAGCGCGATTTCGGCGTGGCGGCTCAGAGAATCCTGGCCCAGGATCTCCAGCTGAAGTCTTCAGAAATTGCCCTCATGGTTTAACGTTCAGGAACCCAACTGAACAATCTCTGCTTCTCTGCTAAAATGCCTGGTACTCTAGCTCCTCCCATTAGTTACATAATCTTATATCAACTGAACACAAAGGTCTCCAGTTACATACTCCAAAGGGAACCCTCTTAATCCAAAAAGAAAATTCATTAGCCCAAGCCTTTACGATGCTTTAATTACACCTCTGGCTCCCAAAAAACATAGTCGCCTTTTAAATCAGGACTTTAAAAAACACTACTGCAGCAGTCATACACACCTAGGCTTTTAATCCTCACTGCACCAAATATACATAATACAACATATATATATATGAAATTCCTACATTCATCACAAATCCAATAATATCCTTGACTTCACTCGTAAGCTCCATCTTATGACTGTGTGTGAGCACAGAAAAATCAGGTAACAGTCAGGCAAGATAGTGAAATCACAAGGCAGGTTTAAAGTAAGAAGGCTCTCTTAGTCCAATTAATTTCATCCTTTCAGAATACCAACCCCACCGTCTTCCTATTACAGTATTTAGTGTCTCCCAAATGAATCCATTGTCCTGGCCTTATTCTTGGAAAATATTGCTAGAAGTTGCTCAAGAGTTGCTTCTTGGGGCTTGATTTTCAATCCTTTGTGGGGGTGAGAATTTCAAAAGTATTGCTCTCAGACCATGGGCGAGATATTCCGACTGTTCACGCCGACGGGAGCTTCCCATCCTGCCAACTGTGCACCCCCGCCACAGGTTTCCCAGCGGCTTGGGTGGGTTCGATGGGGAATCCCATTGACACTGGCGGAACCAGAAGATCCCTCCACCAGCCAACGATGTGCCAACTCCCGCCACCGAGAAGCACTCCACGGGGAGGCCAGAGAATCTCTCCCCGTGTCTCCCAATGCCTCAGGGATGCACAGCTATTTTTAGCTTGAGTTCAGGGGTTTGGGAAAACAGGGGAGCTGGGAGCCTGCTTACCGCCAATCAACTGCCCATTAAGCTCTTTGAGGAGGTTCTTAATGGACAGGGTGGACCAGAAGTCAATTTTCAAATCGATGGTCAGTGAACCCCAACAGTCTGATACACATCAGTGCACCTCTGTCAGATACAATGCAGGGAGTGATCAAGTAACATTCTTCCTGATGAAAATTTTTTGACAGTAAGTTTTGTTGTGTCAAATTAGGTGCAGTATTTTTTTGGTGCATGTTTGGCCACTTCTCTGCACCATGTGACTGCTGGTTCTCTGATGTCTTGCAGCAGGCCCCATCATGGCTGCCATCTACCTTTGAGGATTGACTCAACAAATAATTCCCACCCCATGCAGTGCTCAGCATCACTAATTAGACAATGGACTTGCTTCTGGCCTAATTGGGGCACCTGCATTTGAGGATAATGCCACGTAAGTGATGCAAATACAGCACAGGGTCGGCATTCAGAAGTTATCCGAGGGTTGGCTTCCTGACCTCAGATTGAAAATACAGCCCTCGATGTCTGTTGTAAATTTTCCTATTTTGTTTGATTAATTCTGGAAAGATTCAAAGACGTTTTCAGATGAGAAACCTCAATGCATTATGTTAAGCGACCCTGACAAAAATGTTTGGTTATTAGACTTTCATAAATTACATTCCAACAGAATCCATGGCCCTCTGGGGAATTAATTTTCATTGAATTATTTTACAGGAAATGTCATTATTACCATTTGAAAGAGGCTCTTTGCAAACCTTCAAAGGTTATCTCACTTACGACACCAGTGTGAAAAGTTCTGCTGGTGCATATAAGGTGTATGGGTTCAGGTTCACTTTGACTGGCCTGAGGGCTGTGCAGAGTCGACAATTTAAAACAGTTTCAATCTGATGCATGCTGTGTAAGACGGTAACTAGGCGGACAGCTATGACTTTATACTGGCCCGTGTTAAATATCTTCAAATAATAACAAAAATCCAAAAAAAAATTGAGATCAAAAGATGACCAATTCAGGAATTTTTTTCCTTCATATTGCATATTGCTTCCTTCAGCAATGAAGGAAGTAAAGTAACATTTGGAAAGTGGGTAATTTGACGGCTAAACCTCATCCTAAAGCTGCTGATGCCGTCTCATTTTTCCCATGCTGACTATTGTTGCACAGTGCAAGGGTGCACAGCAGGCAAAAAAAGAACAGGACCTTGACTGTCATATTAGCAATCTGCTAAGCAGGAGTTTACATTAAACAATGTTGTATTTCCTAAGCCGAGAATACACAATTTTCTCTCCTCATTCGAGCTGTTGGAAGTTCAGTCCTGTGATTTATTCATATTTGAACATTCAGTTCCCTCGTTAGATAAATTGCTTTTAATGGCATTTTCTTGGTCTGCATCTGAAATAAGGAACTGATTTCACATGGAATAACTTTGAAAGTATTATTTAGCCATGGAACTGAAATATTTTCTTGGTTTCAGGAGCAGCCTGGACTATCTGGGAGCTTTGATGATCCACATTATTATTAAACTTGGATCTTTGCTTATACGATTTCAATATAATGTATTTTCCCATCATTTAAACCAGAATAACTAGTTTATGATGTGTTTGAAGTGGCTTGGCACAGTGCCAACGGCGGTGGGCAGTACGATGCCCTCAACTAACCTTCCAGGATTGTACCTACTCCATTTTATAATACATTCCTGTGAATATCTGTAAATTTGTGTACAGAAAAAAAATGCCTCCAAGCCTTAAGTGTTTCTCCTTTAATACTCTCAAGTTATCAATTCTACTTTTAAAAAACTTATTAATTTAATTAATAGCATATGGTTTCAGTTTTAGAGGGCAGACTAAGCCATGCATTATGCTTAGAATTACAAAAGAAAATGCTCCTCTCATCACCCGATTTGCTTTCTGTTTGTAGGTAGTCATAAACTATTCCATCGTGAAGGGACTGAAGTACAATCAGGCTACACCTACGTTCCACCAATGGCGGGATGCACGCCAGGTCTATGGGTTAAACTTTGCAAGCAAGGAGGAAGCCACAACCTTTTCTAATGCAATGGTGTATGCTTTAAATGTGCTGAACTCACAAGATGGAGGTATGTAACCGTTTGCTCCTTTTTTACAATCGCTCATTAGGTTCTCTTGAGTGCCATCTACTGTTCCTTCTCTTAGTTTCATATGAACAACAGAGCTTGCAGCATCCCTGAAGCCATGGCTATTTTTAGCCACCTCAGCCCTTCATATTTTGTACAATGGTATGATTCTAGCTGTCTTCTTTAGCTCCAGTTGTATTTTATCGCATTCAGGAAAATGAAATAATTAACAGGGTTTACTGAAGGAAGGAAATAAAACACTCAGGCCTGGAGTTTCTACTTTGTGCGTGATCAATAATCCAGATGGAAATTGTGTGCCAAATAGCTCTTTTTCCCCCTCAAGTTTCGGTTCCAACCTATTTGCATATTGCCAAATATAAAGGCCGGGATACTCCGTCCTACCAGACCCGCTTCTTGGCACGGCCTGTCCCCACCGTTAGCGGGATCCTCCGTCCCAGCAGCCGGACAATGGGGGCGTTCCCATTGTGCCACCCCCACGCTGTTGAGAAAGCTGCGAACGTGAGTGCGCTGCCAGCCAAGCTGAGGACCCCACCAACAGAGAATCCCGCAGAAAATATGTCACAAAGCAGCAATTGGGCAGCTCAACTGATAAGACTGAAAATGACTCTTTTAAAAAATACTTTACAGAATCATTTGCTCGTTCTATTGCTCTACCATTTTCATAATTAAATGTAAAAAAAAAGCAAAAGCTTTTAAAATGCCTCTTGAGTGTCCTTGTGCCAGAAAAAGGAAAGCGTACAATTACAGCATTCTTGAAGGCCAGCAAATAGGCACGAGTAGAGAAAACTTGCAAAGTTGATTTGGGGGTGCAGCCAGTTATTTTTTGAATAAGTCCAAAAGAATCCATAAACTGAATTTGTGCTGGAGACAATTTGTGGTTTTAGTTCCACAATTTTTTGTGTCCCAGTTGAATTGTGCCAAAATAAGTGGCATAACTTTGGTCTCGATATGATTGAAATGCTTTTAAAAATTGAAATATATTGAATTTGGATACATTTGCTTCCTTTCTAGATTTGTTTCGACCGTTTCACTAGGTTATTATTGCCTGAATTGTAACCTTTTGCGTCTGTGCGCGTATCTTTGGATACATGTGTGCAGACATTGGCCGGAGTTTCTCCAAGCCCCACCAATCTAGAATTTGGTGGGACAATTGCTTTCACGCTGGCACAAATTTAATGCGGGACCTTCCGATAGTACCAACTGCTGTGGACCGGGAATCCCACTGGAAGCCAGCGTGAAACCAATATACTAATGGAATGCAAATAAATCCCCAACCAGAATCTCCTCCCGCCCAATTCTCCGTTATGTAAACGGGAAAACACATCGATCCACAGCACATCTGGATCAACATGACGGAAAAAGTCAGGACTTATCTGGAGAAGGCCTGGGGCTGCCTTTGGAGTTCGAGATGGAGGCTGGAAGCGACCCTGGACATTAGAACATCTCGGCAGTGTGTGTGGGGGGAGTGCCTGTCAGGTGGATCTTCCAGATTCAATGGGCGCGATGTATTGGCCTCACCGTGACCAACGCGGGAAGCGATGAGGTCGCTAAGTCTCACGAAAGGCCTCTTGTGAGATTTACCGGCCTCGTCATACCTCACAAGATTCGAACGAGATCTCGAGCGGTGCCACGATCCAGATCCCACCCATTGAGGCCAGGACCCAGATTTGCATATAGAACATAGAACAGTACAGCACAGAACAGGCCCTTCGGCCCTCAATGTTGTGCCGAGCCATGATCACCCTACTCAAACCCACGTATCCACCCTATACCCGTAACCCAACCCCCCCTTAACCTTACTTTTATTAGGACACTACGGGCAATTTAGCATGGCCAATCCACCTAACCCGCACATCTTTGGACTGTGGGAGGAAACCGGAGCACCCGGAGGAAACCCACGCACACAGGGGGAGGACGTGCAGACTCCACACAGACAGTGACCCAGCCAGGAATCGAACCTGGGACCCTGGAGCTGTGAAGCATTTATGCTAACCACCATGCTACCCTGCTGCCTCTATATTCAAGTGAGCAGTTACTCTCACGTGAATATGTCTACGCCAGATCTGCCCGACGCCCGGGACCCAGCAGTCTCGATGCAGAGACCCCGAGCGGGTGCCATTTAGCACTGGTTTCCACAAATGTGAACGAGCTACACCAGCTCTTGGGAGGGGAATGCTCCCTCCTGGCAATCGGGGGATCCTAGGCGATTGTAGGCCCCTGCGTGGTCAGGCTCTGGGCAGGGTGGTACCCTGGTATCCCTGATGCCACCAGGGCACTGTGACACTGCCAGCCTAACGCCCTGGCAGTGCCACCTGTGCACACTGACAGTGCCACCCGGTGGCCATCCTGGCAGTGGCAAGGTGCCAGTTGCCACTTTCAGGCAGGGACACTGCCAGGGTGTCACGCATGGGGTGAGGGTGTCTGGCTGGCTGCAGTAGGGGGTCTAGAGATTGGGGCACCATTTACATATGAAGTCCGATCTCTTACTGCACCGGAGAGCAGAGCTTATTATTGCAGGAGTTGGGACTGGGCAGCCTCGGCGGCGCATTCCTCGTCAAGGCCCAGAAATGAAGCAGAGACCCGTTTATAGCGCGGCCGTTCTCGCCGCTGCCAGCGCCGGGAAACACCTGTCAAAAGGCACTCGAAACGGGACTTATTCCTATTGAACTGCGCCCAAAATCTTTGAGGTGTGTGTTTGTGTAAAAATTGCTGTTTAAGAAATCCTAATGACCAGATTTCCTCTCAAAGTAAGAGAGTAATATGTAGCGTTTCTGGAACCAATAATTGTTCTGCTCAGAAATCTGAGCCAATTCCTTTGGCTATTGAAAAAGGTTCTGATTGAAATCTGATTGAATCTATTTCAAATCATATATGTTTTTTCAGAGTCAGTTAAAATCAAATAGAACAGTTATAGCGGAGCTAATATTTAACCCTTCTACTCGCTCCATCATTTCAATGTGGCAGCCTCATAAAGATGAGTATTGTCCATTCTTGCCTAACCCTAACTTTCATTTATACAGTGCCTCTTACATGACAAAAATCCCACAGGTCTTCACAAATGGGTAAGGAACAGTCACTGAATCCAGTCTGGAGATGAAGTGTTTTGAGAAATCCAAGCTAAGCTTCAAGGACAAGAAGCCTAGTTTCCTTTTCGTATTTAGCTGCATTGTACTGGCTAATACTGATTGCCCTGACAATAGGTTCAACCCGCGATTTAAACAAACTTCATAAAATGCATTTGTCTGCATTTCCCATTTAAGGTGGTTGAACTCCATCATATCGATTACTTTTATAACCAGATACTTTATAATATTTATTGTTCACCGTTCGATGAATTCATTTTTAATGCCCTCTCCAGCAAAGAGGTTTGTAGCTAACAGATTACTGCATGATTAGTCTCATAACTGATCTAAACTAAAGCTTTCTGTTTAAAAGTATAAAATGCGTTATTGGAGAACTCGTCAACTGATGTTGAGGAGGATTTCTGTTTGGACCGTGATTCTGAAATTGTGCTCAGAGTGCACGTGGAATTGCATTGATTAGGGTTTTCTTCAAGTCCTGATTAAATCTAATTTGCATAAACTCACGCACAAAATCTGCCATTCAGCTGCAAGATGAATTGTCACTCTTTTTGATTTCCAGTAAAAAATAGGCACTAATGTATTAAATCAGGAAACCTGATTCATTTGTATTAATGCAGCTGAAAAAAGTAGCATTTTTAATAAGTGTCCAGTTTGAATTTTAATAAAATATTGAATTATATACTAGTCGCTTTCTCTGTAGATTCATTTATCGATGCTTAAAGCAAGCCGACTAGTGTCTATGCGCCTATGAAAATTAACACAATTTGAAGAGCCTAATAGCACAGTGCAAAAGTAACCTGATTGCCTCATTTAGCTGAACTGATCTTGAAAACTCACAATTGGTTTTGGCTGTAACTCACTCACACTTAAAATCCCCTGGTTTGGCCTTTTTAACACGATTTGTGCTAATGTTACTGGCGTAAAGGTGTGAAAGGTGACTAGGTAGGACAGTGGTTAGAGGGATTCAGTGGGTGGGGTAGAATGGATGGGTAGTTGGAGGTGGGGAGGGTGGCCAGGGGTAGTCAGCGGGATGGAGGGGTAATGGGGTGAAGTCGGGAGGCATAGCCAGAGAGTGCAGGACAGTCAGGGGGATTGGGGGAGTCCCATGAGGGGTCGGTAGGGTAGTTGGGGGTGGGGGAGAAGGGTCCAGTGGGATTGAATGGTGTCAGTACTACAGTTACCCAGAAGTGCTTTTGATGCTTCTAACTTTTCCTGGATAACTGTTCCAGTAAGACAGTCAGAACCATCAAAGTCTGCAGTTTAAATTGGAGTATTGGAAGCTTCACAGTGCAGCATAACTGCTCAAAGGAAGTTTGAGCTTGCCATGCAGTCCTTACACGGGGTTCCCCGGCACATCTTTGGGGTCCTAGGTACGACGTTCCAGAGGTCCGAAGTTATAGGAAAATCGATTTTGCCGAAACAAGCAAAAACTATCTTTGAAAATGTTCTTTGTACAGTTTACATATTTTTTACAAGTCAAAAAGGTTAAACCCTAAAAAGGCTTTGTAGTCTTTCTTAAAGAAAAGGAGCTTTGAACTGGATCTGAAACCAGAATGAAGAGGTGCATTTTCCGTGGTCCTAGGCAACCAATCAATAGGAAACAACTGTTCAGATTCATCTTCCAATTAGATTTACAATTGTTGAAAGAACAAACTGAAATACTGCTAATATTTCCTGATGTGAAAAATAAATCCATTCTTGCTGAATAATCTATTCTCCTTTGTTAACGAAAGTGCCCACAGATGCTGATGATCGATAACCCTGCCTAGTGGCTCAGTTCAGAGACCGGCTGTCCAGAGCTGTTTGATATTAATCCCGTGGAGGCTAATATTCCTAAACATTTCACATTGGATGCTCTCCTAATGTATGAATTATCTAACTTGCCTGCAAGATGACCTTTGACAGTTTATAATAGAAGGAAATCAGAGTTTGGTATTTTAAACACTGACATTTGAGTGAAATGAAACTTTGAGAATCTATCTCCAGCCTCTTTTGAAGTTTTTTGGAAAATGAAAAGAAACTTGCAGATCATCGCAGGCTGGACGAATACACCTTTCTGTTTTAAATCTTACAAAACTCCTTGGTTGAAACGTACTCATTGGAGGCGTGAATCCGGAGTCAGGATTGATCTCACATTGTGATCCAACCTCCATCCCAGCTGTGCCGGCCACCAGGATCTTCATGTCTTGGAGGGTGTGCTGGCTGAAAGACGGGGCTGCTGCAGTGTCAAAGTGGCCAAGTTAAAAGGCCACCTCCAGAAACATTTGACCTGGTTCTTCGATGGCTCATCCACATAAAGGTAACACTCCAGATGAGTGCAAAGTCACCCTCAGTCCCCTGACCGACATTTCCCCCTCTCTTTACTCAAATACCCTTCTCCCCATGTCACTATTACCCTATAATCCCATTCACTTACTACCCTCTCGCCCCCTTTAATCCCCTACCACCCTCACTCCACCCTAACCTTCATCCCCACCAACTCACCCAGTATTCATTTTTAATCCCAACTCAGAGGCCTTATAATAACATGTTGAAAAGATAATAAATCTGCCAAATTATCACACATCCCTTGAAAAAGTACTTGAAAACCATAGGCCTCTTCAGCATCTCATATATTTATCAAAATAAACAAACATGCATCGAATAGGGATTTGATAAACCACAAGCCCCTTCAGAATCACATACACCTCTCAAAATAAACAAACAGCACTCGAATAGGCACGTGGAAAAAGTATAAGCCTCTTCCAAAGCATGTAAATCTGTCAAAGCCATCAAACTCTTATTCCCCAGGACAGCTGATTGAACATACTCAGCACTTCAGAACCCATTAGTGCTTTGGAAGTCAGCCAAGCTATAAATCCCATATTCCCCAGAGGAGCTGTAAATACAAACTCTGCACTTCAGAATCCATTAGTGTTTTTAAAGGCAGTCGACACCTTATCCATCTGTCAACGCTTACAAACAGCCAAACAGAAGGCTTAACGTATCTGCGATGCTCTTTCAATATTGTACAATGCAGAATAACACTTTATCCAGTGGATAATCTATTCCAATGTACCGAAAGACTTTTCTACTATTACAATTCTTTAACTTGGCTGTTTGCCAGTTGCCAGTTTCAGAATTAAAAACCTGGCAACCCCATTATTTAATGGTCACTTACATGTTCGTATCATAGCAATGGCGCAATGCCATGACTCATTTTAGTGAATACAAATACAACATATCCCATGATGAACTGTAAAGGTGGCAACCGTGTTTACTCTCCTTTTTTACTATTTCTGCCTCCACTCATTTGCACAGTAACATTATAAGTATACACAAAGTAACATTCATGCCACACAAGTATAAGACAATGACTATTTCCAACAAAACAAATGCAACCATCTCCCCTTAAATAATGCGGCTAGAGCAGGTCAGAGGCTGGAAATTCTGCAGCGAGTAACTCACCTCCTGACTCCCCAAAGCCTGTCCACCATCTACAAGGCACAAGTCAGAAGTGACGGAATACTCTCCACTTGCCTGGATAAACGCAGCGCAAACAACACTCCGGAAGCTTGACACCATTCAGGACATAGCAGCCGCTTGAGTGATGCCCCATCCACCACCTCAAAATTCACTCCTCCACCACCAAGGCACAGCGGCAGTAGTAAGTACCATTTACAAGATGCATCACAGAAACTTACCAGGGCTCTTTCGGCAGCAAATTCCAAACCCACAACCTAACCATCCAAGAGGACAAGGACAGCAGTTAAGTGGGAGCACCACCACCTGAAAGTTCCCCTCCAGTCACTCACCATCCTGCCTTGGAACTATGGGCGCGATCATAGAATTTACAGTGTAGAAAGAGGCCATTCGGCTTATCGAGTCTGCACCAGCCCTGGAAAGAGAACACCACTTAAGCCCACACTTCCAACCTATCCCAATATCCCACGTAACCTTTTTTGGATACTAAGGGCAATTTATCATGGCCAGTCCACCTAACGTGCACATCTTTGGACACTGAGAGGAAACCGGAGCACCCGGAGGAAACCCACGCAGACAGGGCGAGAATGTGCAGAGTCTGCACAGACAGTGACCATTGCTGGGAATCGAACCCAGAACCCTTGGAGCTGTGAAGCAACTGTGCTAACCACTGTGTTGCTCATAAAATCTGACCGCCCAACGTGGGGCTCGAACACACGACCCTGAGATTAAGAGTCTCATGCTCTACCGACTGAGCTAGCCACTCTCGCTTAAGCGTAACAAGGCTGGTGAATAGCGGGAGGGGCCAAAAACGGGAACCACGCCAGGTGCCAAACAGTTTGAGATGCAACCAGCCTGCTCCCGTAGGCAAATTCGGAATCTCACCGCAGCATGGCGAGAAACCAATTATCACCAATTAAGCCACATTTCCATGCAATTAACGAGAGCCACCTGTCATCCAATGTCCCGGACCGCTGGCCTTGCCATCCCAGTGCTCGGTGGGGGGGGGGGGGGGAGAGAGATCCCCCACAGGGCCACCATGGAAGGGTGTGGGGAGGCATTGGGGGGGCATCTGGGAGGATAATCGCTCGCGGCACCACTCTGCCAACCCTTGGATCCCAACCCCATGCCAGGGCAATCCCTGCCCATCTGCCCCACCAATCGCCCATAACCGCCACCAACTGCTGAGGCTGCTGACTGCGCGGCTGAAGACAATCGCTAATAGGGAATTGGCAGTCGTGGTTAAGTGAGCACTTGGCACATGCCAAGTGGGTTCCTGTGGGTAGGTGGGCATGCAGCATGTGGGAGTCATTGCTTGGCATTTCAATCAAACCTTGATATCTGGACACTGTGTGGGAGCCAACACCACAACGCAGCAGCCAACATCTGAACATCCAGGGGATGGGACACAGCTCCTGGGGCACGGGAACAGCCGGAGGGTGTGTGGGTGTCACGGGGAGGGGAGTTGCCTGGAGACACAGACAAAGGGTCCAGGGGTCAGCCCGCATCGCGGAAAAAAGTGACAGAGACATCATAATGTTTGTGCATAAAGTTGTTTAATGTGCTGCACAATACCCCATTCCCGATAGTGCCCCCCCAAACCCCCCCCCCCTCTGCCCGGCCCCCAATGCCACCTCCTCCCCACCCCCTACCTAGCCCCTCCCCTATCAGAGTGCCCTCCGTGATGCTGAATGTGCCTGGCCTCCTAGATCTACCACTACGTCTTGGTGTTTCCCCAGGATGCACATCAGAGGTGCGGGCAGCCAGCTGCTTACCTCGTCCCGTGGCCTTTGATGTCCTCTGGGGCTGGAGGGCCGCTGCTCACTTGTCGACGGCACCTGCAGAGCCGTGCCGCCCTGTCCCATGTGCTGACCCCGAGACGCGGCCTCATCAGAGGGCTGAAATACGGGAGTTGTGTTGGCCACCGTCGCCGCCCCGTAGGACGGGTCCGGGTTTGCACTCAGCACCCCCTCCTCCCGGCCGGTGCCCATAGGGCCATGGGGTTCACCTTGGGACAGAGGCGCAGCTAGTTCAAGCCCCGGCTGCCCCTGCATGATCTGGCTCTGCCAGTCATGGTGGTTCCCCGTAGTCTGCACCATCATGTCGACGCCCTTGGCAATGCTCCTCAGTGACTGGGACACATTCCCCAGTAACCGGACTGTGGTAGTACGACTGGGGGTATTACGGTACCTGGGAGTGTGAGCTGCCATTGGTGCAGAGAGCCCGCTGCCCATTGGCCCAAGTATCGTGTTCTCTGTATTCTCATTGGTCGAGAGGAAGGTAGCTGCGCCTACGAGGCAGGGTATAAGAACCCGTGTTCCCCAGCAGCCAGGCCATTTCTGTACTCCTCCTGCTGGGGTCACTTCTTGCTGATTAAAGCCTTTTGATTCGGACTACACCCTATCGTGTCCATTGATTGTGCATCACGGACCATGCTCTGCAATGCCTCAGCCATGCCCACCTGTGACTGGGTGTGCCTCCGCACAACCTTGGCCATTCCCATCTGATTGCGGGATATATCCTGCAGAACCCCATCAAGGTCAGCCTGCTACTGGTGACATCCCCCAGTCAGGCAGACATACTGCTGCTCGGCATTGTCAGTGGGGGGCTGGCGAGCGTGGTCCCGGCGAATCAACTGGCCAGCTGGCATTCAGGGCAGAAAGCCCGTGAGGCCTCGTTAAGTGGATCAATAGTGTTGCCGACCGAGCACCGGGGAACACGTGGCAATTCCCGCTCATTACAGCACTTTGAACTTGTTCCGGAGAATTGCGCCCTTAATTACCGTTCCCTCATGGTCGCTGGGTCAAAATCCTGCAACTCCCTTCCTAACAGCACTGTGGATGTTCGTACAGCATACGGACTGCAGTGTTTTAAGAAGGTAGCCTGTCACCACCTTTTCAAGGGCAATTAAGGGTGGGCTATAAGTACCGGCCTAGCCAGCGACTCGCACAACACATGAGTGAATAAAAAAATTTAGGAGTGCTTTAAAATCGGAGCGACCTTGATGAAAATTCTGGACGTTCTAAAATGCCCTCTTCTACAAAGGTGTGATCAGCTTCTAAAAAGAAGCATGTTGGGTTCCAGCATCAGAACTTCTGCTTTTGTGTCTTGGTCGCTATATTTTTCCTAACATTCATCGCAGGATGCGCACACACACACACACACACAAACACACCCTGACACACACACACCCTGACACATACGCACATACCCCCAACACACATACAGCTCCCTGACACACACACAGACACTCCCCCTGATACAGACAAGCACACACACCTGACACAACCCCCCCCCGGACGAACACCGCCTCACACACACACACACACACACACACACACACACACACACACACACACACACACACACACCTGACACACACTTAACAACATTAAATTTCCTGGGTGAAACTAGAAATCCAAGTAATTTAAGGGAAGTAAGATTCTTTCCTATCTTCGTAGATGACTAAACCTAGTCCAGAAGCTCACTCTGATGCCGACACTATTATGCAGTACCTACCTTTGTACAACGTCATCTTCGCTTCAGCCAGACATCAATCCAGTTGTTACTTGAAGGAATTCAGTAAATCAGCTTTCACCGCACAGTCCAGCAGGACCACTATTCTTTGGGAAAGGAGCAAATACTTCACATCTAACCATCTGACTTTCCATCACTTGCAATTGTAACCCACTGGTCTACCAAACTTAGTCGATGTAATAAAATATCTACATAAACACAACCCACTCCTTTCATCATTTACAAACCTCCATTAAATCACTGTTAAATCTCTTTGAGCCTGTCTTGGTAAATAAAAGGTTCAAATTGGGATTTTCAGCTCTCTCAGAGGTAATGAAAAGAACCAAGATCAGTTACTTTTCAAACGGGTGTACCCCTAGCATACCTGATCGAAGCAACCTGAGATACCAAGATCATAATACAAAAGGTTCAGTAAAAGCTGTGTACAATACTGCTAACAGTATGCAACAGCTTGAGTCAATACCAGCATCAGCTAGTGGCACAGTGCACCAAAATACATCTTAAAATAACAGCATAATACGATGAGAAATTAAAATAAATGTTAAATCTGCTTTCACTGATAAATCCAAATGGACTCTTTGTTTTATCACAAACGTGACTGGCAACCCAGTTTCTAAAGCCACGCAGATATTAGAATTCCTCACTGTGATCACCCTCATGAGGACCACAGTGGATCGCTGATTGATCTGCCCGTGGGCTTCATAGAATATGAGTTCCCGTGGTTAGCGAGTGGAGGCCCATCCAATTGGGGCTTGTCAGGGGGACCTTTAAATGTAGCTCCCAGACCGGGATCGGCAGCTCCCAATAGTTAATGATTGGGACGTTTGGCCTGTGTGCCACTGCATTGGTTTTATTTTTACTTTAATATAAACCAGTTTGTCCTCTGGGTGGCATGGTAGCTTAGTGGTTAGCACTGTTGTTTCACAGCTCCAGGGTTCCAGGTTCGATTCCCAGCTTGGGTCATTGTCTGTGCGGAGTCTGAACATTCTCCCCGTGTCTGATTGGTTTCCTTCGGGTGCTCCGGTTCCCTCCCACAGTCCAAAGATGTTCAGGTTAGATGGATTGGCCATGCTAAATTGCCCTGAGTGTCCAAAAAGGGTTAAATGGGGTTGCTGGGTTACGGGGATAGGGTGGAGGTGTGAGCTTAGGTAGGGTGCTCTTACCAAACTCAATGGGCCGAATGGTCTCCTTCTGCACTGTAAATTCTGTGATCAATGAGTCAGGTCCTGGTTTAGCACAGGGCTAAATCGATGGCTTTCAAAACAGACCAAGGCAGGCCAGCAGCACGGTTCAATTCCCGTACCAGCCTCCCCAAACAGGTGCTGGAATGTGGCGACTAGGGGCTTTTCACAGAAACTTCATTTGAAGCCTACTTGTGACAATAAGCGATTTTCATTTCATTTCTTTCTACATCTGGAATTATTACACTCACCAAAACTGTGTGATCACATTCACATCTAGGCTGAACACAAAAGCCATTTAATTTCGAAATATGTCTGCAGTACTTTGTGTAAACAAGGGTCGGTATTCTTCAGTCATTGGGATTCTCTTTTCCCACTGATGGCGCACCACCGCCCGGTGAGTTTCCCAGTGGCGTGGGGGTGGCTTCAATGAGAAATCCCATTGACAAGCGGCGCGAAGAGAGAATCCCGGAACCAGTCAACACCGCAGAGAAACACGCGTATGGGGGTCCAGAGAATCCAGCTCGGGTTTTATATGTATGCATGAGGGGGAGAGATAGACTTCACCGTTTTGTTACACCCCCTGATGCTGAGTCTTCTCAGTTCTGTTATTGGAGGAAAGTTACCAGGGGTGCTCTGATATTTGGAGTGGATAGAGAAAAGGTTTTTATTTTAAACTGGTTTCTTCAATTTCAGTCAATCAATGAAACATAAATAAAGATTATAAACGAAAAGAGCTTCTTCAAATTAAAAAGGAGTCATTAATTTGTAATTTTGTGAGGCTTAATCATTAGCAGAAGTAAGGATTTGTACTCTGGAACTTTCAATTTCAGTGCTCAGGTAAAGTAGGTGAGATGCATAACATGCGGCCACTCTGATTTACCCATTTTACAGCTGAACTTTAGAGTTCTGCCAATAGCCCTGTTAATTCTTCACAGTTAGTATTGCATAGTAGTCTTGAAGAACAGTCAATCACTGCCACCTAATGGTTAAACATTGTACATGTATCCCTTATGAAAGGTTTTATTGCGTCTGTTGCAAAGTATTTTAATTTTGGCTTTGTTTTTGTTTGACAACATATGGTGAACAATTTTCATCGTCTATTACATATGGACTGAAGTTTTTATCGGAATGATATTGTGAAGTGTAAAATTGGTCATTTGAACCCTTACCATTCTTTGTACTTTTCCATTGAATTTTTGGCTGATCAAGGTGAAGGGGAACAATGCTAGTGCAATTTCACACTGGGAATTAAGTAGCACCCAGCACTCACATGTCAGGAATATGAAGAAAAGAGTAAAGCAATGTGCTTGAAGCCCTGAATCAAAATATTAAGCCAATGTACGTTTTGTTAATTTTCCACACCAGACATTCATGTTGTCTCTCGAAATCAGTTTATGACTTTAGTGCCAACAAGTGTCATTACCGGGGCAGATTTCTGCTTCAAGCCTGTGCCCATTTGAAAATGAATCAGCAGACTCATTTTGAGAACCTAGCAGAAAAAGATCCTGTCTGATGTTGCTTCACCTTTTCACACAATGAGCTCTTTGTTGATGCCTCCCTGGGTATTAATGAAGCTGCCCAGGTGGACGAAATCTTGTAGAATGCCAATTTTATTTATTTTTTAATTTTTAAAATGTTATAAATTTAGAGTACCCAATAATTTTTTTTTCCAAATTAAGGGGCAATTTAGCATGGCCAATCCACCTATTCTGCACACCTTTGGGTTGTGGGGGTGAAACCCACGCAGATACGGGGAGAATGTGCAAACTCCACAGTGACCCAGGGTCGGGATTCAAACCCAGGTCCTCAGCGCCGTAGGCAGCAGTGCTAACCACTGTGATGCAAATTTTATTTTGATTGACATAAATATCTGTCATTTGCTGGTGGTTTCCCGTTGTCATTTTTTTTTTTTGTTTTCTTGGCATTTATGGTGAGTCCCATTCTGCCAGCCTGATTGCTGATTGAATTAAGAGTTGTTGAAATGCTGTTATGCTGCCTGACAGGGCAGCAATGGCCATCAGCAGAGGCCAGATCTGTAGGTTGGTCATCGCTGATCCGTTTCAATCCAAGATTATCCTTGGTCGACTTCCTTAATACCCAGACAATGGCGAGAATAATAAGATGAAGCCATATGCAGCAGGCTCCTACTGGACATACAAGAAGGGGGCGACCCAAGATAAACTGCTGCCAGGCTGTCAGTAGAGATCTCCAGCTGGTCAACAGATGCTGGAGCGACCTGAGAACTTTGGTTCTGGACAGGAGAGAATAGAGTGCTTAATCTGCCTCATGCATCTCTCGACACAGCAGCTTCTAAGTATAAGTCTAAGTAAGGATTCCCGCAGATGAGCAGTGAAGCCTGTTCTGTTTCACACAGGGTATTTATCGGTGACCAGATATACAAGAATGATCTTGATGCAGTTATATCTGTCTGCATGTGCATATAACGTTATATAAAATCTGTAGCTGCATGCCATTTCTGTTTGTGCTGCTTCAGTTCCTGTTGCCATGCTTTTGTCCAAATTCTTGTGTCCACATTTATCATGGAAAATGATTGTATAAATTTATTATCCAGATTGCACCATCCAACCACTGGCTACGAATAATTTTCCCAAAAGACTTTCTGATTTTTTTTTTCCATTTGCCATTTAATTCTTTGACAACTAAAATTTCTGACAGTCCAAACGGGGGTTGAAACCAATGGGCTGGATTCTTCCGCACCGCCCACCGCAAGAACGCCACGGCAAGACGCGAACAGTGAAGAAGTCCATTGATCGCGGGCGGGATTCTATGGTCGCCGGGCGGACTTGGCCGGAGAATCCTGCCCAATGTTTTAAAAAATGCATTTTATTCATTAAATTTATTCCCATGTTTTAATGCCTCATTAACGTTTTCTCTTCAAAGAATCAATCTTCTCCAAAAGCCTCTCCAAAACACTAGCACTAATAAAGCACAACAGCGCCTAAACTTCCTCAGGAAACTAAGGAAATTTGGCATGTCCACATTAACTTTCCACACCATCGAAAGCATCCTATCTGGCTACACCACAGCCTGGTATGGCAACTGCTCAGCCCAACACCACAAGAAACTTCAGAGAGTCATGAATACAGCCCAGTTCATCACACAAACCTGCCTCCCAGCCATTGACTCCATCTACACCTCCCGCTGCCTGGGGAAAGCGGGCAGCATAATCAAGGATCCCTCCCACCCGGCTTACTCACTCTTCCAACTTCTTCAATCAGGCAGGCGATACAAAAGTCTGAGAACACGCATGAACAGACTCAAAAACAGTTTCTTTCCCGTTGTTACCAGACTCCTAAACGACCCTCTTATGGACTGACCTCATTAACACTATGATGTGACCACCAATTCACTAGACACGTGATTGGAAGTAAACTGTGGTTTTAATAGTCTTACAACTAAGCCAGCCTGCGACCAGAGGAACTGAGAGCAGGCTTATGGCTGCAGTGCTTTATACTTCCAGTTAGTGGGAGGAGCCAAGGGTGGAGCCCAGTATAAACTCCTCATCTCCCCCTATGGGCAGAGGCGCGCAACGGCTCAAATACAGATCCCACAAGGACACATTACATGCAAGGCAATACAGTGTGAATTACGATGGCATATAATTCACCACATTCACCCCCTGTAAAAAAATCAAGTCCGGCGGAGGTGACGGGTCTACAAATTGAGCTGGTCCGTGGCCGAGTCATCCTTTGGGATTGGCGGAGCACCGGGGTTGCAGCCTCTTCGGGTGGCTGGGTGGTGGCGGTCGGTGAGGGTATGATGGTGGACTCCGGGGGTGATTCGGTCTGAGCTTCGTACCCAATCGATGCGACGGGTGATGGGGATCGCAGGAAACCTATAGGCACGGGGGCGCGGAGCATGGGTGGTGAACCTATAGGTGCGGGGGTGCAGGGCGCGGAGGGTTGGGTGGGGTGTAGCATGGGGGGTACCTCGGCGGTAGTGGTGGTGGAGTTGAATCTTGCAGGCGCCAGGTCCCGGAGGGAAACGGTGTCCTGACGGCCATCAGGGTATTCGATGAAAGCGTATTGGGGGTTCGAATGGAGTAGGAGCACTCTTTGTACGAGCGGATCAGTTTTGTGTGCCCGGACGTGCTTCCGGAGGAGAACCAGGCCCGGTGTCTTCAACCATGCTGGGAGCGAAACCCCCGTGGTAGTGCCCCTAGAAAAATCAAATAGCCGTTCGTGAGGGGTCTGGTTGGTGGCGGTGAATAGGAGGGATCTAATAGCATGGAGCGCGTCGGGGAGGACCTCCTGCCAATGGGAGGTCGGGAGATTCCTGGACCGGAGGGTCAGTAGGACGGTCTTCTAGACCGTCGCGTTCTCCCTCTCCACCTGCCCGTTCCTCCTGGGGTTGTAGCTGGTAGTCCTGCTCGAGGCGATGCCCTTGTCGAGCAAGTACTGACGCAGCTCGTCGCTCATAAAGGATGAACCCCTGTCGCTGTGTACGTAGCTGGGGAAACCGAACAGGGTGAAGATATTGTGCAGGGCTCTGATGACTGTGTGGGAGGTCATATCAGGGCACGGGATGGCAAACGGGAAGCGGGAGAACTCATCGATGACGTTCAGAAAGTACACATTTCGATTGGTCGAGGGGAGTGGCCCTTTGAAATCGATGCTCAGGCGTTCAAAGGGCTGGGATGCCTTTACCAGGTGGGCCTTGTCTGGTCTTTAGAAGTGCAGTTTGCATTCCGCGCTGATCGGGCAATCCCTGGTGATGGCTTTTACCTCCTCGGTGGAGAAAGGTAGATTTCGGGCTTTGACGTAGTGGGCGAGCCGGGTGGCAGAGGTCATTGTGGATAGTTTTCAGGCGGTCGTCTTGCGTGCTGGCGCACGTGCCACGGGACAGGGCATCTGGGGGCTCGTTGAGCTTCCCCGGTCAATACATAATACTATAATTGTAGGTGGAGAGTTTGATCCTCCACCGCAGGATTTTATCATTTTTAATTTTGCCCTTTTGTGAGATGTCAAACATGAAGGCAACAGATCTTTGGTTGGTGATGAGGGTGAACCTCCTACCTGCGAGGTAATGCCTCCAGTGTCGTATGGCTTCCACGATGGCTTGTGCTTCTTTTTCGACCGAGGAGTGTCGAAGTTCCGAAGCGGAGAGGGTTCGGGAGAAAAAGGCGACTGGTCTCCCTGCCTGATTCAGAGTGGCTGCGAGAGCAACCGCTGAGGCGTCGCTTTCTACCTGGAAGGGGACGGATTCATCCACCGCCCGCATGGCCGCTTTGGCAATGTCCTCCTTGATGCAGTTGAAGGCCTGGCGAGCCTCAGCTGACAGAGGAAAGAGTGTGAAAAAATGAAAATCGCTTATTGTCACGAGTAGGCTTCAATGAAGTTACTGTGAAAAGCCCCTAGTCGCCACATTCCGGCGCCTGTCCGGGGAGGCTGGTACGGGAATTGAACCATGCTGCTGGCCTGCTTGGTCTGCTTTAAAAGCCAGCGATTTAGCCTTGTGAGCTAAACCAGCCCCTTAAATAATGAGCGAGCTTTGTCCGCATACTGAGGTACCCACTGGGCATAATACGAGAAGAATCCCAGGCACCTCTTGAGGGCCCTGGGACAATGAGGGAGAGGGAGTTGTAAGAGGGGGCGCATATGGTCCAGGTCGGGGCCCAGGACTCCGTTTTCCACGACATAGCCGAGGATGGCTAACCTGGTCGTGCGGAAAATGCATTTCTCCGTGTTATACGTGAGGTTAAGTTTCTGGCCTGTCTGGAGAAATCGATGGAGGTTGGCGTCGTGGTTCTGCTGATCATGGCCGCAGATGGTGACGTTATCCAAGTACGGAAACGTGGCCCGCAGCCCGTACTGGTCCACCATTCGGTCCATTGCTCGTTGGAACACCAAGACCCCATTCGTGACGCCAAAGGGAACCCAGAGGAAATGGAAGAGGCTGCCATCTGCCTCGAACGCCTTGTAGTGGCGGTTCTCCGGGCGGATTGCGAGCTGGTGGAGTGCAGACTTCAGATCCACCGTGGAGAAGATGCAGTACTGGCCGATCTGATTCACCATGCCTGCAATTCTGGGGAGGGGGTACGGATCGAGGAGCATGAACCGGTTAATGGTTTGGCTATAGTCCACTACCATTCGGAATTTTTCCCCGGTCTTGACGACCACCACCTCAGCTCTCCAGGGGCTGTTACTGGCCTCTATGACCCCCTCACGTAGAAGCCTCTGGACCTATGTTCTGATAAACACCCTGTCCTGCAGGCTATACCGCCTGCTACGAGTGGCTACAGGTTTGCAGTCCGGAGTGAGGTTAGCAAAGAGTGGAGGGAGGTCGATTTTTAGCGTCGCTCGACTGCAGATAGTGAGTGGAGGTAGGGGTCCGCCGAAGCTGAGTGTGAGGCTTTTGAGATTACACTGGAAGTCGAGTCCCAGTAAGAGTGGGGCGCAGAGTTCGGAGAGTACGTACAGCTGGAAATTAGAGTAGCTGGCGCCCTGAATCGTTAGGGTCGGGACGGTGCGCCCTTGGATGTGAACAGAGTGTGAGCCCGAGGTGAGGGAGATAGTTTGCCGTGCAGGGAAGATAGGGAGCGAACAGCATCTTACCAGATCTGGGTGTACGAAGCTCTCGCTGCTCCCGGAGTTGAAGAGGCAACTCCTCAACCCTGTACCCGTACCCTGTACCCGTTGATTTTAACGGTCATCATAGAGTTCCGGAGGTGTTTCGGACGCGACTGGTCCAACGTGACCACGCTGTGTTGCGGGTAGTCGGCAGCTCGATCAGCTGTGCTGGAGTGGCCCCGTGATGACTGTCCGCTGAGGTCGTAGTCTTCGAGATGAGTTTCAGAGGTTGGAGAGGATGAAGCCCAAGATGGCCGCCCCAGTGGATCGCACGTGGCAGGCGGCGAGGAAGATGGCATCCAAGATGGTGGCCCCCATGAGTCGCACGTGGCCGGCCGCGTGGAGGAGGGTTGCCAAGATGGTGGCCCCCATGAGTCGCACATATCAGGTGTGGGCGGAGTCGGCATATACGCTGCAGCATTACGGGGGCTGCGGGCCTGTGAGTTTGGGAATCGAGTGTTCTGGGCTGCGGGTGAGTTTGGAGTTTTCTTCGCTAGGCATACCTGGGCATAGTGTCCTTTGCGACCGCAGCTGCTGCAGGTCGCGTTGCGGGACGGGCAGTGCTGCCGTGGGTGTTGGGGCTGCCCACAAAAATGACACGCTGGTGCTGTATAGTGAGTGGGTGGCCGCGCGCGCAGGCCTGGGGCAGTCGCTGGTCGGGGGACCATGATGGGGTCACTTGGTCCGTGGGGAATGAGGTGAGGCTGCGGAACGAGACCTCCATGGTTGTAGCTAACTCTACAGTGTCCTCTTTCTCAAGCAACCATTGGCGCACATAGTTGGACCCGAGCCCTGCCACGTATACATCACGTATACATCATGGACAGCGAGTTCCATATGCTGGGCGGCTGATACAGCCTGAAAATTGCAGTCCCGAGCTAGGGCTTTTAAATCGCGCAGAAAGTCTTCCAGCGACTCCGTGGGGCGCTGGCGGCGGGTCGTGAAAATATGGCGCGCGTAGACCCCTTTGATGGGCCAAACGTACATTCTGTCGAGCATGGCCAGGGCCTCCGTATACGAGGTAGTACAATTAAGTTGAGTTGAGTTGAGTCTCTGCTCCTCCGTAGTTTCTGAAGTGATTGATTCAGCCAGGTAGGCCTTGAAACATCTGAGCCAGTGTAGAAAGATTTCTTTCGCCTCTGCAGCCTGCGGGTCAAGTTCTAGTCAGTCAGGTTTGAGGGCTGATTCCATAGTAGTTTTCTTCAAGTTTTCTAAGACTATTAAATTGATATGACCATCAATTCACTAGACACGTGATTGGAAGAAAACTGTGGTTTTAATAGTCTTACAGCTAAGCCAGTCTGCGACCAGAGGAACTGAGAGCAGGCTTACGGCTGCAGTGCTTTATACTTCCAGTTAGTGGGAGGAGCCATGGGCGGAGCCAAGGGTGGAGCCCAGTACAAACTCCTCATCTCCCCCTATGGGCAGAGCCAGCTGTGATGAATGATTACTGCACCTTTAAGGTAATGATCCCTTTAAGATCGGGTTTGGAACCCTGAGGGACTCCGCCTCCAGCTCCACCCCCCCAGGGAGCCATTTTTAAGGTAATGTCCAGTGGGCAGTGAGCACACTTCTCGGTAGCTGTCTGGTTCTCTGTTAATTAAATTGAGATGCCCTCAGTTACAACTCGAGAGAGATGATTGGTAATTCAAAGGCTTTAATTAACAGAGAACCAGACAGCCACCGAGAAGTGTGCTCACTGCACACGGCCCACTGGACATTACCTTATATATGGCTCCCTGGGTGGGTGGAGCCGGAGGCGGAGTCCCTCAGGGTTCCAAACCCGATCTTAAAGGGATCATTACCTTAAAGGTGCAGTAATCATTCGTCACAGCTGGCCTGACCAACAACGTTGGCATCTCTTGAATTTATAAGAAACAATTAATCATTTTGCTGTGTTTTGTTGCAAGAAAGCGTTAATGCTACAGATTCACATGAATGAGATAGAGCTTCTAATATCTAGCACTCATTTTTGCATTGTTATTTCTGGTGTTCTATTCTTGGGTCTCTTCTATTTCCTATCTAAATGCTGTCACTTAGCATCTGAAAACACAGTGTCAGTTTCCACATATATGCGAACAGCACCCGCTACCTCCCCACTACCTCTCTTGTCCACATCACTGTTGCTAGATCATCAACTGATTGTCTGATGCCCAAAACTGGATGAGTGGAGGCTTCCTCAAATTGTCTTTGGTTGCAGCCACAAACCCTGTTTCCTATGCAGTGATTCCATCCATCCCTCTTGTTGACCCCTGTCTGCAGCCAAACCAGACTGTCTGCAACCTTTGTGTCCTACTTGATCCCAATATGGGCTTCTTCCCACCACTAATGCCCCCTATGCCCACATCAGTATCATCACCCGACTTTACCCCTGCCTCAGCGCATGTGCTGCTGAAACCCTTATTCCATGTCTGTGTTATCTCCACAGTAAGAAGTCTTACAACACCAGGTTAAAGTCCAACAGGTTTGTTTCAAACACGAGCTTTCGGAGCACGGCTCCTTCTTCAGGTGAATGTGTTATCTCCAGACCAGGGGTTTTCAAACTCAGGGTCGCGACCCGAGGGTAGGTCGCGGGCAAGTTTCAGGAGGGTCGCAGCGCTAGGTCGTGCCGTTCCCGATCACAGGTGGAACGCCCAACGGCTGCGACCAGATTTTTTAAATGTACGGGCGCCGGAGTGTGGCAGCCAGCACAGTAACTTCATTGCAGTGGGTTTTTTTTTGTTTTTTTTTAATAAATTTAGATTACCCAATTATTTTTTCCAATTAAGGGGCAATTTAGCATGGCCAATCCACCTACTCTGCACATTTTTGGGTTGTGGGGGCGAAACCCACGCAGACACGGGGAGAATGTGCAAACCCCACACGGACAGTGACCCAGAGCCGGGATCGAACCTGGGACCTCAGCGCCGTGAGGCGGTTGTGCTAACCACTAGGCCACCGTGCTGCCCCACTTCATTGCAGTGTTAATGTAAGCCTACTTGTGACAATAATAGACATTATAAAGATTATTATATAGAGGGGGGACAGGAGAGCAACATGATAACTGGCTCAGTACAATCATTAGACATAACTCGATACCTCTATAGCCCCACCAGAGACTAAGGGAGAGACAGAAACATTCAGCGTATTAAGATGCCCCAAGACATTTCACAGGAGCAATATAAAACAAAATTTGACACAGAGCACCGGGGTGAATGATGAATGGGATATGGTTGAAGTTAGGACTTGGGCAGCAGATCTTTTTGATGATGTTAAGTTTATGGAAGGTAGAACACAGAAGGTCGACCAGGAGAACATTGGAATAGTGAAATTGAGTGATTACAAAGGCACGGATAAGACTTTCAACAGCAAATGAGCTAAGGCAGGAGATCTCCTGCGGAAATTTAATGGATTTTTCATTTAATATGAATGCCTGTGACATTGCCGTGGGCCGAAGGTTCAAGAATAAATATTTAAAGAATTAGGGCCGAATAAACTTCTTCACAATGTTTGTGAGGCTGTTCACTTCCTGTGTTCGTAATTCAGAAAGAAACAGTCATCATTGAAGATTAGATGGAATTGGTGGTGAAGGAAAAGTGTCCAGAGGATATGGGACAGGGTAGGTGAATATGATCAGAACTATTCAATAACTGGATAGTATAAGCCGGCATGGACTGGTTGCTGACGTATAAAAACACTGCTCTGATTCTTGATGTAGTTGCAGGCTTTGACCACTGATGGTGCTGTGCAATACTTTTCCTCCGTCAAACACATTTCTTTCTCCAGGTTAAAGTAAACATGCAAGTACATGTCACCCTTCTAAAAGCTTATTAAAATTACTGTCTTTGAAATTATTAAACTTTTCCCTTTTCAGTTTACATTGGGCCACTATTTCCTGTCTGCACTGCCTCCATTTTGGCCTAGTTAGGTATCCTATGACCTCAGTTTTGGCTCTTTACCTCAAGCAAGTTTAATTTTAGCGCATGGAACCATGGCTTTTTGGCCCACAGGAGTCTATTACTTTTTATTTGATATCGGCCCATGAGATTAATATAAGATCAACCTGTTTGACAAGCACCAACGTTTTGGACTTAGGGTTACCAACCCTTGATCTACTCAGAGCACCAAACACAAAGACCGCGATCCTCCGGCCTCGCTGCGCTGGAAGAGCAGCTCGCTGCAGCACAGCATAGCCGCTGAAAGACGGGAGACCCCATTCCTGGGATCTACCCGCGTCACTATGTCTCCCGAGATTTAACAAATTTGAGTTGCCCGCAGTGAATGGGTTCCGGTATTTGCAGGTGAGGGATTTTGTCCGAAAGCAGGTACCGTCCTTTCTTCACCTGCCACCCCAAGAGCTGCAGGACAAGGTGGTGTCAAGAACAGGGGTAGGGGAGGGTAATGTGTCAGAAATTTACAAGGAGTTGATAGATTAGGAGGGAGCCCTGATAGGGGTAGTGAAACGTAAAGGGGAGGAAGAGTTGGGGAGGGGGGTGGAGGCTGGGGTGTGGGAGGAGGCTTTGAGGAGAGTGAATGCATCCTCATCGTGCATTAGGCTTAGCCCTATTCAGTTTAAGGTGGTCCACAGGACATACATGACGGTGGCCAGGATGAGCAGGTTTTTTTGAAGTGGTGGAAGATAGATGTGGGTGGTGTGCGTGTGGACCCGTGAATCATGTCCACATGTTTTGGGCTTGTCTGTAGCTTGGGGGATTCTGGCAGGGCTTTGCCGACATTATAATAATAATAATAATCGCTTATTGTCACAAGTAGGCTTCAATGAAGTTACTGTGAAAAGCCCCTAGTCACCACATTCCGGCGCCTGTTCGGGGAGGCCGGTACGGGAATTTAACCCGCGCTGCTGGCATTGTTCTGCATTACAAGACAGCTATTTAGCCCACTGTGCTAAACCAGCCCCTATATCAGAGGTCTTGAAGGTGAAGGTGGTCCCGAGTCCAGAAGTGGCGATTTTTGGAGTGTCAGAAGAACCGGGAGTCCAGGGGGCGAGAGAGGCCGATGTCTTGGCCTTTGCCATCTTGGTAGCCCGGAGACAGATCTTATTACAATTAAGGGACTCGGGGGGGGGGGGGGGGGGGGGCCTCGAAACCTGTGGTGTGGGTGAGTGACCCGGCAGAGTTTCTTAGGCTGGAGAAGATAAACTTCGCCTTGAGACGGTCTGTCGAGGGGTTTGCCCGGAGATGGCAGCCATTCAGCGACTTATTTGAGAATAGTTAAGATGTCAGCAGTAGGAGGGGTGTAAATTAGGGAGTACGAGGAGCGGGAGGTGGCGCATTAGGTTTTTAGTTGCTTTGTTTATTTGCAGCCCTGTTGGCTGGTTTTGTTTTGTGGTTGTTTGATGTGTAAATATCTAAATGCCTCAATAAAATATTTTTTTTTTAAATGATTCTCCGGTATTCCGTACAGAGAGAATCTAGGGGCGTGATTTCGGTCATCACGCTGGCAGCATAGAGCCCGATTGTGCCAACGATGCCGACTACATGCACTCTGATCTGTGTTGGAAAGAAACTCCAACCTCCCCCGCCCCCCAAACCCCCCCCCCCCCCCCCACACACACACACACACAACATTGGGGTTAAACCCCTATGCACAGCTAAGGGGAAACCCCCGCGCAAATGTGGCTCCCCAGAAGCCCCACCCCTGGTATAAACCCCTGGCATAGCCACCCTGGGAAGTACTGAGCACTGCTTGGTCATGTCTCTCTCCCCCAGTGGCTGTTCATACCTCTGTGCCCCCCTGGCGAGTTCTCCCCAACCACTTCCCATTTTATTATCAGTGTGGAAGCATGCGGCGAGGAAACTGATTTAAATGCATTTAAATGGGGTGGGGGAGCATCATTACATCACCAGCGAGGGGCGGGCAAAATCGGAAAGCGAGATCTCACTGGCACAAAGTCACCCCTGACGTTTCTGATCCCAGATGTGTTGCTATTTTTTCACGGATTATCGGCTGTCTGCTGATCCACACTCCCATTTAAATTCTATTGATTCCCCCATGATTCTTCACACATTTTCTTCTGTGCTGTAACTTGACTCTTGAACTCTGCCGCATTTTACCATGACAAGTGACATGTGATGCTGATGCTTTTCGGGCAGGGTCTGACTTGTTAAGCCCCTTCTCCGATTTCTCACTATCTGCAGACTGCCCGGTGTAATACATATATGGTCGACGCGGATTGATGTCAGCTTTTCCTGTCACTGACGAGCTGATTGGAAGGATGCTGTTCCAAAATATCCAAGCAGCTTAACTATCCATAGCTGCAATGAAACCATTCCCAGCCATTTTCCCGTGGTGGGGGTGGTGAGAGGGCTGGGGGGGCAGGCAAGGGAGGTGGGGGTTGGTGAGTGTGCAATGAAGGAGGCTGCCTAGCATGGGATTTCCCTGTCCATGCTTAATTTTAGTACGCTGTGGTTCCTTGTGGACTATACTTCAGCTGTGTGCCTTGTTCAGTGTAAATAACAGGTGCTCAGAATGGAATAAGGAAAGCCTTTATTAAAAAATACAAAAACCTGTCCTGCTAATGCTGAAAATCAAAGAGAAACGTTTTCACACAAAATGCCAGTCCAGCAAGCTCACCAGGGCCATAATCGGAGGGTGAGTCGGACGACTATTACCTTAACTAGTAAGTGGAGAAAGTCTTCTGACATTTGCTAGAAGTGTTTTAGTGGAGTAGACTGAGGTTCATTTTTAATTTTATTATATTTTACATTTAAAACAAAAATTGTGTCCTAAATCTAAACTTTTATCCACAATTTGGAATTGATTTACTGAATGTAGTGTTCAGCAAATGGCTGGCTTTGTCGAAAGTGGCTTCATTATTTGGTGAGAGGAATCCAGCAGAAATATTTGGAAGTGAAAAATTTCCTCAATGTTATCCAGCTGATTGCTGAATTATAACCATGTCATTCACGGCAGTAATCATGTTAATTGAGAATATTAGAATACCAAAGAAATTGATACTGAGGCTAATTCCCTTACCAGCTTAGTTCAACATGGTGTCACAAAGCTGCGTTGCCAAAGGTATTCCTGTTTTTCAGGGACCTTTCAGGTTTACTTTGGCCAAATTTTGACAATGGTGTTCTCCAGGCAAATTATAAATTTAGTACTGAGAATGGGCGGTGGCATTGAAAAGCAAGTCGCTGCTGTTCTCCCTGGTTCAAACGAATGTAGCAAAGACGACTCATCATATTTTTCTTGTTGGATTGAAAAGTCCCCTTTCTCCTGGTAAAGTAACTTATGTGATGCTTTAACATAGATAATGGAGGATAAGAAATAATTGATGCTTCAACAACCACACCCCGCCATCAACTAATTGAAATTAGAAAAGTTTTAAAACATTTTTATAGAATACAAATTGGAAATATTGCCGGTTTGCCACATCGCTGATGGGAAGAAATTTCCAACTCGGAACATATTCCATTGTAAATATTGAGTTTCCAAAATCTGCTATTCGAGGGACCATGCCAACTGGAAACCTGCCCTTGCAGCAAGGTTCCTCATTTTTAAATAATGGAGGATTCCCAACTTGTGGGACTTTTGTCTGCAGATTATTCTTATCCCCAATGGAAGACTGTCAGTCTGGCTGGTATTTTGAATCAGTTTACAGGTGAGTGGGAAATGGGGAATCAATATTTGATTAATTCTAAAATAGCCCTTGTGTGATGCAGACTGGAATAGCACCAGAGTCCAGATTCTATCAATGCTAACACACCGTAGAATTTGAACTATGTGCTGACCATTTCTCTACCATTTCTCGAAGATGCCACGCAATTGACTCAGTCTAATAGTTTAGGTCAAAGCTCCTGGTTATTCTGACTGAACACCAGTGTTTATTTCCCTTTGCATGGAGGATATTGTGTCTTTAAGAGACTGTCTTAGCTTCCATTGAGGTTGGATGACCAAATTAACATAATTTATCTAGGAGAAACCAATAATTAAATTTTGAATCATATATTTTAGTATTTTCTCTGTGCTAAAATGCCTGTGAGTGTGGACCAAATATATTCTCTTTGTGGAATAACCATTCCTCACCTCCCACTTTACCCAGTATTACTGTATCTCATGCAGCTCCATAGCAGTAAACTTGACTTTGGTTCCAAACAAAAGGTCATTGGCACAGAAGGAGGAGGTGGAGTATTTCTCGCTGCAATCATAAATCCAACTTACATACAAATGTTAACCACCATTTAGATTTTTAACAAAATCTGGAAACACGCAGGTATAATTGAATGTAATTGCCTAAAGCTAGCAGAAAATGTTGGGATAAGCTTTTATAATAGAGTTTTTTCAAATGTTGCTGAGCTAGGTAGGAGAGACAGTTTATTTGTTTCAAGTTCTACACATTTTAAGTTAATGGAAATGGCATTAAGTTTCAGAACTTTTCAAGGCATGTCTGCTTGCATAATTTTAACCTTGTTCTTCATGACGGGATTTTCATTTCATTATATAAACTTGACATCTTGCCTCAGTTAATGATGATTTCTGACCTTAAAATTATATCACTTGATAACTTTACCTGCTCCTCCTGTGGAATCTGCTTTGTTACAAGGTGTTGAGCAAAATTTTTAATACATCCCAATTGTGCTGACAATCCATATTCCTTTGCCCACTTGAAAGCTTTGTGTTGAGTGATCCAGGGAATCTAATTAGAATATTGGATTTTTAGCAAATTCTATTTAATTATTGACAGTACACTGTTGTCTTCTTTTCTGCTGCAGAGTATCAGTAACATTGATGGCGTATGTTTAATGTATTATAGGTGCTGTGTACTATGTTAGGTGTACTGGAGCAATCAGTAAGAAAAGTCTATCTGATCACGCCATGCTTAGCAGAGAGTGCATCTGCCATTGCTTCTGTTCCTGTTTCTGCCACTGTAGTCGTTTCCTTTTCTGCAGAATATTCTGTAGGTAACTGATGCAGAAATTTCAACTTAAACCATTTTATCACCATGACGTCTTAATTTAGAGTGTTCAGATTCATTTGCCACACGAAGTGAGTAGGCAATTACAAAACGGAGAGACACCAGATCTTGCAAATCTAATGTACAGTCAACTGCTCAGCGTCTTTGGTATTGCACAGATTCTAATAACATACTTCAGAAATGGATCTTCTACCTGGTGCTTGTTGTCTATATACCCACTTAAAGTCAATGACTCAAGAGATTACATCCAGCAGTGAAGGTACATTTGAGTTCAATCACTTGAAGTCTTGCTGTGGACTACATCTGTATTCTGGTTGATACCGAGTTCCAATGGTTGTAAAGTTATTTATTCATTTGTACATCTCATTGTTCAAAAGGAATCTATTACTGGTTTGCATATCTTTTCATGACTGTTTCATTGTTGGAATGCACATATTTCCCTGATTGTTTAGGTCATTGATTGTTTGAACAATGACTGTTGACATACTGAACATCTTTTGCTCAAATGTAGGTAGAAGTTTGTAAAATTAATTGTAGAAAAAATATAGATCGCATGAGTTAAAACCGTGCTTCTTTCTTTGCCTAAATTAGTGATTGTGTGTAGAATTTAGCAACTATTGTTTCATCAATGAGCGATGGATTAGTTTGTGGTGCCTTTTTTCACACAAAGTTTGTGCCAGAAAATGTGTTTGGCTATTGCGTTTATTAAAATTAATAATTATCGTACGATTGCAAGTTTTTAGCTAATCGCATTTTAATCTGAGCATGAAGAAAACTTGATCTGTTTAGTGAGATGCATCACCATGTAATACATCAGCAGGACCGTTTACTTTTCTTTTTTAAAAATGTTTTTATTGGTTTTCGCTTTATGTTAAACATTTCAGTCCGCAAGTTAAATGCAATTTTCATAACTGCGCATAGTGCCAAGTAAAGCAGCCGAGGAAATATTGAAATTACAAAAGAGAGATAAACCAAGGAACGAGAAGGAAAACACAATCAAAGAAAAATCACTATCTATTTACATCTACACGATCCTCCCCCCCCCCCCCCCCCCCCCCTCTCCCCCGTGGTTGTGGACCCCATTTGGCCAGTCTGCCTCAATTGCCCTACACAATGTTGGCCCGAGCGTGTATCACCCGGTGTATTGCTGTTCCCTCTGGCTTTCTGCTTGCCCTCCTGTTGGCTTTTCTTCCAGCTTTTATCCATCACACTTACATTTCAATGCCTTGTTCTTTTTGCTGCGACTACAAATTACAAATGTGAGTGGTAGAGACCAAATACTATACTGGTCCTATGAGAACTGTAGTAGTGCTAAGATAAAATTGTTGCATTCGCTCCAGATTCGCGTTAAAGCTGGCGCAATGCGCTAAATACGATTCTGCGCTGTGACGCAGGTCAATTATTAATGTGCTGACATGAAATTCACTCCTGGAGCCAATTCTAATGATAAACCTTTACTTGAGACAGCTATCATTATACAGGCTACATATGTTAGTTATTCCAGGACCTTTTGAAATTTAGAATATTCCCACTGACTGAACCACACACTCGGTACTGTAACATTCAGTATTATGTGTGTTATGGAGAGCAAGAACACACTGGATATGTAATGTTAGGCTACATCAGTCATAAAATCATGGAATGGTTACATCACAGAAGGAGGCCTTTTGGCCCATTGCATCTGTACTGGCTCTCTTCAAGTGTAAATCAGCTGGTCCTACTTTCCCATTTTTCCTCATAGCCCTGAAGATTTTCAGATAAGTGTCCAATTCTGGGGGGGGTTTAGCACAGTGGGCTAAACAGCTGGCTTGTAATGCAGAACAAGGCCAACAGCGCGGGTTCAATTCCCATACCAGCCTCCCCAAACAGGCCTCTTGGAATGTGGCGACTAGGGGCTTTTCAAAGTAACTTCATTGAAGCCTACTTGTGACAATAAGCGATTATTATTTTTTTTTAAATAAACATTTTATTGAGGTATTTTTGGTATTGAAACAGCAACAAAATAAACAAGATACATGAAACCATAATGTGGTGAGTGTATTCACCATAATGCATGCATGATACTGTAACCTGTGACCTATGACCTGGAAGTGGTGATAGGAACTGCTTCCAGGTACTGTGCTGTAACCCCGGTATGGCTCCACCTCTGGCTCCGCCCTCACCAGGGCCATATATAGACCGACCGCCTGTGGGCCGAATCCATCTGTACAACTGACTCTTGCTAGGCAAGTTCATGACTAATAAAGCCTACTGTTTACTCGCTCTCTCTGCCTCTCCGTGAATTGAAGGTATATCACATAAACTTAGTGCAAAAACCATTAACCTTTCGTATAGGTCCCACCCTTATTACCCCCCTACTCAAACCTAAACTACTCCGCCCCCCGTCTGTTGACAATTAGTTTTCCACAAGGACGTCGATGAACGGTTCCCACTCTCAAGGCAAACTTAATTTTCTCCATACAGAGAAAGCTAACCATGTCCGATAGCCAGGTCTCCGACTTCGGGGGCTTTGAGTCCCTCCATGCCAAAAGTATCCGTCTCCGGGCTACCAGGGAAGCAAAGGCCAGAATGTCTGCCTCTTTCTCCTCCTGGATTCCCGGATCCACCGACATTCCGAAAATCGGCACCTCTGGACCCAGCCCCACCCTTGTTTTTAACACCGTGGACATGATGTCCGCAAACCCCTGCCAACATCCCCTAAGCTTTGGACATGTCCAAAACGTGTGAACATGGTTCGCCGGTCCTCCCGCACATTTTACGCACCTGTTCCTCCACGTTTTCTTAAAAATAAGCAAAAGGTACGGTATTTTGAGTCAGGGTCCGTCCTGGGATCTTCCCGTCCATTTATAACACCAACTGGGATCGTAACATAATATAGATCAAGAAAGCAGTGGGCCCAACAACACTGAGTACCTTCTTCCAATGCAAAGAATAATCATTGGCACTTTCTCTGTTTCCGTCGCTATCCAATCTTGTATTCATGCTGCCGCTGTCCCTTTTATTCCACAGACTTCAGCTTTGCTGATAAACTTGTATGTAGCATTTTATCAAATGCCTTTTGGACGTCCATGTGCACTACATCAACTGCATTCCCTCATCAACCCTCTCTGTTCCCTCAATAAAAATGTGAATTAAATTAGGTGGAACAAAGGTGCATATGAAATAATTGACTGGGAATCATATTCAATCATACCTTAGTATAATGGCAGTAAATAAAAAGGATATCCTCATTAAAGTGCACCAAGTGTGCATCCAGATTTCCCAAACCAGTTCAATGATGTAACAATATTCTAAGAGCACAAATCGAAAAATTTATGTTCCCAATCGGAGTGTCCATGAATTTAAATGAACGGTGGCATTAACTTTCCCAAATGTTTTCAATGGGAATTTTTTATGGGATATATGCAACTTCAAGTGTGAGCTATATAAAGTAAAGGTCAGAGTGTCTGCCCTTGACATCAATGCAGTATTTAACTAAATGTGGTATCAAAGAGCATCAGCAACATTTTAGTAATTGGAAATTGGGTGAAAATTCTCCGCTGGTTAAAATCATACCTGTAGTAGAAAGTTCTGGTACATAAAGGGTTAAGTACTGAATGAGTACACCGCACACACAGTGATATAAGCAAGCATCTGGCTCAGAGCCACAGCGAGTCTGGAGATGGACATAGTCGGGTTAAGATCTAGAATGTAGTCAGTTCTATACCCATATTTGCTACTGTATGTACATTGTTATGAGTTGTTAGTAAAGACTATTTCATGGTGTTCGAAGCAGGGTTCCTCATGGTGGCAGCCTCGGGATTAAAACCCTTATCCTCATGAGAATGCTGAGAAACTAAGGAAAAGGACACTTTCAATGGATTCTGCACTGAACCTCGCACTCAACGGAAGTGACAGGCGTTGAGAAAATTCACCAGAAAGCAAAAGCTCCAGAGCCACGAGCCTGGAAGCAGGCCAGAAAGGTAGAAGTTTTAGTCAAGCAGAAGACTCCATTACATCTCCCTTGGAGGTCCAGCTTCAGAAGGCAGAGGTCGCAGCCTGCAAGGGCAAGATAAAATGTTATAAAATTCCAGGACAGCAACCCTGAGAAACCCCTTTTAAGTCATTTAGTCAGAAGTGCGGTTTGAAAGCAACATGTCACTAAACCTGATTCCAAACTCCAAGTGTTGCCGTGTAGCTTCTGTGTCTTGCAAGAAAAAAAATCATGAATTCATTTTGTCTGCTTTGATGATGTTTTGAAATCTTTTGATGTCTATTTCAACTTGAGTTCAAATAAAATACTGGAGAGAGTTAAATTTAATAAGAGAGTCCAGCTCCCTGGGGAACCTGTCAATTCCCCATTGACGATCACTATAGGATGGCCGAAGGATGTGAATATGACAATTTAAAGTTTGAGCTCATCTGCGACAAAATCGTGTTGCGGACAATTCCCACTCTGACCTCCTACAAGCTAAAGGTCGACAAGGCTATCCAGATAGGTGACTGTATGTGAACAACACAGGACTATCCGAAGGGGAGAGAACACTTCATGGGCAGAAACCAACCCTCATTCCACTATATCAGGTGACAGAAATTCAGGGGCAACCCAAGTCAAGGAAAGCAATCCCTGAACCACACAACAGAGAAACCTACCAGCGCTGCGGTGCCTCACAGGAAATATTAGTCCAACGAGTACTGCCCAATGCTCCCACTGCAACGGGCAGGGTCACTTTGGTAAACTCTCATCCCAAAGGTAATCCACAAGATTGAGACCACCCAGAAGTTGCACAGCCATTCTTCTTGGGGCACATCAGAGAATGTGGTTCTTTCATTTTGGAATGCTGATAAATCGTCATCTAACCAATTTTAAATTTGATTCAGCTGCCAGTGTGACAGTCCTGTCAGGTGAAGAACCATGGCTCCAAGGATTCAAGCAACAGACACTCCACTGTGTGGAACAGGAGAAATCCAACTCCTAGCCCTCGGCACAATCCTTGAACCACTGAGGTTCGGTGACAAGCAACTCTGAGCTGATATATGCTGTCCACAGCCTTTCTCTGCTTTGAGCAGAGATGCCTGCCTCGCCCTCTATCTATGCCAGCTGGTAGAGGGTGTCAAGACTATCAAAGTCTTTCCGGAAAAAAAAGCAATACATTTTTTGTGAAAGCTTCTCATCTCACACTCATAAACACAATTTGCAAGAATGCCAATGTCAGAGGATACAATAGATTATTACTGTATAGCAGAGAGTGCTGATTGGTTGGCAAGTGGACAATGTTGTATAAATGAAACGCAACAAAGCTGGTGGAGGAGATCAGGGAAGATTTTAAGAGGTGGGATACGCTGTATCTGACTCTGGCAGGCAGGGTCCAAGTGGTGAAGATGAATGTCCTGCCACGGTTCTTATTCATATTCCAGACGCTTCCTATTATTGTACCAAAGGCCTTTTTCTGCAAGTTTGACATGATTATTTCAGAGTTCGTGTGGGTGGGAAAGGTGTCAAAGGTAAAGTGGACCCTATTACAAAGGCGGAGCAGAAGGGAGGGTTGGCGTTGCCAAACTTGTTGCATTGTTACTGGGCGGCGAACGTGGAGATGTGAGGCAGTGGTGGGAGGGAGAGGGGGCAGAATGATTTTGGGTGGAGGAAGAATCTTGGAGGGGATCCAGCCTGCGGGCTATGGTGGCGGCGGCGTTACCACTACACTAAAGAGATACACAGAGAGCCTAATTGTACAGTCCATGGTGAAGGTGTGGAACCAACTGAGGAGGCATTTTAGGACAGAGGAGATGTCTGTTAACGCCGTTGTGCAAAAACCGCGGATTTGAGCCGGGAAGCAGTCAGCCAATATGTACAGGAAGTGGAGAAAAGTGGGGCTGGTGAGGGGGAGGGATCTGTACTTGGAAGAGAGGTTTGCCAGTGTACAGGAACTGAAGGAGGGTAGGGCTCCCGAGAGGAAGTGAGTTTAGATATTTACAGGTAAGGGACTTTGCATGGAAGGCCTGGAAAGGGTTTCCTAAGTTACCGAAGTATGCTGGCTGCTTCTCCTGGACGTGGAAGGGGAGGGCAGGATCAGAGACATACATGGATGATTGGACGAACAAGGGGGTGAGTAGGTGGTGAAGATTAAGAAGAGGTGGTAGGGTGAGCTGGGAGGGGAGATAAACTGGAGAGTGTGGAGTTAGGCACTACGCAGGGTAAACCTGACCTCCTCGCCTGATACAGTTTCGGGTGATACACAGGGTGCGCATGACTCGGGCAACGATGAGTGGGTTTTTCCAGGGAGTGGCAGATGCATATGAGAGTGTGGGCGGGGACCAGCATACCACACATGTATGTTCTGGGTAGTGTGAGAAGTTGGAGAGATATTGGGCGGAAGTGTTCACGACACTAACAAAGATAAGGGGGAGGAAGTTTGGCAAGATCCTATGTTGGCGATATTCGGGATATCGGAGAAGCCGGAGCTGATGGAGGGGAGGAAGGCCGATGTCGTGACCTTTGTCTCACTGGTGCCCGGCCAAATATGTTCTTGGAATGGCGGTCGAGGATGGAGGCCTGGCTAGGAGACTTAGATGACTTTCTTTGTCTGGAAAAAAATCGAATATGAACTGAGGGGTTCAGTTGTTGGGGTGAAAATGGGTAGAAATATGTACAAACTTTAAAATTGTGAGACGGGGAATAAGTTTGGAATAAAATACATTTAAAAAAAATGATATATGCAGCTTCTAGTACAGGCAAATGTGCCTCCTGCAAGCCTAAGTGACCATCTTAAATTGGTCATCACCCTAATTCTGAGCACACTGAGGATTATTTGGTTTGCTCCTCATCATTCCTGATCTTGTAATGTCCCCAGTGGCTAGACCAATCTACTACACATGGGCTATCCATTGCACCTCCAGTGGCAATCGTACCAGAGACACATCAACAGTCTCTGAGGAACCTCTACCTACAAATACGGTGATGGTACACACATTGTGAACATACCACACTTTCTTGCCAGTGGGCCAAACCTACAAGAGATGCTGGAACCTGGTAGCAGTTGCACACCGTCAACAGCAAAAAGCATAGGTGAGCCTGCTACTCAATCCTTTTCTTCTTGTCACAGGAGCGCTCTCCCTCAACCTCAGAGAGCTTCCTGACACCATAAATGGAGAAGAAACATGAAAAACACTGTCAAGTAGACGAATACCATTTTTGTTCACCCTGCAAGAAAAGGTCAAGAGTAACAACAGCCATTCATCACCAAACCAACCAGGTGTGGTTTAACCTCAAACGATGGAAGAAACAGATGAAACCATAACCAAACACTAGTCTAACCTTCAAGCCAACAACAAGAAAAGCAACAGCAGAACCTACCACTCTCCCGACAGAACAGCAAATGAGATGTGGAATGGCTATAAAGCCTCCAGACCACTTGAACATCTAACATCAAGGACTTGAAAGGCAGATCTGGGATAATGAGGATTATGTCAATGTTGTTAATCTTCGTTCTATAATATCAATAATGTGACAATAGCATGAAGGATGCAACAGTAAGGTTGATGCACAAAACTTATACAATGTAAGACTTGGGAGTAAACTAAAGTAACTCTATATCCATGTGCTAAAACCTTGGCGGGAGCTAACGTAGAAAGGCCTGGCACATAAAAGGTTCATGTGGGACTGAGTACGTTATCGCCCACACAGTAATATATGAAGAGCTCTGATCCAGAGCTAGAGTGATGGACACAGTTGGGTTAAGACCTAGAATGGGATACCCTCTACTGTAAATATATACCGAGCTGTGAGTTGTAGCAGGTAGTGTCAGGGAATTCAGTGGTAAGTAACTCACTTCCTAGCTCTGCCATATACAAGGCACAAAGCAGGAGTGTGATGGAATACTTTCTATCCGTCTGGATAAGTACAGCTCCAATAACACGTAAGAAGCTTGAAATTATCCAGGGCATTATCCACTGGATTGGCACTCCATCCATCACCTTAAATATTCAGTCCCTACACCACTGGAACCAAGTGGTAGCAGTGTGCACCATTAAAAGACGCTCGACAGCAGCCCACTAGATTTCTTTGACAGCACCTTCCAAATCCACAACAGGCATGTGGAAACACGACCACCTGCAAATTCTCCTCCAGGTCACACACCACTCTGACTTTATTGCCGTTCCTTCACTGTCATTGGGTGAAAATCCTGGAACTTCCATTTATTTTATAAATTCAGAGGACCCAATTCATTTTTTCCACTTAAGGGACAATTTTAGCATGGCCAATCCACCTACCCTGCACATCTTTGGGTTGTGGGGGCGAAACCCATGCAAACAAAGGGAGAATGTGCAAACTCCAAACGGACAATGACCCAGAGCTGGGATCGAATCTGGGACCTCGCCGCAGTGAGGCAGCAATGCTAACCCTCTGTGCTGCCCGGAACTCCCTTCTTAACAGCATTTTGGGTGTACTTACACTACTACAGATGGTAGAGATTTGCAGCATCTTGAGTTTACACAGATTAAGGATGGGAAGCCAGCAAGGATGTCATGCCTAGAAGGTAAATTAGGAAAGCTAGTGATCTCTATAGGGCTTCCAAGCTCTTTCCTTTGTTGGCCGCATAGTTGTGTACCATGTAACCTCAGGGTCAATATATTGCATTTGAACCCATGGTTCCATAAATTTACATAAATCTTACGTCACTGATGTAAACGTATTTCAGTGTTCAGATCAGTTATGAAGCAACCATGGTAAGAAAAGCCTATTCCAAACTTCCAGACCCAATATTCAAGCAGGATAACCAACTGTGACTGAATGACTTGGCTTCTGAGGCCTGAGTTGCCAGGATCAAGGATTGCATTTGGTATATGGCACCCACCTTAACATCCCTGAACTATATTTTCCCGATAACAGTTCATTAATGGGCTGTTCTTATTCTAAAACCAGGACTGCTTCATACACGCTGCAGAGAAACGGTGTGTATTCTCCATGGGGTGCAGACATCACCAGAATAGCACTTTTTTATTCTGTTCCCAGCTCATGGGATTCACTGGCAAGGCTGGCACTTTGTTGTTCATCCCTTGTTGCGAATGTGGTGAGGAAGCCGCCTTGAACTGCTGCAGTCCATCTGGTGAAGGTAGCTCCACAATGCTATTAGGGAGGGAATTCCATTGTTTTGACCCAGTGGAGTCTGATCTGGGATCACTAAGAGAGTTTGACTGGGATATTCTGTACAATGCATGGAAATTGCTCTTTCATCTGAAAAAGTTTGTGAGACCTGCTGTGACTGCTGAAAGAGGAAGCTATTTGTGACTGGAAAGGAATGAAATGATGGATTCTATAGAAATCACAGAGGAGCTTGGGCCTATTTTGACTAGCATTACAGTTAAGTGGAACTGTCAGATGGGAATGTGTTTATTAAAAAGTTCTGTGAACTGGATTTAAAACAAGCACTGAAGACGTTGAGAGGGGGAAAGTTGCTGGGGAATGATGGATGTTTAGATACTATCCCAGGTATCTAAATTTTACCCCATGTGGTTAAATAAAATTTAAAAATTGATGTTAAAATAATACATTTTATTTTATAAATGTATATTATTCCCTCGGGGATGATAAAGCAATGGAGAAAATAGTTATAGTACAGGACAGGCATTCTCAGAATTCTGACTTTCACGTCTCCCTCTTTAATCAGCTTATCCTATTACTACTTCTGTTGGTTTTGTTTAGACTAAGGGGGGATTCTCTGTTACCTGCTGCCGGTAGTGGGTTTCCCAATCCAACAGAGAACAGAACGCGGTCAGAAAATGAGATTGGTACAGTCCTCCGCCAAAGTCGGCAGCAAGCTTCACACCCCATGCCAGCGGAACTATGCAATTGGCTCATTTGCATCTGATTAATGGGCTGGAAGCCCGACTCACCAGCCCCTAGTGATGCTCCAGCCCTCTCAGCCGGATTCACGTGGGCTTGGATTGGTGCAGGTATTTTCAAGCAAGGCCCTGACGCGGTGAACGTCACATTGGGTCAAAGGGGTCAGTGCATGGCGGAGGTGCCCCCCCCCCCCCCAAGCCCATCACAAGACCCATCTCCCCACTCCCCCACAACTCAAATCCTGCCCTCCTGCCCGACCATCCCCCGCCCCTCCATCAGACCTCCATAGTGTCCCCATAAGACCCCCCCCCCAGCAGAGACCCCATTACTCAGCCCTGCCTAAAAGCAGAAGAGCAGTCCAGGCAGTGAGTGAAAACTCGCTGCATTTTCATGTCTCCTTCCCTAACATTTGCCTCAGACAAAAATGTTTAAAGCAACAGCTGTTACATGTGTCAGAGACATCCTGCAAAGCCATTCAAAGGGCTTGAAGTCCCTTGACAGCATTTGAAACACAAATATTCCATTCAATTTCACAGCAATACATTGCATTGGCCAGTGATTAACAGTTTTAGTACTCCAGAGACAGCTGTTTGGTGGACTGTTGATCTGTCTCCCTTCACGCTTGAATGCATTACCCTGCTTTGATGCTAACCACAATGTTTATAAATTGTCTTGCTATGATTGACAGTTCTTCACCACATTAAAAGCAACTAAGTGTTTGAAGTGCACTTGGCTTTGGAGGAAGCCTCTGATACTTGTAACAGCTGCTACTTTAAACACTTTTGTCTGGGGCAGCAGATGATAGGGAAAAGTTGGTGAAAATGCAGTGATTTTTCACTCCACTGCCTGGTCTGTTCTTCAGCTTTCGGGCAGGGTGATTGATGGGGATCTCTGTTGGGAATTTCCGTTGGGGAGGGTTATGATTGAGGTCTCTGTTTGGGGGAGAGCTGGAGGGGTGGGTATCGGGCCACCCTCATGCATGCGTGCTTTGGGAGGAGTGACCCATTATTCCTGTGATGTCGGGGGTGGGGGTTGAGGATGACCCTTTTTGTCAGCGGAAGGGAGGGCAGGATTTGCATTGTGGAGGACCCACCACCGGACCTCTGTATCGGGCCGCCCACTCAAAATGGTGGACAGACACCGGGATTCTGACTTTGCATGTTACAGAAGATATTTTAAACCTATTTAGTGATGACTTTTCAAAGAATTTTTGAAACCTGCAAGCTCTCCTCCGTGCATAAACTCTGTATGGAAAAGGAGAGGGAATCCCACCTGGGCTCCACTCCTAGACGAGTTGTGAGACTCCACTGATGGGAGAGCACTTACCCTCCAGAATGGAGAATCCAGCCCTAAATTTGGGGAGTATGGAGGGTTGAGGAACTTAGGCCCAAGAAAAGAGTGATTGAAAGCTTAAGTTTAGGTTCAACTGTTAAAATGGGACTTTGAAGAAAAAAGGAATGAGTGGCAAATATCAGAAATCAATATGAAAAAATGAAGATAATTGTGGTGTCCAAATGCAAATGCTGTAAACAAAATTTAACAGTTTAACTGCAGGTAATTTGATGGCATAGGAAGATAGAGGTGTCAGCAGGAATCATCATTATACTATATTTCTGTCCGCCATTATCTGCATCTTTACTTTCTTATCCAGAAAATGTGCAAACATTAACGGAAAAGCACCTGAATAATTTGTATGATTTGTAGTAACTGAATCTTAAATTCACAAGCAGTTTCTGCCTGTATGTTATCAGGTGACTGGATATGATTGTCCAATTCCTTTCAGCATGAATAATTTTTTTTCATTATTAAAGGAGGTTGATGAACAAAATGAAATTGTAATGTTACTTCAGAGAATGGAGGGTTAGGGGGATAAGGCAGAAGAGTGGAGTTGAAGATTATACCAGATCGGTCATGTCCTCATTGAATGGTGGAGCAGACTCGATGGGCCGAGTGGCCTACTTCTGTTCCTATGTCTTATTGTCCCTGAAGCTAACCAAACTATAGATCATGGAATGGAATACTCTTACTGAATCCATGCATCACGGTATAATTAAACCAAAATTGTTTACTCATTGGAGCCTTCAGGAACCTTGGGAGTGATTGGACAGGAAATTAGCTGCACCTAGTTAAGTAATTATGAATTTGAGGGAACATTACAAAAACAGTATGAGTATTTAGATAAGAGTTATATGGATTTCTAATTTCTATGTCAATTATTAGGAGTGTTTCCAAGTTCCTTTACTCTGTTTATTTTGCTGAAAGCCTTATTGTAACCTGTACTTTGCTGAGTTAAAGATTGAACCTGAGCAACATAATGCTTTGGGTCCTGGTTGCTTTACTGGGGCAGCGATGTGGGCCAGAATTCTCTAACCATTCACTAGCAGGGGGGGATTTTCTGGTCCCGTCAGCAGTACGTCCTTGCCAGGGGTTTCCGGGTGGCGTGTGGTGGCTTCAATGGGAAATCCAAATAGAGATAAATAATCTACAATGTCCATCTTTTGCTCCTGCTTTCACAATTAACAATGAAGTAAAAATGAATGAACAGGTAAACTGTGGTCAAACACACCACACTGCAACTTTAATGGCAGGTGCGACCAAGATAGGACCCACAGTATTCTCAGCAACCCATCTAGATGTCAGTGCCCTCTGTATGTCACAAAACCTTGTTAACACTCAGTCTCCTTCATCAGGGATTCCACCTCTTCACTTTTGAAGATCTTGCCTCTGAATTTCCGCAAAAGTTGCTCCAACTAGCATTGCAATAATGGCTGCTCACCAACCAATGGTCCAATCTCTTCTCCTGAAACTACACCCCACAGCATTCACAAAGCCTCACTCCTGCCTCTAATTGCTGGCACAATTCCAACTCTTTAGCAGTCCGCTAACTTCACTAAGCTGGCACTACATCTGGGTTCCCCCAAATTCCAGGCTCCTGGATGCATTGAGTTATAAATGACTCCCAGAGTTTCTCAAAGGTCCGAACTGCAACCAACAGCTGCATTATTGGCTCCCAGGGATTTTTCAGATTTTTCCATTAAACCAAAGTTTTTTTAACATTCTGTTCAATTGGCATAGCCAGCGCCTCTTTCAAATCAAATCACTGAGTCTATATGCTAATATCTTTCCACATAGAACCAGGATCAAAATGAAGACATAATTCTGAAATGCACAAGAATATTGTGATGAAGTTAAACTGTTAGGATTTGGCTACCATTATTCCCATGGTAAGGTAACTTTATTCAATTGAATTTATTGTCAATTGAATTGATTAGACTAGTAATCCAGGGACACAGAATAATGATCTGGACACCAGGCTTCGAATCCCACCACGGCAGGTGGTGGAATTTAAACTCAATAAGATACCTGAAATTAAAAAGTCTAATGATGACCATGAAACCTTTGCCGATTATTGAAAAACCCATCTGGTTCACTAATGTCCTTTAGGGAAGGAAATCTGCCATCCTTTCCTGGTCTGGCCCACATGTGACTCCAGACCCACAGCAATGTGGTTGACTCTTAACTTCCCCCTCACGGGCAATTAGGGATGGGCAATAAATGCTGGCATAGCCTGTGCTGCCCACGTCTCACAAACTAATTTTTAAAAAATTCTCTACTGAGAGAAATTTCAAATAGTTACAAGAAAGTCAACTATGCTAGCCACAGATTTGGTCTTAAAATAACATGTCCTCCCTCCCAGGAGCATTTAGATCGAACAAAGATATCTCAGAATAAAATATACATGGTAAACTATAGCAGAAATTAATTCTCTGAAGAATCAATCTCTTTCAGAACAGAATCCTTCAATGAAGAATTCTAGTACATTTTGTGAGGTTTTACAAAGTGAAATTAAATTTTTTTAAATATTTTATTATGAGCCTAAATTTTGAATTACATTATATTAATGGTTAAAATAGAGGTGATTTTCAGCCTGCGTGCGCCATCAAAGAGAACGATGACACAGGTGGAAAATATGGAGATGCGATTCTCACCGGCAACATCGCGTTTCCCAAATTTCCGCACCCCTCATCGGTGACGTCACGAGGTTCACGCCCACAAACAGCAGGAACCTAATTTTACTGGTTTAACATATATTTTAACGTCATTATCCAGCCCGTCACATGCTCCCTCCTCACTGAATATTCAAACATCACCAATGTGGCATCATGTCAGCAAGGTTTACAACAACGGGGTTGAAAGAGCAAGTGTAATTGCTATGGGGGACATGCCCCCTGGCACAGGTTGGCACTGCAATGGGTACTAACCTGGCAGTGCCAACCTATGCAAGTGCATCCTCTGGACAGCTCCATGGGAGGCGCCCGTATGTGTTTGGGGTGAGCAGGTGACTGTATGGTGGAGAGTGCCCCCAAGACTGAGGTGTTGGGTCAGGGTGGGGGGGGGGGGGGGCGTGAGGGCTGTTGCCCCTATATGTGTTAGGGGGTGGAGGTGAGAGGGGTCGTCCTGTTGCCTGAAAGGGGGTGGGTTGAGAGAGGGTTGGCCCAGTCCCTGCAAAGATGGGAGTTCCCCAATGTTGGCATTGTGGATGGGGGGAGGAGCCCTGAGTCCTGTCACTTCTGCTGTGGTGTGGGGGGGGGGGGGGACGGCCGAGAGCCACTGGTGCTTGTGAGAGGGGTCTTAACGTGGTGGGGGCTGTGGGCTGTTCAGTTCCTGTGCTGATCAGGGCGCCCTTTAAAGATGGTGCCCTGATCCCTGTGGCCTTTCCGGTTCTATCAGGTCCCACCCTGCAGAGTGATAGTGAAAACCCTGCCCGCTCATTCCATTTTCTGAGAGAGACTCATGGGCGGGAGTCTCTAATCCCGCGGCAGGGTGTAAAACAACGGCGCGAACAGGCCGAGCCGAGGACTAATTCTGGCCCCTATGGAGAATCGGCGCCATTGGCACTTATTCCTGATTCCTAATGCACACACAAAATACCTAAACTATCTCTATTTCCTAACACTATATGGAGAATTAATATATTCATAGTTTGTGCTGGGCAATGCAAAATTTTTCCATTTCTGTCACCTAATCTTAGCATGAAGCACAGACAGGTCTGCTATAGCATAGGTCATAAATAGGGTAGTGCTTCCCCTACTTTGAACCAATCTTCCCACCAATCATTGAAGAACACTATTAGCTCCATATAAATCATAAGATTTCCCACACTTACCACCCCTGCAGTCCCTGAATAAGACTGTTCTGTTGGCGTGTCCAGATACCTGAGAGATGCGGAAGCCTGAATTCATGTAGCGATCTAAAGCGAAGGAATACTGAAAGGAGGGGTTGAAATTCTGGAGGTGGATCCTTGGTGAAAGTATTGAGAAAGAAAGCGTTATTCAGGGGAAGATTACAAGATGTGTTCCTCGAGAGTGGAGTTTGGAAACCCTCATGTGGAAGTCAGAATTCAAGTAGAACCAGTTGGCTCACCGTGTGACAAGCGGCTGGAGGGGGGGGGGAATTGTGAAATCCAGAGACGGTGCACTGGGTGACATCTGTCACTTGTTTTCAGTGTGTTGTGCCTGACCACATTTTACTTTTGGTTTACATGGACTGTGAACTTGCTGTGAACATTAGAGTTTAAGATAAAGTTTGTGTAATCCTTATAAATCTGTATATATCTATAAAGGTATAATTGGGGTGAAGGAGTGGTGTATTATAGTTAATCCTTTCTTGTTTAATAAATGTTTTATTCTTTCGTTAGGGAGTCCTGCGACTCTGCTCATCCAACTCTCTAAACAAAAAAGAAAAGTTAGAATCTATTAATACGGGTTCCATCCTGGAGTCTGACTTGCCCAGTAGTACTATCGGCTGGGATTGTAACAATAGCCTGTTATATTTTTAGAATCTACGTGAATGCAAGGTTGCTATTTTATTAAACTGAGATGAATTGTAGGTTTCTAATTCACAATGAGATGTTGTTTTTCATGTACACTACACCTCAGAAAGGTTGGTATAAATAACCATTGAAATGCGCTAAATCCTCCTTTCGACCAGTAATTGGCTAAATCGAAGGGTTTGTTCTGATGGACCAATGGCAGTTCCAAGTAATACCTCTTTTTATGGGATTGTACTGCTGTAGAGTGTTAGAAATAGATCAAATGTAAAAGCTGATCTTAATTCATAGTCCTGGGTGATAAGCTCCATCACCCAATGAGAATCATTCCTGCTGGGTGGGAGAGATTTAAATTTTAAAAGGTTTTCTCACGGCTCCTACTAGCCAATTTTCCCAGCTGCCATAATTTTTGTACTGGTGAATCTTGCAGTTGATGAAGTTTCTGGGAAAGGAAAGCAGTTCAAGGCCTACGTAACATCCCAGAATTAGGTCACAACCTAATTTTAACCATCGCCAGGGGAATTCAACACTGTCTGCAGCCCTTCAGCAGAAGCAATGGGTGGAATGTGATTCCCACCCAGCAGTGAGTTTGGAGGCAGCAAGCTTGGAGGCAGGGGTGGCATTTAATTGGTCGGGGGGATTTGCGAATGGCTTTGCCACCTGGATATGAGTTATCCTATCACACTGGTATTCAATCAACTTGCGGACTTCCTTCAACGGCACTTAAAAGGCAGATCGAGGGACTTAACAAGGGGGAATATGGGTGCTGGTGCTTACCCCGCCTCTCCCATGACCTCCCACCCGGTGACCCCCATCTCACTCTCACTCACCTTTGGCCTAACTCCTTCATTTATCCTGGGTTTCTGGGGGGTGGGTTACCTGCCGGTGCTCTTGGTGAGACTGATGGCAATGGAGAGCTTCCAGTATATAATTGGGCAATAGATCATCAGTTCTCAGGGGTGGGATTTCTACACCTGGGTCCTTAATCCAAGGAAAGGCCCAACCCTGGCCACTTAAGTGCTTGATGAGCACTTAATTCCGGCTGGTCTTCTCTAACCTTGTATTCCCAGCAGTTCACCAGCCACCAGAAGGCAAGATCCCTCCTTTTGCAACCATTAATTCCACCCACTATGTGAGGAGCTGAGTGGTCAGAAGAGGCCAGGATAAGTTCAGAAAACCTTTGAGATCCAGGAGTTGCAGGGGTGTTCCCCCCAGCCCCCACAGGAAATTCCTAGAGGCTCCACACCCCAGTTTGTTCCTCCATCATGTTGTACTCCCCCAATTATCCAGGAATCCCTCCTCCCATTGACTGCTGGGGACTGTTCGCAAAGGTCTCCAGATGTGGCCTCCTGCTGGCAAATTCCCATTTTCGCACATCATCCAGGTAGAGGATCTAGTCACTTGTCAGCAGCTTTCATTTCCCCAAGGCCTTGCCATTAAGATCAGCAGGACCTCCACATCTCGAGGCACTCCGGGTGCACGACCTATTTGGTGCTCGTGTTCATCAAGTTCAAATTGAGCATTATTATTTGGAACATCGACTGTTGAAAGAATTGCAACCTTGTTTTTGTTTCATTTTGATGTTATAAGGTTCTTTAGTGTTACAGTCAACTGTAGAACTGAAGATAGAGATTTTAACATGCTGATCTGATCGCCTAGGTCCCACAGTGCAACGCCAAGTTCAAGTCCAGAATGGGCCTCCCCCTGAAGAACAGGAAGCACAGAGAAGGTAAAAGACACTTTTATGAAATACCACTGTTTTCATAACATGCCTGTTTTGCACTAAACAGTAGTGCTTAAATAATGTTGCGCCCATTTGGAAAGTAATTCTAGTTTCCGCAAAAGATTTATCCTGGGAATGGTACCAGAGTGATAATGGTGTAGAACAAGTAATCCAGAAGTCTGAACTCATGTACTGGAGACATGAGTTCATATCCCACCATGGCAGCTGAGGGTATTGAAATTAGTTAAACAAATCTAGAATAAAAAGCTAGCGTTAGTCATGATGATCATAAAACTACTGGATTAGCATAAAAACCCACCTGGTTCATAATGTTCTTCAGGGAAGAAAATGTCCTTGTCTTTATCCGGTCTGGCCTCTATGTGCCTCCAGCTTCACAGCAATGTGGACTCTTATGCGCCCTCTGAAATGACCTGACAGGCAATTCTTTTTTTAAATACATTTAGAGTACCCAATTATTTTTTCCAATTAAGGGGCAATTTAGCGTGGCCAATCCACCTACCCTGCACATCTTTGGGTTGTGGGGGCGAAACCCACGCAAACACGGGGAGAATGTGCAAACTCCACACGGACAGTGACCCAGGGCCGGGATCGAACCTGGGACCTCGGCACTGTGAGGCAGCAGTGCTAACCACTGCGCCACCGTGCTGCCCTCTGACAGGCAATTCTAAGGATTCTGTGGCTTGTAGGTTACCTACTGACTCCCGAAAGCCTATCCACCTTTTACAATGCATATGTCAAGGGTGTGATGGAATATTTCCCAATTTCCAGGATGAGGTGTTGCATCAACAATAGTTTGACACCATCCAGGAAAAAGCAGCATGGCATCCCTTTCACCATCTTCAATATTCACTCCCTTCACCACTGACAAACAATGCAGCAATGCATGTGATGTATAAGATACACTGCAGCAACTTGCCACGGCTTCCTCAACAGCACCTTTCAAACCCGTGACCTCTGCCACCTAGAAGAACAGGCGTATGGGAACACCACTATCTGCAAGTTGCCCCCCAATACACACACCATTCTGATTTAGAACTATATTGCCTTACCATCACTGGGTCTGACTCCTGGAACTCCCCACCAGTACTGCAGTGTACCTACAGCACATGCATTGCATCGATTCAAGTGGGTCGTCACCACCTTCTCAAGGATAATTAATTATGAGCAGTAAAAACTGGCCTGGAAAACTATACCCACGTCCCATGATCAAATAAAAAAAGTATTTAACTAGCAGTGCCTTATTCCTATTTTCAACATGGAAATTTAGAAATGCTGCAAATGGAGAGCTGCACAACTGAAACAAAAGATGGGAATTTGTAAATATAAATTGTACAAATGAGCAAATCGTAAATTTCTTAAACGTATGGAGCTCTCTTTATTAAATGAGAAAAAAGTAAAAGGCTTTCAAGTCTTCCTATGTTACGGGCACTATCTTCTCCTTAGTACATCCAGCTCTGAAATCTTAAATTATCATATCAGGCTTTTCAGTTTTGCAATGGACTCACCCTGAATCTTTAGCAGTAAAATAAAACTCTACATGTGATTCTCAAAGTATTTAATTAGAGACAAGTTTACACACTTATTCATTCTACAATTAGGACTTAATCCACTCTATTTGAAGGCTGAGAATAAATTGTGACATTTTTCACTTTGCTTCTAGTTTCCCACAGTTGTGCTGATCATTATCCCGATATGCTGAGCTGTTCATTGGGTCTCACAGCTCGTACCCCAATTCAGAAAGCTGCTGAACACGGCAGCAGATTGGGAATCCAGCAACCTGAGGTTGTATTACATATTTTACCAAGAAGTTTAAATGTTATTGCCATTACGGGGACTTGGCGTGGGGCTAGATTTTGGCCTCCCGACATGATCCTGACTCAGAGCTATTTTGGACGATGGCAGTGTAGGATTGGATCAGCTGCCTACTGGCATACGGCAGGTAGCTAGTTGGGGTTAATTGTATTTAATTGAGGAGCCTTTTAAGGTCCTGTTCCTACACTGACTGGGATTTTCAGTCAGCAATGTGGGCATCCCACATGGCCAATGTAGAGGGCTCCGGGAAGGGTGGGATGGGGTAGTGTGGAGGAAGTGATGGATTCAGAGTAGCATCCTTCCTTTGGACCATTCTGGCCATCAGGCCACAACTGCAGCTGTTTGTCATCTTGTGGAGGGCCCCTCCAGGATCAGGATAAGGTTATTTCAAAAAGGAAATTTGCTAATTTCTACTTGTCCCTCAACATCTGCATGTTCAGATTGACAACTCCCTCCCTTGGGCTGGGAGCGTGCCCACCGAAACTGATGGGACGGTGACCCCGATCCCTGACCTTTAATTGGCTGGACCATTGAAAATTGCAGTGGCCATGCCTAAAGCAGGCTGTACAGGTTTGGGACTTGGAATTAACTCCGAAGTCTGGTTACCAACCCTTGATTATAAATCTAGCCCATGGAGAATTCCTTTAGTTGAAGTCATTACTTTCGCAAAAGTAAACTGGCTTCAACACCACATGTCAACAGTCGTTTGTTTGTATGGACAGTGTAAGTACAGCATGTGCCGAAGTTGCAATCACGCAATTAAAATGATCAAGATTACTAACGGCAAAATACCGTGCCGAGGTACATTCTTCCCTGAACTGTCGCTGGTGAAAAGGCTCGCTGTTTGTCATTCACTGAGAGATTAGGCAGCTGATGACACACTGTGTCACCATTACTAATGACATCTTCAAAGCAGCTGATAGTTTATGTGAGCCAAATGGTGAATTCCTATCACTACGATGCAAGCTGCACTTTTAGTGCAGGCTGGTAGTAAGACTTCTATTATTAGACCAAATACCAACCTTATCTAGCACTTGAAAAGTATTTATAGATGTTTCAGCTCTTCCTTTCCTTCAGTACCCTTACTGAGGGAGGGAAGAGAGCAACTAAATACCACCCAAAGTTTTTTTAATAGAATTTCAGAGAATCCCCACAGTGCAGAAGGAGGCCATTCGGCCGATTTAGTCTACACCAACCCTGTGAAAGACTACTCTACCGAAGCCCAATCCCCCCTTCCCCTATCACCCAAACCCCACCTAACCTTTTGGATATTTAGGGGCAATTTAGCATGGCCAAACCACCTAAGCTGCTCTTTGAACTGTGGGAGAAAACCGGAGCACCCGGAGGAAACCCAGGCAGACACGGGGGGAAAGTTCAAACTCCACACAGTCACCTGAGGTCCAAATGAAACCTGGGTTTCTGGTGCTGTGAGGCAGCAGTGCTAACCACTCTGCCACCAAGCCGCCCCAGAAATAATTGCAGAAATAATTTTGTAAGTGCAGCCAATGCTTTGAATTTCAGCAGCACCAGTCTTGTACAAAACAAATAATGCAGATTGCAATCACAAATTTGGTCGAACTGAAATCTGGAGGGAGCCAAGCAGTTTTGGATAAGAAGTGCAATTTGTGCAGAATGGGATTTTTTTCTCTCGAGGATAATTGGTTCGAATTCCCTGCTGTCCTTTTTCTGTTTATGGCAAATAAAATGTGTTGCCTATTAGCATTTATTTAACAGTATTTAACAGGAAATCTGGGGATGTGGTTTGCACTGTCATTCTGGCGAGGAGGGGCCCGATAGAGCTGGCCTTCAGTGAAATCGCGGCACCATCTTTACAGGGCACCCGGATCAGCGCTGGAATTAAACACCCCCACCACCGCAGCAGCATGGGCACTCACTGCCGTTGTCCCCAACCTCCCCCCGACCCCACAGGTATCGCCAGCCCCTTCTCAGGCTTTGGCCCTCCCTCCCCTCCCACCACATATAAGGGAACCACTTCCCATTGGGGCACCCCAGAGGGCATCCTGGCCAGGTTGGTGCTATCGACCTGTGCCAGGGGGGCAGTGTCAGGGCACCGTCCAGGTATGTCCCTTTCTCCCCAGGGGCTATATTTAACTTGGAGCCCCCGGCAGTTTTCCCTCGACTGATTCCGTTCTTGTATAGCTGTTGGAAACCTCACCCGATGGATACTTCGTGAGGGGAGATCATGTGGCTGGGAAGCCCTTTAACAACACAATAGTGTTTTGAAATATATGGTTACATTACCGGCGAAGGGTGGGGAAAATCGGGAAACTTAATCTCGCCAGCGAGAATCTCGTTACCTGACTCTTGCGGGAATTTGCGCTTGCATCATCATTTACGCTTACAGCGAACGCAGGTGCAAAATTCTTCCATAACCTCGCAGAAGGCAAAATCTTGCTCTGGTGTAATCAAACCATCAACACTAGAGTGTACGGAAAAGAAATCACTTAACTTTCATCTATTGCTCAGAGAATACCAGGCACTTTAGTGACAGTGGCCTGGATTTTCACTGAGTCAGGATAAACTGGGACCCTTTAAAGGTGGTGGATGAATCCCGTCTCCCAATCCCATTCCCAGGCTTTCCAATTTTCACCAGTGCTTTTCGTGACCCTAACTGCCTGCACCCTGCACTCCCTACCTGGCCAGCTCCATAGCAGGATAGGCATGACCTGGTCCTCCTCAGTCGTCATAAAGTCGGGCCAGCTTTTCGAAGAGCTATGGTTGATGGCAGCTCTGAAGTGTCATGAACCGTAGTCTGAAAGGCAGTTTCCTCCGCAATGAATAACAGTCATTGATAACTTAGCACTTTCTTAAAAAAGACTCATTTTTTACTATAGCTTAATAAAAGTATCAATTACCCAGACTCTTAAGTATTAACAGCTGAAACTGTAAGCACTAGGAACATTTTTATCTTGTGTAAATAAACATTGTCAAATTGACAGCATAGAGGAGATAAAATCGCCAGATGACCTGAGGCTGCTTTTCCCTTTTGAGAGAGAGCTGACTGGTGGTTTCACCACACCTCAGTTAAGGGACAAGGTTGAGAAGGCGGGGACTTCATGGATAACCTCAACTGGTATGGGAATTGAACGCATGTTGGCGTGGCCCCACATCACAAACCAGCCAACTAAGCTAACTGACCCCCATAGAAGAGAGGGCCAGAGCTGACAACCAAGCAGTATCTTCCCTGGGGCTGAGGTGTTTCAAAAGGCCAATACAAGATGCATTGTAGCAACTCTCAAAGTCTCCCTCGACAACACCTTCCAAACCTGCATCCTCTACCGCCGAAGAGGAAAGGTCAGTAGATGCCTGGAAAGACCATCAGCTGTAAGTTTCCCTCCAAGCTACACACCATCCTGATTTGGATCCATATTGCCGTTCCTTCATGTCGCCAGGTCAAAACACTGGAACCTCTTCCTAACAGCACTCTGTGTGTTCCAACACCACATGGACTGCAGCAGTCCAAGAAAGCAGCTCACCACCACCTTCCCGAGGGCAATTAAGGGTGAGGAACAAATGCTGGCCTTGCAAAACAATGCCTACATCCCATGAAAGAATAAATAAAAAGTTGCACGATTAAATTAAAAATTATCCCAATTCCAATTTTCATACCAAAAGGCAAAATTCTCAGTTTGGGAGACAGTGTTGAGGCCGGGACCGAATAGCGTGTGGTTCACATTCCCAATGCAGCCGCTATTTGTGGAGCAATTCAGGACGTGCTAATGGCTCAGCACTGCTGGGGTACATTCCGAGCGATTCAGGGCCCAGTCCAGTGGGTGTTCTAACCGCTGGGGCTGGAATTAGCACCAAAGAGCCTGGCAGCTGGAGCTGTTTTTAAATGCTCCACTTACCACAGACTCACTACAGCCACCAAGAGGCTCAGAGAAGACCTGCCCCCTGAGGTCAGGAGTCCGACGTGGATACAGCTCCATGCCAGTGAGGGGCAGATGGACACTCTCTTACCCACACGTGGGCCGCAGGCTCAAACCTGCCCTCCTGAACGCTGCCTGGGAGGTGGTGGCAGAGGCAGTCAGTGCTGTCAGACTCACCAGGAGGAGACAGCTGTGGAGCCAGAGAGATGGGGGTTACTGGTGCGTCTGGTGCCCTGAGAGTGGCAGAGAACCAGGGAGGGTGCCCTCTGGTTGGGGTGAGTTCTGCTGACCCCCTGCTTCCTCTGCAAAGGGCAGCGCTTCTGAAGAGTACCAACACCTGGTGGGCTCCTGATTAAGCTTGGCCCTTAGTGTCCAAAGGTTAGGTGGGGTTACGGGGATAGGGCAAGAGAGTGGGTCTGGGTAGGGTGCTCTTTCAGAGGGTCAGTGCAGACTCGATGGGCCGAATAGCCCCCATCTGCTCTGTAGGGATTCTATCATTCTATAAAGCTGGGATATCAGGTGGTCTGGGTGGGCGTCCAGATGACCAGGGGCCTTCTGAACATTTAAAGGAGACAGGCAGCACTCAGCATTGTGAGCAACCAGGAGACTGTAAGTATTACCAAAGGAGTGAATTTAATAATAATCTTTATTAGTGTCACAAGTAGTGTCACAGTAATGAAGTTCCTGTGAAAATCCCCTAGTCACTACACTCTGGCACCTGTTCGGGTACACGGAGGGAGAATTCAGAATGTCCAAATTACCTAACAACACGCCCTTCGGGACGTTGTGGGAGGAAACCGGAGCACCCGGAGGAAACCCACGCAGACACGGGGAGAACGTGCAGACTCTGCACAGACAGTGACCCAAACTGGGAATCAAACCCAGGTTCCTGGCGCTATGAAGCAACAGTGCTAACCACTGTGCTACCACCAAGACCTACTGCAGCAATGCCGACCAGGCCACCCCGATACCGAGGGGGACACCCCAGGTCCACGGACTTGGCATTGAGTCACAACCTGCTCCTGCACCCAGCCCGGCCAGCCGTCCCTTCAGTGTTTTTTTTAGCCTCCCACTCGCCCTCCGCAGCCATGGCAGCCAGTCCACATTTGTAAATACTTGTGGTAATTCACGCCCGCGATACGTCCGCCTGAGAAGAGTGGAGCATCTCCAACCCACTAATCACAGTTAAATGCATGCAAATGCTGGTTTTGCATGACGCCGCCGGTGGGGGCCTAAAACCCACTATCGCCAGCGAGGGACCAGAGCATGGCGCCTGAATTGCCGTCGGACGCAAACCTCAGATTTGGCCAGGCGCCCGATTCTCCACCCGATCGCGGTTCGCGTTATCAGCGTCACGAGGCAGATAATTTCATTCTCTCCCGCGAGTCTATTTGAAAATATTTTCTCCAGTCCTGCTCTATGTCCTCAGACCCCACACCTGATTCTATAATTGACCCAATGCAACCCCTGCTTCCCAGACTTGGCCCCACTTCCGCCTGTAGTGGGAGCTATTTGTTTAAAATTCTTCCATCTGCTGTGGTTCTCTTCATTTTCTGAAATACAAGCACCACATAAATCCATAACGACAAACAGAAAAGTGCACCAACAGCCACATTTGCTTAACCTTTAAACAAGAAACGATGGCCATAACATAATAGGTACAATTGCAACTTGTATTTATATAGTGCCTTCACAAACATCCCAAAGTGAACCACAGCGTAATCTGACAAAATTTGACAAGGACTAGGAAAGACTGCAGTCCATCTGTTTGTCTCAACTCCCTCAAATATCCATCCACGCTATTCAATCTGCTGCTTCGCTGGAACTCCATTCCACATAATCATCACTTCAGCTTGGAATATTTAACTCTGAATTGTCTGTACACCTTACCAACCAAAATCGCTAACCCCCCCACCCCCCGCCTTGATTTACTGTCAAACCTGGAATTAAAAATCTGGTTCACCCACCATGCCTTCTGCAACCTGGTCTGGTCCTGCACCCAAGGTGAGTCCCCTGAAGGAACACCACATTGACCCCCAAACCTCTCAAATGGGAAAAAAAAACATTGTCCTCTTTACCGGTCCCCCAGGCCCCAATGTTCCAGGTGATTAAACTTGTCAGGAATCTCCCCCCCCCCCCCCCCCCCCCCCGAGTCAGCCATTGACACCATGACTCATCCTTCCATCTCAGATTCCCAGAACCCGGGCCCACCTAAGAGAGCCACAAGCCCCACCCCTAAGGTGAGAAAAAGAAAAACCCTTGGATACTGTTAGCCCCCCACCCCCCCATCTCTCAGCAGCCACAGACTACCCCCCACTATCCCCCCACCACACAAAGACACAGCTAGGCCCATTCTGACCCACCCAACCAGACCCAACACACCCCATCTCTGCCCCAACTCCGCTCCCGTTCGCTAGCCTCCCCTCTCCTCTTCGCAAGCAAAAGTGGCCCCCAGCCATGGTCCCCCTCCAATAACCTCTCAAAAACAACCACCACCCCATCCATCCCTTCCAATCCAAACTCCCCACCAACACACCCAAATCCCATCATTAACATACCTCTTTCCTATCCAGGACACATCTAAGCATCCCATTATCTTTATCAAACCAGCCCCCCCCAAACAAGACCAAAAATATATAACCCACAAAGGCACAAAGACATATGTACAGAATGCACACATCCCCCCATCGTACCCAGAGTCCTAATCAGTCCATCTCACAGCGGCCCCAACTGCTTCTCTCTGATGAAGGCCTCTGACTGCACCAATGTATCGGAGAAATGATTCTTCGAGTCCATGATGACCCACAACTTCACTGGGTACACCATCCCTAACCACATCCCTCTGCTGTCGAAAACAGCCTTCGCATGATTGAGGGTCGCCCACCTCTTCGCCAGCCCAGTCCCAATGTCCTGATATATCCACAGTGTGCCCCTCCCAGTCGATATTCCGAATCTTCATCGCTCACTCCAAGACCTGCTCCTTCCGTTAGTAATTATGGAAGCAGATGGTCACCGCTCGCAACGGGCCTTAGCTTTTGCCTGACCGCCTGGTGAGCTCTATCCAGTTCCGGAGGGGGCATCATCTCATCCCCCATCCACCAACCAAGAAAACTTCTCCACAAAGTATTGAGTAAGCTTCGAGCCATCCATTGCCTCCGGCAGCCCCACCAACCTGAGGTTTAAATACCTTGGCCCGGATTCTCTGAAAACGCAGCTAAGTGTTGACCCCGCCATAAACACCGGAGTGTTTCACGCCGGCGTCAATGGGCCTCTTGGCCTAGTGATTCTGTTGCTGTGGGGCCAGCATGGCGCTGGAGTGCTCTGCACTGCCCCAGCTGCCATACACGGCCCTGCACTGCTCGCCGGGGGTCCGCGCATGCCACACAGCGGGCGGGTGCAGAAGAAGATAGGGCCCCCCACCGATCACACACGTCCGCCGATCGGTGGTCCCCCGATCATGGGCCTGCCCGTCGTGGAGGCCACCCCCCCCCCCCCCCCCCCCCCCCGGAGTCTGATCCCCCCCCTCCCCAACCAGGTCAGCCACCCGCTGGGTGAAGCCATGTTAGAACCACACCAGTGGGAACTCGGCCAGTCGACCACGGAGAATTACCGTGGGGTCCTCTTTCATTGGCCCCCATCCGGTGCCGCGTCAACCACACGTGGCTGGTGTGGCGGGTTTGAAGAATCCCGACCCTTGACTGTTCTCCAGATGCTTCACCTTCAGCCTCAGGCCTTTGTTGCTATCCGCTCCGAATGCAATCACGGCCTCTAATGAGGGAAACCGATCCTTGTGCTGTGACACGGCCTCCTCCACACCCTTCAAAGTCTCACCCTGTGCTTTAATCTCATTCAAAGTCCTCACCAAGTGCTCCAGAACCAGGCCGAGTGGCCCCACGAGAGTGGCTCTGAAGGATTTTCTTATCTCCTTGCCCTGCCCTCAAATTGCTGATCCATTTGCCTGCCGAATTTCTCCAGCTCCCACACCATCAGCCAACGTGTTTGAAGTAAAGGGTATGGCGGCCATCATCCCTCCTTCACCTTCCTTTAGCCGACTACGCTCCTGAGCCTTCTTCGTGTTGGGCTTCGTTGTCAACAGTTTCAACATGATTCCATCATGTAATAACTCCTGAAGCTCACAACAGGCGTGTGGTTATCAAACTCCCCCCCAAAAAACAGGTACAAGGGATCAAAATCAAAGACCCAGCCAGGAGCCATTTTTCGTGCATCTTATTCTTCATGTGCAAACCTCGGATCTCATGTGTCGTCGGTCTGAGCCAAAACTGATCATCTCCTCACTTGCTGGCTACACACATGCTCTTCTGTCATGGGGTACCAGATAGTGATCAGGCTACATGAAAAGAAAAAATGAAATGAAAATCGCTTATTGTCACGAGTAGGCTTCAAATGAAGTTACTGTGAAAAGCCCCTAGTCGCCACATTCCGGCGCCTGTTCGGGGAGGCTGTTACGGGAATGTTACGGGCATGAGGGGCACTTCCTACAATCTTTCTGGCCTTTATAGCTCAGAAATGGTGACTTTGCCCCTCAGTAATACAAAATGAATCTGCGCCTGCCCTTCAGGTGATACTTTGCCCCCAGCACATGAGATTGGGCGATTACAGATTCAAACAGATATCTTTCAACTTGGTGAAGCAGCATATTAAAGTACAGATGAGCTGCTGCACTTAACCAATTGTTTTTAAATGTTCCAACTGTTTTAAAGAATCCCTGCTGTATTTAACTATGTTTTAAGACTTAATACTTTTTCCACACATAAGCAATGCAACCACAAAATTGTCATTCTTAACGCGTATAAAAATAAATTTGCACATAAAAATCAATTCATTCAGGGTTTTAGAGTTTCTCACTGAAAGTGTTGGCCTTATTTTGTACTTTCCACATTTGCAGAGTGCAGAGAAGAAACTGAGGTTATACCTCATTCAGTAGCAATTAAACAATCTCAAACTTCATCAGCTCGGGTTGAACTGTAGGTTAGAACAGGGCTGGTACAGCTACAGCTGTTGAGAATGGAAATCAGCAGCGATTTAACAAAATATGAGTTGTGGTGGAAAATGCTGAAGAAAATAAAATATTCCATATTGTCAGTGTAAACAGTACTTCCCAAATTTTGAAATAATCCACAAATACTTGTTCACAGGTATTTATTTATTTTTATTATTCTGAAGTATTTATTCAACATTTAATTCAGAAATTCAAATGCAGCTTCAGACTAATTTTCTGAACCAAGTCAGCTTGCCCATAGATTAAGGGATAGAAAATCTACGACTTGCCTGTTGGTACCCAAGTTTAACTCCTCAGTCATTCTGAGTCCTACAATAGTAAGCATAACATAAAACTTGTGTACTTGTTGCAAATACATTTGATTGCATTTATTAACCAACCCATTAACCAACAGTGGTTAACACTGCTGCCTCACAGCACCAGGGTTTCTGGCCTTGGGTGACTGTCCATGTGGAGTTTGCACTTTCTCCCTATGTCTCTATGGGTTCCCTCTGTGCGCTCTGGTTTCCTCCCACAGTCCAAAGATGTCTAGGTTAGGTGTATGGCCATGATCAATGCAAAGGGTTATGGGGATAGGGCGGGGGAGTGGGCCGGGGTAGAGTACACTTTCGGAGCAGCGGTGCAAATTCGATGGGCCAAATAGCCTCCTTCTGCAGTGTAGGGATTCTATGGAACTAAAATCTGTTCCCCTTAGACTAGAGTTCTCGAACAGCTAATGTCGTAAATATATTGTTAGCAACCTGACTGCTGTGTTTCTGAAATGTTATTTATAGTTAATTTTCTGATACAAAACTGCAAAATTTAATATTGGAAAGATGAGAAATTGCCAATTTTTATACCATTATAATTCTGCAATATTACAGGTTGGGTAGTGGTTAACTGCAGAGCAAAGCTCCCTACTACACTGTAATCACATTTCTCAATCTCTGACTACGGCAATTTCCAATTTTCTTACCATTTACCCTTGTGACATGTAAGTGAGACAGCTTTGTGCTAAATTATGGTGAGTCTTATGTCGTGAAAACTGCTGGAAACTAGGTCATCACTGTTTAATGTCCTTTCAGTTACAAAATGCAGAGTTTTTGGTAAAAGGAGAGACTGAATTAGAATCAGGACTTGAATGGTAAATGGCTGGTGAATTATTTGACCCATATGCCATTTGGAAAAGGGATATGGGGATGCATTTTGTCATCACTGCTTGAAGTATAATCTGGCAGAGTAGACTTCCCCCCCCTTTGTAGAAGCAACCCAAATTTTATGGTTTTCAATCAGTTGAAAATCGGCCAGGTTCATCAACAAGAAAGTGGTCTGCTCCACCAGATTATCACCCAAGCAATTAATGCAGAAATTAAGCCTATATTTTCCATATGAGTGGTATTGTGGTCACAACATTTGCATATTCTCCAAAGTGGAGAAGTATGAAGAACAAAGTAGAACCATCGTAGCTTTGAAGTACAATATGGTGTGAGCATAGTTATGAAGTGAAATCATCTCTGAAAGCTTCCACAATGAGTCAAAAAGTTGAATTTCTCTCTGGTGATTCTCAAGGCAGTAAGTTTATGTAGTAATGCAAAATATCAACTTATCACTTATGGCATACAGTAAGATTTGCATTTCTTGGTTAATCTTACCTGTCCCGTTTTAGGGATGGGTCAAAATTTGTTTATTCATGAAAAAAAATTAAAGAAATCAATTGAGTCACAGGAACATCAAAGTGGAGCATTCCAGTAATTGTTTTGAAAAACCTCTTTAGGCAACTAATGGAACAGCATCATGAACAGATGGAGAGAGAACGGCGGGCGTCCATGTCTGGTGAGTTGATTTTTCGTGACATACTCAGGCATGGAGTCAATCCTGAGCTTCAAAATGTTTAATCAACTTCCTTAAAGAAGATTCTAGAACAGTGCTAAAATGGGGCATCCCAAGAAGAATAGATTCTACAGTTTTGGGTCACATAGACTGGTCCGGAAGGGACTGCCACATGGAGCCAATACTCCGCTGACTCTGAACCCTTTCGGGCGCAAGTCAAATTCCTTAGCCGGTGATGGCAAAATTTGATGATGGTTGGGATGTAAAGTAGGTGGCAGCAGATCAGCTCATTGAAATCAATTGAAAGGAAAATCGCACAGGATGTATAACGAGCACGTGGCCACTAAACTGCCTGTCATGAACCCCAGCAAGGTTGGATTTCACGTCCAACATTGGTATCTTTGGACAAAAATGGTGAAGAATTATTGTTGGTGCTTAGGTTCAGGATCTTTAGATGTTAATGGGCATAAAACAATAACACTTATAACAGAGTAAAATGTCCTATCATTTGTCAAAAGAACATTATGAAGCAAAATTTGAGACCATAAAATTATGTAATTACGGATGACTTTCATCTATATATAGATTGGGCAAATCCAATTAATAACAATACTGCAGAGGTGGAATTCCTGGAGTGTGTATGAGATGGATTTCTGGACCACCAATATGTTGTTGAACCAACTAGAGGACAGGTCATCCTAGACTGGATATTATGTAATGAGAAAGGAATAATTGGCAGTGGAGTTGTGTGAGGCCCCTTGGGTTGAGTGACCATAATATGGTAGAATTCTTCATCAAGATGGAGAGTGATTTGTTGATTCTGAGACTAGGATCCTGAGTCTAAATAAAGGAAACTACAATGGTATGAGGCATGAGTTGGCTATGATGGATTGGAGAATGTTAAAGAGATTACAGTGGATAGGCAATGGCAAACATTCAAAGAGTGACTGGGTGAACTGCAATAATTGTTCATTCCTGCCTGGCGCAAAAATAAAATAGAACATAGAGCAGTACAGAACAGAACAGGCCCTTCGGTCCTCGATGTTGTGCCGATCATTGTCCGAAACCAAGGTCAAGCTATCCCACACCCTGTCATTGTGGTGTGCTCCATGTGCCTAACCAATAACCGCTTGAAAGTTCTTAAAGTGTCCGACTCCACTATCACAGCAGGCAGTCCATTCCACACCCTAACCACTCTCTGAGTAAAGAACCTACCTCGGACATCCCTCCTATATCTCCCACCCTGAATCTTATAGTTATGCCCCCTTGTAACTGCACATCCACCTGAGGAAATAGTCTCTGAACGTCCACTCTATCTATCCTCCTCATCATCTTATAAACCTCTATTAAGTTGCCTCTCATCCTCCTCCGCTCCAAAGAGAAAAGCCCTAGCACCCTCAACCTTTCCTCATAAGACTTAGCCTCCAATCCAGGCAGCATCCTGGTAAACCTCCTTTGCACCCTTTCCAATGCTTCCACATCCTTCCTATTATGAGGTGACCAGAACTGCACACAGTACTCCAAATGTGGTCTCGCCAGGGTCATGTATAGTTGCAGCATAACCCCGCAGCTCTTAAAGTCAAGCTCCCTGTTAATAAACGCGAACACACTATAGGCCTTCTTCACGGCTCTATCCACTTGAGTGGCAACCTTCAGAGGTCTGTGGACATAAAATAGGAAATGTGGCCAAACTATGGCTTACGAGGGAAATTAGAGATAGTATTAGAAACAAAGGAAGAGGCATACACATTGTCCAGAACAAACATCAGACCGGAGGATTGGAGGTGGTTTAAAATTCAGCAAAGGAGGTCAAAAGGATTGATTAAAAAGGGGAAATAGCGGCGAATAGAAAAACTGATGATAAAAGCTTCTATGGGTATGTGAAGAGTAAAAGATTGGTGAAGAAACAGAGGAATTTATAATGGGGAACAAGAAATGACTGACCAACTAAATACATATTGTGGTTCTGTATTCATAAAGGGGGATATGAATGACACACCAGAAATTTTGGGGAACACACAGTTTAGTGAGCGGGATGAACTGAAGGAAATGGGTAGTGACATGGCATTGGGAAATTGATGGGATTGAAGGTCAATAACACCCCACCGCCTGATAATCTACATCCCACAGTACTTAAGAAAGCGGCCTTAGAAATTGTAGATGCATTGTTGGTCATCTTCCAAGATTCTATAGATTCTGGAACAGATTCTACAGATTGGAGGGCAGCTAATGTAAGATCACTATTTAAAATGAGAGGGATTTATAGACCAGTCAGCTGCAATTATAAGGACTTGGTGAGGCCACATCTGGAATATTGTGTACAGTTTTGGTCTCTTTATCTGAGGAAGGATGTTCTTGCTATAGAAGGAGTGCAGCAAAGATTTACCAGACTGATTCCTGCAATGGTGTGACTGACATATGAGGAGAGATTGAGTCGCTAAGGATTATATTCACTGGAGTTTAGAAGAATGAGGGGAAATTCTCAGAGAAACCTATAAAATTCTAACAAGACTAGACAGGGTAGATGCAGAAAGGAGACCCAAACCAGGGGTCACAGCCTTAGTACATGGGTTAAACCATTTAGGACTGAGATGAGGAGAGGTTTCTTCACCCAAAGAGTGATAAGCCTGTGGAATTTGCTACCACAGAAAGCAGTTGAGGCCAAAACATTGTGGGCGGGATTCTCCGTTTGCCCAATCTATATGTAGATTAAAGTCACCCGTACTTACAGATGTTACTTTATCGCATGCATCTTAATTTCCTGTTTAATGCCATTCCCAACATCGCCACAGTTTGGGGGTCTATATACAACCCCCATTAACATTTTTTGCCCCTGAGTGTTTCTGAGCTCTGTCCCTACAGATTCCACCTCGGCAGAGCTAATATACTTCCTCACTATTGTGTTAATTTCCTCTTTAACCAGCGATGCAACCCCACCGTCCTTTCCTTTTTGTTTGTCCTTCCTAAAGACTGAATACTCCTGGATATTCACATTTCTGGTCACTCTTCACCCATGTCTCCATAATCCTGACTATATCATACCCGTTTACACCTGTTTGCACGATTAGTTCATCCACTTTGTTGTGAATTCTCTACTTATTAAGTAACAAAGCCTTGAGGCTTATCTTTTTAACATTTCTTGTCCGGTTCCCATTATTTTTCACTGTGGCCCTCTTTGATTCTGGTCCTTGGTTTCTCTGCCTATCACTTTTCTTATTCCCCGTTCTTTCTTTTGTTCTTGTCGGTGTTTCCCCCTCCTCTGACTCTTTGCATAGGTTTCCATCTCCCTGACATTTTAGTTTAAACCTTCCCCAACCATTGTAGCAAATACTGCCCCCAGGACATCATTCACGGTCCTGCCCAGGTGTAACCCATCCGGTTTCTACTGGCCCCATCTCCCCCAGAACCTGTCCAAATCTCCCAGGAATCTGAAACCTTCCCCTCACACCATCTCTTCAGCCACATATTCATCTAATATATCCTGCTATTTCTGCTCTGACTAGTACATGGTACTGATAGTAATCCTGAGAACACTACCTTTGATGTCCTACTTTTCAACTTACTTCCTAACTCCCTATATTCGGCTTTCAGGACCTCATCCCTTTTTTCCGCCTACGTGGCTTGTCGCAAGGTATACTACAACCACTGGCTGGTCATCCTTTTCCTCCAGAATATCATATAGGCACTCTGAGACATCCTTGACCCCAGCACCAGGGAGGTAACATACCACCCTGGAGTCTTGTTTCAATCCATAGTAACGCCTACCTATTCCCCTTACAATTGAATCCCCTATACCTATTGCATTGCCACACCTTTTACTCCTTCTCTGTGCAACAGAGCCAACTGTGGTGCAATGAATTTGGCTGTTGTTGCTTTCACCTGAGAGAGGCAATCCCCCCCCCCCCCTCAACAGTATCCAAAGCGCTTTATCTGTTTTGCATTAGGGTTAGGGGAATGGCCACAGGAGATTCCTGCACTGTCTATGTCATTCACTTGCTCTGCCTAATGGTCATCCATTTCCTTCCTGCCTGTGGAGTCTTAGCCTGCGGTGTGACTATCCCTCTATACGTGCTATCCACAATACTCTCCCATGTCACAGATGCTCTACAATGTACCCCATCTCCACTGCAGCTCTGAAACTCAGGCTTCCAGGAGCTGCAGCTCGAGACATTTCCTGCACACATGCTGGCCCCAGCCACTGGAAATTCTCCCGGCTTCCCATATGGAGCAGGAGGAGCACACCACGAAATTGAGCTCCCCTGCCATGTCCTACCTCTTTAAATTAAAATTTTTGCAAGATACTTAATATCAAATAATATCAATTACTCTCGGGCCCTTTTTCCCTGGTCCTCATTACTATAGAACATAGACCTTACAAACTATAAGCAATAAAAGTAGTAAATATTTATCCAACTTTATTCACCCAATCAGCTGCTTCTGCTTGCCCTGTATCACTTTTGAATCTTGTCTTTATCTCAGGAGCACCAAGCTTGAACTCCACCCTCAATCTTGCTTTTTCTCGTAGCCTCTTATTCTCCCTGCTCCACACTCTTTCTCACTTATTCTTTGTTCTTTTATCCTCCCGAACCGCTCTCAATCTTACTCTTCCTTGCACTCTTTTAACTCCGGGCTCTGCTTTCTGTCTCACTCTTTCTCGTGATCTTTTATCATGCCAGCACCAGGCAACAATGTTGGTCAGCAAGTACAGGGGCTGGTGAGTGAACAGGATTTGATGTGGATTCGGATACCAATAGCAAAGTTTAGGCCGGCCTCAAGTTAATGGAGAGTGGAAGATTCAAGGCTGTCTGGGCTGTCAAGTCTAGAGGTAACAAAGGCATGGGCGAAGGTTTTGGCAACAGATGAATCAAGGTAGGGTGAACTCGGCAATATAATAGAGATGGAAATAGGCAGTCTTAGTGTTGGCACATATAGGTGATCAGAGACGCAACTCGGCTAAACATGGCATCAAGATTTTGAGCAGTCTGATTCATCATCACGATGTTGCCAATGGCGTGTCTGGAGTCAGTGGCTAGAGAACAAAACATTTTTGGCAGGGACTGAGGGCAAGGGTGTTAGTCTTCCCAATATTTAGTTGGTGGAAACTTCTGCTCATCCAATACTACATGTTTGACAGCAATCTGCTAATTTAGAGACAACGGAGGGATTGAGAGAGCTGGTGATGAGGTAGAGTTGACTGCTGTCAGTATACATGGTGAGCTTACACTGTGTTTTTGAATGGTGCTACTGAAAAGTAACATGTAGATGAGAAATAGGAAGGAACAAGAGGTAACTGTGCAGCAATAATGTCTGTGTCTGCATGCACCAATTGAGCAGTGTAGCTTTAACATACATACATAACAGACATAACACTAGTGTGGTAATGTCATTGTAAGTGTTGTGGTTTTATCAAACCAGTAGATTTTTTACTGTCAGTGTTAACACATGGCAGCAGATGGTAGTGTCTATGTTTTTTTTTAACAAAGAATTTTATTGATGTATTTTTCGGCATTGTAAACAGTTACAGACATCAACAAATAGAAAGCAAAAAAGGCAAAAATGTGCAAACATCCACGTAAAATCAATATTTCAATCGTACCATACTGCACCATCCCGCTCCTCTCCCATCGGCACTACCCGCCAATTTATCCCTCCTACTCTACTCTAACCCCCCCCCCCCCCTGCTGACGCTCACTCTCCCGCAAAGAAGTCAATGAATGGTTGCCACCTTCGGGCGAACCCCTGTACAGATCCCCTCAAGGCGAACGTAATTTTTTCCATACCCAGAAAACTCGACATGTCTGCAAGCCACAACTCAGTCTTCGGGGGCTTTGAGTCCCTCCATGCTAATAATATTCGTTGCCGGGCTATCAGGGAAGCAAAGGCCAAAACATCGGCCTCTTTCTCACCCTGGACTACCCGGGTCCTCCGAAACCCCAAAAATTGTCACCCCTGGACCCATCGCCACCCTTGTTTTTAGCACCCGGGACTTGATCCCCGCAAATCCCTCCCAGTACCCCCTAAGCATCGGACGTGCCCAAAACATGTGAACATGGTTCGCTGGTCCTCCTGTGCACCTAGCGCATTTGTCCTCTACCACAAAGAATTTGCTCATCCGAGCCACCGTCATGTGGGCCCGGTGAACGACCTTAAATTGAATCAGGCCGAGCCTGGCACATGTTGCGGTCGAATTTACCCTATCAGGGCTTCTGCCCACAGCCCGTCCTCCATTTCCCCACCTAGCTCCTCCTCCCATTTGAGTTTTAGTTCCTCCATCTAGGACTCTTCCCCTTCATGAGCACCTTATAAATATCAGAGACTTTACCCTCCCCTCCTTCCCCTCTAGAGACTATTCTGTCTTGGATCCCCATTGGCCGGAGGCGTTGGAAGGATGGGACCTGTCTACGGACAAAGTCCCGCAACTGTAGGTACCTGAAATCGTTTCCCCTTACCAGACCAAATTTCTCCTCCAAGCTCCTCAGACTTGCAAACCTCCCCTCCAGGAACACCCTCCCCACCCCCGCCCGCCGCCATGCCCAAAACCCCCCCATCCATACTCCCGGGGGCAAACCGATGGTTGTCGCAGATTGGCGCCCAGACAGACGCCCCCACCTCCCCTACATGCCCCCTCCACTGGCCCCATATCCGCAGGGTCGCCACAACTACCGGGCTAGTGGAGTACCTGGCTGGCGGCAGCGGTAGAGGAGCCGTGACCAGGGCTGCCAAGCTGGTGCCCCTGCCTCCACCCGCTCCCAGAGAGACCCCGTACCCACCATCCACTTCCTTATCATAGCGGTGTTAGCCGCCCAGTAATAGTTAATCAGACTCGGCAATGCCAGCCCTCCCTTGCTGCGGCTCCTCTCAAGCATCGCCTTCTTCAACCGCGGGGATTTTCCCGCCCAGACAAAGCTCATGATCATCTTATTAACCCTTTTGAAGAAGGAATGTGGGATAAAGATCGGGAGGCACTGAAAAATGAACAGAAATCTAGGGAGGATTGTCATCTTTACAGCCTGAATCCCCAAGTACCGGAAACGTTCCTGAACCAGCCTAAATGGTAGCCCTCTCAGTCTGTTCTTCTGGCCCCTTGCCTGCACCACAAACATCTCACTCTTGGCCATATTTAATTTGTACCCTGAGAACTGGCCAAACTTCCTCAGTGTTTCCAGTATACTTTCCATCCTGGCCAATGGGTCCGACATGTACAGGAGCAGGTCGTCCGCATAGAGAGAGACCCTATGTTCCACCCCGCCCTTAACCATCCCCTTCCATCCCTTTGCGGCTCTCAGCACAATTGCCAGCGGCTCTATGACCAGCGCAAACAGCAGTGGGGAGAGTGGGCAGCCCTGTCTGGTCCCGCGGTATAGTCTAAAATACTCGGACACTTCTCTCTTTGTCCTGATGCTGGCCTTTGGGACCTGATATAATAGTCTGATCCAATTCACCAGACCCTCCCCGAACCCAAACTGTCCGAGCACCTCCCATAGATAGTCCCACTCAACCCGGTCAAAGGCCTTCTCGGCGTCCATCGCCACCACTACCTCCACCTCCTTGTCCGTCGGGGGCATCATGATCACATTGAGTAATCTTCTCAAGTTGGCCGACAACTACCTGCCTTTCACGAACCCAGTTTGGTCCTCCCCAATCACCTCCGGTACGCAGTCCTCAATTCTAATCGGCAGCACCTTTGCCAGGAGCTTGGCATCTACATTGATCATGGAGATTGGCCTGTAGGAACCGCACGCTTCCGGGTCCTTAGCCCGCTTCAATATCAGTGATATGGTGGCTTGCGACATCGGCGGCGGCAGGGTCCCTCTGTCCCTTGCCTCATTAAACACCCTCGCCAAGACCGGTCCCACTAACTCAGAGAACTTTGTGTAAAACTCTACTGGGTATCCATCCGGAATGTTAACCCGTCCAGAAACCTTTTCATCTCCTCTGGCTCTTCCGGGGGCTCCGAAGTGTACAGCTTGCTATAGAAGTCCCGGAATACCTTATTCAAACCTGCCGGGTCCTCCACTCTGCGCCCCTCCCTATCCATCACTCTACCTATTTCCCTGGCCGCCTCCCTCCTGAGTTGCTGCGCTAACAGTCTGCTAGCCTTTTCCCCATGCTCGTACACCACACCCTCGCCTTCCTAAGCTGTTCCATGGCCCTACTCGTGGATAGCGCCCCCAGTTCCGCCTGTAGTCTCTGCCTGTCCCTGAGTAGGTCCTCCCCCGGGGACTCCGCGTGTTCCTCATCTATCCGACCCTTTTTCCTAGCCAATCTGTCCATATCTGCCCTGTTCACCTTGGCCCTGTGGGCCCCAATTGAGATCAACTCTCCCCGCACTACTGCCTTCAGCGCCTCCCACAGGGTCGCCGCTGAGACCTCCCCCGTATCGTTCACCTGCAAGTAGTTTTGCGTACACCTCCGAAGCCTCTCGCAGATCCCCTCCTCCGACAACAGCCCCACGCCTAGCCTCCATTGTGGGCGTTGGTGATTCGCCCCTCTGACCTGCAGCTCTACCCAGTGCGGGGCATGGTCCGAGATAGTGATTGCCGAATATTCCGTGTTCTTTACCTCCCCTATACAGTTCCTGCTTAGGACAAAGACGTCTATCCTAGAATATACTTTATGGACGTGCGAGTAAAACGAGTAGCCCCTTCCCGTCGGCTGTCTGGCTCTCCAGTAGTCCACTGCCCCCATTTGCTCCATAAACCCTTTCAGCTCCCTTGCCATTGCTGGGAGTCTACCCGTTCTGGGACACGACCGATCCAGCCCCGGGTCAAGGACCATATTAAAGTCTCGCCCCCCCCCCCCCCCCCCCCCCCCCCCCCCCCCCCCCCGCCCCCCCCCCCCCCCCCGGCCATTATTAGCCTACGAGAGTCCAGGTCTGGGATCTTCCGCAGCACTCTTTTAATAAAGTCCACGTCGTCCCAGTTCGGGGCATATATTCACCAACACCACTCTTCTACTACAAGGGGCTGTTTAGCACAGGGCTAAATCGCTGGCTTTGAAAGCAGGCCAGCAGCACGGTTCGATTCCCGTAACAGCCTCCCCGAACAGGCGCCGGAATGTGGCGACTGGGGGCTTTTCACAGTAACTTCATTTGAAGCCTACTCGTGACAATAAGCGATTTTCATTTCATTTCATTTCTCCCCTCCAGTCTGCCCCTTACTATCAGGTATCTGCCCCCCCTGTCTGCGGCTATGCCCTCCGCCTCAAATTGCACCCGCTTGCTGATCATGATTTCCACCCCCCTGGACTTCGAGTCCAAGTCCGAGTGGAAGACCTGGCTAATCCAGCCCTTCCTTAGCCTAGTCTGGTGAGACACTTTCAGATGTGCCTCCTGCAACATAATTACGTCTTTCTCGGGCCGGCCCGTGCGTCGCGCCATTCTTGACCCGCTTCTTGGCTGCCTCCACCCTCGACCTCCTTTCCACTGCCTACTTCAGATACCTCCCACGTCATCAGAACAACCCCCCCACCCCCCCCCCCCCCCCCCCCGCCTCCCGCCTCCCCTCCCTAGCAACATCCCCAGGTAACCCCACCTCTGCCATCCACTGGCGGTATTCTCCCCCCCCCACCTGACTCCCTTGACTAGCCAATCTGCTAGCCCAGTGACTCATCACTCCGGCGCTCCCCTATCTCATTCCCATTGTTTCCCCGTCCTCATCCCCACTCCCCGGCGCCCCATCCCCCTCTCCAACCCGCTGGAGCAACCTCACTGGCACAGGAAGGCATGAACACCAGTAAAACAAAAACCCCCAACCCACGTCATTAACCCCCCTCGCTGACCGGCCCCCCTTAGTTACAATACCGGCTCCAGTGCACTCAGCGAGCCTCACAAAAAATACCCAACATAACCAACAGACCCAGAAACGAAAAATCCACACGAAGAGGAAAAAAGAAAAAAAAAACAGTAACCAAAATCATAGGGCAGAGTCCCAAATGTCCCACTTGGCACCTTTAACACAGCAAACCGTTAAACAGCAGTCCAGGCACATTCGGCGTCCCTTTAAACAATAGTTCTCGGGTTCTAATCCACGCCCGTGGGACCTCTTTTCGGGACCAGCCCCTGATCCCTCGCAAAGTCCATCTCTTCTTCAGGCTCGGAGAAGTAGTGGTGTTGACCCTGATGCGTGACCCAAAGATGGGCCGGGAACAGCAGACCAAACTTCACATGCTTCTTGAACAGCACCTCCTTGAATTGTTTAAAGGCTGCTCGCCGCCGAGCCACCTCCTGGCTAAGGCCTGGTATATGCGAAGAACACTGTTGTTCCACGTGCTGCTCCTGGCACTCTTCGCCCACCGCAGCACCCGCTCCTTGTCCACGAACCTGCGGAACCTGATCACCAGCGGACGGGGGGGTCCCCCTGGCCGCCCCTACCTCGCCTGCACTCTGTATACCCCCTCCAGCTCCAGCGGCCGCGGAAAGGCTTCAGCCCCCATCAGCTGCATCAACAGGTCTGCCACAAACGCTGCGGCATCAGCTCCGTCAGCCCCCTCCGGGCCGATGATCCTCAGATTATTCCTGCGAGCTCTATTTTCCAACTCCTCCACTCTGTCCAGCAGTCTTCTTTGCCTCTCCTTCAGCCCGTCGACTTCTAACGCCGCACTCGTCTGCGCATCCGCCTGCTCCTCCACCGCCTCTCCCAGCTCCTTAACTTTTACATCTTGAGCATCCAGCCTCTGATTCAGCTGATCCACTGCCTTCTGAAGTGGGTCCAAGTTGTCCCGCTTCAGCGACTCAAAGCTGCTTTTCATCACCTGTAGCATGTTTTCCAGCGCCTGCTGGATTGCTGAGTCCGAGGTCCGTGTGTCCGCCATCTTGGGTTTCAGGTCAGCTTCCCCTGCTCCTTGCCTCTGTCCCTTTCTCTCCCTCTTCCTTTGTCTCCTGGTCTCCCGCAGTTCCATGCACTGCAGCCCACTCCTCCGCACTTCCGTGGCCGCCTTTTCGCCGCTCCGCAGTCCCGCTATCGCGGGGAATCAGTCCCTAAAGCCCCGCCGAGTGAGAGCCCGCCAAATGTGCGGCTCACCCGATCATTGCCGCCACCGGAAGTCAGTAGTGTCAATGTTAATACACAACAGAAGACTTAGCATTACTGCATGACAGCAGGGAGGGCCACTAATTTTGTTGTTAGAATAATTGCATTGGGAGGTAGGTATGCCAGTGTCAGAAAGCACAAAAAACAGAATAACATCATCAGTGTTTGTATCCACCACTAATTTCTGCTGCCACTGCTAGTACCTTATAACAGCCCAGTCAACACTTTCAGAAGCGATGGATTTTTATTTTATTTTACAGGTTACATTTGTTGATGCAAACATTGTACAAACTGCTGCTATATTCTGCAACCTCATCACTGAAAATTATGGCAATTTGATAATGAAGAGGCAGCTTAAGAGGCTATTTCATGACATCCTCTATATTATTAAAATTGCCTTGTGAATGTTTTTTTACAACTCTTCAAATCCAACAAAAGCACAGCTGTTTTGCAAATATTTAGTGCCTAACCTATAAAGGAAAAGCCTTGGGCAAAGGTAATAATTGTCAATCTAAACCAAGTGAAAATGTAAGGATATCATGTTTTTGCACTCATTCCACCCAAAAGAAACATGCAAATAATTTTTGAATAATTTAGTGAGGTAGAAAGAGAAATTAATTAATGAAGGATTACAGGAAGTCACCCCAACATATCACAAGATCCTGAGAATGTTTCAATAAAACCAAAGATGGTGCATAGCCACCACATGACTGGAAGTTACAATAAAATGCATTAAGGTGCGATGTTTAGATTATCATGTTCAAGCTAGGAAAACGTAAAATGATCAATACTTCAACCTTTATCTAAACATGTCTTTATTAATCCATTGCTTTACCAGGCAAAATCGTCATGCAATTATCAAGCTTCAACTTGTACTGCATGAATGTTTCCATACATACGTAGAACCGTAGAAATGTGGAGCCATTCAATCAAACATGCTTGTGCTGACCTTTTTCTATAGCGTTCCTAAACTAATCTCACCCCTCTGCTCTTTACCTGTAGCCCTTCATTATCCTCTGATTTAAATGTTTATGCAAACTTCCCTTAAAGGACACAATAGGGCGTGCAATCGTATGCAAAAGCTACCGGCGTGAATGCTTGCTCTGGAATGAAACATAATTATGTTATCTGTCCGTGTATTCTTGATTAAATCAGAAAACCAGTCCAGAGACCCTTTCCTAAGAAGTGCAACTTTTGGATCTATGTTCTGTTTTGTCATTTTTTCGAACATTAATTTTTTTTTTAAACATACGGTCAATTAACTTATTTAAACCTAAACAAAAGTATTAAAAGTCTTATCACCTGTATTGCTCATGGTGAATTTTACCAGGTATAATTCCAGCCACTTTAGAGGATTGTCATCTGCAGCATTCAAAGCCTGTGGGCTATCAGATAGTTTAATTATTTGACATGATTCAGTGGCATTGAACATGCTTTGATTTGTCTTCAAGGGCATTTGTCATCATCACAAAGGTTGGTCCAGTTTAAAAGTGGTTGATATGTGCTCAATTACTGTGTGGCCGGTTGAATCCCAGCTGACAGACTGTACAGTGGAAATTATGTGGTCCACTCCTGCCAAGGAAGAAAAAGTAAAAATAATCAATAACGGCCGACTATATTGGGTGTTGCTAGTGGTGTTTAGAGCAAATTTGTGTGAAATAGCAACATGATTTGATCACAAAATTAATTCATCAATTTTGCTATTGAAGCTGAATGATGAAGATGTGAGCCAGGAACTATGTTGCAGAAGATTGGTAACTGTGGGAGGGAAGTAAGGTGCAATGTAAAATATTAAACATTTGGGAACTTTTAAAACTGCATCAGTATGAATGCACCTGCTCCCATCCCATTAAAGCCATTAGCAAAGACATGTGCCGTGGCAAATGGATTTGTGGGAGGCAAAAAGATTTTCGTGGAATTGTATCATGTCAAAATATGTTTGCATCATATTAGTCTGGAGAACACAGGCAATATATCCATGCTTCTGGCTGTCCTTATGACATATGATGCAGTGTGGCTCGTACAGTCCTCAGTGAGAGCCAAGATTAGGATTTCCAATGCCTTTTCCCTCACTCAATTCTATTTCATTCCATCTCAGCCTTTTCCCTGTCACTTTTAGCAGCCATTCACATCCAGGCCATCTTCTTCTCACCGGGGAACATTTCTGTCAAAATTTCTAAAGTCAGCATTTACCATTAAAAAATAATGGCAACAGTGCACCACATGGGTCAGATGAATGTATAGCCACCCTAAAAACAGCAGATGGAATTTTTCTTATTATGCTTCAGATAATTTTAAGGATCCTCCTCTATCAGAGCCCAAGTTTGCAGTTCCCATTTTTGTGTGAAAAGTACATCGTCACGACTATACATCAGGCCGTGAATGGAATATACTTTGCATTGAATATCTGTGTTTTTTTTCATTCTCCCTTCACTATCCCTGAACACCTTTTCGACAACATTTTTCCTTTGATCGCCTAATTTCTCTGAAAAATTAAATATTATGCAGCCATATCAGGGTGAAAATACTGTGGAAAAAGGATTGTTCCCATCTTGCTCTGCCAGCATGTTTTTTCAACTGCGTCTATAATTATGCTAGAAGTACTTTAAACTTGAGTTGATCTTTTCCTTTTCGATTTATAATATATTCCACTTACTGTTTCTTCTCTTCTTTTTTTTCTGTTGCTTAGTTTCTACCCTTCAGATCAAAGTTGTTCCCTCCCCTTGCCATAGTCAGTCTCCTCCACCTGAATACAGCAATTGCAGTGCGACTGTACCTGCTGGAACTGCCCCTCCTCCATCTTATGCCAGAGCCACATCTTTTGATTCTATAGCTTCTCCTCGAACAGTGTTTGCTGATGACCCCTGCCAGTTATCATCCAGCGATGCAGATACTGAATCTCCGCCTCTCCGATCCTCCGCGACGCAACTATCTGCTTCCCTAAGTTCTGCGTTTTCTCCTGTGCAACCAAACCGTGGGACCATGAGCCAGCATGTTAAGCTAAACCCACTATTCCCGCCTACGGCACCCTCCCACCCGCCACCGTTGCTTCCCAAACCTGTCTGTCATTCATCTGCTACATTTTCTCCTCTACCTCCATCTCCTCCTGTGATGATCGCCTCTCCTCCCCACAGGGCTGTTGGACCACAGCCCATAATTCCAGTTGCTCTTCCTGTTATCCAAGTGCGCGATGGCAAGATTAAAAGACCTATGGATTCGGTGGCCCAAGTAGCTCCATCTGATGAAAACCAGAATGGTCATGATGAAGATAATTTTCTAACAGCAACTCACCTGGCCTCCTCCAGATCTCCAGTAAAAAATACAGAGGGCTCGTTCACATTCTGTTTAGAATCTACCCCTGTATCTCAGGTGTCAGTCTTAAGTAGTCCTTCCAGTTCCCAAATCCATTCTCAGCTACCACCTTCATCTCCACTCCCTGCGCAGCAGCTTTACAAGACAACCTCACACTTCGTTACATCTCCTCCATTTTATGCTGCTTTCTCTGAGGCAGCAGTATCCAAGAAGACCCCATCTCCCATGACATCAGTTACTGCAACTGCCATTACCCAGTCGGGTAAGTGATGTCGTGCTGGAAGTCATGCAACCTATGTGTGTATTTTTGCTTATAGCATCTCTCGGTCTAATTTTTATTTTTTTTCTGCTTGCTTTGAACGTAGAAATAGTTCATTTTTACATGCTAGTTGATGTGTACACATTTTTAAAGGACGAGTTTAATGGAAGAAATGTATTGATATGTTAAAACCTTTATTTTGACAAGTCATTTCAGTTTTCGGGTGTCACTCAGTAAATATATTGCCTGCTTTCTTCCTGTTGTTTTCCTAATAAGACATCTGAAATCTGGATTCTAGCTACAGGTTATTAGAATGTCCAGTGCAAATGCAACCTAGCAGGATTGTTTAATAATGAAAAAAAATTGACAAGTTCTCCTGGTAGGGCTTCTTTGTACCCGAGGATGCCAGAGGAGGTAAAATGGTATCCAAGTCCTTTATGGTACAAACATAAAGCAAGCAAATTAGTTCTAAAAATCTATTATGCTTGTCCTTTAAAACAGCCTTTACGAGAGGGGATGGTACCTAAACTAATCCCCTTGGTCAATGGAAAATGGTCTCACCATTTTTTAAAATACTGGAATTAAACATTTCCATTTATTTTAACCAATGAAATGTAATTTGTGCTGAAAGACTAACCAGATAACATCAATAAATTTTAAATCGACCTTCTCTTAGATTTTAGATTGCAATGAAACATTAACATTTTTATGGATCGTTACCTAATTAAACATTGCAGTAACTTGTTTTAACAGCATATGATAACATTCTGACCTTGCCTTCTGATTGGTGACAGTCTGGAAGTAGACCAACACTGTACTTAAATTTATTTTTACTTCGATTTCAGTTCCCTCTGTTCCTCCTGGTGGACCCCCAACACAGCCTACATGTCCCCCGCCACCTCCTGCTGGTGGTCCCCCACCACCTCCACCGCCACCAGGGACTCCGCCAGCACCTGGAGGCGGACCACCTCCTCCTCCGCCGCTGCCAGCTTGTGGAAGTCCTGGAGCTAGAGGTGATGATGGACCTTCAGCTTCAGGCCTAGCAGCAGCTCTCGCCGGAGCCAAACTGAGGAAAACCAGCCGGGTAGGCACCACACTTTTCTTTTCAACACGTTTGGACATATTGTTATAAATGGGTGATACTGTCACATCGTGGTCTTTGAAAATGACTTTGTGATGCATTCGGTGTGACTTTGTAGTGCCAGGAAGCACACCCAAATCAACAATAATCACAATAACATCTGAGTGACCATTTTAATATTTGCATTGAATGTTGATGTTAAAGTCTTATTGAAGCGACATCTTGCACTCGGTACTGAGGTTTCAATGATGTATTACATAAAAGACATAGAGTTACTGGAGTGAGTGCTGAGACAGGGGACAGGCTTCTCCGTTGGCTGATACCGAAATCAGGAAACGTGATTGGACGAAAGAATAGATTCCGATGCCAAAATCGTGGCGGGCGGCGGTTTGACGCCAAATCGCAATTCTCCGGTGCCTCGACAGTGGCATCAATGTGGTCCGGAACGCACGTACAGTAAACACCGTTGGCATATCATTAGCGAGCCCGACCCGGTATTCTCCGGGGTCTGTGCGATTCTCCGCCTCCGGTGGGCTGAGTTCCCGATGGCGCGGTTCACTTGTGCTTTTAAAAATCATGAAACCGGCATCGTGGCTGCTGAGGAAGAGAGAGGGAGTACGGAAAGTGGCCAATATCGCCATCGTGTGCTCACAGTTGTGCCGCTGGCCGGGGTATCTTCCAGGGTTGGGGGGGCGGGGTAGCGGAGGTTGGCCAGGAGGTGGGCTGTGGGATCAGGGTGGACAGGCATAAAACACTATTGCCACAGATGGAAAGGCAGACATGCAGCTGTGCACGCCGCTGACAGCCCACTGTGCACTTAGGTCCATAGGCCGTATGGTGGCCCCCCGGGCCACCCCTTCTACTTCTATCTGTATCAGCTGTATGGGCACACTCCAGTGCAACCAGTGCCATCTCCTTGGCTGGGATGAGTGTATGTGGGGATTGTAATGTGTATATAGCTGCAGCTTGTCAGCCTCCTGAGTATCATTCACGGACCCGGTGTATCCCGCACCATTTCTCATTGGAGTCGGTCATGGCACCAGTGCTAGCCTCTCCACAGTGGATGAAGTCCACAAATCCCGCCTCAGCATCAACACTTAGTGTCAGGAAGGGAGAATCTCGCCAATGGTATCTGAACAGTGGTTTTCTGCTCAAAACATTACCATGGTATGATATTAATAAACATTTGATAATATTTATTATGTTTTTTTGTGACAAGTAGCCTTCTAATCTGTACTTGACTGACGGGTGCAAATGAAATGTTAATTACACACAGGCTGTTCCTGTTTGTTTAAAATTTCAGTTACTCGGTTTTCTTTTGTTAATGAATAATGAACTCTCTGGGCCAGATTGGTGCAGAGGTCCATCTCCTCCCACCCCCTCCCCCTTTTCCAATAGATTCATTTTTGTTGGTAGGGGAAAGGGATGGGGTGTTCACAATGGAGGGGAACCCCAACTCAGCAGGGTCATTTGCATTTGGTGGCTGAGTTCAAACAGGCGGAAACCCACGCAAACATGGGGAAAACATGCAAACGTCATACATTCAGCCAAAGCCAGAAATGAACCCGGATCCCTGGCGCTGTAAGACATCAGTGCTAACAACTGATCCACTGCACTGCCCTATGATGATATCACTCCGAATGCCTGCTGGAGTTTCAGGAGCTACAGTTGTCTCAGCACAGGATTTTAAGTTCACTTTTTGATTAAAAAGGCAATAACTGATTAAGCTGTCTTTGATAGGAGATCTGAATAGAAGTTTTTAAGAAATTAACCACAAAGAGATTTAAAAGCTTTGAATTGGTTTTGTAAGTCTGTTTTTTAATTATCGAGTATCTATGAGTAAGGGCTGTATGATAGTTAGAAGTTTATTTTTTTCATCTCTACATGGCTCCTAAGGTCTTCCAATGGTGGATTCTGGGTGAATGGTTATGGAGGTGTCATAAGGGCAATGAGAATGATGGGTGAAGGCATGAGTTGGCATTGAGGTAGTATGAGACCAATGGGTGGGGGAGGGGGGGATGAGAGGGTTTGAGGGGTGAATTCTTGAGGGACGAGCAGCTCCTAAAACAACTTGGGCAAAGTTTTGCAAAACCGAGGCAAGTCTTCTAACCAGCCTGTCACACAGTCTCCTGTCTCCATGGCTGCCTGCAATCTACTTCTGGCTTTTTCCTGCCCCTGCCTTCGCGGAACAAAGGTTGGGTCCAATGGGGCCCTTTAAACCAAAGTTGGTTCGCCGAGTTAAGAAATTTTGAAATAGCAAAAGCCTGACCCTTTGATTTCCAAATTGATTGCAATGCCATTGAGTCTCTGAGAAAGGGAATCTGTTAATATATTTCAATCAGTTCAAAATGACTGTGCAGGTTTGTATCTAAAAGTTTGTAGTTACATAGTTATGAATGCTTTACAAGACTGCTATGTTTTAAAATGTTCCCTTTAAGATGTGTTTTGGCAGGGATGGTGTTGTTGACGGTGATTTCCAGACAAACAACTCCACTCCGAGATGGGGGGGGTGTTCAGGGTTCAGTGCCCGCAGGGTGTGGGGGGGGGGGGGGGGGGGGGGGGGGAGCTCTATGTTGATGTTGGGTGGGGGGGGTTCCATTTTGGGACAGAGTTGCGTGGAAGGGGGGTTTTATGAGTCACGGAGACTCCACACTAAGTTGTATTAAAGTAATGTTTACAAGGCTATAATACACAGCTCCCGGTAGATCCCAACTGGATCATAACAGTCATGCCGGACTGGCCGACCCTATACTCAGTATGGATATGGTTTACCCCACCCCCTGAATGAGGAGACTCATAATCCGCGAGGGATACGGGAAAGACTATCACCCCCATCCCGTAGGTCCCATGCAGTGGGTTGTGACAGGGTTTTGTTTTAATCTTTTTTTATTCCAGGCACCCTTTAAAATGGCATTCTGATCTTTTGAAAACCCAAGTTGCTGCTAGGGTGGGCTCAATCAGAGCCCGCCACACATGCATGGCATCCTGAGACCTACCCTTTAGCTTCTTCTTGCTTAAAGTGGTTAAACATACAGCGGAGGAATCCATCCTTGGGGCCGGTAGCTCCCACCTCCTTTCTCCCTCCCACTTCGCCACCCTGCAGAAAAATGAGAAAATTCCACCCTAAGGCAAAGCTGCATTAGGTTTGATTATAGCTGACTGACCTGAGGCAACATGCTTTCTTTTTTATAATTTCATACTAATTCTGATACATTATTATGGGACTGTAATCTTTTTCTTCAAGATTGCTGCCTTATTCAGTGGACGTTTAAAAAAATTATTTCACTGGATGTGGATGTCGCCAGCTAGGCCATCATTTATTGCCCATCGCTAATTGCCTCAATAAGGTGGCGATGAGCCGCCTTCTTGAACCTCTGCTGTCTATCTGATGTAGACACACCCACAGTGCTATTGGGGAGGGCGTTCCAGGATTTTGACCCAGCGACAGTGAATGAATGGTGATATATTTCCAAGGCAGGATGGTGTGTGGCTTGGAGGGGAACTTGCAGGTGGTGGTGTTCCCATGCATCTGCTGCCCTTGTCCTTCTAGGTGGGGGAGGTCACGTGTTTGGAAGGTGCTGGCTAAGGAACCTTGGTGAGTTCCTGCAATGCAACTTGTAGATTATATAAACTGTTGACACTGCGTTGGTGGTGGAGGGAATGGATGTTAGAGGTGGGGGATATGGTGCCATTCAAGCGGGCTGCTTTGTCCTGGATGTTTTCAAGCTTCTTGAATGTTGTTGGAGCTGCACTCATCCAGGCAAGGGGACAGTATTCCATCACACTCATGACTTGTGCCTTGTATGTGGTGGACAGGCTTTGTGGAGTCTGGAGATGTATTACTCTGTACAGAATTCCCAGCCTCTTTCCTGTTCATGTAGCCATGGTATTTAATGGCTAGCCCAGTTCAGTTTCTGGTCAATGGTAAACCCCTCCCCCAGGATGTCGATGGTGGAGGAATCAGTGATGGTGATGTCATAGACTGTCAAAAGGAAATGGTTGGAGATGGCCTTTGCCTAGCATTTTGTGTGACACAAATGTTAACTTGCTAAAGCTCTCAGCATCACATTGTATTACTGTAGGAATGGGTAAAAGTTAGAATTACAACGTCATTGTGAAGTATTAGCCAAACAATTTGACGATCCAGCAGCCGTTTTTCAGCTGCTCTACACCCTCTTAAGCCATCAGATTCTAATGTGTTCTTGATGCACAATCAATGGACACGAAACGTAAATAAAGTCCGAACGATAGGCTTTAATACACAAGAAGTGGACCCGACAGCATACGTACAGAAGAATGGCAGACTGCCGGGGAACACGGGTTCTTATACCCTGCCTCGTAGGCGGAGCTACCTACCTCTCAGCCAATCGGCTGAGAGGCACATGACATACCTGGGCCAATGGGCAGCGAGTCCTCTGCACCAATGGCAGCTCACACTCCCAGGTACCGTAATACCCCTAGTCATACTACCACAGTTCTCAAACCCAAGAGCATTGCAAGCTCTGAAGTGCACCATCCACAATATTGGTGTGGGAAAAAAAAATCTCATCGAGACTTCCATGCCTAAACTGCCACTAGTTCCTTTGCTTTGTCAAATAAGGAGCCTAACGCCTTTTTGTAGTTATTTTGTTGGGGTTAATCCCAAGCAGTTTTGTAATGCAGGATTCTGTGCTCTATGGGTTTTTCCCAGGGCTGCACACTGAGATAACCATCAACTCAGTGAAAGATCTTCTCTAGTCTGCCTGAAACCTGCTTGTCTTCCAGTGCAAAAGCGGTCCAGGGCCGAATATTGCAGACTGAAACATTCGGAGGTCCAGGTCTACATGCAGAGTGATGTACTAAAGACTCAATGGAGAATGGCCACTGCCTAAGGCTCTCCCACCAAGGCAGTGAGGGTACCAAAGGACTGGAAACTATGTAACCCCCACCCCACCCGCTGTGCGTTTAACATTGGCTGAATATTGTAAATATAACCTGTCATTGTAAAGTGAGTTAATAGTGAGGCACCACCAAGTGCCACATAGTCTATTGATGGAAACCAATCTGTTTTGCATTTAATGTAATGTTAACTTTGAAGTTTATGCACTGTACCTTAACATTAAATGACATAGGGCAGTACGGTGGCGCAGTGGGAAGCACTGCTGCCTCACGGCGCACGGGTCCCAGGTTCGATCCCGGTTCTGGGTCACTGTCCATGTGGAGTTTACACATTCTCTCTGTGTCTGCGTGGGCTTCACCCCCACAACTCAAAGATGTGCAGGATAGGTGGATTGGCCACGCTAAATTGCCTCTTAATTGGGAAATAAAATGGGTATTCTAAATTTATAATAAAAAACATTAAATTATATGAATAAAGTATATTTTTTGGAGAAAAGCGCAACCAATAACCTAAAATCCCTTCCCCGAGTCAGCATTCTACCCTCCCAATTCACTGCCTCCATCAACGCCCCCTCCCCAGCCCACAACCTCTGCCAGGCCAAGATGGCAGATTTCCTTCGCTGAAGGACATTGTTACGATTCCCATAGGTACTCGTAAACCCATATACCAAACTACTGAACTAAAATTTTTAAAAAATTACTGAACAAGATTTCACTTTTTGTGATGTTTACTTTTACATGAATCAGAATCAACATGTAAATTAACAGACAAGCTTCTGTGCTTAGATTGGCTTTTTGGTTGGCATGGACCAGTTTGGCCGAAGGACCTGTCTCTGTGCCATAGATTCTATGATTCTATGGTATTGGACTCAAAAAGGTGAATTTCACTTTAAATAGTTGATGCACCTCACAAAATTAGAAGTATTTGCACAAATGCAGCACCATGTCCAATCTGCCATTCTTTCCAAATGGACCTCTGGAATGTGGGATCATGTCATTTCCTACGCGATGGATTTGGGCCTTGAGTCGTCTGCAATAGCAACTCCACTCTATCACTGGAGATGCTGCCAAATTCAACACTCCTGTAGAACCTCCTCAGGTAGATTCATGACAGTCTTGATGGTACAGATACGCCAGAATCTCCCATATGTGATTCCTTTCATAAACCCAGTCAGGCAGTCTAGCTGGCTTTGGGAAACCTGAAGCAGTAGCTGTAGAATTGTCCATTCACAATCACTGGTCTTAACCTATCTTCTGCTTCCCATCCTTTTTAATTGTATTGCACGTATAACCCCTTGTAAATGTGCTTTCTCTGTTCTCTCCCCCGCTATAGAACTGAACCACATGGCCTCCGTAGTTTACATTCCTTCCTGTAAATACTGCTTCCCAGAGTTTCCAAGTCACCTGGACCAGTGTTTCTTATGATCCAAAAATTACGATTGAGCCCTTTACAAATGATACAAACTCTTAAACATCCTTTTAAAACATTTTTATAAACAAGCGGGCAGCATGGTAGCACAAGTGGCTAGCACTGTGACTTCACAGCGCCAGGGTCCCAGGTTCCATTCCCCACTGGGCCACTGTCTGTGCGGAGTCTGCACGTTCTCCCCATGTCTGCGTGGGTTTCCTCCTTGTGCTCCGGTTTCCCCCACAGTCCAAAGACGTGCAGGTTAGGTGGAATCGCATGATAAATTGCCCATAGTGACCAAAAAGGTTTGGAGCGGTTATTGGGTTATGGGAATAGGTTGGAACTGAGGGCTTAAGTGGGTCAGTGCAGACTCGATGGGTTGAATGGTCTCCTCCTGCACTGTATGTTCTATGTTCTAAGTACCAATTCCCCAAATATTCTAAGGTAAATTAATATTTTCCTCACTATTACTGCTTCCGAGTCAAAGGCTGTCAAAATAGGGGCTGGTTTAGCTCACTCAGCTAAAACGCTGGCTTTTAAAGCAGACCAAGCAGGCCAGCAGCACGGTTCGATTCCCGTACCAGCCTCCCCGGACAGGTGCCGGAATGTGGCGACTAGGGGCTTTTCACAGTAACTTCATTGAAGCCTACTCGTGACAATAAGCGATTTTCATTTCATTTCATTTCATATTAGTGAATCAGATGGGTTTTTATGATAATCTGGTAGTTTCATGATGATAATTACTGAGACTAGCTTTTTAATCCAGATTTATTAATTAATTGAATTTAAATTCTAACAGTACGCTCCCATCAATGTTGATAAATCCTTTTGTTTTCCTGTTCAGTTCAATACTCAATCTGTCATCCTTCTACCAATTTCACCGTCCTCTAATTTTACCAGGTTTGATATCATCTAGGTGAGAAATGAATCAAAAACAGATCTTTCAGGAAGACCACTGCAAACCACCTCCTAGACAGCCGAACACCCATGCACCATCACCCTTTTATTCCTGCCATTGAGGCAATTTTGTATCCACACCACCATTTTCCCCTTAATTTCATGGGCGTCCATCATCTCAATAAGCTTCTTATGTGACGTTTTGTTGCCTTCCGGATGTCCTGTGTATATCATTTACTGGTCTAGCTTGATCAGCCTTCTCTGCTACCTTATCCAAGAATTTATTCAAGTTAATCAGACACAATTTGCTTTTAACATATCCATGTCAAAGCCTCTTATTAACTCATGTCTTGCCAAATGAAAATGATGATGGTTCCCAATAACTTCGATAGGACTGACTGCCCTGTAGTTTCCCAGTTTATTCCTCTCCTCTTTATTGAATAGTCGTACATAACATTAGCAACCCTGCAGTCCTTTTGTAGCTGGATCTTATGATGAAAGTAGCTGTGCAATTAAAAGATTGATTTATTTTTGGTAAACTCTCTGTCCTTATCCACTGAAAAATATTGTCGATGTTGGAATTGTAACACGTTGGGTACCAGACAGAGTTTACACTTGCAACTCTGTAAAAATGATTTCTAGCTCTTGTCAGCTAAAAGAAAGGTAACAAATTTATGTTAACGTGATAACTATTAAAAGTAAAATCTTAGCTTTATTAATTTGTATCTTGAGAGAATAAGATTTTCAAAATTGAACAGTTCATATTAAAAATGTACAGTAAATGCAGATTGTCCCAAAATCTCAATCATTGATCTTTATTTCTAAACTTCTCTGCAGCCTGAAGAAGGTTCAGGAAGTTCAAGTCCTGGGGGAGGGTCAAAGGGTGAGGTCAACCGAAACAGCTGTGGGGCAGCAGCAAGTGGAGGAGGAGGAGGAGGACTGATGGATGAAATGAATAAACTGCTAGCAAAACGGTATGTGCTAATCTGATGATGGTATGTCCTAAATGTGTGATGAACTAGACAATTAAGAATTTACAGATATTGCAGTAATATATCATATGGTCCATCATGTTACGATAGGGGATCCTGCGGAATTAATTGGTTTGAAAAATGTCGGCCAGTGTTGGGTTACATTTAAACACAGGGTGCATAAGATACAGGTAAAATGCAACATGACTGGGAGTGCATGAAACACTGAATTTCCAAAGATAAATAGAAAGATTAAATTAAAATTGATTTTAAACAAACCATGCCTGAGATTTTCAAGTTCCAAAGTCTTTTGGACGTTTAGCTGCCTCTCCGAATTTTCCATCCCGCCCACGACAGGTCCTGGAAAATCCCAGCCTATGAGAAATATAAAAAGCAAAGAAATATAGCAAAAAGAGAGATTAGGATAGCTGAGAAGGAGTATGAAATGAGGCTGACAATATAGCAAAAAGAGAGATCAGGATAGCTGAGATGGGGTATGAAATGAGGCTGACATTATAGCAAAAAGAGAGATCAGGATAGCTGAGATGGGGTATGAAATGAGGCTGACAATATAGCAAAAAGAGAGATCAGGATAGCTGAGATGGGGTATGAAATGAGGCTGACAATATAGCAAAAAAAGAGATCAGGATAGCTGAGATGGGTATGAAATGAGGCTGACAATATAGCAAAAAGAGAGATCAGGATAGCTGAGATGGGGTATGAAATGAGGCTGACAATATAGCAAAAAGAGAGATCAGGATAGCTGAGATGGGTATGAAATGAGGCTGACAATATAGCAAAAAGAGAGATCAGGATAGCTGAGATGGGGTATGAAATGAGGCTGACAATATAGCAAAAAGAGAGATCAGGATAGCTGAGATGGGTATGAAATGAGGCTGACAATATAGCAAAAAGAGAGATCAGGATAGCTGAGATGGGGTATGAAATGAGGCTGACAATATAGCAAAAAGAAAGATCAGGATAGCTGAGATGGGGTATGAAATGAGGCTGACACGTAACGTGAAGAACTTAATGAGAGTGTTTACACATGAAAGCAAAGAGGCCAAAGAAGAGTAGGACCATTTAAAGATGGAGAGAGGCTAACTTGTGAGACTAACAGGATAAGACCATAAGACATATGAGTAAAAGTGGGCCATTCGGCCCATCGGGTCTGCTCCGCCATTCTATGAGATCATCACTGATCTGATGTGATACTCCTCAACTCCACTTTCCTACCTTAACCCCTTAAACCTTGATTCTTTAAGTGATTAAAAAACTGCCCATCTCAGCCTTGAACATATCTAATGATCCAGCCACCACAGCTTTCTACAATAAAGAATTCCACAGATTCAGTACCCTCTCAGAGAAGAAATTCCTCCTCATTTCTGTCTTAAATGGGAAATCCCTTACTTTGAGATTATGCCCTCTGGTCCTAGACTCTCCCACAAAGGGGAAACCACCACTCAGCATCTACCCTGTCAATCTCCCTGAGAATCCTATACGTCTCAATAAGGTCACCTCTCATTCTTCTAAACTTCAACACAATGACAGGCCCAACCTACTCAACCTCTCCATTGAGACTGAACCAATACATGAAAAACACCCGGCCTGTCTACCTAATCCCATTTTCCAGCACTGGGCCCATAGCCTTGGATGTTATGAAATGCCAAGTACTCATCCAGGTACTTTTTAAAAGAAGTGAGGCAACCTGCCTCTACCACCCACCCAGGCGGTGCATTCCAGACTGTCACCGCTCTCTGGGTAAAAACATTTTTCCTCAAATCCCCCTTAAACCTCCTGCCCCCACCTTGAACTTGTGTCCCCTTATAACTGACCCATCAACTAAGGAGAACAGCTGTTCTCTATCCACCCTGTCCATGCCCCTCATAATCTTGTGCACCTCAATCAGGTCGCCCCTCAGTCTTCTCTGCTCCAGCAGAAACAACCCAAGCCTATCTAACCTCTTTTCATAACTTAAACATTCCATCCCAGGCCACATCCTGACGAATTGCCTCCGCACCCCCTCCAATGCAATCATATCCTTTCTATAACGTGGCGACCAGAATTGCACACAGAACTCCAGCTATGGCCTTACCAAAGTTCTAATCATCTCCAGCATCACCTCCAGCTTTTTTAATCAATGCCACGATTAGTAAAGGCAAGTATCCCATATGCCTTTTTCACCACCCTGCCCATCTGCCTTCAGAGACCTATGGGCAAACACTCCAAGGTATATCACCTCACACGTTTCAGGGTTAAATTCCGTCTGCCACTTTTCTGCCCATTTGACCACCTGTCTATATCTTCCCGTAACCCAAGACAATCGACCTCACTGTTAACCACCCGGCCAGTCTTTGTGTCACGGGCGAATAAGAAAAAAGTAGCATGGATTTATAAATTGCAGTCAAGCTTCACTAATGTAATTATTTTGTGGAATTGAAAGAGTGTACACATAGAGGGAATGCAGTGGATGTTGTATACATGTACATTCAGGATATTGGGCCACATAAGGTAGCCACATGGAAAGCGGGATGGCTAGTTGGCAGAAAGCAATGAGCTCAGGTCATTTTCAGTTTCTCAGGATGTGAGCAGCAGATTGTCCAAGAGATCTGCGCTGGGCCATAAAAATGAGTTGAACACAAGCACAGGAAGAACAAGATAGAAGCTGCCAATGATGCAGGACAAAGTGGACATATAAATACAGCTCAGGATATAGAAATGTGAAACTGTACATTTACATTTGAAGGAATTATTCCTTAACGAACTGGAGCAAGGTACAATGATCTTTAGGGAATACAGGAGAGGCAGTGGCGTACCGTGGTGGAAAACCATAAGGCAGTTGAGAAATTAATTTTCTGGGCTGATGTATTCCCAAATCAGAGGCTTGCCACAGGGTAAGCAACTGCTGGAGACTGATGTCTCTGATAATTTAACAGTTCTAGCCACTCCTCTGATAATGATGATGCCTCAACTGTGTCCCTGCCACTCCCGCTGCTTGCCCCTCACCAGAGTTCTCATTGGTGATAGGCTGCTGGCCATGCTTCATCTAACTCCTACCTCCAGAACTCACCCACCATCTCTAATTGGACAGCATTCCTGGAAGTGTCGTCTTAATTGAATGGCTTACACAATATCAAACCTGAGGTCCTTGCTGCAAATGGGTTTAGGACCCAAAAATGGTCCCGAAGCCTGGAAATTTTCAAAGTCGAGGATTCAACCTGTTATGTCGATAAAATATTCACCAATCCCTTCTCTGCATTTTAATGTAAAACATTTACTTTTCATATCAATGTAAACAAAAACTCAGTGCTCTTAATTCGACAAACAATTTCTTTGAAGTCCACTGACATAGCAAGGACCTTTTCTTCACTTGCTGTGAGGGTAAACCCATCAAACTGAAAGGAAGACAAACCAAGAGCATCATTGTATATGTGTTAATGTTTGTGTTTATAGTCTTTGATGCTCTCTTCCTACCCTTTTGAGGATTTTGCGTGTTTCCATCAACAATTGCAGATTCCAAGACTCTTCTTCACCCCACTCCCAACTCTCCAAAGCTCAAGAACACAAATAGAAATAGGAGCAGGGATAGACCATATGGCCCATCGAGCCTGCTCTGCCATTCAATACAAGCTTGGTTGATCTCAGGCTTCAAACGCACTTTACCGCCTGCTTCCCCTTCTTTCTTTAATTTCCTGAGAATCCAAATATCTGTCTACCTCAGCGTTAAATATATTCAATGATGACACTTTCACAACCCTTTGAGGTAAAGAATTTCAAAGATTCACAACCAATGATTGAAGCACGTTCTCCTCTTTGCAGTCCAAAATACTTATCCTGAGACTGTATTCCCATGTTTCAGATTCCCCGACCAGCGGAAACAATCCTATCAGGCCCTTTTAGAACCTCGTATACTTTGGTGAGATCTTCATCATTCTTCTAAATCCCAGGGAATATAGGCCCAATTTGCACTGCCTCTTATCATAGGATAACCCAGTGTATATCGTTCCTTAAGTAAGGAGACAAAGACCACACATAATATTCCAGATGTGGTCCCACCAAAGCCCTGTACAACAGTAGCAAGACTTCTTTATTCTTGTACTCTTGTATTCGTGTTAACTTCCTAGGTTCCTTGTACAAACACACCCAAGTCTCTCTGAAGCATTGTTGTTTCCTGGTTTGTTAAATGCATTTTGGCTAATTAATTCTACTCAGTTGGTGAGTAGTAACTAAGGCAAAAATAACATTTCTTAGAAATTTTATATTAACTTTGAGTTGAGAAACCGCAAAAAGCTGACAAATCAATCGAGCAAGTTCCAAGAATGAAATACTATGCAGAAGGAAGCCATTCGCCCATCGAGTCCGCACCAACCCTCTGAAAGAACACCCGACCTAGACCCCCGCCCAATCCCCATAACCCCACCTAACCTGCATATCTTTGGACACTAAGGGACAATTTAATTTTAGCATGGCCAATCCACCCAACCTGCATATCTTTGCACTGTGGGAGGAAAATGGAGCACCCGGAGGAAACCCACACAGACGCAGGGAGAATGTGCAAACTCCACACAGTCACCCAAGACCAGAATTCAACCTGGATCCCTGGCACTGTGAGGCAGCAGTGCTAACCACTGTACCTCGTCAGAAAGTGCTGAAAAAACTCAGCAGCCCTGGCAGCATCTGTAAAAAGAGAAACAGAGTTAATGTTTCAAGTCCAATATCATTCTTCTAACTGACGAAAAGGCACAGCGTAGTTAACAGAATATTCTAAATATTCAGCTCGGAATGGTAATGTTTCTTGCTCTACAGATGCGGCAGACCTGCTGGGATTTTCCCAGTGTTTTTTGTTGTTAGTTCAGATCTCCAGCATCCGCAGTATTTTTTGCTTTTATCTTAGATTTCAAGAGTGAACTGACTATCTCTATGGGGGACATGATTAAAGCAAGACTTAAAGAGAGAGGAGCAGTAGAACTGAAGCAGAAATATGCTGAATATTCTCACTTATGTCAAAAAACCACACCAGCCAACAGAGTTGGAATGGTCTCCAACATGTTGCCTTAAGTGGGTAGGGCTCTACCGGTTACAAACAGTGAGCAAAATTTCAGCTCACCAGCAATGTCACCTCTGAGTGGAAGAAAATCTCACGTAAATCATATTTCAATTGGACCAATCATTTTTATGACAACAGAAGACTAAAATGTGTTTTCTCTTCTCTTTTTTCAGGAGGAAAGCTGCCCAACAAACAGATAAAACAAGTGACAAAAAAGAGGAGGAAAGCCAGAATGTGTGTAATCAGCTTTTAGATTGATTGCATTCATAATCTTGCATTAGCTCCCAAGTCAGATTTGCTTAATTGTATTTGATGAACTAATGCTACAAATCAGCAGGCAATGCATTACTGACATGTTCTAGAAAGCAGTGTTGTATCTAACTGACAAACGGGCATGGAGTAGTTCATACAATACTCTGAATCAGCATTTGCACAAGTTAACAAGAGCAGTTAAACACTTTTTTTTACAAGAAAAGTACTAACGATTCGTATTATCGCTATTATTATTTTTACCAGGAGGAGGCAAACTCTTCACCTTCACCCAGTACACGAGGTCCTGGTCTGCAAAATTCAACAGGTGAAGCCCATAACCTATTCTTTATGGAATTATAAATGTGCAGATAATTTGAATGGCAGCATGTCACAGAAAGATTGTATATGGGCGGGATTCTCTGGTCTTGTCCCTGGTGGGATCCGTTGCGAGCGGGAACAGAAACTTTCCGGCCAATACTCCATTCACGGCACCAGACAATCCCAGCCATGGATGAGGACAGAAGATTTTGGCCATTGGTATATTTCACACAGACTTCAGTGACAAAATTCACTCGGCTTGCTGGAGGGCACGGGATCACAATTCGGACTTAACCTGAGCCTATTGCTTCCACTACAGTAAGCACACAAACATTGCATTGCCCACCTATCTAATGATCGCAGCATATAATCAGCACCAAGCATGCTATTGAGCAGCTATACACCTGAGTCGGGGCCGCAAAATCATGAGAGGCTAGCATGATTTCAAGCTTGCCTGGACCCCTTAAAGAGAAAGTATATTGTAAGTGTAGAGCAAGTGCTGAAAGCCATTCTTGAATGAAGATTGACTTGAGAAAGACACAAGAATGGTACGATATGGCAGAGCGCAGGCTCCAAGGTTCTCATGCAGAGTACTGGAAGCCTTGGTGCAGGAAGTGGACAGGGGGAGAGAGGTCTTGTACCCTCAGGGGGATTAGACAAGCAGCCCAAAGGCAGTGGAAGCAGGCTGCTGTCTCAGTCAATGCCTTCAGTCTAGTTCCAGGATCTGGATGCAGTGCGGCTAGAATTTCAACAGCCTTACACAAATGACCATGGTCAATGAATGCACCTTCAAATACCATATCCCACCAACTGCACCACTAGTCTAGGACATTGCTCAATGTACCACATCCCCATCATTAACCTCCAGCAATCTCTATCACAGTTCTAACCTCACATTCATAGCTTCACCTCATTCTCACGCACTTTGCACTGTTGCAAGACTCACACCCACACCTCGTAACATGCACATACTGCCAACTGGTTAACCATGACAGAAACATCATCTAAACACGTTACACCACACTCACTAACAAACTCCCTTCTGTCCTACAAGACAAGATGGTGCAGAGCAGGAAGTAGCAGCAGCTGGGCAGGAAAAAGGCACAGCTACAGATCCTTAAAATGATGGAGGAGTGGTAGTAATCATCGTTCAAGCAGCCGTGACAGAGGCTGTAGCCAGCAGCAGGGTAGAAAACATTGAAGATGACGGTATACTCATACCTAACCACCTTCTCATATCCCACTACCTCCTCAACTCACAATCTCTTCTGATATTCAAGCAGCAGATGGGTTGAACAAGTACCTCTTAGCATTCTTTCCTTGTCACAACAACCCATTGCTTTTGTCCTTTCTGATACCCACCTGGGCAAGAAATGATGAAAGAGCAGGAAAACAGTGATGAGGAAGTACCCTAACTCAATCTCGCACTCGCAGCACCACCTCAGGAATTGATACCATGTGTACTTTAGATGCTGTCTTCGAGGTAGGAACTGCACATGCTGAGACATCCAGCATTTGTGGCTGCAGCCAGGGCAGGGGGTGGTGTAGATGCCAGCTCACCAGAAGTTGGGGTTACACATTAATTCTACTCCAAAGAATTCAGATGAGGATATTGAAGGGGTGACATACACAAAATTATGAATTTGTACACAAATCATCAGCAGGCCTGTCAGGGGGAATGTAATGGAGCGTGAAGGAGCCGGACAATTGCACAGGGTTTGGAACCTGTCCTTTCCAGTATCTAAGTGGTGCCTAACTGCATGACCACCCTTGTGGATCCAACCGTGTTGCAGCATCTGCCGGTTGGTGTCTCAGCTTCCATTGCAGCTCTAACAGAAGCTACCCAACTTCTGTGTGCGGCAGCGAAAACCCAGAGTGAAGTCAAGCAAGCTGAGCATTCTTCCCTGAACACTCAGACTGCTTCCACCATGGCTGAAAGTTTGCAGCTTCTCACAGCAGTCCAGCATTATGTCCTCCAACAGATTATGAGTGACAATGGCTCCGTGGAGCATGAAACTGCTGCCATCTCTCAGGCCGACAGTAATTGTCCTCCCGCCGCTCCCACCCTTCCAGTACCAATGCAACTGCCTGACAAGCACCAATCCTGCCGGCCATGTCAAGGTGGTGCAGTCCAAAGCCAAGCCTTCCAGACCCAGAATCATTCAATGTCACCATTACAAAGCCATCTGCAGATTTCCCACTGAAAATCAGCCGTCTTCCACTCACCATGCTGCAAGTTCCTGGAGTAGCACTCCATAGGGGCATTAGGACAGACAACACCCACAAGACAGACATCAAGGGAATGTACAAAGGTGGTTGGTTGTCTTTTATACGGAATATTGATTGGTTTGATTGCAGTGGTTTTAAATGTTTGTTTTGTGATGCATTCAGCATTTAAAAATGGCAAATTGGGAATGTGTTCACTGATACTGCAGTCCGATGAACTGATGACGGACGGCCCAACTGAAAAGGAGTTGTGATGGTTGCCTCCTCCCCCCCCTTACTGCTCTTTCTCTTCCTCCAGCTTCTCCGCCTTATCAGGTACTCCCTGTGCATCTGGTGGCAAGGGCTGTGCTCTCAGGATGGCGAGGTCGTGCAGGATACAGCAGGCCATGTTGAAACCTGACACTCTATTGACGAGTACTGCAAGGCTCCCCCAGAGCTCTGCAGGCAAGGGAGGCATTGCTTAAAAAACATCCCAATGACCTACCCAGCAACATTGCATGTGGCAGCTTGGCTCCTGTTATATATCTGCCAGCCACTTGTGAGTGGGTTGGACACCAGAGTCATGGGCCAGGTGGTCAGTGGCTAGCTTTTGTCACTCTCTGGTGTGCTGACGATACAGTGGACTGTCGCAGAATGAAGGCATCATAACTGCTGCGGGGATAGAAGGCACTGATAAGTACGAGTATGGTCACACACCAGCTGGAGATTGAGCGCTTGGAACCCTTTGCAGTTGCAATACATCTGCAAATTTATATGCAACGCCTGAAAGGTGTAATGTGATGCATTCAGTAGCATCCTGCAGCATGGGGAAGCTGCAATCTTGGTGAAGCAATGTGCATGCTCCACCTGGAAAGAGAGAAATACAAATATATTACATAATTTACATAGAAAGCATCAGTACCCTGCTTTATGCAGCAGTGGACATCACACTGTGAGATGTTGGAGATGATGCCCTCCCCAGCCTGGAAGGGATTTGATGTGAAGAAGTTGAAGATCATGGTCACCATTCCAGACACTGACAATGCCGGCCTCACTTTCGGCTGCTGATATGCCTGCAACCGGTGGCAGATTTCTGCATGCATCTCCATAGTGAAACGGAGGCACCTCACACATTGTTCCTTGCTGCGATTGAGGTAGGAGATTTGTTCCCTGAGGGCCTGGGTGGATATGACCTTCTGCCAAAAGGCTTTTCCTCCCTCCTCCACTCATTTCACGCAGCTTGACATCCTCTGTCCATTCTTCCTTATCATGCTGAAGACCAAAGTGATAGAAACTACAGAAACCATGACTGGGCACAGGTGACATAAGGTGAATCTTTGAAGGGAGAACCAAGGCCTTCACCGCATACTACACCACTCCCTGTAGATTTCACCAACTTTATGTTATAGGACAAACTACCAAACACTTACAGAAACTCAGTAACAGTCAGCAAAAATCAGACAACTAATCTGAAAGTGGTTGATGATCCCTTCAAATATCACTGTGGGGATTCCTTCTGCTGTTGAATATCACTATGGGGATTCCTTCTGCATGTTCAGCTATGCGAGATTAAGAGAGGGTATTAGCTGGAGTGTTGAGGTTGAAAACCTGATCACTAAAGCCAAATCAGCGTTAAACACTGACTGGCATCACAATCTGCCGACTGCATACTTTAGGGTGCCTGCTCCCAGCATCCAGACTAACAACCTCACTAAAATGGCATCCGGAACGGTCAGCACCAGAAGTGTGAGCATGCAGCACGGATGCTATTTTGAATCCATAGCTCTGAAAATATTGGTGTGATCCAACTGAAATCTGTAGCCAGAGGGAGCAGAGGGGATGGGGCCTGGTAAAATCCAGCACAAAGCACTGCTCTTTTTGCAGGTAGGATATCACAAGTCTTTCTAAGAGCCCCATTCTTCCATGGTAACCTATCGATCTTGTAGATAATATTTACATCTCCCAATGAGATCTATAATCCTTTAAATGTGTTTCAGCTGGCATAGAATTGTTCAGCATCTGAGTTTAGTGGGGCTTTTAAATGTTTGCGGGGGCCCTTCACATATTTTAATCTTTTGCTTAACAGGACGTCTAATTAAACCCTCTTGTACTTGTCTTGAGCCTGCAAGAAAATTATTAAAAGGATATCTTAACATAATCAAGAGTTACTTGTATTCCCGTTGTTTTAACAAGATAAAAGTCCTCTCTGAGCTACAAAACTTGTATTTATGCCTTTCTCATCTGACCAATAATTAAACTTTTTGGAAGGAAAGTTAATAAGAAAGTTAACAATTAAATGTAGGAAATAATTGAACTGATAATATAATATAACATCAGGTCATGTGAAAGTATTGGTACAAATGTGGGCTCTCAGAATCTTATAATCCATGATCTGAGCTCAGTCATTAATCTAGTAATGTCTGTCTGCCATTGGGAGGGCAAGTTTTAGTAGTTAATCATGAAAGACCAAAGGAATAAAGCTCCCATTGATTCCAAGTGAGTAAAGGTGCCACTTAGTGCATTGCAATAAAAAGTTCAATTTGATTCCTCGCCTGTGCTGAGTGAGCTGATTTCAGCAATGGCAACAGTGAATTTCTCCTCAGTTTCCCAGCAATAGAGAAGAAAATAATTCCCAGGATTTCCCGCTGCTGACCATTGCTGGAGTTCGCACACACTTGGTCATCAGTGAGAATAGAATTGGTATTGTCTGCGATGCCATCTCCAGCCAATGAACCTTCCAACCTACTCCCTGCACAGACACATGAAATATTTTCACTTGAGCAACATCTCCTGCACTTTGTATTTTGGAACTATGCTCAATAAGAAGCAGGACCAAAATTAGGAAAAGGAAAAAAAAATGATGTGGAAAGAATTAAGTCATTCAAAGCCATAAAAAAATGTTGAATCTTTTGTTATTTAATGATGAAACAGCAGTGAATTAATTCGAGGAACCAATGCTAAAATTATACCTAACAGAAAATGCAGCTTGGCATATTTGCGCAGAGGACAATCAAGCCTTGTTCACATGCCTACATCTTTTATGGATTGACGCCTGGTTTGAGGTCACGCTGACATAAATACAGCAGAGCAATTCTAAGTAACTTGGCATTGGACACCCACTTGATCAGTGGTTTTACCTCTCCAGTACAAATACTGAGTATGTATGGAACTAGTATTGGAACTCCAGCAACTATTTCCGCGAATAGAGCTCACAGAATTTGTATGTGTCACAATACAAATCCCACATTTGAGCTGGATCAGCACTTTCGTGCAGGGTAGCCTGAAAGGCAGCTGTCCTACTGTTACCATATGGTACAAACCTCACAGTTATGGAGATGGTCAGCATGAAAGCTGCTCCCTAACATAAAGAAAAATAGCCTGTGAGCCTTTAGCTGCTGGGATAAAGAAACATTTGGTGTAGCAGCTCTACACAAGGTGGGCTATAAGCCCCTCAAAGCAAGATGCGCAGATGTCCAGTAAAAAAATTTATTATTAAGAAATTTATAGTAAATGAACAGATTCTTTAAATTAAGTGTGTTGTAGGTGACTTTGACTTGAGAACATCAATCCAGACAGGCCTGCAAATTTGTTCGAATATTTTTTAACAGATACTGGTAAAAAGCCATGGGAAAGGGCCAACTCTGCCGAAAAGTCAGGAACTCTCTCAAGGTGAGCAGTTAAGGGATGGATGCAATTTTGCAACTGTGAAATTTAATGGTTTAGTAATAAGAAGTGTTGTATAATACCAGAGTATGCCACACAGATACAACGGCTCTATAATATCTCTATGTGTCTATTTTGAAAAAAGACAGAGGGACTATACCTAACATTTATGGAATGATGTTAATTGCAGCTGGCAAGCTGTCTAAATTCAGTCACAGGTTATTTTGGGATGTTTTGGCACAGTGGGTGAGAACACTGTCCTTTGACCTTTCAGAAAATAAAGGCAGACGCCATGCTGATGTGAAATAGTATTCTCACCCGAGCTTGGGTGGGTTAAAAATAATGCAGATGCTATTCTGTTTTACAGCTTACCCATGGGCTGACCCATGAGATTCACTCATATCTGGCATTATATATCTGCTTTGTAGTATTAAGTGGGTATGTTATGTGCTCACAATCTGACATTTGAGAACAGAGTAAGCTTAGTGATCCTAGTAATAGGACTCGGTTGGCAGCCTTGGCCAGCACTCTCACCTTCCAGAGTCAGAGGTTGTTGGTTCAATTCCTACTCTGGTGACTTGAACACACAATTTAGACTGACACTTCAGTGCAGCACCGTACTGCAAGATATTCCGGGCCCCATGTTGGGCACCATTGCATTGTTTCTATTAAAAGGGATCAAAGGATGTGGGGAGAAAGTGGAAACAGGTTACTGAGTTGAATGATCAGCCATGAACATAATTAGATTTCATAGAATTTACAGTGCAGAAGGAGGCCATTCAGCCCATCGAGTCTGCACCGGCTCTTGGAAAGAGCACCCTACCCAAACCCATACCTCCACCCTATCCCCATAACCCAGTTACCCCACCCAACACTAAGGGCAATTTGGACCCTAAGGGCAATTTAGCATGGCCAATCCACCTAACCTGCACATCTTTGGACTGTGGGAGGAAACCGGAGCACCCGGAGGAAACACACGCACACACGGGGAGAACATGGAAACTCCACACAGACAGTGACCCAAGCCAGGAATCGAACCTGGGACCCTGGAGCTGTGAAACATTTGTGCTAACCACTATGCTACTGTGCTGCCCTAATGAATGGCGGAGCAGGCACAAAGGGCCAAATAGCCTCTTCTTGCTCCTGTTTTTCTACATTTCTGTTCTGCCTTTGACAAGGAACATTAAGCCTCTGCCCTCTCGGGTGGATGTCAAAGATTCCGTAGATTATTCAATGACGAAGTAGAATGTTTCCCCTACTATCATGGCCAGTATTTATCCCTTAATCAAGGTCACTAAAATAGATAATATAGTCATTATATTATTAGTTTTTCTGGGATCCTGCTGTGTACCAGTTGATTGAAAATGAAATAAAATGAAATGAAAATTGCTTATTGTCACAAGTAGGCTTCAAATGAAGTTACTGTGTAAAGCCCCTAGTCGCCACATTCCGGCGCCTGTTCAGGGAGGCTTGTATGGGAATTGCTGTGTTTCCCGGCATAACAATGTTTATGGTTCAAGTGTACCTCATTGTTTGGAGAACACTTTGATGAGATCTAAATATTGTGAAAGTTGATGTATAAAAGCAAGTTTTTTTTTTCATTATTTGTCTAGTATTTCAGACAGACACTATACAAAGAGTAACAGCATACTGATTCATCTAATTGTTGTACATTTCCTGTAGAAATGGGGTGCAGCTCCTGGATACACTTGTCATATTGCACATCAGGAACAGTCTGCAGAGTGCTTGTGCACCTATCCTGCACATACCTAATGCAATGGAGATATTCAATTTTGTCAACACTGGTATCACCATTATGAGTATAAACCACCCTTTTAAAAAATGTTGACGGTTATGATCATTTTCAGTGAAGAGCAATTAAAAGCAATGCAGCAAATACAATTGTTCTTGTTCCACCTTTAGCACTACTGGTCAACAACTGGGTGGTAACTGTTCTCATGTCTTGTATCTTATTTATATTTCAAAACTGCTTCTTGAAGCCTGGAGCTCCCAATGCTGTGGAGTCTAACCTACCTCACGGAAGGATAGATTCACAGTTTAACTTTGCAATTCACAACTCTTTTTCTGACTGCTAGTAGCTCTCCAACAGCTGCGAAAGGTATGAAGAGGCCAGTGAGTGACAAATTGCATTGCTGGTCTCCAGCAGCAGGTTTATATTATTACCCCGTGTCAAGACGCCGAATTGCCAACAGTAAAAGCGGCCTATAGGGGAGCCAGAGAGATGCCAGAAGCAACAGCATTGTATCATTTCCAGCTGTACTACTGGCAAAGAGGGGCCGCAGTTGGTCATCCGTGTGGTAACATTCTGCGAGAGCTGGTTTTGGTGCTGAGCTGTCTGCCCCTCTCAGGGCCAGTGCCCCCAATTTACCTCAATCAGAATGAGAATCAAACCCATGTTTTTGGCATTGATCTGAACTAGAGGCTAGCTGTGTAGCCAACCGAGCTAACTGCCCCCTCCCCGACCATGCATCACACTTCAGTGTCAGGTACATGCATCAATGTAATAAACACCAAAAATGCTGGAAAGATTCAGCAGATCGACAGGTAAATGTTAATTTCAGGTCTGTGACCTTTCACCGACACTGAGAATCCATCCATCTGAAACATTGGGCTGAATTTTACCTGTCCCAGGGCAGGCGTGCTTCCTGTTGGGGAGGGGGGAATGCAAAATGGGATGGGCACCCATCACACCACCTTCCAGCCCACCCCGAGCTCCCCACCCACAGTACAGGGGATGAGTGGCGAAATCAGCAGCCCGCCTGCCTTCTTTAAATGAACAATAAATGGTCAATTAGGCTTATAGAATTTGCAGTGCAGAAGGAGGCCATTCGGCCCATCGAGTCTGCACCGACTCTTGGAAAGAGCACCCTACCCAAGCCGACAACCCCACCCAATCCCTAAAACTCAGCAACCCCACCCAACACTAAGGGCAATTTTGGACACTAAGGGCAATTTATCATGGCCAATCCACCTAACCTGCACATCTTTGGACTGTGGGAGGAAACCGGAGCACCCGGGGGAAACCCACGCACACACGGGGAGGATGTGCAGACTCCGCACAGACAGTGACCCAAGCCGGGAATCGAACCTGGGACACTGGAGCTGTGAAGCAATTGTGCTAACCACAATGCATCTATTGGACTTCCCACCTCAAGTCACATGGAGATGACAGGGTCGCGTCTGCCAGCTGGAGAGCTGGCCAGAGTCCCACCACAGACCTGCTGAACCACGGGCCAATCAGGCAGTAGCGAGGGCAGTGGCGTCATGACCCTGGGGGTTGAGGTCTTGCCAGCCATGAACTGCTGCTCAGCAGTTCCACATGAGAGGTGGTGACTACTGCAGGTAAGATACCTACTCAGAAGCCCAAGATTGCAGAACTGCCCAGTAATGGCAGGGATGGGAATCATGGGGTGGGGAGACGATATAAGGGGTGTTGGCAGCAAGGGTGGGGGGCAGGGGTTGGGTACCACTCAGCACACTGCCAACAACCCCCCCCCCCCTGCCCCCGCCCAATGCCAGATTTAGTGATGAAGCACTGAGTGCCTTTGAAGGAGTGACCACCCCACTCAATCCCACCCCGAAGACCACCTCAGGAGATAACAGAAGGCATGCACTGGTTTATTTGTCATGCACGCCACTTGCCGATAGACCAACCCACAGCTGGGTTAATGGCAGCAACAGTAGTTTAAGACATTTAAGTAGCCTTTCATTTTCGGCTGAAAGGCCTCAATTGGCAGTAGTAGGGCGAGAAAGTCAATCACAGACTTTCCCGCCCGGCCTTAATAAGGGTGGAGGTGGAGAGGCAGTGGGATGCTCACCAGCCATCTCCTGCCCGATATAATGCCTTCCCCGCCTCAAAACATGGCTCAACACCAATGTCCTGTTATTAGAAACACATTTTGTCATATTGATAGGGCTCAGGAATTAATACGAAAAATGCACATGGATCAAATTTGTGCTGAAGTGAAGAAGCCTCTAAATGTTTGTGCTGGTGAATGGGTTAACAGGTAATTCCAGAATTCGAATTTTACCAGACTCAAGTTTCAATGAGCAGTGACAGATTTTTGTTTTACTTATCACAGTCACAATGAAGTGCTTTACGTAGCTGTTGCCTCTGTTCTGCCCTGCCCCTAATATTACCTACAATGCAATGACTAGGCAATCCACGTGTTCACTAACTGAAGTGACTCCCTGTACAGATGCTCTTCAGCGGAGGAGCAGTCATGGTGCCCACATTGCCTGAAAATCTACGGCATGCAGTAGGAAGGGGCAGCACGGTGGCACAATGGTTAGCATTGCTGCCTACGGCGCTGAGGTCCCAGGTTCGAATCCCGGCCCTGGGTCACTGTCCGTGTGGAGTTTGCACATTCTCCCCGTGTCTGCGTGGGTTTCACCCCCACAACCCAAAGATGGGCAGGATAGGTAGATTGGCCACACTAAATCGTCCCTTAATTGGAAAAATAATTGGGTACTCTAAATTTATAATAAAAAAAATTTTTTTTTAAAAGGCATGCAGTAGGATAATCAATTCATATTTTAGTCGCTGGAGTTTAAATTAATTTATACTCAATGGCATTTTAAGTTGAAAAACATGATGATTTTTTTGTAGTTCTATTTTAAGAGGAATATTGCATTAACCTTTTTCTAATTCTATTTTATTGTTTTAGAAATGCATTTATGACAAAGAGTCCTGAAGCTAAGAATGTTGTGCAGTCTCATTTTTCATCTTCTAGGTATAAGTGAATGCAACAATTTCAATCCTTGTTCAGCTTATCCATTCATGGATTCACATCTCCTTGTCAACTGCAGGCTGGATATCCAGAACTGTATACTGGCACCTACTGCATTATTTAACAGCTTGCTGCAACTGCTCTTCGCTGCCAGTGCCAATGTTTGTCAGTGCGCTATTTTGTATGTGCAGCCAACCTGAAGATTAAGTCCTGGTTCATATGGATTTAAAAACCTGTTCAATAATGAAGTTATACTCAAAAGGATATGAAAATAAATAGTGGGCAGCACAGTATCAAAGTAGTTAGCACAATTGCTTCACAGCTCCAGGGTCCCAGGTTCGATTCCCTGCTTGGGTCACTGTCTGTGCGATCTCCCTTGTCTGCGTGGGTTTCCTCCGGGTGCTCTGGTTTCCTCCCACAGTCCAAAGGTGTGCAGGTTAGGTGGATTGACCATGATAAATTGCCCTTAGTGTCCAAAAAAAAGGGTTAGGTGGGATTGTGGGGATAGGGTGGAGGTGTGGACTTAGGTAGGGTGCTCTTTCCAAGGGCCGGTGCAGACTCGATGGGCCAAATGGCCTTCTTCTGCACTGTAAACTCTATGATGCTATGAACACTTATTTAAGACTCCAGATCATGTTCAAAATAGCAGGAACACAGTTGCAGCTATAGGGAACCAATAATTCAGGCACTTGGATCACTTCATTTTTTTATTCAGTTTGTCTATAAATCAAATCTGACAGCTCTTCCTTGACTGACAAACTCCAACAGCTCATATTTTGCAGGTCAATGTAGCCTCCATCCGACAACCTATCTGCACAATCAAAAGGACAAAGAAATATCCCATCACAATTCAAATAATTCCACTCGAATCATTTTCTCAAGCTGAATAACTTGTTGATAAGCATATTAAGCAGTAGTTCCAAGTGTTGTTGCTCCATCAACATCCAGTTGAATATTCCGGAAGCTTGAACACTTCTGAGGAACTTTAGGAAATAAGTTATCCCTGTCATCCCTCCTGTAAGCTCCTGGTTCCAAATGATATTTGAATAATTTCCAGAAGGCATCAACCACAGAGATGGTTCCATTAATATGAATTCATTAGCATCCCCAGGTACTCCACAGCTTCCAGAACAACCCTATCCAATGTTCCGACTCAAAATTATTTAACATTCTTGTTGGTACATCCTGCTGTATAATTTGTCAACATGCAACTGTGCATTATTTGCTGATGATGCAGTCAGGAGGACAGTCCGTGCCCACCACTATGTAAAGATTGTTCATTGCGCCTGACTCTGAAGTGACCCAGTGGTTATTATACTGGTGTGCCGTTGCAACTGGAGAACATAGCCTCTCTTATTACAACACACACAGTTCCAATTTAAATTAATCATCTGGAAAGCTACCAAGCCGAGCTGAGGCATTTGTCCAGAAATAGATAATATTGCAAGGAGAATCAAGCTACACGGCTTCCGAGTGGTTACAAAGCGACAAAGTTAGGGAAAAGATGAACATTTTTATTGTTTTAAAATTAGATGCGCCTGTCTTTGGATGCAATCCAATGTTCAGAAAAACCAATGTAATTTATTTTATACTAATTGATTACCCGTGGCATTGCAGATGGATGAAGAATAATTGCAGTCCGGGTTAGAGGGTGGGAATACATTGGAGCATGGTGCACAGACATAATTCAGCCCCTGTTTCAAGCTACAAAATTGTTTTTATTTTTATATTTCTGTTAAAAGTTCCATTTCCAAATTTATAGTGGAAATAGTCAATGTAAACTTGTCAAACTGTATAGCCTCCAGCCATCCATGGCAGTATAGCCCCTCCAGAGTGTAAATACAGAGTGACAAGTGCACATAGGCAGGTTCCAGTGGGAGGTTATTTCTGGGCCCACCAAGTGCTGGGATTACCCGGTCCTGCAGAATTCAATGGAATTTCGGCTAGGCCGCCGCACTCCCTCGGAGCGTCCTGCCACGGCAGGGTCCGAAAATTCCAGGTATTATACATATGAACATGAGAATTTCTAATGGAAGTATGGAGGAATGATACATCAACATCATCCTAAAGATACCCAGAGGTCCTTATTTATTCATTGTTGACTCCTATGAAACCCAGGAAACTCAATTATCTTGATTTAATTCAAGAAGCCAGTGCTCACTTAAAAGTTCAGATAAAAATGTTGTTGAAAGTAACAATATTTGCCAACATTATTCATGGGATGAAAGAAAATGATGTTGCAGCACTGGTACAACCAATCACATTCAATCTCCTTGGCAAATACTTCATATTCACACATGCCTCCTCCCTTCAGCCTCCCTTCCCGTTTCTATCCCTCTCTACTGATGGGACATGGGAAATGTATTCAAACCAAAACATACACGTGGGACAGATGGAGCACTTAGTTGTAGCATTCTGCTCCTTTGGGCTGTTGGGTGTTAGGGGTTGAATGGATTTCCATTCACTCTCTTTGCAGGACAGATGGAAAGATTGTGTTTAAAGATGATCCCTACAGTCCCAGGTTAGTGTGCAGCGACAGAAGCTTTCACACTGCCACAGGTCATCAAGCCATGTGGCACTGTTACAGCCGTGCTATTGAAATTTAAATTTTAACTTCAAGGAGGACTAGTTAATAAAACTGCCTTGTCTCCCCTGTGAGAATGCTAATCCATTGCCTCTTGCTGCTGCACATCTTACAGTACCTGAGCAAGTAGAATTGGAACCCAGGCTTAATTTCCGTGCTTTATTTGTTCCCTACCCCTGTAGACTGAAACCAGGGAGCGGCACCAGTAACGATGTGGTCACAGATGCCTTAGATTTTGATCGATTGAAGCAGGTATGCAACCTGGATACTTAAACTAAAGAGACTGTCTAACAATAAATGTTTCTTGGAAAAAAATTACCATTTTTAATCTTCAGGAAAATAACAAACCTTACTCTAAGCTGCCCTGTTAAAATGTACAGAAAGGAACCCTTCCAGCATCTTGTATAAATAAGCTTCCATTTATATAATTTCAACTCGCAGGAAATACTGGAGGAAGTCGTAAAGGAGTTGCACAAGGTGAAAGAAGAGATTATTGATGGTAGGAATTATATTTATTGTTTTATTAAAAACATTTTGTTGAAGGCATTTAAAATATATACATAATCACAAAAATACAAAAACCAACCGCGGCAACAGGCAACAACCTCCAGACTCATGGAGTCCCGAACAGGAGAGAACGGAAGGGGCGCCAACAACAATGCCCTCAAGCTAATCCCCTTACACGAGGCCACCTCCATCCACCCCCAAACCCAACCACTCCTCCACCGCCCATTTCCCAGCCATTGCAATGTTTGGTGCCAACATGCTTGGCAATGCTAACGTTGATCCCTCTCCAATAACATCCCCTCGCCTGCAGAGCCTTCTTCCGCCCAAACAAACCTCAAAATCATCCCATTCACCTCCCTAAAAACGGACTTCGGAACAAAAATCGGGAGGTTTTTAAATACAAATGAAAACCTTCGGCAGCACCATCAACTTCACCTTCTGCGCCGACCAAATTCAGTGGCAGCACATTCCACCTCTTGAAGTCAGCCTTCATTCCCTCGGGTCCGAAATATACAACAGGAGATCATCTACATACAAAGAAACTCAGTGCTCGTTCCCCTCCTGCTCAATCTCTTCCACCCGCTCGACCCCCTAAGCATCATTGCAAACGGCTCTATCGCTACGGCAAAGAGCAACAAGGATAGCAGGGCACCCTTGTCTCGTTCCTCGGTGTAACCCAAAGTAATCCAAACTAACCTTGTTTGTCTGAATGCTCACCTTTGGCGCCTTGTACAGCAGCTGAACCCAATCTACAAGCTCCTGCCCAAACATGAACCAACCCACCACCTCAAACAGATACGCCCATTTGACCTGATTGAACGCCTTACATCCATTGCCACCACCACTTCTCAGCTCTCCGAGGGCACCATAATAATTTTAAGCAGCCTCCATACATTCACTGACAGCTACTGCCCCTTCACAAATCCCTTCCGGTCCAACAACTTTGCACCTATATTTGGGGCAGCACAGTAACACAGTGGTTGGCACTGTTGCTTCATAGCACCAGGGACCCGGGTTTGAATCCCGGCTTGGGTCATGTCTGTGCGGAGTCTGCACATTCTCCCCGTGTTTGTGTGGGTTTCCTCCGGGTGCTCCAGTTTCTTCCCACAGTCCAGAGATGTGCGGGTTAGGTGGATGGGTCACTCTAAATTGCCCTGTATGTCCAAACATTATGTCAGGTTGCTGGGTTACGGGGATAGGATAGAGTGTGTGCTTAGGTAGGGTGCTATCTCAGGGGCCAGTGTAGACTCGATGGGCCGAACGGCCTCCTTCTGCACTGTAAATGCTATGATTCAACAGCAAGATCAGGCAGTACAATCCACACTGCTCCAGGACTTTGACCTTCTTTAAATTAAAATTAGCAATATCGAGGCCTGCAACAGCGTGGGGGAGGGGTGGTGGAGCTCATTATACATCCCAATCAGCAGGGGCCCCAGCTCCAACCCAAACTTCTTGTAAAACCCGACTGGGTACCCCATCCGGCCCCGGAGCCTTCCCTGCCTGCAGTGCCCTCACGCAATCCATCACCTCCCTCAGACCTATCGGGGCCCCCAATCGCTGCACCTTCACTTCCTCGACCCCCGGGAACTCCAACCCATCCAAAAACCACCTCATTCCTTCATCCTTCACCGAAAGCTGCGAGTTATACAACCTCTGATAAAAGGCTTCAAAAACCCAATTCCCCGCCTCTGGCCCCGATACCACCCTGCCTGTCCCATTCCTCACCCGTTCAGCCTCCCTCACCGCATCAACAGGTGCGCAAGCATCCTACACGCTTTCATGCCATACTCATAAATTACCCCTCTGGCTCTATGCAATTGTCCCACTGCCTTTCCAATGGACACTAGCCCAAACTCCATCTGGAGCCTCTGCCTCTCCTTCAGTAACGCCTCCTCAGGTATCACCAAATATCTCTGGTCCACCCTCATAATGCCCTCCACCAACCTCAGCCTCTCAGCCCGCTCCAATCTCTTCTTATGCGCCCGAATCAATGTCAATCCCCCCTTACCACCGCTTTCAGTGCCTCCCACAGCATGGAGGCAGAAACCTCCGCCGTATTATTCAGCTCCACATAATTTTGGATGGCCAGCCTTGCCCTCTCAGACCCCCTTGTCTGCAAGTAACCCACATCCAACCTCCACTGCAGCCGCTGACCCTCCCCCTGCACCACCCACAAATCCACCCAATGTGGCGTGTAGTCAGAGACCACGATCAGCGAATACTCTGATCCAACCATCCCCGCCAATAACGCCTTGTCCAAAACAAGGAAATCAATCTGGGAGTACACCCAGTGCATGTACGAGAAAGTCCTTCGTCCTCGGCCTCTCAAACTGTTATGCCCCCCCCCCCCCCCCCCGCCCCCATATGCTCCATAAACCCCGCCGGTTCCTTCACTCTTGCCGAAACCTTCAGGGACATAGGGCATGTCCAACCTAGGATCCATAACCATGTTAAAATTTCCTCCCATAATCAACTAATCCGTCCGGCCTGGAATCTGCCCGAAATCCGTCTCCAAAAATCCACGTCATCCCAATTTGTGGCATATATATATTCACTAGAACCACAGCCGTCCCCTCTAACTTCCCGCTAACCATCATGAACCTAACCCCAGCCTCAAAGGCCATCCTCTTATTAAGCAGCTCCGCCATCCGCCTCGTCTTCATATCCAATCCCGAATGAAACACCTGCCCCACCCAGCCCTTCCTCAGCCTCGGCTGGTCCCCCAGCTTCAGGTTCGTCTCCTGAAGAACCACAATGTCTGCCTTCAAACTTCTTAAATGTGCGAAAACACGTAACCTTTTGACCGGGCCATTTAACCCCCGAATATTCCACGTAATCAATCGGGTTAGGTGGCTCCCTGCCCCCACTTCCCCTTACTGATCAGCCATAGCCCCTTTTAGCAGCTCCCCAAGTCCACGCCTCATCCTCGGGCCCTCTCCAAGATGTCCACCACCTCTTAAGCAATTGTGCCACACCAACTCCACCCATGTCAGTATTTCTCCCCTCCCCCTCACTCCCCTCCTTAAACAGAAACAAAGAAAACCAAACTATCCTTCTCCCTCCCCCACTCCCTCGACAGGTCGACTCCCTACTTCAGTCCTGTTAAATAGCCAACCAGCTAGCATGGTGGCCCCCACTCAAGGCCTTTGTCGATTCCCCTTCCCCACACCACCCTTCACCCGCAAATCGTTCCCTCGATCTCACCAGGCAGACACACAATCTGGAGATTATGCCTCATGGAATGGTTGTCGAGGTCCTCCACCTTCTTCCTCAACCTCTTACGGCTATCCACCATGAGCACCATCTCCGCTCCCAATGAGGCCAGCTGGTCCTCATGCTTCCTCACCGATTCTTCCACCTTCTGGAATGCCAGACTCTGCACCTCCAGCCTCTGCTCTGCTCTCTCGATAACCAGCCTAAGCAGTTCTACCACCTTTGCCAGGTTTTCTGAGGCCTACTACTTCTGCTGCTGGAACTTCGCATTCAAAAAGTCCACAAGTTGCTCAGTAGACCACTGGGCGGGCAATGCGCCCCAGCACCCTCCGCCATCTTGTCCTGTGTCGGATCTCAAATAAGATCTCGCCCAGGCTGCTGCCTCTTACTTGTTACTCTCCTCATGTGATAAGCCATAAACTGGCCCCACCAATGGAGTACTTCAATTCCTCAGTGCTCATGCACCTCAATAAACACCCCCTAAATCGGGTGGGAAAGGACCAAGAAATTACACCTCTAGCGGGAGCCACTAAATGTTCGACCACTCGCTCCATGGTCCCCCGTATTATACTTATTGTTCACTGTGGAAAATAATAAAGTACCAACAAGCATGTGGGGTAAGGCTCCATGTCATGCTCTGTTCCTTTTAGATGATGCCACCATATAGCTTGCAAATTTGTCCTCCTACGTCCATTAAACTTGATCATCATTTCCATCATTTAGAAAGCATAGATCAAATTCTATTACTTGATGTTAAATTCCTGGCTGTTCCTCAATGGGGATCTAAATACAGGTTTTTAGAAAAAACTTTGTACAGTAATTATATTTTAGTAACTATTGCCAACTCTACGTTTTTGAGTAAAATAACTCCAGTGGTTCATTACTGCCCCTTAGTGGAATAATGGAGAACTGAACCTCCAGCAGTCCAAATTTCGAAACAATTCTTGCCTTTGCCATCACAATAGCTCTTTGGTCCAATTCATGTGAGAGGTGTGCTGAGTGAAAACTGCATTCATTTAAAGGTTTCTTTCACCTTTTTTCAAAATTCATTCTCTGTATTGCAGAGCAGATTTCAAAAAAAGTGCACAGGTCACTTTCTTGTCACCGTGGAAGTTTGAAAATTGGCCTCAGCTGCTGAACTATAATGAATAATAATGTGAACCATTGTTTCCTTGCTAATGGAACGATAAACTGCTATATTCACATTCCTATTAACATCCAGTCTCATTGTTTTTCAGCCATTAGACAAGAATTGAGCAGAATCAGTACAACGTAATAAATTTTGCACTTGGGAATGTGGGAAGTACTCAAAGGGATCTGGGAAGATGAGAGACAGCTGTGTGGAGGATTGTGTGGAAGATGACTAAGAGAGAAGCTATGCACTGAATGTCATGGTCGCTTTTAAACCCTTCATTGATTAGTGGACTCAATATGCGCTGCTGCTTACTGCCTTGGATCTGCTTCACATGAAAAGTCTTAATAATTCTCCAAAACAACAAAAAAAACTTTCAATAATTTTAATACTTGTGGATCTTTTTTTCTAGGTTTTACAAAAAAAATTGCACATTTGTTTTATGTTAGCCTTTGTAATTTTTTATTAGCTTATTTAAAGGTTTACATTACTTCTAGATTACGTTTTTAGATAAGAGCGTATACGCACACACACACACACACCTTTTGCTTTTAGTAGGATAAAAGATCAGTTATTTCTACCTTACGACGTTACCACAGTATTTTTAACTCTGTATTGAAAATTCTTTGCCAGCAAAGAGATCCTTGTAGCATCACTGAAAAGGCAGAAAGTTGTAAAAGTTGTGATATGACAATGTTAACTGATTTCTCAACAAATCTTTCAAACCTTATTAAAACAAGGTACACCAATGAAAAAGTGTCTGTGTTCATGTTACAATACAGGTGATACAGAACTATTCAAATGACACTGAAATGTTTTGATGTTCAGCTCGCCAAAGCATTTCCAGGTAAACAGCGCCTCACAAACTGTTACATCAATTGAATTAGATTAATCGAGTCCTCAGTGGAGCTGGAACTGTTAAGCATCTCTTTTACTGCCCTGAGTTAGCTGTCAACTTGATTCTGTGCTATAAAAAGCAAACGCTTAAGCGAAACTGTGTGTTTATCTGCTGAAACTAACTGCGCATCTTTGTGCTGATTGCCAACATTTCTGTTATACTGGGCACTGGGCCAACATTAACCAAAGGCTCTTTAAATTAAAAAAAAGATGCTGATAATCTTCAGATGGCGAGGAAGAGGCTGTGTTAAATCCCATTACCATGGAGTTTTAAAAATAGATATCCATATTCTTTCAAACAATGTATCAATTATATTACAAGAAAAATTAGTAGAAAGATTCAGCTGCACTTTAAAATGTACAAACAAGCGCCGTTCAGTGATCAGACATAGATTAGTTAGGTTTCATCGATAAATGGATAAGGAGCGGGTCCTGAGGTGGGCATCATGACTGTAGATGGGAGGGCCAAGCCATCAGAACATACCAAGATGCTGGGACAGAGCTGGTGAGAAGACATGCGGTGGTTTAATAAGACCAAGGCCACGCTATACAAGAACAAAGTGAGGTTTGGTGTGGTGTACCCGGCTGGTCTCCAGGTAACTTTCAAGGACAGATTATTATTTCAGTGCGCAGGAGGATGCCGCTGAATTTGTCAAAAAGCATGTGCTGGGGGTGAACTAAAGTGCTTTAGGGCTTGTCAGTGGGTATTCATTTTGGGCCTGGTTGGGGTTTGTATGTTGCACTGTTGAGTTTTCTTTTGGGGGAGGGGGGTGAGTGTTGATTTTCCTTCATTGTTCTGTATTAAAGTTTGGTCTGGATGGGAGGCGTGCGTTTGATTGTTGATATGCTGTCGTTGACATTGATTTCTACCCTGTGCGGGGGCCACCCTGTAAGCAGTATAGCTAGTTAACGAGAGCGTGGAGGAGGAGATGTCTGCTACGTGTTACCATGGGGATATTTTTTTTAAGGTAATGAATGAGCTTAGGCTTTTTGTTTCTCTTCTGTTTGGGATTGGAGACGGTTGTTTAGTCTTCAGGATGGGGTGGACTGCTGATGGTGACAATTCCTTTCTTTTTGGACTGGCTTTATGGAGGTGCGGCAGACATCTTGGATGGGCCCGGAGCTGGTGCAGGTTGCGGTACTGCTGGAGTGCCTCGCAAGGGGATATGGCGGATTCTGGGACAGAGGAGGGCGGGCAGAGGCCCCCGATCCAGTTGATAACTTGGAATTTGAGAGGGTTAAATGGCCAAGAAAAAGGTCCCGGCTGTTTGCGCACTTGAGAAGTTTGAAGGCGAATGTGTTTTTTTCCAGGAGACCCATTTGAGAATTAAGGATTAAACAAGTTTGCGGAAGGGTTTGGTGGACAGGTATCTCACTCGGGTTTTGATTGTGGGGGTGGGACAGCTGTGTTGATTAATTAGACGGTGGCTTTTTTTGCAGGTAACATGGGCAGACCTAGGTGGCAGATACGTAATCATTGTGAGTCGTTGGCGGGCGTGCCGATGGTGTTGGTGAATTTGTATGCACCAAACTAGGATGACATGGCATTCATTAACAAGGTGCTGGAGTCATCCTAGATCTTGATTCACATCAGCTAATTATGTGGGGGGACTTTAATTGTGTTTTGCATCCTAGATTGGATAAGTCAAGTCCCAAGTCTTGGAGTCCATCGGGGGTGGCGAAGGAGTTCATGGAACAGATGGCGGAGGGCAGACCCGTGGAGGTTTAGGTTTCCAGGGATAAGGAGTTTTCCTTATTTTTCTCAGGTCCATCGTATCTGCTCCCGGATTGACTTCTTCATGGCCGGGATGTCTCTTCTCCCTGGGGTGAGGGGCTGGGTACAGTCGATCCTTATATCGAATCATGCTCTGCATTTTGTGAACCTGATGTTGGAACTGGGCCATTCTCAACGACCCATGTGGTGATTGGACATGGTGTTGCTCGTGGATGAGATATTTTGTGAGTGTGGTGTCCTCTGCCATCGGGGAGTATGTTGAGTTTAACAGGAATGAGACGGTCTCGCCTTCCATGCTCTGGGAGTGTGGGGGGGGGAGAAATAATCTCTTTTAAGGCGCACGGGGTTAAATCTGGAAAGGTGACGAGGCAGAGGTTGGTGGACTCCATTCTCAAGGTGGACCACCAGTACTCAATCGCCCCGACGCCAGAGTTATTGTCGGTCAGAAAGAAATTGCAAATGGATTTTGAGTTGTTAATGGGTATGCTGGTGAGCCAGCTGCGTCGCTCGAGGGGGACTTTTTATGAGTATGGAGAGAAATCCAGTCGTCTGTTGGTTCAGCAGCTAAGGTGACAGGCAGCCTCCCGGGAGATAGTACAGGTCAGGGACTCTGGTGGCAGGATAGTATCCGCTCCAGGGAAGGTTAATGAGGTGTTTGGGACCTACCGTGGGTTGTATGAGTCAAATCCTGGAGGAGGGTTCACCAATGAGGCGGTTTTTGGATGGGCTGACATTCCTGAGGTGGAGCAGGAGAGAAAGCCGGAGTTGGAGACATCGATCGGGCCAGAGGAGATCATGAGCTGTATTCGGTTGATGCAGATGGGCAAAGCATCCACTGAATTTTATAACCGGTTTGCTGGTCAGTTGGTCCCAGTTCTGCTGGATATGTTTAATGGATCCATGTCCCCGGGGGGGTATTTCTGGCCAACCTGGCGCAGGCATCGATTTCCTTGATCCTGAAGAAGGGCAAGGATCCCATGGAGTGTGGGTTCATCAGCATATTTCATTGTTAAATGCTGATGCTAAGCTGTTGGCAATGCATTTGGAGCCTTGCCGACCTGGGATGATTTCGGAGGAACAGACTGGATTTGTCTGGAGAGACCAATTACGAGAACCGCACCAGACTCCAATTTGAGATTCTACCGATGCGCTTCCGTAGACGAAATCGGAATCACGCCATAGTGTGGTGACACTAATTATCACCATTTAAGCCCTATTTCCATATAATTAAAGGGAGCCACCCCTCATCCAACCAGCTCTCATTGTTCATCGGCCTCCCCAGCAAGTTCTCATGCTGGCGCCGATTAATACTCCTTTTGAAAAATGTGAACCTGGCGGAAGGGCTTCTGTGGCAACACGAGGAGTCGAGTAGCCATATTTACTCATAGGCAAAGGGCCGGGGGTGCTGTCTGGGCGCATCCCACCCCAGTGCTCGGCTGGGGGTGTACCCTCTGCAGGGGTGGGCCGCCATGGGACGGTAGGGGGGGGGGGGGGGATGCCTGGACAGTGTGTATGCACACATGTATCGGCCAATATCCAAACACCCAGGGGATGGGACAGAGCTCTGGGGACATGCTAATGGCCGGAGGGTGGGTGAGTACTATGGGGAGGGGGACCAGTGCCCGGTCCAGGTGATGTTATGAGGGGGTGTCTGGGGTATAGGGTCTGGTCCATTGAGGGTGGCCTGCTGCAGCCGGGAGTGCATGGGCAGGGTATTCCGGGATGGGGGAGGGTTCAATGGGGAAATGGAGGGTCCTGGTGTGGGAGCCACCGCTGATTATCAGTCTAACACCCTCTCCCAATTCCTTACAGATATTGAATGGTATGGACAGTATTTTGGACCCCGCAGATCAGAGCCTAGTGGTGCTGCTGCTAGGCCGGGTGGACAGACGCTTGAGGCGCTGTCAGTGTGCCGGACCCCACCCCACACCCTGAGGACTCAGCCGCCCATCAGGCCAGGGAGGGATCAGAGGGGGAGGCCGGCGGCAGCCCAGGGTGTACAGGTCCTTTGAACGGATGACGGACAGTGCAGCACCTATGCCATGTCTTTGTGGACTTGGCTCCACATGGAGGAGGAGGACACCTGCTCTCGGTGGCCATCAAGGTTACCGCACCCCTGAACCTTTACGCCTCGGGATCCTTCCAGGGCTCGAGCAAGGACCTTTATTGCATCTCGCAGCACACAGGTGCATCCGACAGGTCATGGATGTCATGTTTGCCCAGGCGGGAAACTATATTAACTTTGACATGGACCAATCCCAACAAGATGCCTGGGCAGCAGGATTCGCTGCCATCGCCAGGATTTCCCAGGTCTAGGGACTGATTGACTGCACACATGTCGCCTTGAGCTCACCGAGCCATCTGACAGTGCCCTGCATTAACAGAAAGGGTTCCACTCCCTGAACATACAGCTCATGTGCGACCACCACATGAGATCATGCACGTGTGTGCACACTTCCCGGTGAGTGTCCACAACAGCTGTATCCTGGGGCAGTCGGTCACCCCCGGCCTTTTCGAGGAGCACCCCTCGCTGGGTGGCTGGCTCTTGGGGGATAAGGGGTACCCGCTGAGGACCTGGCTAATTAATGACGGCAGTACGAAGGCCGGAGTCCAAAACGGAGACCCGATACAAAGGGGTCCATGTGACCACTCAAGCTATCATTGAGCGGTGCATCGGACTGCTCAAAATGTGGTTCCAATGCCTTGACCGTTCCGGTGGTGCCCTGCGGTACACCGCCTGGAGGGCCACCCACTTTGTGGTGGTCTGCTGTGTCCTCCACAACTTGGCATAGCAGCGGGGCAACCTGCTAGAGCTTGCGGATGAGCAACATGTGCCCACCTCCAAAGAGGAGGAGGAGGAGGATGATGAGGCGGCGCTGGACCAGCAGGGGGCTAGAGCTTGATCCCAGGGAGGAACTGGAGGACCAGCCAGAGGCTACAGAACAGGCTACAGCAGTGAGGTACGGCACGCCCTGAGGGCCAGGGAGACCCTCATACTTGCCTGCTTCATATAGGACGTGGCCTGGTCTGTCATCGATACCTTACCCAACCCCCACCCCCAACTCCCACCCTCACTGTGTCACATCACTCCAGGTTGCTAGGACTGTGTTGGTGCCATTAGCGGGTCACTGTTGAGGGCAGGAGGGTGATGATAACCCGCAGAGAGCTGAGCGCCTGTGCTCCTAAATCTTTGCCAAAGTCTGACCCCTGCCTGTCTGCTGAGTGCTCGCTCACACCCATCACCTGCACACAGTGTGCCCGGGGAGGGGGAGATGCCTGGGACATGGGCCAAGGGTTCTGAGGTCAGCCCGCATTGTGGAAGAAAGTAAAAGAGGCGTCATACTCATTGTGGTCAAGGGTTTTTAATGTTTCACAGGTGTCCAACAATTCTCCACTCTCTCGAAGGTGCCACCCCACTCTCCCCATTACCTCCTCACACCCCCTACATGCTACCTACACCCCCCCCCCCCCCCACCCTCTCCCCCTCCCTGGGTGTCCTCAGTGATCCTCAAAATGCTTAACCTTCCTCGCTCTACCACTACGTCTAGGTGTGTCCCCAGGATGAACATCTGAGGTGGAGGCAGCCAGCTACTAACCATGTCCCCTGGCCTTTGATGCCCCTGGCGGGCGTCCTCTGGGGCCGGGGGGGGCCCCGGCTCACTTGTTAATGGCACATGCCCAGCCGTGCGCCCTGTCCCGTGTGCTGACCATGAGACACAACCTCAACAGAGGGGTGGAACTCGGGGTGCTGGTGGCCACCATCCCCACTCCATGGAAAGGGTTCAGGTTGGCACCCAGCTCCGTCTCCTGCCACTCGGTGCCCATAGGTCCCTGGGTTCACCTCGGTATGGAGGGGCAATTGGTTCGAGCCCTGGCTGCCCCTCCATCATCTAGTTCTCGATGTCTGCACCTTGGTGTCGACACCCTCGGCGATGCTCCTCAGTGACTGGGACATGCTCTGTGGCGCCTCAGCAATGCCCACCTGCGACTGGGACAAGCCCCTGAGGGCCTCGGCCATTCCCACCTCAGACTGGAACATGTCCCGCAGAACTTCATCAAGGTCAGCCTGGTACTGGGTCACATCCCTCAGTGGGTCAGACATTCTTCCGAGGCCCACAGCCATGGCCGTCACCAACTGCGCGACACCTTGGACACCTTCACTAATGGTGCCGACGTTGTACACCCGGCTCTCCATTGCAATTGCCACCCTAGCATTGTTGGTCTCAGTGCCGTGCAGTGCCGGTCGCCTCTGGCACTCCTCCAGTCAGCTATGGATCTGCTGGATTGACACTGATATCTCCCTCTGAATGTCCTGGCTGCTCCCTAATGTCTCCATCAGCTCCAGGTAACCCTGTACCAGCTGGGACCTGGGATCCAGCAGCCTTCCGAGTGCTGTCTCACCCGGGGCTTCCTGCCTGCATTTGATGTACGTCAGCAGCTGTGTGGTGCTCACTCAGAGGCCAGACCATTAACGTTTTGCACCGAGGTGTGTGTCTCCACGCTGGTGGAGAGTGAGGATAACAGCTGTGATGCGTCGATAGTGGCATCATCGGAGCTCTCCAACAAGGTCTTCTCCTGGGCGGCAAGAGAGAGGGAGCTACCCGGATAGGCCGGCGTTGTCGGCTGGAGGACCTGCAGGAGAATGGACATGTGGTCAGTGGAAGGGAAGGATCAGTCTGTACGGCAATAACAACTCGCGTTTGACAGGTCCTCTGGGTGTGGCCCGGTGGAGCCTCACCTCTGCTGCATCCGCCAATCTCCGCATTGGCGATCGCTCTGTCCTCAGCCACTGCCGTAACCTCCAGGACCTGTTCCCCCAAGGTGGTGAGGACTCGTATGACAGGCACGCCTCCACTAGTCTGGGCCCTCTCCCGGCAATTGTGGGCGAGCTTCTCCTGAGGAAACACAGAGGGGGCATCATCAGCCACATGTGTGGTTTACAGTGGTGGGAGGGGGTGTGAAGGAAGGATTGGGGGTGTTTGAAGGGAGAGGGGATGTGATGGGAGTGTTGGGGGCCGCATGGAGAGTTGGGGGGGGGTGCATGCTCACATGGGAGTGGAAAGGTCTCAGAGAGGGGTGGCGGTGGTAGACATTGGTGTCAACTCACCCATGCTCACTTCTGGTGACGGCGGGCGGGAGGCAGCCGCACAACGGAGGGCTCCCGATCGGGAACGGCATTTTTGGGGCATTAAGCCCGGTCCCAGGGTCCACGGAGGCGTAAAAGGCATGGAGAAGGCGCAGAGGAGGCACAGCAGAAGAAGATGTCAAGGGTCAGTAAGAAAACGGCCGGTAAAAGAACAGGTGAGAGCCCGTCGGGGAGTGGAGAGGTCACCACGGGGTCACCAGGCAAAAAGGAGGCTGGAGCACCAGGGGAGGCCGCATTGTTGAAGGCTGAAGAAATAACCAAGGTAATGGCTGCAGTATTCGAAAGGCAGTTTACAAAACACCTGGAGGCAAAGAGGAAGGAGATGAGGGAGGTTTTGAGTGTGCTGGTGGAGGAGGCGATTTCCCCGGGGACGACGACGGTGGTGAGTGCAATAGCGGAGGTACGGGCGCAAGGAGAGGCACTGAAGGTAGTGGAGGAGACGGTGGCGCAGCACGGTGATCAACTTACCTCGATGGGGAAGGAGATGCGGAAGGCGATGGAGGTGAACAAGGATCTGCGAGGAAAATTGGAAGACCTGGAAAACAGATCCAGGCGACAGAATTTGAGGATGGTGGGGCTGCCCGAAGGAGTTGAAGGGCCGAGGCCGACTGAGTATTTTGCCGCGATGCTGGCGAAACTATTGGGGGAGGGGGAGGATCCCTCCCAATATGATCTGGATCGGGCTCATCGGTCGGGAAGGCCTGTACCAAAGGCGGGTGAGCCACCAAGAGTAGTGACTCTGTGCTTCCGTAGGTACTGAGTGAAGGAGAAGGTCCTGTGCTGGGCCAAGCAGAAGCGAGTGGTGCAGTGGGCTGGAGCTGGTATACGGTGTGTACCAGGACTTTACAGTGGAGCTGGCGAGGAGGCGGGCTGCTTTCAACTGGGTGAAGACGGCACTGTACATTAGCAAGGTGCAGTGCGGCATTGTATATCCAGCAAAGCCGAGGGTGACTTACAAGTTCAAGGACTTTTATTTTGGAACGGCGGAAGCAGCGGAGGAGTTTGCGAAGGCAGAAGAACTGTGGCAGAACTGAGAAATTGAGAAATGGCCATGTGCCGATGTAACCTCAGGACTGTATTTTCTTCTTTTTTGTCTCTTCTTTTTTGTTTCACTGCGTCCTGGTGTATGGGCTAAAGGAGCCAATGGTGTATATAGTTGGACAAGGGAAGTGATGGGACTTGCACTCAAAGTGAGGGCTCTTTGGGGTGTAGGTGGATATGCGGGGTGTGTGTGCTAAAAGGGGATTTCTGGGCTTTCCTAGGGCCGGGCAAGGGGGAAAGGGACCCGGGCGGGGGCCTCCGCGCCTGGACATTTAAGCTGGCCAGTGAACGGGAGTGAGGTGGGGGGAGGGGCTGCGGCCATCGGAGCCTGGCAGAAAAGGGTCCGAGTGGTCTAGCCGGAGTGGAAAGTTGGGGAGAAGGAACCGAGGTTGGTGGGATGTGTTTTATAAGAGGCAGTGGGTGGGAGGAGTTGGAGGGGAGGGGAGGGCGGGGGGTGGGTTTACAACTCTTGGGTATCACAACGGTACTCTTTCAGAGGTTGGACGGCGTTGAGTGTAGGGGGGGGGGAGTGGATTCTATGGTGACAATGGGCAGTGCCGGACTCCTTTCTCTTTTTCTCCTTTGTTTTTTGTTTCCACCATGGTAGGATTTGTTTTATTAGATGCATATATTGGCAGGTGGGCCGTTGTTTGGGGTGGTGGGAGGATGGGATCGTTGTTATTGTACGGTATTTGTTACCGTTTACTGTTTGGGGATGGGGTGGGAAGTTTGGAGGAAAATGTGAAAATGGAGAATAAAAACATTTTTTTAAAAACGCACCCATGCTGCCCAGTACAGGTCATTGACCTTCTTCTGTCACGGGAGGCCAGTCCTTCTGGTCACACTCCCCGAGCTGACAGCTGCCGTCACCTCATCCCAGGCAGCACTGGCTGCCCTGTGGCTCACCCTCTGGGACCCTTGGGGGACAGGACATCCCTCCTGGCCTCCATCACATTGAGGAGCTCCCCCAGGTCAGCAACCCCGAATCTTGGGGCCAGTCTTCTTGGCGCTATGGCTGCGAGATGAGTGGGGTTGTCTGTGCAAGTGCTGTTTAAGTGCTGCTCGACCTTGTTAGCGGGGAGGGGGGACTGACGAGCGCGGTCCCGGCGAATCTGTTGGCGAGCATTTATTTGCGGCATGCAGCCCATGGGGCCTCGTTAAGTGGACCAATTAATGTTGACTAGCGTTGCCGGCCTTGCTGAGCCGAGCGCCGGGAAGCTCGCAGCAATTCCCGCTTGCTACCGCATTTGGAAATCTTTCCAGAGAATCGCGCCCACCATCTTTGAAATGGATAATTGAGCCTGTTCGATGTGATGTATTTTGTTCAGATCACTGTGCTTTAGTAGTCGTTCACTACCAGAAACATTCAAAACAAACTATACAGGTGTGGTAATCCAGCAGACAATGGTGAATGTTTGTGCATGAGTAAGTGAATGAAGGAGTGAATGCATAGGTAGGTGAGTGGGTAGGGCGAGTGAAGTGGTAAGTAGGTAGGTGGATTGGATGGCAGATGGGTGAGCTGGCAGGTGGATTAGATGGGCCGGGTGGCAGTTGGGTGAGATGGTAGGTGGGCAGGGTAGCAGGTGGGTAGGGTGGTAGCTGGGTGAGATGGTAGACAGGACAGGTGGATGAGGTAGTTGGGTAGTGTGGCAGGTGGGTGAGGTGGCAAGTGGATGAGGTGGGTAGGGTAGCAGTTGGTAGGTGGGTAGGGTTGAAGTTCGGGAGGTGGGTACAGTGGCGGATGGGTAAGATGGCAGGTGGGTTATTGGGTAAGTGTGTCAGAAGAGTTGGTTGGGTGGTTGGGCCATGTGGTCAGGAGCAATTGATGGTCAGGTGGGGGGGCATCAGGGATTTAGTTGAGGGGTCGGGAGGTGTAGTTTGGGGTTGATGGGTGGTCAGGTGGGTCAGTTCTGGAGGTACCCAGTTAGACTAGCTTTTAATCTAGTCAGCACGGCAGCACAAGTGGCTAGCACTGTGGCTTCACAATGCCAGGGTCCCAGGTTCCATTCCCCACTAGGTCACTGTCTGTGCGGAGTCTGCACGTTCTCCCCATGTCTGCGTGGGTTTCCTCCAGGTGCTCCGGTTTCCTCCCACAGTCCAAAGACGTGCAGGTTAGGTGGATTGGCCATGCTAAATTGCCCCGAGTGTCCAAAAAGGTTAGGAGCAGTTATTAGGTTACGGAGATTGGGTGAAAGTGAGGGCTTGAGTGGGTCAGTGCAGACTCGATGGGCCGATTGGCCTCCTTCTGCACTATGTTCTATGTCTACCATTCCCTGGATTACTATTCAGGTAAGTAAATTAAAACTGTGCAAAGTCTCAGACTCCAGCTCAGGGTCAGAGACATTTGTGGAGGCTCCCAAGGGACAGGAAATTGTCCATTGAAAATTCCTGTGCAATCACCACAAAGGCCAGCACACGGGGAGAGACACGGGGTCCCCGCACACATCTTTGGACACACATTCAGTCTCTGGCGATCTGGAGGCCAATAAATCTGGACTTTTATTTCACAGTCTCTGGAAATTTTCTCCGGACCCGAGTTAGAGAATTACTCCCAGTTAGAAAATTAAAGGACTGAGGTACCATTCACCAAATCTACACACATTGAAACATTCAGGTTTTCATTTTCCTCATTTTTTCTATTCATTCATGGGAGCAGGTAACTATAATCATTGTGTTTCTTCCTTGGAATAACTCTTTAAAATTGATAATAGAGAGACGCCAAAATAATTCTCTGTCTGAGTACAGCAACCAAAAGTGGAAAACAAAAGTAAAAACTAAAGAGCCACAAACCAGCACCAAACCAAAGCGAAAGTAAAATTCAGAGCCACAGCCCAGCTCCACCCACACAATGGCATCACTGAAGCCATGTGATAAGACAAAAACATATCTTAAAGGGACACTCCTCTGACAAGGACACAGCCATCTTGGTGGTGCTACTCTTGGTGATAGTCATTGAAGTTCCCACCCAGAGTACATTCTGCACCTTACCACCCTCAGTGCTTCCTCCAAGTGATGTTTTAACATGGAGGAGTACTAATTCATCAGCCGAGAGGGGTGATGAGTGAGGGGAGAGGGGTGAAGCATGCGGGGTGGCATATTCACCATATTGTTCTCAATACAACACTTTCCAACAAATTCCATTGTAGAATTGTTTTAGAAATGAATTTTAGGAATTGTATTTGTTATGTATCAGAGAATACCTCTCTGCTGGTGAAGCATCACGTGATGTGTAGTGACATCAGCAGAGTGTTTGCATGGGCTTAGCATTTCTCCATCCTAGAATGTATGAGCAACACCTCTTAATAAAACCTTACATTGTGTTTAAAAGAATCCAGAGTGTGGGCGCCTCCATATCTTTTCTCTTTGTGACCAACAATGAAATATAACAAAAGATAAAACCGGCGACAAGGGTTGAGGCAAGAAACAAATCACTGGAAGAAGAAATTAGTCGACAAAAGTAATGCAGGTAGCGTTGAGAGCAGAGAAAGATTCTCGAGACTGGACTCGCTCTCACACACACACACGTCAGGCGAAGCTCAGGCACTGAGGGTTTTTTTTAATTGACTACAGGCGTGAGTAAAGAAGAACGACAGTTTGGAAAACCTGCCTGTCGTTGAAGTGGGTGGAGTCTGGGTTACTGGGACTGCACACGTGGCAAAGCTGAACCGGCTGTGGGTAACAGGGATTTGGAAGTCAGCCGACCTTGTACAGGCTACTACTTGAAAAAATGAAATGAAAATGAAAATCGCTTATCGTCACGAGTAGGCTTCAATGAAGTTACTGTGAAAAGCCCCTAGTCGCCACATTCCAGCGCCTGTCCAGGGAGGCCGGTATGGGAATCGAACCGTGCTGCTGGCCTGCCTTGAAAGCCAGCTATTTAGCCCAGTGTGCTAAACCAGCCCCTCGGGGTTGGTATTCCCACCTATACTTGGAATAAGTCGAACTACAGTCAGGCAAAAGAACAAAAATTCTGAGTTGCTTTGCGGTTAAGGGGATCATTTGTGCCATACATTCATAAGGATCAGAAGGGAGGAAGTTGGTTGAAGTATAGAGCCTAGAATCCGGTATCCCGGATGGCAGGAAACACGGGCTCCGTGGATGGATTTGATGAAGATTGTGAGACTTGGAACTCATATGAGGAAAGATTCCAATTATATCTCATAGTGAATCAAATTACCGGCGAACCTAAAGATCACAACTTTTCTCAGTTTGGTAGGCCGTAAAACTTTTAGGCTGCTACAAAATTTACTTCATCTAGAAAAACCGGGGGATAAGTCCTATATTGAACTAATGAAGATTTCAGAAGGGCAATTCTCACCTAGACAGTTGTTAATTGCAGAAAGGTTTTGGATCCACCGCTGTCGTCAGGAAGAAGGTGAAAGCATTTTACAATTTGTAGTGATTTTAAGAAGGTTAGCAAAATACTGTGCGTTTGACGCCACACTTGATGACACTCTTAGTGATAGGCTGGTTTGTGGACTCTGCAGGGAAGCTATTCAGAGGAAGCAGCTTACTATAAGTCATTGAACTTTGAAAGCTGCTGTGGAAGTTGACACGTCTATGAAGCTAGCAACAAAAGAAGCTTCTTTGATAGAGGACTGGAGAGAGGATCCACAAAATGGATACCACAAGCTACAAGGGACAACCATGGCACCAATGTACACAGGTTGGACACTCAGCGGTGGAATGCTGGAGTAGAGAAACCAAATGCAAGAACTGTGGCAAAAAGGACCATTTTGCCAAGGCATGCTGGGCTCAGAAAACCCCTCCAACTCCAAGAACGTGCAAGACAAAAAACACATCCAAGCAGCCTAGCCATGTCTATAAATCAGATGAAGTTCAAGACCACTCTCAAGACGACATACCTGAGCAACTGCAGGAGCTTAAACTAGGTAAAAGCAAATTACTGCGGATGCTGGAATCTGAAACAAAAGAGAAAATGCTGGAAAATCTCAGCAGGTCTGGCACCATCTGTAGGGAGAGAAAAGAGCTAACGTTTCGAGCCCAATGACTCTTTGTCAAAGCTAACAGACAGAGAAAGTGGGAAATATTTATACAGTGGCGTGAGAATGAAAGATGAATCATAGCCATAGAAACCAAGGGAAACCGAAACCAAGGGGAAAGAATGCTAATGGCAGTCCCCAGAGAGAACAAAAGATGTGAAAGGCCACACAGAAGAGAAAATAACATCAGAGGATGAACTGTAGATGTGGGGGGAGGGGAAGGGGGAAGCAAAGAGGAGAAAGGTTAAGGAAAGGTGGATAAGATTGGGGAGGTTAAATATATATAAAGAAATGGTAAAAGACATCACGGTAGCATTGTGGATAGTACAATTGCTTCACAGCTCCAGGGTCCCAGGTTCGATTCGGGCTTGGGTCACTGTCTGTGCGGAGTCTGCACATCCTCCCCGTGTGTGTGAAGGTTTCCTTCGGGTGCTCCGGTTTCCTCCCACAGTCCAAAGATGTGCAGGTTAGGGGATTGGCCATGATAAATTGCCCTTAGTGTCCAAAATTGCCCTTCGTGTTGGGTGAGGTTACTGGGTTATGGGGATAGGGTGGAGGTGTTGACCTTGGGTAGGGTGCTCTTTCCAAGAGCCGGTGCAGACTCGATGGGCCGAATGGCCTCCTTCTGCACTGTAAATGCTATGAGAATGAAATGGGATGAAAACAAATGGGTCGAAGTGGGGTAGAGCTGATCATCTGAATTTGTTGAATTCGATATTGAGACCGTGCCTAACCGGAAGATGAGGTGCTGTTCCTCCAGTTTGCGTTGAGCTTCACTGGAACATTGCAGCAGGCCAAGAACAGACATGTGGGCATGGGAGCAGTGTCTTTTTTTTAAAATGGCAAGCAACAGGAAGGTCAGCGTTCTGAATGCGCACAGACAGAAGATGCTCAGCAAAGCGATCACCTAGTCTGCGTTTGGTCTCTCCGATATAGAGGAGACCACATTGGGAGCAGCGAATGCAGTTGACCAAATTGGAAGAGATGCAAGTGAAATGCTGCTTAACCTGGAATGAGTATTTTGGGTCTGGGATGTTAAGCATGGAAGAGGTAAAGGGGCAGGTGTTACATCTTCTGCGATTGCATGGGAAGGTCCCATGGGTGATGGGAAAGGTACTGGGTATGGTGGAGGCGTGGACTAGTTTATCTCAGAGGGAACGGTCTCTGTGGAATGCTGACAGAGGGAGTGAAGGGAAGATGTGTTTGGTGGTGGCATCACGCTGGAGTTGGCGAAAATGGCTGAGGATTATGCTTTGCATACGGAGGCTGGTGGGATGAAATGTGAGAACGAGGGGGACTCTATCCTTGTTCTGGGAGAGAGAGGAGGGGGCAAGGGTAGTGGCGTGGGAGATGGACCGCACATATTTGAGGAAGAAGGAATACATTTTCGAAGCACCATTTTGGAAAGTGGCATCATCGGAACAAATGAGACGGAGGCGAAGGAGTTGAGAGAACGGGATGGAGTCCTTACAGGGTTCAGGGTGTGAAGAGCTGTAGTCCAGATAGCTGTGGAATTCAGTGGGCTTGTAGTGGATATTAGTAGATAGTCTATTGCAGGAAATGGAGACAGAAAGATCAAGGAAGGGAAGGGATGTGTCTGAGATGGACCAGGTGAAAGTGATGGAAGGGTGGAAACTGGAAGTGAAGTTGATGAATTTTTCCAGGTCCAGACGAGAGCATAACGCGGCACCAACATAGTCATTAATGTATTGGTTAAGGAGTGGAAGGGGGCCCGGATAAGGCTGGAACAAGGAAAGTTCCACATACCCAAGAAAAAGGCAAGCATAGCTAGGACCCATGTGGGTAGAACATAGATCATTACAGCGCAGTACAGGCCCTTTGGCCCTCGATGTTGCGCCATCCTGTGAAACCCCTCTAAAGTCCCTCCAAACTATTCCCTTATCATCCATATGCCTATCCAATGACCATTTGAATGCGTTTAGTGTTGGCGAGACCACTACTGTTGCAGGCAGGGCATTCCACGCCCTTACTACTCTCTTGAGTAAAGAACCTACCTCTGACATCTGTCCTATATCTATCTCCCCTCAATTTAAAGCTATGTACCTTCGTGCTGGACATCACCATCCGAGGAAAAAGACTCTCAATGTCCACCCTATCTAATCCTCTGATCATCTTGTATGCCTCAATTAAGTCACCTCTTAACCTTCTTCTCTCTAACGAAAACAGCCTCAAGTCCTTCAGCCTTTCCTCATATGATCTTCCCTCCATACCAGGCAACATTCTTGTAAATCTCTTCTGTACCCTTTCCAATGCTTCCACATCCTTCCTATAATGTGGCGACCAGAACTGCACGCAATACTCCAAATGCGGCTGCACCACAGTTTTGTACAACTGCAACATGACCTCATGGCTCCGAAACTCAATTCCTCTACCAATAAAAGCTAACACACCGTACGCCTTCTTAACAACCCTCTCAAACTGGGTGGCAACTTTCAGGGATCTATGGACATGGACACCGAGATCTCTCTGCTCGTCCACACGACCAAGAATTTTACCATTAGCCCAGTACTCTATCTTCCTGTTATTCCTTCCAAAATGAATCACCTCACAGTTTTCTGCATTAAACTCCATTTGTCACCTGTCAGCCCAGCTCTGCAGCTTATCTATGTCCCTCTGTAACTTGTAACATCATTCTGCACTGTCCACAACTCCACCGACTTTAGTGTCATCTGCAAATTTACTCACCCATCCTTCTACGCCCTCCTCCAGGTCATTTATAAAAATGACAAACAGCAGTGGCCCCAAAACAGATCCTTGTGGTACACCACTAGTAACTGGACACCAGTCAGAACATTTCCCATCAACCACCACCCTTTGTCTTCTATCAGCTAGCCAATTTCTGATCCAAACTGCTAAATCACCCTGAATCCCATGCTTCTGTATTTTCTGCAATAGCCTACCGTGGGGAACCTTATCAAACGCTTTACTGAAATCCATATACACCACATCAACTGCGTTACCCTCATCCACCTGTTTGCACTATCCATGGTGAATAGAATGCGGTTAGGGTCTGCGAACTGGAAGCTGTCAATATGACGCAGTGCATCAGAGAAATCCCGGATGTAGGTACCCATTGCTACATCTTTGATTTGGAGAAAGTGGATGAGTTAAAGGAGAAGTTGTTGAGAGATAGAACGAGTTCAGCCAGGCGGAGGAGAGTGGTGCTGGATGGGAATTGTCTGGGCCTCTTTTCGAGAAAGAAGCAAAGAGCTCTCAGGCCATCCTGGTGGGGGATGGAGGTGTAGAGGGATTGCACATCCATGGTGAATAGAATGCGGTTAGGGTCTGTGAACTGGAAGCTGTCAATATGACGCAGTGAATCAGAGGAATCCCGGATGTAGGTGGGGAGGGAATGGACCAGAGGAGTAAGGATGGAGTCAAGGTGACAGGAAGTAAGTTCAGTGGGGCAGGAGCATGCTGACACAATGGGCCTGCTGGGACAGTTCTTTTTGTGGATTTTGGGAAGCAGGTAAAAGCGGGCTGTCCGGGTTGGGAGACTATGAGGTTGGAAGCCGTAGGGGGAAGGCATCCGGAGGAAATGAGGTCGTTAGTGGTGTTGGAGATAATGGTTTGATGTTCAGTGGTCTGGTCATGGTCCAGGGGGAGGTAAGAGGAAGTATCGGAGAGTTGGCGCTCAGCCTCTGCGAGGCAGAGGTCAGTGTGCCAGACAACAACAGCACCCCCTTTGTCAGCAGGTTTGATGACAAAGTCAGGGTTAGACCTGACGGAGTGAAGAGCAGAAAGTTCAGAAGGAGAGAAGTTGGAATGGGTGAGGGGGGCAGAAAATTAAAAACGGCCAATGTCCCATCGACAGTTCTCAATAAAAAGATCAAGAGCAGGTAATTGCCCGGCGGTGGGTCCACTTGGAGGCAGAATGTTGGAGGCACATTAAAGGATCAGTGGAACGGGGGGAGGATTCTTGCCCAAAGAAGTGGGCACGGAGACGAAGCCAAAAAAAGAGGAGTTCAACATCATGTCGAGCCCGGAATTCATTGAGGTGGGAACATAAGGATACAAAGCTGAGTCCTTTGCTGAGAACAGCATGCTCAGTCTCAGAGAGGGGAAGGTCGGAGGGTATGATGATCACGTGGCAAGGGCTGGGGCTAGAAGAAATGAGGTATGAGGGATTGAGACTGGTGGAGGGCCTGGAATGGGCAGCGGTGTTGATACTGGGAGAAATGGAGTACGAGGGATTGAGACTGGTGGAGGGCCTAGGATAGGCCGTGGTGTTGCTGAGTTGTTGAAGCTTGCATTCCTTAACATCTGTAAGAAACAGAAAAAGATTCTTGTTAAGGCATCGAATGATGCAAAGGATGAAATGAAACTGGGGGCAGGGACAGCTTTGAGAAAGAGTAAGATGGTGCTGCTGGAGAGAGATGTTTCATGTCTTCATGTGGCGGCACATGGCACTGAGTGTGGCTTTCAGGATGCGGCGAGAGCAGCAGTTGGAAGAATGTTGTATATCCTGGAGGTACCTGTAATCCTGGAGGTTACATGCAGGTTGGAATTTGAGTTGAAATCCCCGTGGGGTAAGTCGGAGACGAAGACGGTCACTGAGGAAGGAAATATGGCTGTGCAAGCGAGTCTTGGTAAATACCATGTCCAACACTAAGAGAGAATTGGAAAGCAGTGAAGGTGGATAGTGGGGGAGGGACAGACAGAAATCGTGTCGGAGAGAAGAGCAGTACATCTTCAGGGTAGGCATTCCTGGAAGAGATGTGAGTCAGTTAAACACTGGATAAAAGCAAATTACTGCGGATGCTGGAATCTGAAACAAAAGAGAAAATGTTGGAAAATCTCAGCAGGTCTGGCAGCATCTGTAGGGAGAGAAAGGAGCTAACATTCCGAGTCCGATGACTCTTTGTCAAAGCTAACAGTGAAAATGGGAAATATTTATACAGTGGAGTGAAAATGAAAGATGAGTCATAGCCACAGAAACCCAGGGAAACCGGGGGCTAATGGCCACTGAAACCAAGGGGAAAGAGTGCTAATGGCAATCCCCAGAGAGAACAAAAGAAGTGAAAGGCCACACAGAAGAGGAACTAACATCAGAGGATGAACTGTAGATGTGGGGGGAGGGGAAGGGGGAAGCAAAGAGGAGAAAGGTGAAAGAAAGGTGGATAAGATTGAGGGGTGGGGGAAATTAAATATATATTAAGAAAGAAAGAAATGGTAAAAGACAGTTAAAATGAAATGGGATGAAAACAAATGGGTCGAGATGAGGTAACGCTGATCATCTGAATCATTTTGTTGAATTTGATGTTTAGACCAGAAGGCTGTAGCGTGCCTAACCAGAAGACTGGAACATTGCGGCAGGACAAGAACAGACATGTGGGCATGGGAGCAGGGTCTTTTGTTAAAAGGGCAAGCAACGGGAAGGTCAGGGTCCTGAATGCTCACAGACCGAAGATGCTCAGCAAAGCGATCACCCAGTCTGCGTTTGGTCTCTCCGATATAGAGGAGACCACATTGGGAGCAGCGAATGCAGTTGACCAAATTGGAAGAGACACAAGTGAAATGCTGCTTAACCTGGAATGAGTATTTTGGGTTTGGGATGTTAAGCATGGAAGAGGTAAAGGGGCAGGTGTTACACCTGCGTTTGCATGGGAAGGTGCCATGGTTGAAGGGAGAGGTACTGGGTATGGTGGAGGCGTGGGCTAGTTTATCTCAGAGGGAACAGTCTCTGTGGAATGCTGACAGAGGGAGTGAAGGGAAGATGTGTTTGGTGGTGGCATCACGCTGGAGTTGGCAAAAATGGCGGAGGATTATGTTTTGCATATGGAGGCTGGTGGAATGAAATGTGAGAACGAGGGGGATTCTACCCTTGTTCTGGAGGGAGTGGGGGTGAGGGTAGTGGCATGGGAGATGGACCAAAATGTCTCAAAGCTAAAGCCATATCATACACAATTAGGCCAAAAGTCAAAGAAGAACTAGAAAGCCTCCAAACAGGGGTTATTGAACCAGTTGCTGCAATTGATTGGGCTACACCAAAAGTTACTGTATTGAAACGTGATGGTTCAGTGAGAATATGTGGAGATTTAAAATCAACGAATCACCCGGTATTGTCTGCAGATCACTATCCACTGCCATTGATTGAAGATGTGTTTGCTGGACTTCCTGGAGTGCAGAAATTCGGTTCAATTGATTTTTTCACAGGCATATCTGCAGATGGATGTGGCTGCAAAATCACAGCTGTTGCTCACTATCTTGACACGCAAAGGTCTGTTTTATCACAGAAAACTTCCTTTTTGAATAAAGTCTGCTCCTGCTCTTTTTCAGAGGTCCATGAATCAAATTCTGAGTGGGCTAAATGGGGTGCAATGCTATTCAGATGACATCCTCATCACCAATTCCAGTGCACAGGAACACCTGAAGAATTTGAAGGTTACCTTGGGACGTCTACAGGGCCACAATCTGAGAGTTCTGCATCATGTGATATGTGGTGACATTAGCAGAGTGTTTGACAACAATTGACATTTACACACAAAAAAATCCCGTGATAGATTATTTGTGTATATTCAATAAGACAACCTCTGTGGTGAACATTTATTCATTTTTCGTAGAATTTGGCATTTTGTTTTAAAAGGTATTTTATTCCAAACATGTTCAACATAGTAACACAACCTTAACATCTAACAGAGTACACAGTTTGTACATTTTCTCTATTTCCTCCTCTCCCCCCCCCCCCCCCCCCCCCCGTGACAAACAAGTCCTTAAATATAGTCATAAATGGCCTCCACTGTACATCAAAGCATTTTTCTGACCACCCTGAGGGCAAATTTGATTCTCTCCAACCTGAGAAACTTGTACAAGTCTCCCAACCATGCCACGACTCCCCATGACGTAGTCGACCCCCAATTCAAAAGTATCCATCGCTGAGCAATCAGAGACGTGAAGACCACAACCGCTTCTCTCCAGCAGCTACAGCACCTCCAGCCATCATAGGGTCCGGCTTCATCTCAAACCCTACAATCCTCGATAGGTTCCTACAAGTTCTTCAACTCCACACACACACCCAGAACTTGCCCCCAGTTATGGTTCCCCAGCCCCCTCCTACACATCTCGCATTCGTTCACTACCTCCGGGAAAAACCCACTCATCCGGGCCCAAGTATGCACCACCTTTAACTGTATAAGACTCTCCTTGCGTAGGAGGAGGTTGAGTTCACTAGGCACATTACTTCACCATTACTCACCAAAGTCCCCACCCTATCTCCCTCCCCAACTCCTCCCACTTCCGCTCGATCCTTTTCACTAAGGTCGTGCCCTGCTCCCATACATACAAATTTGACATTCTTGATTATATGTGCAACACGTCTTAATAAACCTCTCATCGTGTTTGAAATAATCCAGAGTGTGGACACCTCCATACCTTTTCTCTTTGCGGCTAACAAAGAAATATAACAATATTGTACCATGAACTTTGAGCTCAAACCTCTGAAAACAATAACTATTCCTTGTGTTTATAAAGTACCTTAGTAAAACGTCCATGGGAACATTACCAACTATCGAATCACACTAAGAAATATTAGGACAGGTGGTCAAAAAGTTGATCGAGGATGTATATTTTCAGGAACATATTAAAGTAGCAGAGAGAGGTGGAAAGGTGAGGAAGCTTAGAGAGGGAGCATCACTTCTTGGCCTTTTGGCTAAGATGAGTGTGGGATCAGGTGTAATACCTCGATCTGGTATGTCTCTCTTGTGGGGACCATGAATTGGATTCAATTTGAATTGGTTTTTGGAGCAGGCAAGGAGCTGGATTGGGGGTTTGCCCCTGTCTACACTCTGAGCCCTGGATTTGTAACTCTGATAAAGTAATTTTAAAAAAGTTTAGGGGGGAGCTTAGGGCCTTGGCAAGTGAAGGTACAACTGACAACAATAGACGGATTAAAATCGAGGATTTGGTCCCAAGAGTTTCTTTGCTGTGTTCAAGATAATTGTCCTATTGCACTATCCTGTGAAACTATCTGTGTTTCAGCAAAATTGTACTAGCCACACTGTAAAGTATTCAGCCATTCAATTTGGTACAGCTGTGATCTAATTTTATTGATGCTTTCATCCATTTGAAAAATACCCAAGTGATAGAAAATTAATGAATGACTGTACTTAAAGATTCAATGTCCAAAAGTCATTCACGTTCTGTTCCCATAGCTTTATTAAACATCAAAGTAGCTGAGTAATGGAGCCTTTATGGCACACTGTACAGTATTTTTTAAACAAATTTAGATTACCCAATTAATTTTTTCCAATTAAGGGGCAATTTTAACGTGGCCAATCCACCTACCCTGCACATCTTTGGGTTGTGGGGGCAAACACGGGGACCACACAGACAGTGACCCAGAGCCTGGATCGAACCTGGGACCTTGGTGCTGTGAGGCAGCAGTGCTAACCACTGCACCACCATGCAGCCCAGCACACTGTTTGGTTAATATTCTGAAATAGTCAACTGCAGCACTTCAGGTGGAAACTTTACTTAGTTTTTAGCCTGTATGAAAATGCTGTTGCATTACATGCTTAATCAATGAAACAAATGTAGTAATAAAAGGGTGGCATGGTAGCACGGTGGTTAACATTGTTGCTTCACAGCGCCAGGGTCCCAGGTTCAATTCCCGGCTTGGGTTACTGTCTGTGTGGAGTCTGCATGTTCTACCTGTATCTGCGTGGATTTCCTCCCACAAGTCCCAGAAGACATGCTGTTAGGTAATTTGGACATTCTGAATTCTCCCTCTGTGTACCTGAATAGGTGCTGGAATGTGGCGACTAGGGGCTTTTTACAGTAACTTCATTGCAATGTTAATGTAAGCCTACTTGTGACGATAAAGATTATTATTATTAATCAAATCAGAGAGATTTCCGGCAGATATCTTTAAAAGTGTGCTTTGGGACCCCGATTTGAATTTACAAAGCTATTTGAATCGATTGATCTCAGATTTCAAGTGCAACACTTGAATGATTTCAAAGTTGCCATGGTCGGACAATAATCTAAATGTAGCAAACATGAGGTAATCCAAACTCTACTGCCCATGTCCTAACTCCACCAAATCCTGTTCACCCATCACACGTTTGCTGCTGACCTATGTTAGCACCTGGTTAAATAACATCTCTATAAAGTTCTCGGGTTGGATTCTTCATTCCTGTGTCTAAGTGCTGACGCCAACAGAGTTTCACGACGGAAAAATCGGCGCCACACCCACACCGATTCCGCTACTGGTGAGGAGCTAGAACCGGCGCTGCGTGAAACATCCGCGGAACCTGCGAAAAACAGAGAGTCCGTGCTGCACATGTGCAGGGCTGACAAGCTACAGCTGCACATATGCCTACACCCCACACACATGCACCGATCGCGCCGGAAAAAATGGCGGCAGTTGTGCTGGACCGCGTACCCGTCCATCCCTACCCCACAGCCCACCTCCACCTCCTGGTCACCCTACACTACACCCTCCCCAGCTCTGGCAGAAGCCGCCCGGCCAGCGGCACGCTCTCGGCGGAGTATGGCGGTGCTGGGCACTGTTCGCACTCTCTCTCCAGAGTCGCCATGCCAGGCTCACGACTGGTGGCACGCGCCATCGGGAACTTGGCCCATCAGAGGTGGAGCATTGCGGGTGGGCTATATTCAAACGGGGTTGCAACTGCTTATGGTGGGTGTCTCGATGATGCCGATTTGGAGGGGGCGGAGCATCGCGACCCGGCATCAAACCAGCGTCCGCCGCGATCTTGGTGTTGGGAGCCATTCTCCACCCGATCGCCATTCCCGATTTTGGCATTGGGCAACGGAGAATCCCGCCCCTCAACTTTGTTTTACGTTCCTTCGTGGCCTCACCCTTCCCTATCTCTGTAATGCCCCCCCTTCCTACGTCCTCTGAGATGTGTGCTCGTCTCTCTGGCCTCTTGAGCACCCCGATTTGCATCGCTCCACCATTGTGGCTGCCAAGAACCTAGGATCTGAAATAATCTCCCTGGACCTCTCTGTTTCCTTTCCTCGCTTCCTTCCTTTAAGGTGCTCCTTGAAAGGTAACTCTTTGTCTAAGTTTTGAATCATCTTCTCCTCATACGCCTTGGTGTCCAGCTTTGTTTGATAACTGTGAGACAGCTTGGGATGGTTTACCACATTAAAGCACTATATAAGGGCAGCACGGTAGCGCAATGGTTAGCACAGTTGCTTCACAGCTCAATGGTCCCAGGTTCGAGTCTCAGCTGGGTCACTGTCTGTGTGGGGTCTGCACGTTCTCCCCGTGTCTGCGTGGGTTCCTCCGGGTGTTCCGGTTTCCTCCCACAGTCCAAAGATGTGCGGGTTAGGTGAATTGGCCATGCTTAATTGCCCATAGTGTCCAAAAAACATTTTTTAAGTGTGGGTTACTGGGTAACGGGGATAGGGTAGATACATGGGCTACAGTAGAGTGCTCTTTGTAAAGACCAGTCCAGGCTCGATGGGCCGAATGGCCTCCTTCTGCACTGTAGATTCTATGATTCTATGATAAATACAAGATGCCGTTGAGTTCTTTCTGTACTTTGTTCAAGAAGCAAAGGAAGCCATAACAGAATCTATTGAATCACGGTAGGATGATGCAAGCTTGGATGTTGATTTACTAAAAGGTATTGGAGATCTACAAAAAGGTATTGGAGTTATCGATGGAGAGAAATGGAGAGGATCAAGCTGGGTGCAGAGGAAGGACAACAGAGACTGGCATATCTGTTACGAAACTGTGAGAGGAGATCACTGATGGGTACAGCACTGAAAGTGAAAGCCAGAAGGAAAGTATACATTCCAGCAGCATCTTCTGTAGCAAAAGGCTGATGGTCAGAATAAAAGCCTCCATGACCCCATTCACTTTTGTGCAAACAGAAATTGGAGTACTCAGAACAAAATCTGCAAATTGACAAAAACAGCTTCTTCCCCACTGATTCCAGCCTCCTAAACGACCCTCTTATGGACTGACCTGATTAACACTACACCCCTGTATGCTTCACTCGATTCCGGTGTTTATGTAGTTACATTGTGTACCTTGTGTTGCCATATTGTGTATTTTCCTTTATTTCCTTATCTTTTCATGTACTTAATGATCTGTTGAGCTGCTCGCAGAAAAATACTTTTCACTGTACCTCGGTACACATGACAATAAATAAATCCAATCCAATCCAAAACAAATCAGTTGTGAAGTAGTTGACAATATGTTAAGGAAAAGGATTACCTAGGGACAGGAATATGCTCTTGATCACTTTGAGCCTGGTCCGCCAAACAATTAGATTACAGCTGATGTGTATCTTAACTCTATCCTAAGGTGGCATAGTGGTTAGCATTGCTGCCTGACAGCATCAGGGGCCCAGGTTCAATTCCGACCTTAGGCAACTGTCTGTGTGGAGTTTGCACATTCTCCCCATCTCTGTGTGGGTTTCCCCTAAGTGCTCCGGTTTCCTCCCACAGTCCAAAGATTGGCCATGCAAAATATTGCCCCTTCATGCCCAAAGGTGTACAGATTAAGTGGGTTTACGGGGCTAGGGCGAGGTGTCGGCCTAGGTAGGGTGCTCTTTCAGATGGTTGGTGCAGACCCGATGGGCTGAATGGCCTCCCTCTGCACTGCAGGGATTCTATTGTTCTGTAACCCTTAATGCCCATCATTTTAACAAGTGCATCATTTGGGCCTGTCAGAAACCAGAACCAACAGGCTAAAAAGAACCATCGTGTTCACAAATTATATTGACTATCCAGTACAGGAAACCGACTGGCAGAAGCAGGTTTGTTGGAAATAAACAAAGCTTCATTGGGAACAACATTGAGACTTTACAAGCTCACCACCATTTTACTACACAGGGCTCAGCACTGGTGCTGCCCACTTGTCGATTGGCAAGAGGGAGGGAGCAACCACTCCACTTACCTATGCTCGAAGAATCCGCAATACAAAGGAAGGCATTGGCAGTCCTGTCCTATCTGCGTCCAGCAGAGATCTCTTTAAAAAAATGAATTGATGTAAATTTTAATTTACCAATGAGAAATCTCACCATGCATTGACCGTACTAATGTTACCATTTATACTGCACAGTCTTATGTACAGTTTTATCATCTATATAATTTGAACAGTCTCACATACCAGAAAGCCTACTGCAGCATATAAGTTACTGTATGAAGATGTGGGCTGGGATTCTCCTACGTTCAATCAGTTCCAATTAGGATTGTAATATAAACTTCTCTGAATTAGAAGAATTCAGAGTTCTTGACATGATTATTTCTGGGTGTTAACAACCAGAAGATTATTCTCAAACTCAAGTCTCATTTTCCTACACATTTTAAAATTAACCTGTATCTCTTACTTTTACACATATCCTTACAATAATAGATGAAGGCTAGCAGAAGACTTCTAATAGATAATGAGAGCAACTTCATCATCTATTGTTTTCAATGTAATAAGCGCAAAGGTGGCGGCACGGTGGTGCAGTGGTTAGCACTGTTGCCTCACGCCACCAAGAACCCAGATTCGATCCCGTCTCCGGATTGCTGTCCGCGTGGAGTTTGCACATTCCTGTGTCTGCATGGGTCGCACCCCCACAACCCAAAGATGTGCAGGTTAGGTGGATTGGCCACGCTAAATTGCCACTTAATTGGAAAAATCTTTTTAAAAATAAATGCAAAGGTTGAAAAACCAGAATCACAAAAACAACAGCTGCTGCCCTCAATTCCAGCTCATTACCTTAAACTGAACACATGGGAACTGCAAAGCAGCAAAGTTAGCTGTCAACGAAAAGCAGAAACATAGAGTTAACATTAAATTTTATGCCTTTGATGCCTTTAGGTCATTTTTAAATAAGCCAAGTGCATAGAAATGATTTTTTTCAAGACAAAAGTTGTTCATGATAACTGTTTAAGTTGGTAATGATGCCAGTTCAAGTGCTGTGTCGTAACTATCTGATTTTGTTGCTGCCACTTCCACATGGAAGGTTCAAATATGCAGTAATGCGAAAATGACAACATAAATCAGGAGTCAGCTTCCAGTCTGACCCTATGCACCAGCACTAAGTGGGTGAGATGTAATTTCAAATTACTCAGACTTTGTGTCCTGTGATGTATAACCTCCAGTGCTGCTTATTGCTGGATTTTAAAGGTTTTGGAATGTTCTGTCGCACCTTCTGAGCATCTTCTGACACTTAATGTGCAGAGTCTTATTCCCGCACTCAAATCTGGAACAAATCAACTCGCGAGTGAAGTTCTGTACACATTTGTACAATGATACACAGGTGGGTCTCAGAACAAGAGTGCAATATAATTTCATGCTGAAGATGTGATTTTATTTCAAATTAACAGATCGCAGAGCATTAACCTTCCATAAAAATTGCATAAACAGATTACCAGATCACTGTGGGGTTGCAGTGTGTAAATTGATTGTCACATTTTCCACATTACAATAGTGATTATGATTCAAAAGTAGTGGTTGGCTGGCTGTAAGGAACTTTAGGGTGCACTGATGTCCTGAAAGATGCTTTATAAATAGAAATCTTCCTTTTACTTTACTATTTTGCACTGTATTAATGAAGTTGCATCCATATCTTGCATCCACAGTGACTGAAGACAACCTATCACTCCAGAAATCTGAGGGAAGTAGTGTATCTAACCCCAGGAAACTCCGAGAGCTTCAAAGCTTGCTCGGCCAACCAGTTTGAGAGGAGATAACTTTTAATGTTGACTACATGTTTAATAAGGTAAGAATCATTAGCGAGGTAGATGTTGACTGTGACTCAGGTGCTTATCTGCTGTTATATTCCTTCTCCAGGTAACAAGAGATCAGCTGACGCACGAAGCAGGTGACACCTGACACCATATTTATTTTCAGATATTCAACTCTGTCCTATTTTGTGGTGATGGAAAGCTTGTTATGAGCTTTGATAGTTTTTTTTTCTTTCTTTCATGCGTTGTTGATCGACTTGTAGTTTTGGTATTTGACAGTCATCGTTAAATCTTTGGTCTCTCTCTTTTGGATGGTAACATTGGGGAGCAGAGTCGAGCAGTTTATTTTGGGGGTCATGGACTATTTCATATCTCTCAGCGACAGGCATCTGGCTTTATTTTGTTTTGCACTTTGTTTTTCTTGTGTCTACATGAATACCTCACAGGTTTATCCCAAGCAAATAGGAACTGTTTAGCTATAAATAAAAGGATTCATTTGCAAGAAACGTGTGTTCCCTGAGTATTGATGACATAAGATGGTTGACTCTTTGTTACCTGTGCGTTTTTTACCAGCACCATTGATAAATATACATATTTGTTTTTAGAATAAAGCACAGATTTCTTGATGGTTCGACAAGTTCAACCAGTGAATAACTGATTCATATAATAATCTTTCTTAGTGTCACAAGTAGGCTTACATTAACACTGCTATGAAGTTACTGTGAAAATCCCCTAGTCACCACACTCCGGCACCTGTTCGGGTACACTGAGGGAGAATTCAGAATGTCCAATTCACCTTACCAGCATATCTTTTGGGATTTGTGGGAGGAAAACGGAGCACCCGGAGGAAACCCACACAGACACGGGGAGAACATGCAGACTCCGCACAGACAGTGGCCCAGCGGGGAATCGAACCTGGGACCCTGGAGCTGTGAAGCCACAGTGCTAACCACTGTGCTCCAGTGCCACCCAATGAACCTAACAGGCCCTAATTTCTATCTTCGTCAATATTGTCATCCAGCACCGCCTCTGCCACCTTAACAAAATAGCTTGCTGACACTCACAGTCTGCGTTATAATTAAGATATCAGCTATGGCTCCCTGACAGAATCTTTGTCTCTGAGTTGAAAGGTTGTGGGCTAAAGATACATTCCAGGGATTTGGGCATTTAATCTAGGCTAACCGCTCAGCGCGGTACCAAACACCGATTGCACTGCCCTTCAGTCATTTACCATTGCTGTTTGTGAGACCTTGTTTTATGCAATTTGGCGACCACCTTTTCGTACGTTACAACAATGACCACATTTAAAAAGCATTTCATTGGCTGCAAAGCAGTTTGGAATATCCTGAGCTTGCGAAAACAGTACCAGCTCCGAATTTTTAATAATGGGGACTTTGATGGACTTAATGAGCCAATGGGGTTGATTATGCGGTCAGATGCACTGATAGAGAGTACCAAAGTGTATTGTTGGACAAACAGGACTTAGACTCTTTTGTTTCAAGATGGTCTCAGTTTCCAAGACTTTGTGTGAAGTTGCCATTTCCCGTATTCAGTATAGGGGATGATGTGATGTCACCAAGTTTTCATTGACATTAGTACAGACGGAAAGACCCCACTCACCATTTTGAATTCTGTCTTCTTTGGGAGTGCCGAATGTAGAAACGTCCATGCTGTTTTGTTCATTGTACTTCTAAATGAAATTTGTTTCTGATTTTTGCTGTGGTTTACCCTGCTTATTTCATTCCATGTAATGCTGTCAACTACTTTTCTTCTCTAAATTCTTGGCATAGAATACCACAAGTGCAACTATTAAGATGGACATCCAGTTAAATCTGCTAAGGTCGAAAAATATCTAAGGAGGTGTGTTTACAGCCAACGTAACTTTGTTGCACCCAGCTTTGCCAAAACGCTAAGGTTTGCCTGGAGATCTCTGTCTTCAATGCCTCAGCTTCACTGAGATGGCAACCATGGAAATGTGCCATCTCCATCAGTCTGATCACATATACCATATGGAAATGCCAATATGTACCAAAATGGGCAAAGCCTTAAAGTTTTTTTATACTAATTCCTTTTGAGCAATGGGAGGGGATTTGGCACATTTTTAACCAGCTGTGTATTGATAGTTAAAGCTGGTGACAAGCAACAGATGCCTTATTTGTAAGGATGTTAACCCTGTATCAATTTCCTTGTAGAAAGCATCCAAGAATACAAAAGAACAAGTTAACTTTTTCCATCTTTCAGATTTGCAGAAATGCAGGGGATCATACAGGTCCCTCCATCGAATTCACAGCCTTTGTACACAGAAAGGCATGTTACTCCATTAGCCTGCAGTTGATCAATAAATATGTGTATGGAGGACAGAATGTAAATACGCATTGCCTCAGGAGCTGTCATGACTTCTTCATTTTGTAACAACCTCTGTTGCCAACGTTATTTTAAGAAGCAGGAAGACTGGGCGGATGGATACTGAGGGGCCAGATCATATTCCGCAACAGCCCTAACTCCAGAGAGAGGGTTGCAAATAAGAGTTGAAAAGCAATGCGTGGTCACCAGGATTCTGGGTGAACTTTGTGTAGCGGTGAAAATGGCAGCCAGTTCTGGGATTCGCCAACCCTTTCCCATGGTTTCTGATTTACAACAGTGCTGTTTAAGAGTGCAGATTGATTTAGATTGTGAGCCTGCAACCTGCACTCATATCTGATCAGCTCCATTGTGGGGAAATGCATGTGTTATTCCTCTGCAATTTTCATAGGGTCAGGCCAGCTTTTCAAAGAGTTGTGCTTCACAGCACCTCAGGTGGTGTCATGCACTATAGTCTGGATGAGCGAATGATTTGAAAGTTAAGTTCCAGAGGTGTGACCCATGCCCCCCCCCCCCCCCCATGCAAACCAATGCTCCTTCACCTAGCCCCTTGGTTCCTCATACCTTCCATACCTAGCTCATGTCCCTCTACCTAAACACCCATGGCCCAGCAAACCAACCATGCCAAGCTATGGCACTTCCATGTCCATTCACCCACTATTCGCTCTGCATAAAACTAATGAGCTCGACAGTGAAAATGCAATGTGTTTTTAAAAAAGCTTTAATAAAACAGTCTACATTCATAAAAATGCATTTACTGTAGCCCAATAAAGGTGTTGAGCATGAAAACGTTTTAAAATATCAATTACTGAAACTGCAAGCACTTGAAACCTCTTTATCTTGTGTAAATAAACAATGTGAAATTGACAGGAGAGATCAAAGAGACAGAGGTGTCAATCAAAAAATGTTTTCCGGGGGTGCAGCTGTTTGAGCACTTTGATGGATTTCTGGGATCTCAGCCAAGCCTTATGCATTATTCTCTCAAATCCAACAACTCCCAAGCCCTCACCCTGAACAACTCTCCCAATGTAACCCCACCCCACAGAGCTCCTGCACTCCCCGGAACTGCACCAGATCTGCCTGCTGAGGAAGTCCCAGGGGGAAGTGCCAGGGCACTGCTCACATATGACTCTCTCCACCCAGGGGCTATACTTACCCATGCTTTCAGTGGGTTCTGCCCACCAGATGCACATTGTGGGGGACTTGGCATGATTCATATTGGCCTGTCCTTATGCTGATATGAAAATCCTGCGGGGGTGACCATCAAGCATAAGTGCCTGATTGTGATATTTAAATCCATGCAATTGGGGATCCCGACTTTCAAAGTCGGGATTCTCGTTATGTGACTGGCGGGGAGCATGGACAAACAATCAGGGTATTCCCGCCAACATAAAAGCTGTTTGGGACTCAAACAGAACTTTCAGCCTCCTCTGCCATACCCACTCTTCAAAAGCTGAAGTGGACTCCCCCCTCCCCCCACACACTCACAAGTATCCACCATTGACAGACCTCAGGAGCTATGTTGAGATTAATAAAAAGTCCTCAATATTTGTTACAGACTTCATTATATTTTCAAAAACTCTCTCATCCCATTGATAAAAAGCCCACTTAAATCCCTTCAAGTACGTATTCCCTTATAAAAGCAGTTCATTCAAGTACTCAAATCTTTATAAAAATGAACATTTGTATTCATAGCCCTCATCAAAAGTAGCTAATCTCTTCATAACCACTTGGATCTGTCAATTAAATTGTTCATTTACAGACCACCCCACTGTGATAATGATAGCTTATGGAAGAGTCAAGCAAAAATAATACTGTACTGATAGCACTCAGGCTTATGCCAACAAACATCTAGTAAAATTGCAAGCACCATTTTTTCAAGTGCAGTATGGCATTTTTTAGAATTTAAAAAGCAGGTGATTTAAATATCTTTACAGCTTGGCAGTTCCATAGAGCTTATCCACATTTTGTGCAATTCATGTCACAGCCCTAAAGGGCTACATGGCCTTACCAAAGCGGTACCCAACCACTCCAATGGTTCATCTTACCTCTCCAATGAACCCCTGAAGGTTCAGAACTTTTTCACAAATGTCTAAAGTCCATGAGTTGTGTTTCTGAAATTTCAACCAAAATTGTTCTGTTTAAAGGCAGTAATATATTCAAAATTGCAGTTGCCTCTGTGAACTGCAGATGAGAAATGTCCCACTCTGTTCCCAAGTCCGCCACCAGCAAAATTGTTGGGTGCTGGGTTCAGTGGGGGGACTTCTAGATTCTAGGCTTTGCACCAAATTGCCTAAAGTGCAGAGTCCTTCCACCTTTATGAAAACTCAACTGGAAGACATGCCTGTTGCAAACGTAGTATACATATTCTAATCACTAAGACCTTTTGTTTAAATACACAACCCATTATGTCCATATGTGCTCAATAAAGTGAGCCAAAACATTATCCACACAATTGCTGTTTGCCCGTCATAAATTACCATGGATACCAATTTATTCTCCTGTTGCTACAGATCCCAAGTGAACTCTTAAGATAGACTTGAACTAACATCCACCCACTCTAATATCCAAGTACAGCGAGTACATCTTTGCTCAGTACGTCTTAGCTCATTCCTTCCCTTTGGGAAAAGTGTATAGTGCCTGTCTTCTGTAACTTAACCTGAGGCTGCATCTAAAAGATGGGGCTGAGGAGCTGGGTACAGAATTTTGAAATGAAAATAAGTTGGCGCATGGAGAAGCAAGGGCGTATTTGTTTTTTTAATGGCAGGGAAAAGAAGATAAGAAATATGAACAAACCATATGGTCCTTGGAGCCGGTTCAATCTCAGCAATCTTCGATTCCCGTGAAGTGCAAAAGTCTAGCGATCTCATCTTTGAATGTATTCCACAGCTAAGCATCTCTCCCCATTTAAGAAATACTCTACATTTCTGTTTTTCTTACCAATGTGGCTAACTTCACATTTTTCTGCATTATATTCTATCTACCAAGTACTTGCCCACTCACTTAGCCTGTCTAAAACCCTTGAAACCTCTTTGCATCCTCCTGACAACTCACATTTCCACCTAGCTTTGTGTCATCAGTAATATGGTAATATTACATTTTGTCCTGACATCCAAGTCACTGATATGGATTGTGAATAACTGGGACCCAAGCACCAATCCTTATGGCATTATCAGTCACAGCCTGCCAAGCTGATAATGACCCATTTATCCCTACTCTCGGTTTCCTGTACATTAACCAATTCTCAATCCATGCCTGCATAGTCCTCCCAAACCCATGTGCTCTAATTCTGTTCCCTAACCTCTTGTGTGGGACTTTACTGAAAGCCTTCTGAAAATTCAAATGTACCACGTTCACTGGTTCCCCTTTACCTATTTTGCTGGTAACATTCTCAAAAAACTCTGAACAGGCTTGTCAAACACGATTTCCCTTTCATAAATCCATGTTGGCTCTGCCCAATCCGAGAACTATTCTCAACAATATTTAAGAAAGGATAGGCTTGCCTCGGAGGCAAGGTTCAAAGGTTCAGTGGATTTGTTCCTACGATGAAAGAATTATTCCATGACGGGTATAATGGACATATCCTCTCTGCAGTATACAAGAATGAGAGATGATCACATTGAAATGTAGAAGGTTCTGAAGGGGCTTCAGGAGACGCTGATAGTTTGTTCCCCGTCTATAGAATCTAAAACATGGTAGCAAGCCTTAAGTTAAGGGTTTGATCATTTAGGACTAAGATATGAAGAATTCTCTACTGTAGAGGATGCTCCATCGCTAAATATATTTATGGCTGAGGCAAAGAAATATTTGGTTTCTCAGGAAATTAAGGGATAGGAGGTGTGTGCGGAATATTGCAGTTGAGGCCAAGGATCAGTTCTGACCATATTAAATGGCAGAGCAGGCTACACAGGCCGAATGATCTTCTTCTGCTCGTATTTCTAATCTTCCTACATTCTTATTCCACTCAATCTTTCCACAAAACCATTCTGACCCGAGAATTAGTGCAGTGAACCTTTGTTGAACAACCCCTACCCCTTTATCTACCCTGCTATTTGCATCCTCAAAAACTCAAATAGATTTGTCAAAAATAATTTCTCTTTCTGAAAATCGTGATGACTCTGTCCAACAATATTATGATTTTCAAAGTGTCTTCTTTAACAACGAATGCCAGCATGTTCCTGATGTCAGACAAAAAGGCCTGTAGTTCCTTGTTTTCTCTTTCCCTCTGTTCAACACTTGTTACTTTCCAATCCATTGGGACGTTTCCAGAATGCAGGGAATTTTAGAAGATTTCAACCAGTGAATCCTCTATTTGGGCAGCTACTTTCTTTTTGAATCCTTAGATGTTGGCCATCAGGCCCAAGGTATTTGTTTGGCTATTAGACCCATTAATTTCTCCAGTAATTTGCTTTACTGATAATAATCATTTTATGTTCTTCACACTCATTAGATCTTTAGTCAGAAGTAGGCTTCCGATTGTGACTGGCTTTATTTAAGACCTTCGTTTCATTCACTCCCAAACTTAATGATTTGATCACCATTCTGCAGAGGATTGCTTACTTTGAGATAACTATTTAACCTGCACTCATTGCACAAGACAAGATCTAAAAGAGCCTCTTCCCTGGGATCCAGGACCAAGTTCTAGGAAACTCTCTGATTCATTGCATGAGCAGGTCCTCCAATTAGCCCTTGTTATACACAAAACTAAATTACATTTGGCTAGCTGTCCTGAGAGGATTCCACCATTCTGCTGCTTTACTGGATTTACAAGTGGGGTAAGGCCCGTAATGGGGGGAGAGGGGGGGGGGGGGGGGGTAACAGGGGACAGGACGTGAGGAGTGGGGGTAACGGGGGGTGATGGGGGGAGGAGAGGGGGGATTTAGGGGGGAGGAGCGAGGGGGAGAGAGGAGAGGGGACGGGGAGGGGTAGGGGGGAAATGGAGAGAAGGGGAGGAAGGGGGGGGAGAGAGGGGGAGGGGGAGGGAAGGCGAGGGGGGGTTAAGACCTCCAGGGCGGGGGGGGGGGGGTTACTGGACCAGCAAGAAATGTCCGCTTCAGCTTTGGCAAACCAGATTGGCACCAGACCAATAACACAGGGGAGCGACCTGGCACTCCCTTGAAATGTATATATTAATCAGCTTTGTGTCATTGTTTAATTTTCTTCTACCTTGGCACTGGCTCAAAAGAACATTTTATCGTCGGCACCGAATCAGAGCAGGGATGAAATTCCACACCTTCCTTTTTTTCCTTTTTTGTGTGTCACACCTGTGGCAGCAATGTCAGGAAATCACAATCCCAGGCTCTATATCTTATTACCATCTTACCATTCAAGATGTCTACATTTGTCATTTGTAAAGAAAAAGCATTAATGACGTACGAGGCAACCTAGTAGACGTCGTCACGGTTATGTGAAGTTTTAAAAACGTGAGAACATATCAGATAGGACCAGGGATCGACCATATGGCCAGTCAAGTCTGATCAGCCATTCATTATCATCATGGGTGACTTCATCCCCAACTTCAACTTCCCATCCGCTTAATATCCTGAGGCGCCTGGGGTGGAAATTCCTGCGGTGGGCGGGACCTGAGAACCCCGCCCCAAAAATCTACCCCAAAATCTACCTCAGCCTTAAATGTATTCAACATGGAGCACAACATTCTGGGATGGAGAATTCCAAGATTCACAACCCTTTGAATGAAGGAATATCTCCCCACCTCAGTACTAAAGGTTTGGCTCCTTATCCTTGTTCTAGATTCCCCAGCCAGGGGGAATCCTAGCGCTATCTACCCTGTCGACCCCTTTCAGACCCCTGTATGTTTTAATGAGATCAACTCGTGCTCTTCTAAATCCCAGAGATCCAATTTACTCAGTCGTAGATCAATATTCTCATCCCAGGAACTAACCCATAGAGTCATAGAGCACCTATTATTAAACACCTACCTATTGTAATCCCATTTTCCAGCACTTGGTCCATAACTTTCTATGCTATGGCATTTGAAGGGCTCATCTAAATGCTTCTTAAATGTTGTGAGGGGTCCTTTTCAGACAGTGAGTTCCAAATTCCCACCACTTAAAAAAGGTTTTCCTCAAATTCCCTCAAAATCTCCTGTCCCTGACCTTAAATCACCTTCCCCTGGGACTGTTGTAGTCCCAGCAGATGCCATCACCCCTGGTGGCTGGGCTGGGACAAGAGAGCTGCTGGTCTTTTGCTAGGCTGGCAGCTCTACGGAGGCAGAACTTCCTCCCCCATAGGGAATCTGATATTGGCCCTTTCCCACCCTGAGCCACTTAACGGTCCAACTGCCATTAAAAAGTTGCACGGTGAGCTGACCAAGTGGCAGCCATCTTGCCCCTGACTTCCATGCCAGGGAAACGAACCCCGCCCTTACTGTAAAATTCAGCTCCGAGGATTTCAAATTTTTGGTAAATGATGTAAAGAGGAGAAAGCAATATTTTCACTCAGAATTGCCAAAATGTGGAATGCTCTCCACGAATGGTTGATTCCATCAATAATTTTAAAAGAACATTGAGCAGATACTTGACTTCATGGAACATACAGGGTAAGGGACAAAAAAAAGGAGTTGTGGGATTAAGCACAACTCTCCTTTCAAGGGCTGGCTCAGGCACATTGGACTGAATGGCCTTGTTCTTTCTGTAAGTTTCTATGGTTCCATATTTGTATTTCAAAATGACTCAAATCAACAATGTCCCTGCTTGGATCATTAACATTCATGCTGTTTCTTGACAGGTAAGTTTAATTAATGGAACCGTTTCTATTGTGGCTTTGCAAATAATGGTTTTTACATGCACTGCAGTGACTAATCATTGATAAGTTCCCTTTGTTGGGATTGGTCAATTCAAGCAAATTATACGTATGAGAAAAGTGTTCTTGTAGCAGCGGCTGAGTTTATTCAGGAAGGTCTCACCTTCTCATCCTTGTCCTTCGCCTGTGGTGTGGTGATCCTCAGGTTAAATCGCCAGCAGTCAGCTCTCCCCCTCAGAGGGGAAAGAAGCCTATGGCTATTGTTAGTGAAGATACCAAAAAGCTCAATCAGTGAAATGAAGAGCAGGATTTAATGCAGCCTGTTGTGGCAGAAACCATGGCAACTGGGCCCACTTAATTGTGGGAAAGGGCCAGGGTCAGATTCCCGGCAACGGCAAAACCTCCCCCGGGGATTACACGTTCACTCACCATTTCAAAATGGCAGCCTGGTTTCTGAGGAGCCAGTCTCGCTGACGAGTTCAGCTCCCCAATGATGAAAGTGTGGTCTTGACTGGGGAGAAATTCCACTAGGCCCAGAATAATGGGCACGATTCCCTGTTCAGTGACGCCTGAATCGCGAGACATGATTAGGTGGAGAATCACGAGCGAGGCATAAATCTTGCCCAGTGTCCGACGGAATGTCAGGCTCCAGTTCCTTGACAGCAGCGTGAATGCGCTTTACGTCACAGTAATCACCGTTGGCATATCATTAACCCAGTATTCTCTGGGGCTCCTGCGACACTTCGCCAGGATGAATTTCCAACGGCGAGTTTCACTTGTGGTTTAAAAATCAGCAAACAGGCAAGTGGTTACTGAGGGAGTGAGAGGAGGTAGGTCATGTTCCAAGAGACGCAATAGTGGGCTGCCAGTCCAGCAGCTGGCATGGCTGGCTTGGGGAGGGGTGTCTGCCAAGGCCGGGGGGAATAGCGGGGGTGACCAGGGAACAGGCTGTGGAATACAACCACAAATGGTTGCCATCTGCCTTGCCCCGCAGTGTGAGCAGGAGCTGCTTGGGGAGGAACGTGGAGCAGCAGAGCGTGCCTCTGAGGAACAGGAGCCAGCTAGTCAGGATGGACAGCTGGTTGCCCAACAGGCCAAGGAGGAGGAGGGAAGGAGGCACCACATCAGGCCGTGTGTGTACCGACAGCGCCATTCCTTCGAGGACCTGCAGGATCGGGCATGCAGTCGAAGACTCCGGCTGAGCAGGGGGACCATGCGGCATATATGTCAGATTGTGGAGTACCTGGAACCGTGGGATATGGGGGAGGACACCTGCTCCTGAACCTTTTAACCGAGGGTCCTTCCGGGCACCAAGTCGGGACCTGTCGGGGATCTCGCAGATCTTGGTGCGCAGGTGCATCCACGCCATAGTGAATGTCCATAGTCCTATACGCCCGGTTGGAACAATATATCTACTTCAATGTAGACCGGTCCCACCAGGATTCCCAGGCTGCGGGGTTCACTGTCATTGCTGGGATGCCTCAGGCTCAGAGGATCATCGATGGGCTGCATTGGTGCATGAGTGGGTGGTCTTCACAAACCAAAAGGGAGTTCCACTCGATGAACACGCAGATGCACATCAAGCACGTCTGAGCCCAATACCCAGGCAATGTGCAAAACACCTTCATCCTGGCACACTCGATGGTTCTCGATATGTTCGAAGCGCAATCCTGGGTGAGGGGTTGGCTGTTGGGCATCAGGGTTATCCACTGGGTCATGGCTAATGGCGCCTTCCCGGAGGCCACACACCAACATGGAGACCCTCCACAACAACAGCCATGCAACAACCAGGGCCGTGATCGAGTGGTGCGTCGGCATCCTGAAAATGCGGTTCAGGTGCCTGGATCAGCCCTCAATCAGAGCGCTGGGAGAGTCCCTCCATCAGAGCGCTGGGAGAGTCCCTCCATCAGAGCCCTGGGAGAGTCCCTCCATCAGAGCGCTGGGAGAGTCCCTCCATCAGAGCGCTGGGAGAGTCCCTCCATCAGAGCGCTGGGAGAGTCCCTCCATCAGAGCGCTGGGAGAGTCCCTCAATCAGAGCGCTGGGAGAGTCCCTCCATCAGAGCGCTGGGAGAGTCCCTCCATCAGAGCCCTGGGAGAGTCCCTCCATCAGAGCGCTGGGAGAGTCCCTCCATCAGAGCCCTGAGAGAGTCCCTCCATCAGAGCCCTGAGAGAGTCCCTCCATCAGAGCCCTGAGAGAGTCCCTCCATCAGAGCGCTGGGAGAGTCCCTCCATCAGAGCGCTGGGAGAGTCCCTCCATCAGAGCGCTGGGAGAGTCCCTCCATCAGAGCGCTGGGAGAGTCCCTCCATCAGAGCGCTGAGTCCCTCCATCAGAGCGCTGAGTCCCTCCATCAGAGCGCTGGGAGAGTCCCTCCATCAGAGCGCTGGGAGAGTCCCTCCATCAGGGCGCTGGGAGAGTCCCTCCATCAGAGCCCTGAGAGAGTCCCTCCATCAGAGCCCTGAGAGAGTCCCTCCATCAGAGCGCTGGGAGAGTCCCTCCATCAGAGCGCTGGGAGAGTCCCTCCATCAGAGCGCTGGGAGAGTCCCTCCATCAGAGCGCTGGGAGAGTCCCTCCATCAGAGCGCTGGGAGAGTCCCTCCATCAGGGCGCTGGGAGAGTCCCTCCATCAGAGCGCTGAGTCCCTCCATCAGAGCGCTGGGAGAGTCCCTCCATCAGAGCCCTGAGAGAGTCCCTCCATCAGAGCGCTGGGAGAGTCCCTCCATCAGAGCGCTGGGAGAGTCCCTCCATCAGAGCGCTGAGAGAGTCCCTCCATCAGGGCGCTGGGAGAGTCCCTCCATCAGAGCGCTGGGAGAGTCCCTACATCAGAGCGCTGGGAGAGTCCCTCCATCAGGGCGCTGGGAGAGTCCCTCCATCAGGGCGCTGGGAGAGTCCCTCCATCAGAGCGCTGGGAGAGTCCCTCCATCAGAGCGCTGAGTCCCTCCATCAGAGCCCTGAGAGAGTCCCTCCATCAGAGCGCTGGGAGAGTCCCTCCATCAGAGCGCTGGGAGAGTCCGTCCATCGGAGCGCTGGGAGAGTCCCTCCATCAGAGCGCTGGGAGAGTCCCTCCATCAGAGCACAGGGAGAGTCCCTCCATCAGAGCGCTGGGAGAGTCCCTCCATCAGAGCGCTGGGAGAGTCCCTCCATCAGAGCGCTGGGAGAGTCCCTCCATCAGAGCGCTGGGAGAGTCCCTCCATCAGAGCGCTGAGTCCCTCCATCAGAGCGCTGAGTCCCTCCATCAGGGCGCTGGGAGAGTCCCTCCATCAGAGCGCTGGGAGAGTCCCTCCATCAGAGCGCTGGGAGAGTCCCTCCATCAGAGCCCTGAGAGAGTCCCTCCATCAGAGCGCTGGGAGAGTCCCTCCATCAGAGCGCTGGGAGAGTCCCTCCATCAGAGCGCTGAGTCCCTCCATCAGAGCGCTGGGAGAGTCCCTCCATCAGAGTGCTGGGAGAGTCCCTCCATCAGAGCGCTGGGAGAGTCCCTCCATCAGAGCGCTGGGAGAGTCCCTCCATCAGAGTGCTGGGAGAGTCCCTCCATCAGAGCGCTGGGAGAGTCCCTCCATCAGAGCGCTGAGTCCCTCCATCAGAGCGCTGGGAGAGTCCCTCCATCAGAGCCCTGAGAGAGTCCCTCCATCAGAGCGCTGGGAGAGTCCCTCCATCAGAGCCCTGAGAGAGTCCCTCCATCAGAGCGCTGGGAGAGTCCCTCCATCAGAGTGCTGGGAGAGTCCCTCCATCAGAGCCCTGGGAGAGTCCCTCCATCAGAGCGCTGGGAGAGTCCCTCCATCAGAGCGCTGGGAGAGTCCCTCCATCAGGGTGCTGGGAGAGTCCCTCCATCAGAGCGCTGTCCCTCCATCAGAGCGCTGGGAGAGTCCCTCCATCAGAGCGCTGAGTCCCTCCATCAGAGCGCTGGGAGAGTCCCTCCATCAGAGCGCTGGGAGAGTCCCTCCATCAGAGTGCTGGGAGAGTCCCTCCATCAGAGCGCTGAGTCCCTCCATCAGAGCGCTGGGAGTGTCCCTCCATCAGAGCGCTGGGAGAGTCCCTCCATCAGAGCGCTGGGAGAGTCCCTCCATCAGAGCCCTGAGAGAGTCCCTCCATCAGAGCGCTGGGAGAGTCCCTCCATCAGAGCGCTGGGAGAGTCCCTCCATCAGAGCGCTGGGAGAGTCCCTCCATCAGAGCGCTGGGAGAGTCCCTCCATCAGAGCGCTGGGAGAGTCCCTCCATCAGAGCGCTGGGAGAGTCCCTCCATTGGAGCGCTGGGAGAGTCCCTCCATCAGAGCGCTGGGAGAGTCCCTCCATCAGAGCGCTGGGAGAGTCCCTCCATTGGAGCGCTGGGAGAGTCCCTCCATCAGAGCGCTGGGAGAGTCCCTCCATCAGAGCGCTGGGAGTCCCTCCATCAGAGCGCTGGGAGAGTCCCTCCAACAGAGCGCTGGGAGAGTCCCTCCATCAGAGCGCCGGGAGAGTCCCTCCATCAGAGCGCTGGGAGAGTCCCTCCATCAGGGCGCTGGGAGAGTCCCTCCATCAGAGCGCTGGGTGTCCCTCCATCAGAGCGCTGGGAGAGTCCCTTCATCAGAGCGCTGGGAGAGTCCCTCCATCAGAGCGCTGGGAGAGTCCCTCCATCAGAGCGCTGGGAGAGTCCCTCCATCAGAGCCCTGAGAGAGTCCCTCCATCAGAGCGCTGGGAGAGTCCCTCCATCAGAGCGCTGGGAGAGTCACTCCATCAGAGCGCTGGGAGAGTCCCTCCATCAGAGCGCTGGGAGAGTCCCTCCATCAGAGCGCTGGGAGAGTCACTCCATCAGAGCCCTGAGAGAGTCCCTCCATCAGAGCGCTGGGAGAGTCCCTCCATCAGAGCGCTGGGCGAGTCCCTCCATCAGAGCGCTGGGAGAGTCCCTCCATCAGAGCGCTGGGAGAGTCCCTCCATCAGGGCGCTGGGAGAGTCCCTCCATCAGAGCGCTGGGAGAGTCTCCCACATCATGGTGGCTGGTTATGTCCTCCACAACACAGCGCAGCAGAGGGGCAACCTGCTGGAGGAGGAGGACGCACGCCAGGCCTCATCCGACGAGGGGGGTGGTCAGGATGGGCGGGGCATTGGGCCTGCGCAGGACCAGGAGGCCATGGGCCAGGGCCAATGCTGTAATCACCCCCAAGTTTGCCAACTTGGGTGCCTGGCCGACATGGCATGAATATCCCATTCCATAACTCCCCCGACCCCCTGCTGACCATACCCTCTCATGTCCACCCTCCCTGCACCAACAACCACCCCTCCCCGCGCCTGCAACCCCCTCCATAATTCCTACCTGCTTCACCACAGAGTGCAGAGTTGGCAGTAACAGCGGGTCTGATCTGTGGGATGGAGGATGTTGACCCACTTTGCGGAGAGCTCTGGTGCATCGTTTGACAACGTCTGACTCCTGCCCACGGTTGCTGTTCCCATTGTCCACCAGGATGATCCCTGCATGCAAGCTAGCCATTCCATCACACTGTCCCAGTGTGATGTGGTGTCATGTGGTGGTTGCACATGAGCTGGACATTCCGGCTTCCGGAACGCCTTCCGGTTGATGTCGGGCATTCACAGGTGGCCCAATGAGCATATGGTGACATGCGTGACATCTATTATCTCCTAGACCTGGGGCATCCCAGCGAAGGCAGAGAATCCTGCTACTGGGGCATCCCAGCGAAGGCAGAGAATCCTGCTACTGGGGCATCCCAGCGAAGGCGGAGAATCCTGCTACTGGGGCATCCCAGCGAAGGCGGAGAATCCTGCTACTGGGGCATCCCAGCGAAGGCGGAGAATCCTGCTACTGGGGCATCCCAGCGAAGGCAGAGAATCCTGCTACTGGGGCATCCCAGCGAAGGCGGAGAATCCTGCTACTGGGGCATCCCAGCGAAGGCAGAGAATCCTGCTACTGGGGCATCCCAGCGAAGGCAGAGAATCCTGCTACTGGGGCATCCCAGCGAAGGCAGAGAATCCTGCTACTGGGGCATCCCAGCGAAGGCGGAGAATCCTGCTACTGGGGCATCCCAGCGAAGGCAGAGAATCCTGCTACTGGGGCATCGCAGCGAAGGCAGAGAATCCTGCTACTGGGGCATCCCAGCGAAGGCAGAGAATCCTGCTACTGGGGCATCCCAGCGAAGGCAGAGAATCCTGCTACTGGGGCATCCCAGCGAAGGCGGAGAATCCTGCTACTGGGGCATCCCAGCGAAGGCGGAGAATCCTGCTACTGGGGCATCCCAGCGAAGGCAGAGAATCCTGCTACTGGGGCATCCCAGCGAAGGCAGAGAATCCTGCTACTGGGGCATCCCAGCGAAGGCGGAGAATCCTGCTTCTGGGGCATCCCAGCGAAGGCGGAGAATCCTGCTACTGGGGCATCCCAGCGAAGGCAGAGAATCCTGCTACTGGGGCATCCCAGCGAAGGCGGAGAATCCTGCTACTGGGGCATCCCAGCGAAGGCGGAGAATCCTGCTACTGGGGCATCCCAGCGAAGGCGGAGAATCCTGCTACTGGGGCATCCCAGCGAAGGCAGAGAATCCTGCTACTGGGGCATCCCAGCGGAGGCAGAGAATCCTGCTACTGGGGCATCCCAGCGAAGGCGGAGAATCCTGCTACTGGGGCATCCCAGCGAAGGCGGAGAATCCTGCTACTGGGGCATCCCAGCGAAGGCGGAGAATCCTGCTACTGGGGCATCCCAGCGAAGGCAGAGAATCCTGCTACTGGGGCATCCCAGCGAAGGCAGAGAATCCTGCTACTGGGGCATCCCAGCGAAGGCGGAGAATCCTGCTACTGGGGCATCCCAGCGAAGGCAGAGAATCCTGCTACTGGGGCATCCCAGCGAAGGCAGAGAATCCTGCTACTGGGGCATCCCAGCGAAGGCGGAGAATCCTGCTACTGGGGCATCCCAGCGAAGGTGGAGAATCCTGCTACTGGGGCATCCCAGCGAAGGCGGAGAATCCTGCTACTGGGGCATCCCAGCGAAGGCGGAGAATCCTGCTACTGGGGCATCCCAGCGAAGGCAGAGAATCCTGCTACTGGGGCATCCCAGCGAAGGCAGAGAATCCTGCTACTGGGGCATCCCAGCGAAGGCGGAGAATCCTGCTACTGGGGCATCCCAGCGAAGGCAGAGAATCCTGCTACTGGGGCATCCCAGCGAAGGCGGAAAATCCTGCTACTGGGGCATCCCAGCGAAGGCGGAGAATCCTGCTACTGGGGCATCCCAGCGAAGGCGGAGAATCCTGCTACTGGGGCATCCCAGCGAAGGCGGAGAATCCTGCTACTGGGGCATCCCAGCGAAGGCGGAGAATCCTGCTACTGGGGCATCCCAGCGAAGGCAGAGAATCCTGCTACTGGGGCATCCCAGCGAAGGCGGAGAATCCTGCTACTGGGGCATCCCAGCGAAGGCAGAGAATCCTGCTACTGGGGCATCCCAGCGAAGGCGGAGAATCCTGCTACTGGGGCATCCCAGCGAAGGCAGAGAATCCTGCTACTGGGGCATCCCAGCGAAGGCGGAGAATCCTGCTACTGGGGCATCCCAGCGAAGGCAGATAATCCTGCTACTGGGGCATCCCAGCGAAGGCAGAGAATCCTGCTACTGGGGCATCTTGTCAGGCTTGGTCCATGTCACAGTTTATATAGTTAGCTGCCCGGGCAAACAGGGCATCCGTGACTTCACCGAAGCACTTGTCGGCTGTAGCTTTCTGAGATGCAGCACAAGTCCCCACTCGAGCTCTGGGATGATCCTGAGGTGTAGATGTTCAGGGCTGCGGTGACCTCAATGGCCACCGGGAGCAGGTATCCTCCTCCTCCACGTGGTGCCACGTCCGTGAGGACATGACGAAGGTGCCGCACCATCACCTTGTTGAGGCGGAGCCTCCTGCGGCACATGCTGTCCGTCATCTGTTCAAAAGACCAGCAAAAGTCCCTCCCTGGCTGATGTGCGGCCGGGTCCTCAGAGTGTGGGGCGGGGTCCTGCACACGGGCCATCAACTCGCACCTCTATCGACGCCGCCGCTTTCTATGGCGTCTGGCCACCTAGCGTGCCAGCATCACCACAAGGGCAGCTTCTGCGGGGTCCACGATATCATCCATTCCGTGTAATTACTGTAAGAAATTGGAGAGAATGTGAGACTGACAACTAGAATGTCTTCCTGTCCAGGACCCCATTGCTCACCACCCACCCAGCCACTCCCCCTGCCATCTAACACGCCCTGCCCATGGACCCCTGGCCGCAGCAGGGGCCCCTGCTCACCAGACCCCACGCCTTTTACCCCAGATACCCACACGCAACATTATCTGGACTGGGAGTTAGTCTCCTCCCTGATACACACACCCACCCTCTGCTCACCGAAATGTCTCCGCTGCTGGGGCCCCCCCCTGGACATTCAGATGTTGCCTGCTGTGTCTGTGGTGTTGTCCCCTGTAGTGTTCAGGCACAGTGCCCAGACATCACAGTCTGGTTGAGATGCTGGGCACTTGCTACATGGCCCGCCCACCCACGGGAATTCACTTGGGATGTGTATAGTACTCACTTAACTACGATAGCCAATTCCCAATTAGCAATATCCTTCAGCTGCACTTCTAGACGCTTCCGCGGTCAGTGGGAATTATGGGTGGTCGGTGGGGCAGACAAGGAGGGGCTGGGGTTGCCCCCAGAACAGGAACAAGTGATCCAGGGGGTGACATGGCGGGTGCGCAGGAGCTGGGACACAGATCTCCCTCCCCACCCCAAGCCACAGATGGGCACCCAACCCCCCCCCCCCCCCTCCCCACCCCAAGCCACAGATGGGCACCCAACCCCCCCCCCCCCCCCCCGCACAACCTCCACCACCGATGGCAGGCCACCCCAACCGAGACCGACCCCTGAGGGGCTCCCCACCCCACCCCCCACTCCCCCCCTGTCCGAGCACCAGGGCAGTAACCCCAGTGCCCCCCGGCTCATTGCCCGGGACTAAAGATGGCTACTCACCTCCTCGGGTCCCCACAGCAGCTATTCTGCCAGCTTCACCTTTGAAAAGTAGCACTGATCACTGCCCATGTGACCAGTTGTTGGGGAGGAGGTTGAATGACGGGAGGCATTAGATAGGAGATCCAGGAGATGGGGACCACTACCTTGGTGCCCACGGACGAGGCTTTGCGCTGTGTGTTGCCATACATAGGCTTCCTGAGGCAATGCTTTCAGTCAATGGCACCCCCTTCACCAGCGATAAATTCCAGTCTTTTGTGAGAGCAAATGGCATACAACACACAAGTATAGCCCCACATCAATCAGCGTTGAACAGGCTGGCTGCACCAGCCATTCAAACTTTCAGGGAGGCCATGAAAAAGCATTATGAACAACCCCTTGGCCAGAGGTTGGCTAATTTTCTGCCACTCACTCAACCACAGGTTCACACCAGCTGAGTTGCTCAGGGACGATCGGTTGAGGATCCGGTTGGACCTTGTATTTGCAGATTTGCCGGGAACGTTGGAGGCACCCTCGCTCTCCCAGAAGAGTCAGTTGTCAGAGCAGAGAGAGGACAGTTGGTTGTGAGAGGGAGACCCGGTTTTGATCTGTAATTTCACAGCCAGACCACAGTGGTTAGAAGGATGGGTGGTGGTCTGGTCGGTGCCGGTGTCTTATGTGGTTGATATTAACGGGAAGTCCATTAAGATGCATGTCGACCCCCTGAGGAGTTGAGGGGTGGTGACCCCCAGCGTGCAGTTCACAAGTTCTGCAAGCACCATGAATTCTCCTGTAACCTGTTCCAGCCAAGGGAGGCCAGGAGCTCCCACTTCTGATCAACCACTGTGTCTGTCGACGGGCAGCAGGGCTAGTTCGCCCATTGCGAAGTGCATGCCTGACGTGGCATCGACTGTGGACCACACAGTAACCCAAAGGAGTGCCTGGCCTGTGGCTGACCTTTGGAGGTTCGAGAGGACCCGGAGGGCTCTGAACTCATTCTGACTTTTAATGGATTCTTTCCTCGGTTGTCCCTGACAACAATTGTGACATTTCTAAGGCGCTATGGGGAAGTGTATTGAGGGACTTGAGGGAGTGAAGGGGGGGGGCGGGGGTGGGAGGAAAGTGTTAGCGGGGACCCTTTAAGGGGCGAACGCTACTGATCATGTATCTGGCTCAGAGCCAATCACGCGGGAGAGTGCGAACTCCGACCAATGGGAAGTTTGCGTGGGGCCCTGGGAGCAGATCCTCAGGCAGTGTGGATTTGTAGTGTGGAGCTGAATTGTAAAGACCTGCAGCGGGATTCTCCATTTCTGAGACTAAGTGTTGACGTCGACGCAGAACTCGTGGACTACTACAAAAGCAAAACTGGTGCCGCACCTGGACCAATACACTCACTGTGGAGGGGCTAGCACCGGCGCCATGTGGAACACAATCAATTCCAATGGGAAACGGTGCGGGAGTCGTCGGATCCATGATGGACACTCAAGAGGCTGACAAGCTGCAGGCGCACGTACACATTACAATCCCCACACACACTCATCCCAGCCAACAAGATGGCACTGGTTGTGCTGGAGCACACCCACCTGGCTGATGGGTCGGCTGGGGCCAGGGGCACCTAAGGGGTGCCCTGGGGGTACACCTATACGACCTGTAGCCCTAAGTTCACAGTGTGCGCAGCCGCATGGCTGCCTTACAGGCAATGGTGCTCCATGCCCGTCCACCCTGACCCCATAGCTCACCTGCTGGCCACCCCCCCCCCTCCCCCGCCCACCCCAGTAGAAGCCTCACGGCCAGCGGCACACCTGTCAATAAATGATGGTGATGTTGGACACTTTCCATACCACCTCTCCCTCAGCAGCTAAGGCGTCAGTTTCACAATTTATTTTTTAAATTTAGAGTACCCAATTCATTTTTTCCAATTAAGGGGCAATATAGCGTGGCCAGTCCACCTGCCTGCACATCTTTGGGTTGTGGGGGTGAAACCCACGCAAACACGGGGAAGATGTGCAAACACCACATGGACAGAGCTGGGATCGAACCTGGGACCCCGATGCCGTGAGGCAGGAGGGCTAACCCACTGCACCACCGTGCTGCCCTCTGTTTCATGATTTTTAAAAGCACAAGTCAACCTTGCCGTCGGGAATACGTCCCAGTGGAGACAGAGCATCATAGAAGCCCTGGAAAATACCGGGTCAGGCCCGTTAATAATATGCCAATGGCATTTACCATATGTGTATTCTGGAATGCATTGACGTTGAGGCACCAGGAAATTGCAATTTGGAGGAACCCGGCGCCTGCCACGATTTCGGCGTCAAAATCGATTCTCCGTCCATTGACGTTTCCCGATTCTAGCATCAGCCATTGGAGAATCCACCCCTGTTCCAGAGTGTTCTGTGCCTGTTATCTAACTGCTTTTACCTTTCATCAATAACCCCTTTGTTTATCACTGGAAGCCTCAAGCAATCACACTTTCTTTTTTTTTTAAATATAGAGTACCAATTTTTTTTTAATTATGGGGCAATTTAGAGTGGGTAATCCACCGACAGCACATCATTGGGTTGTGGAGGTGAAACCCACGCAGGCATGGGGAGAATGGGCAAACTCCACACGGGCAGTGACCCGGGGCTGGGATCGATACCCGGATCCTCGTTACCGTGAGGCATCAATGCTAACCACTGTGCCACAGTGCCACCACTGAGCTATCACACTTTCATATACTACTTTTGATTTCTTGATCGGTTTCTTGTCCCTCCTTTGCAAAATTCTAAAATGCTTCCTGTTTTTAGGCTTACTGCTTTTTGGCAACTTTATAAGCCTCTTCTTTTGATCAAATACCATTTTTAACTTCTCTTGCTAGCCATGATTGAATCACCTTTTCTGCTGTTTTCTTGTGCCTTCAAGTAAGGTAGGTTTGTTGTAAACCATGTATGAATTCTAAATGCCAGTCATTGTTAAGTAATGGGTTAAGAGACGTTCCAATTAGTTGTCTCGTTTATGTTAAGTATCCAATAATTGACACTGATATGTAAAGGGGCTTCAGGTGGCCTTTGCATCAGGTGATGTGATGTTAGAGATTTGTGCAGAGTCTGTTGAAATAAATTAAAGGTGTTTGTGGAAAAGGAGCAGAACCTTTGACTCTTTATACAACAGCATCTAAACGTATAATAGCCATTGCCTGTCTACCATCATAGTTTTAATATTGTTTCCCAATCTGCCACAGCCAGTTTGTCCCTCATATCTTTGTAATTTCCTTTGTTTAGATTTAAGACATCACTTTCAAACTTCATGTAAAATTCTATCCTGTTATGGTCACTCTTCCCTAGAGGCTCCCTCAATTAAGGCTCCCTCCATGTGGACTGAAGGTCCCCATGATCATTATATTACCCTTATTATAGACAACTCAGATGTCCAGATTTATACCATTCCCTACATTGCCACTCTTGTTTGGTGGCCTATAAAAAAACTCGTACAAATGATTACCACCCCTTGCTGTTTCTTAGTGGATCAAAGATCATCTCTCACTAATGCACTGATCCAATCCTTTATTAATGACACTACCCCACCTACTTTTCCTTTATGCCTATCCTTCCTAAGTGTCAAATAAACAAATGTCAAATGGTGATCGAATTCACGTTTTAGAATTACAGGAAAGATGCAGAAAAACCAGGGAAAATAACCCAAAAGTTAATGGAAGTCAATCAGGAGTGAAATCGGTGAGAAGTCTCTGATAGAAGGGTAATGAAAATCTGAACTCTCGTTCGCCTATGTCAATTGAAACTTTTAAGACTGACCTCAATAGAAGATTGTTAGGATCAGGTTCCCATACAGCCTGCAACAGTCCATGAAGGCAGTTCACCACCAGTTCTTCAAGGTTAATAAACGGTGCCCTTGTCAGCAATACTCACATCCTGTGAACGAATATAAAAAGGCAGTTTAGATGGAATATAGGTACTGATCCATCATGAGATATAATTGACTGATAGAACAAGCTTAAGACACTGAATGACCAATTCCTATTCCAATGTTCCTGTATACAGACTGCATAGAAATAGTCTCCTGGTGTACAAATTTAAACTCAGTTATGTATGCTCTTTAACTTAAAGGGATTTTTAAAAAACAAATCTTGCCTTCCAGTAAGAAGTCTTACTCAAAAAATCCTTTAAATGCTATACAAAGCAAAGGAAGTGGTTGTGGAGAAGGTTATTACTTTCTTTCCAAACAGTAGTCCATAAAGACCTTGCAGGGTCTGCAATGCTGGGACTGCCTCATAGGCAGCTGGTGCTGGTGACTGCCCAGGGTTGAAAATAAGCATGTGAGTGGCATGCAGTACTCATGCTGTCGCTGTATTCCTGTTCTCTCTGTGCTCCTGCGCTCTCTCTGCTTGTGCTACAAAGAACAAAGAAACGTACAGCACAAGAACAGGCCCTTCAGCCCTCCAAGCCTGTGCCGACCATGCTGCCCGTCTAAACTAAAATCTTCCACACTTCCTGGGTCCGTATCCCTCTATTCCCATCCTATTCATGTATTTGTCAAGATGCCCTTAAATGTCACTATTGTCCCTGCTTCCACCACCTCCTCCGGCAGCGAGATTCAGGCACCCACTTGTCTCGTACATCTCCTCTAAACCTTGCCCCTCGCACCTTAAACCTATGCCCTCTAGTAATTGACCCCTCTACCCTGGGAAAAAGCCTCTGACTATCCACTCTGTCTATGCCCCTCATAATTTTGTAGACCTCTATCAGGTCGCTCCTCAACCTCCGTGGTTCCAATGAGAACAACCCGAGTTTATTCAACTGCTCCTCATAGCTAATGCCCTCCATATCAGGCAACATCCTGGCAAATCTCTTCTGCACCCTCTCTAAAGCCTCCACATCCTTCTGGTAGTGTGGCAACCAGAATTGAACACGATACTCCAAGTGTGGCCTAACTAAGGTTCTATACAGCTGCAACATGATTTACCAATTCGTATACTCAATGCCCCGGCCAATGAAGGCAAGCATGCCGTATGCCTTCTTGACTACCTTCTCCACCTGTGTTGCCCCTTTCAGTGACCTGTGGACCTGTACACCTAGATCTCTCTGACTTTCAATACTCTTGAGGGTTCTACCATTCACTGTATATTCCCTACTTCCCTCCCACTGACATAAGGTTCACCGGCCTGTAGTTCCCTGGATTATCCTTGCTACCCTTCTTAAAGAAAGGAACAACATTGGCTATTCTCCAGTCCTCCGGGTCATCACCTGAAGACAGTGAGGATCCAAAGATTTCCGTCAAGGCCTCAGCAATTTCCTCTCCAGCCTCCTTCAGTATTCTGAGATAGATCCCATCCGGCCCTGGGGACTTATCTCCCTTAATATTTTTCAAGACGCCCAACACCTCATCTTTTTGGATCTCAATGTGACCCAGGCTATCTACACACCCTTCTCCAGACTCAACATCCACCAATTCCTTCTCTTTGGTGAATACTGATGCAAAGTATTCATTTAGTACCTCGCCCATTTCCTCTGGCTCCACACATAGATTCCCTTGCCTATCCTTCAGTGGGCCAACCCTTTCCCTGTCTACCCTCTTGCTTTTTATATACGTGTAGAAAGCCTTGGGATTTTCCTTAACCCTATTTGCCAATGACTTTTCGTGACTTCTTCGAGCCCCCCTGACCCCTTGCTTAAGTTCCTTCCTACTTTCCTGATATTCTACACAAGCTTCGTCTGTTCCCAGCCTTCTAGCCCTGACAAATGCCTCCTTTTTCTTTTTGACGAGGCCAACAATATCTCTCGTTATCCAAGGTTCCCAAAATTTGCCGTATTTATCCTTCTTCCGCACAGGATCATGCCGGTCCTGAATTCCTTTCAACTGACATTTGAAAGCCTCCCACATGCCAGATGTTGATTTACCCTCAAATATCCGCCCCCAATCCAGGTTCTTCAGTTCCCACCTTATATTGTTATAATTAGCCTTCCCCCAATTTAGCACATTCACCCTAGGACTACTCTTATCCTTGTCCACCAGCATTTAAAAACTTACTGAATTGTGGTCACTGTTCCCGAAATGCTCCCCTACTGAAACTTCTACCACCTGGCCGGGCTCATTCCCCAATACCAGGTCCAGTACAGCCCCTTCCCTAGTTGGACTATCTACATATTGTTTTAAGAAGCCCTCCTGGATGCTCCTTATAAACTCTGCCCCGTCTAAGCCCCTAGCACTAAGTGAATCCCTGTCAATATTGGGGAAGTTGAAGTATCCCATCACAACAACCCTGTTGTTTTTACTCGTTTCCAAAATCTGTCTACCTATCTGCTCCTCTATCTCCAGCTGGCTGTTGGGAGGCCTGTAGTAAACCCCCAACATTGTGACTACACGCTTCTTATGCCTGATCTCTCCCCATATAGCCTCGCTGCCTCTGAGGTGTCCTCCCATCGTACAGCTGTGATAGTCTCCCTAACCAGTAGCGCAACTCTGCCACCCCTTTTACATCCCTCTCTATACTGCCCGAAACATCTAAATCCTGGAACGTTTAGCTGCCAATCCTGACCTTCCCTCAACCAGGTCTCTGTAATGGCAACAACATCATAGTTCCAAGTACTAATCCAAGCTCTAAGTTCATCTGCCTTACCCGTAATACTTGCATTAAAACATATGCACTTCAGGCCACCAGACCTACTGTTTTCAGCAACATCTCCCTGTCTGCTCTTCCTCAGAGCCATACTGGCCCTAATCGCTAGTTCTCCCTCAATGCTTCCACCTTGTGACCTATTGTTCTGGTGCTCTGGCTGTGTCCCTGCTCTGGCTGTGTCCCCGCTCTGGCTGCGTCCCCGCTCTGGCTGTGTCCCTGCTCTGGCTGTGTCCCTGCTCTGGCTGTGTCCCTGCTCTGGCTGTGACCCCGCTCTGGCTGTGTCCCCGCTCTGGCTGCGTCCCCGCTCTGGCTGCGTCCCCGCTCTGGCTGCGTCCCCGCTCTGGCTGAGTCCCTGCTCTGGCTGCGTCCCTGCTCTGGCTGCGTCCCTGCTCTGGCTGTCTCCCCGCTCTGGCCGCGTCCCCGCTCTGGCCGCGTCCCTGCTCTGGCAAAGTCCCTGCTCTGGCCGCGTCCCCGCTGTGGCCCCGTCCCCGCTCTGGCTGCGTCCCCACTCTGGCTGCGTCCCCGCTCTGGCCGCGTCCCTCCCCTGGCTGTCTCCCCACTCTGGCCGCGTCCCCGTTCTGGCCGCGTCCCCGCTCTGGCCACGTCCCCGCTCTGGCCTCGTCCCCGCTCTGGCCCCGTCCCCGCTCTGGCTGTGTCCCCGCTCTAGCTGTGTCCCCGCTCTGACCCGTCCCCGCTCTGGCCGCGTCCCCGCTCTGGCTGTGTCCCCTGTCATTGTGTTTCTGCTGTTTCTGCATTCCTGCCTTCTCCGGTCTCCTGCTCGCTTTTGGATCCTTTTCTTTCCGGCCTCTTGCTCTCTCCAGCCTCCTTCTTTCTCCAGTTCCTTCTCTCCCCAGGTTCCTATCCTCTCCAAACTACTGTTCTCCTGGGCTCTTGTTTCCTCTCAGCGCCTGCTCCCTCCAGGTTCCCACACCCTCTGCTTCTGCCCTCTCTGGCCTCCTGCCCTCCCTGGTCTCCTGCCCTCTCTGGCCTCCTGCCCTGTCTGGGCCTCCTGCCCTGTCTGGCCTCCTGCCCTCCCTGGTCTCCTGCCCTCTCTGGCCTCCTGCCCTGTCTGGACCTCCTGCCCTGTCTGGACCTCCTGCCCTGTCTGGACCTCCTGCCCTCCCTGGCCTCCTGCCCTGTCTGGGCCTCCTGCCCTGTCTGGCCTCCTGCCCTGTCTGGGCCTCCTGCCCTGTCTGGGCCTCCTGCCCTGTCTGGACCTCCTGTCCTGTCTGGACCTCCTGCCCTCCCTGGCCTCCTGCCCTGTCTGGACCTCCTGCCCTGTCTGGACCTCCTGCCCTCTCTGGCCTCCTGCCCTGTCTGGGCCTCCTGCCCTCTCTGGACCTCCTGCCCTCTCTGGACCTCCTGCCTTGTCTGGACCTCCTGCCCTCTCTGGCCTCCTGCCCTCTCTGGCCCCCTGCCCTCCCTGGCCTCCTGCTCTCACTGGCCTCCTGCCCTCACTGGCCCCCTGCCCTCCCTGGCCTCCTGCCCTCTCTGGCCTCCTGCCCTCCTCGGTCTCCTTCTCTCTTTGGGCCCCTGCTCTCCTGCCCTCTCTGGCCCCCTGCCCTCTCTGGCCCCCTGCCCTCCCTGGCCCCCTGCCCTCCCTGGCCTCCTGCCCTCCCTGGCCTCCTGCCCTCCCTGGCCTCCTGCCCTCTCTGGCCTCCTGCGCTGTCTGGTCTCCTGGGCTCCTGCCCTCTTTGGGCCCCTGCTCTCTCCGGGCTCCAGCTCCCTTCAGCTGGCTGACGTTTCTACGCTCCATCACCACTACCTGTCATGGAAAAAGAGTCTTTGCTGTCAGAGGCAGGCACACCCATCCCACTGATATCTCGATATCATACTTTATCTTCTGAAAAATATTATTATATGCACTTCACATACAGCCCTTTCATGTTATAAGTATTATATGATGGGGGCCAGGAGAGGTCCATGATTACATGTTCATTTGAAAAGGGGCCCTGATCCAAATAATGTTTGAGATCTGCTGATTTAATCACCCGTGTCGTGGAGGGGCACCCCGCAGATTTGTATCTGTAAATCTCCAAATGGCAAAATCCCAATCTCCTCTTCTGTGCATTGGGAGTAAATGCAAACAGCAATTGGCCTATCCTCTGCTCCCCTCTCTAGTGACAGAGGAACATCAAACAGTGAACTCACCCTGACGTCCTCGCCTACACTTGTGGACAGAGTGTGAGGGTTGAGTGGAGAGAGTTAACTCCACACTCTTCCAGTCTCACAGCCCCAATTTAAAGAGTTGATATGAGAATAAAAGGAAAATAGATCAAAGACATTCACTTGAGAAACGATACTTCAAAAAGAATGGGAACGGTTGAGAACTTGTCACGGTCAAAATGCTCGACTCCCATCCAGAAGGTTAAAAGTTCAAGGAATGCTCGTCACTCGACATTACATCACTTTATACATCGAAACAATGGTTAATGTTTGATGAATTAAAACATTGATTGGGGTAACAATCCCTGAATGACGCCAAGCCAGTTCAACAATGATTGTTGGCAAATTGTTAACTGTTAAAATTGGATGAAGTAAACTTTGAAACAATTGCATCTCACTGCTGTTTGGGGAGGTGATTCATGTGCTTTGATTTCCTCCTTCCCCATCCCCCATTTAATTCTCTTTCGCTGTCTTGCTTCCTTGTTGTCATGTTCCAACAAGGGGTGCAGATCTTCTGTGCAGGCTGCAGGGGAAGGGAAAAGGCAGAAGCAATGTCAAAACCCTGCTCCTGAAATACCATCAAACATTGGGGCCTCACGGTAGCATGGTGGTTAGCATCAATGCTTCACAGCTCCAGGGTCCCAGGTTCGATTCCCGGCTGGGTCACTGTCTGTGTGGAGTCTGCACGTCCTCCCCGTGTGTGCGTGGGTTTCCTCCGGGTGCTCCGGTTTCCTCCCACAGTCCAAAGATGTGCGGGTTAGGTGGATTGGCCATGCTAAATTGCCCGTAGTGTAAGGTTAATGGGGGGATTGTTGGGTTACGGGTATACGGGTTACGTGGGTTTAAGTAGGGTGATCATTGCTCGGCACAACATCGAGGGCCGAAGGGCCTGTTCTGTGCTGTACTGTTCTATAAGTTCTATTCCACAGTGCTGACATCTCCTGCTGCAGAGAAAACAGTTGGTATAATTGAAGTTAGTGAACTCAATAAAAATGGCAAAGGCTGCAAAGTGCCTGATGTATGTGGCAGGAACTGGATGGGGCCATTTAGTCTTGAACTTGTTTGTCCATTCAATGAGATTATGGTAGATTCATGCTTTTCCCTCATATTCCCACCTTTGCTGTATGTCTCTTTATACATTTGGTTTGCAAAAATTTATCAACCCGCAGATTTGAAATTAATAAATGACCTAGCACATTTCTAGAAGGGTGTTCCACATTTCTGCTGCTTTTTGTTTGTAAAAGTGTTTCCTAATTTTTAGACGATGGCCTCAATTCTCCAGGAGTTGTGATTCTTTGTTTCCCACTGGCAGCACAACCCGGCCCATGAGTTCCCCAGCGGCGTGGAGTGGCTCCAATGGGAAATCTCATTGATAAGCGGCGGGAAGAGAGAATCCTGCCGCCAATGAACGGCGGCCACAGAGAAACCCGCAGCTGGGGGACCGAAGCATCCAGCCTGTTGTCTCCTAGACCTGGACTGCCCACCCAACAGAAATATGAAAATGGATGGTGTCACATTGGAAAGATAGATAAGTTTGTCTGTTTAGGAAAAATGATAATAGAAGATGATACATGATAGAAGTATTTCAGCTCGTCTCAATAACTTGAAAACATCTTTGATATATTCATTCATGGGATGTGGGCATTGCTGGCAAGGCCAGCATATTTTGCCCATCGCTGTTAGAGAAGGTGGTGGCGAGCCACTCTCCTGAGCTGCTGTGGTCGTGTGTGGTGAAGGTACACCCACAGTGCTGCTAACATCCTGTTCTCTCCTGCTTGTAGCTAAGCTACTCTATAAGGAGATCTGCTGTCACAGTGTGTCGCACTCATCTGTCTTGTGTAATCCTCAAACATCCGCTGTAGCTGCTCTGCCATTGCCCTGTGACGTCCATCATCCAACCACACCTGAACCAACCCCTCGTTCTTCTGCTCTCCACTTTGTCTTCACAGGAGACATCTCTGTAGCTTTGTGGCTTTGACCGAATGGCCAAAATACTGACCTTTTCTTTTCTGAATGTCACTTTCAAAGAGCTTGCTTTAATCTTGCAATTTCAAATGTCTTTTTCATTTGTCTTATGGTCAATTTCAGCGTGCACATTGCAAAGACCTCTATTCTCTTCCATTGATCTTTATTTATTGTCCAGATTTCGAAGACATAGAGGAAAGTGGATGGAATGTAGCACCTTATGAGTTTCTTATGAGTTTCTTTTGACTTGCTACACATCTTTCATTTTCACATAATTACATCTGACTATCTCAATCCTTCTGACTTTGACTCCCATCTATCCATCTTCTGTTATCATTTGTCCTAAACTTGTGTATCTTTCCAATGTAACACCATCCATTTTCATCCTCACTTTTGTTTCATCTGGTGACCATTGTTTTTGCCTTTTGGTTTTCATGCTCAATCCATATCCTAACCTTCTATATTTCATTTTACCTGCGTTATTTTGTTCGGGCCTCTTCTGATTCTGCAAGTAGCGCTGTGACGGCAGTGTATCACAAGTTTATGTTCTTGCTACCAATTTTTATCACTGGAAGGTCATCTAATTCTCTGAATATTTGTTCAGTGCAGAGAATAAATATTTTTGGCACGAATATATCATTCTGCTCTCTTCACTTGAGTTTTCTGATTGTCTATTTTCTAGCCTGGCAGCACAGTGGGTAGCACTGTTGTTTCACAGCTCAAGGGTTCCAGGTTCGATTCCCAGCTTGGGTCACTGTCTGCGTGGAGTCTGCACATTCTCCCCGTGTCTGCTTGGGTTTCCTCCGGGTGCTCCGGTTTCCTCCCACAAGTCCCGAAAGACGTGCTGTTAGGTGAATTGGGCATTCTGAATTTTTCCTCTGTGTACCCGAATAGGCACCAGAATGTGGTGACTAGGGGCTTTTCACAGTAACTTCATTGCAGTGTTAATGTCAGCCTAGTTATGACAATAAATATTATTATCATTATTATTATTATTATTTATTATTTGATCTCAATATAGGTTCTGGATAAATCTCACATCTTTACTGTCAATGTCACATTTCAGCAACACTTCAATAAACTTTTGAGCATAAACACAATCAAATACATTTTCATAGTCAATGAAGCACAATATAAATGTTCTTGTTTATTGAGGGTTGTTCTCAGATAAAACAGTCCCACTCTTCAGGACTAAAGGCAGACTTCATTCCACCAATTTCTACTTCATATGTGTTATTATTTCTTTCTATCATGATTTTTAAGATCACTTTAATAGTGAGTCACATTCATTAAATGTCTGCTTCTAAAATGATTGCACTCAGGTTTCTGAGGTAGTTTATTTTTGTATTCTTTCACAGGATGTGGGTGTCACAGGCTAGGCCAGTATTTTTATTCCCCATCCCTAATTGCCTTTGAAAACGTTGTGGTGAGTTACCTTCGTGCTGCAGTCCATGCGGTGGTGTAGGTCAAAATGGTTGCACGTAGTTTTATTTTTGGGTATTTTCAGTTTCAAATTAACCTTTGCCATAAGGTGACAATGAATTTGTATCCGTGTTGGGAAATGTATTCATGTTCCTTATACTGTTCCTAATATGACGTTTCATCATTATGTAATCTATATGATTTCTGTACACATCATCTGGATTTCTCCCAGTGTACACAGTCCTCTTTTTGATTGCTTTTAAGAGGGTGTTTGCCACCATCACATCATTTTTTGGACAAAGTCATATTAGTCTTTTTCCGGTCACTGTCCGTGTGGAGTTTTGTACATTCTCCCCGTGTCTGCGTGGGCCACACTCCCCACAACAAGGAGATGTGCAAGGTAGGCGAATTGGCCACGCTAAATTGCCCCTCAATTGGAAAAAAAAGAATTGGATAAACTAAATTCATTTTAATTATGTAAATATATTAGTCTCTTTCCTCTTTCATTTCTCAATCCAAGGACAAATTGACTGACATGGGTTCCTGATCACTGACTTCAGAATTTAAATTGCCCATTACAATTACCACATCAGTTGATTTGACACGAACATAACATTTCCATATGTCACCATAAAACACTTCTATTTCCTGCTCACCATGATCTTGTATCGGGGAATAAACTTGTATGACAGCCAAATCAAAAGGTTTTCCTTTGACCTTAATCATGAACATTCTTTCTGAGATTTTAGCCACTAATTTTGAACTGATTTCAGGGCAGCACGGTAGTACAAGTGGATAGCCCTGTGGCTTCACAGCGTCAGGGTCCCAGGTTCGAATCCTCGCTGGGTCACTGCCTGTGCGGAGTCAGCACGTTCTCCCTGTGTCGGCGTGGGTTTCCTCCGGGTGAAGTTACTGTGAAAAGCCCTTAGTCGCCACATTCCGGCGCCTGTTCGGGGAGGCTGGTACTGGAATTGAACCGTGCTGCTGGCCTGCCTTGGTCTGCTTTAAAAGCCAGCGATTTAGCCCAGTGTGCTAAACCAGCCCTAGGTGATCACCACTTGCTTCATAAAACAATTTGTCTCCACATCCCCTGCATCTCTTACCCTAAATGACCCCTAATCTTTGCACCATTAGCTTTTTCTTTGTCAACCTTGTCTTAAGCTGTCATACTACATCTTTGTCAAATCTCCCCTCAACCTCCTTTACTCTAAGGAGACCAGCCTCAGCTTCTCAACTGAACCTTGGAGTTAAATTCCCTTCTCCTTGGAACCATTCTGTTAAATCTCTGCAGCTTCACAAGTGTCTTCAGATCCTCCCTAAAGTGTGGTGGTCAGAATTGGATGCATAACTCTAGATGTGGCCTCACCAGGACGTTATAAAGGTGCAGCATACCCTGTCTGCTATTTTCCCAATACCTCTTTAAATGAAGCCAATGATCCTATTTGCTGTTTCTAACGACCCTGTCAATATTAATTCTATTGAGTAATTTTTGTGACTGGTCCAGTTAAGTTTCTGGTCAGTGGTGACCACCCAGGCTGTTGATAGTGTGGAATTTAGCAATGGTAATGCTGCTGAATGTCATGGGGAAAATGGTTGGATTCCCTCCGCTCATCGTTTGGCACTTGGCTGGCACAAAGTTCTGGTCACACATCGAACCAAGTCTGAATGTTGTGTAGGCCTTGTTGCATGCAGGCGGAGTGCTTGACTATCTAAGGAGTTAAGCATGGTACTGAGCATTGTGCAATCATCAGTGAACGTCCCCACTTCCGATATTGGGCACGATCGAAGGGCTACGCGGCACGCAAAAAGCAGCTCGCCATGGCGCATCGTTGCCTATAGAAGCCGGGAGACCCCGCTCCCGGGATCCACTTGACTTGCAAAGCCTCGCGAGGTCTAACTTGCTCTCATGTGACACTATGATGCAAGTCCCGCCCATTGTGGGCGGGGTCACTTTCTGGCAAATCTGCATATTAAAGAGAGACAGCTAGTCTCACTTTAGTATGAAGGTGCCCGGGGACCTTCCTATAACGGGTTGGGGTTTAGGGGGTCGGGGTTCGCTTCAGGTGCTTCAGAGATTGGGACGCCATTTAAAAATGGCATCCCAATCTCTCGCTACACTGAGAAGTTCCAATGAGCGGAGCTCCTCGGTGCACAAAACGGGGCTATGTGCAGCATCAGCCATGCATTCCCCAATGAGGCGCCCTATCTAACTCGGGTGCCATTTTATAAAGTTGTGTTCATCGGCACTGTCAGCGCTGGGAAACACATGGCTAAGCGTGCTCCCTATGGGATGTAGTTAAATCCAACCCATTATGTTGGAGGGAATGTCATTTACGAAACAGCTGAAGATGGTTGGGCCTAGGACACTACGCTAAGTAACTCCTTCGGTGATGAGACGGGGACTGGGATGATTGACCTCCAACAACCACAGTCTTCATGCTGGGTATGACTCCAGCAAGGCGCCAGTTTTCCTTCTGATTCCCATTGGCTTCGATTAGACTATGGCTTGTGGATACCACACTTGGTCAAATCTGTGTAGATATCAATGACAGTCAGTGCCACTTGGTAGTATATCTAACCAGGTTGGATTTGTCCTGCTGTTTCTGGGCAGGACATACCTGGTACCACTTTGCAAATTTACACAATATTCTCTACAAGAACAATCGATATATCCTTCTGAAGGTGTGGCGCTCAGAATGGAACGTAGTTCTCCAGGTCTTCTCAAACTAAGGGCGCGATTCTCCGCACCCCCGGAAAATCGCGAAGTTGGCCGTGAAAACGGCCGAATTTTGCGACGGCCCGACACGGCCCATTTCCCGAGGTATTCACGTCCGGGAAATGGGCTAGGAACGGGACCGCGTCAATCACGTGCGCGATGACGCTGGAACACGGCGACGAGACGAACGCGCCCACGTGACGCCACCCGACGCCGTAAAAAGGCGCGGGCGAGCACAGAAACTAGGCCAGGATGTCGGAGCTGAGGAGAGCAGCCCCTCGATTCGTGGAGGCTGATGTGGAGATGCTGCTCGAATCAATCGAGCAGAGGAGGGGCATCATCTGCCCGCGTAGAGGCAATCGCCACCCTGCCAGCGAGGTGCGCCAGGCCTGGCGTGAGGTGGCTGCTGCCGTCAGTGCTGTGGGGCAGACCCCTCTCTCTGCTGACCAATGTCGGAAGAAGATGCACGACCTCACCAGGGCTGCCAGGGTAAGTGCCAAGAGGGTGCCCCCGGGTCACAACCATCCCTCCCCCCCCTTTACTTAATCACCCACCTCCCCCCGGCACGGGAACATAGGCTGTCAGGGAAGGACACAAGTGAAATGTGGAACTTGTTCAAGGAACAGGTACTGCGTGTCTTTGATATGTATGTCCCTGTCAGGCAGGGAAGAGATGGTCGAGTGAGGGAACCATGGTTGACAAGAGAGGTTGAATGTCTTGTTAAGAGGAAGAAGGAGACTTATGTAAGGCTGAAGAAACGAGGTTCAGACAGGGCGCTGGAGGGATACAAGATAGCCAGGAGGGAACTGAAGAAAGGGATTAGGAGAGCTAAGAGAGGGCATGAAAAATCTTTGGCGGGTAGGATCAAGGAAAACCCCAAGGCCTTTTACACATATGTGAGAAATATGAGAATGACTAGAGCGAGGGTAGGTCCGATTAAGGACAGTAGCGGGAGATTGTGTATTGAGTCTGAAGAGATAGGAGAGGTCTTGAACAAGTATTTTTCTTCAGTATTTACAAACGAGAGGGGCCATATTGTTGGAGAGGACAGCGTGAAGCAGACTGATAAGCTTGAGGAGATACTTGTCAGGAAGGAAGATGTGTTGCGTGTTTTGAAAAACTTGAGGATAGACAAGTCCCCCGGGCCTGACGGGATATATCCAAGGATTCTATGGGAAGCAAGAAATGAAATTGCAGAGCCGTTGGCAATGATCTTTTCGTCCTCGCTGTCAACAGGGGTGGTACCAGAGGATTGGAGAGTGGCGAATGTCGTGCCCCTGTTCAAAAAAGGGAATAGGGATAACCCTGGGAATTACAGGCCAGTTAGTCTTACTTCGGTGGTAGGCAAAGTAATGGAAAGGGTACTGAGGGATAGGATTTCTGAGCATCTGGAAAAGCATTGCTTGATTAGGGATAGTCAGCACGGATTTGTGAGGGGTAGGTCTTGCCTTACAAGTCTTATTGAATTCTTTGAGGAGGTGACCAAGCATGTGGATGAAGGTAAAGCAGTGGATGTAGTGTACATGGATTTTAGTAAGGCATTTGATAAGGTTCCCCATGGTAGGCTTATGCAGAAAGTAAGGAGGCCTGGGATAGTGGGAAATTTGGCCAGTTGGATAACAAACTGGCTAACCAATAGAAGACAGAGAGTTGTGGTGGATGGCAAATATTCAGCCTGGAGCCCAGTTATCAGTGGCGTACCGCAGGGATCAGTTCTGGGTCCTCTGCTGTTTGTGATTTTCATTAATGACTTGGATGAGGGAGTTGAAGGGTGGGTCAGTAAATTTGCAGATGATACGAAGATTGGTGGAGCTGTGGATAGTGAGGAGGGCTGTTGTCGGCTTCAAAGAGACTTGGATAGAATGCAGAGCTTGGCTGAGAAGTGGCAGATGGAGTTTAACCCTGACAAGTGTGAGGTTGTCCATTTTGGAAGGACAAATCTGAATGCGGAATACAGGGTTAATGGTAGGGTTCTTGGCAATGTGGAGGAGCAGAGAGATCTTGGGGTCTATGTTCATAGTTCTTTGAAAGTTGCCACTCAAGTGGATAGAGCTGTGAAGAAGGCCTATGGTGTGCTAGCGTTCATTAGCAGAGGGATTTAATTTAAGAGCCGTGAGGTGATGATGCAGCTGTACAAAACCTTGGTCAGGCCGCATTTGGAGTACTGTGTGCAGTTCTGGTCACCTCATTTTAGGAAGGATGTGGAAGCTTTGGTAAAGGTGCAAAGGAGATTTACCAGGATGTTGCCTGGAATGGAGAGTAGGTCATACGAGGAAAGGTTGAGGGTGCTAGGCCTTTTCTCATTAGAACGGAGAAGGATGAGGGGCGACTTGATAGAGGTTTATAAGATGATCAGGGGAATAGATAGAGTAGACAGTCAGAGACTTTTTCCCCGGGTGGAACACACCATTACAAGGGGACATAAATTTAAGATAAATGGTGGAAGATATAGAGGGGATGTCAGAGGTAGGTTCTTTACCCAGAGAGTAGTGGGGGCATGGAATGCACTGCCTGTGGAAGTAGTTGAGTCGGAAACGTTATGGACCTTCAAGCGGCTATTGGATAGGTACATGGATTAGGGAAGAATAAGGGAGTGTAGGTTAACTTCTTAAGGGCAGCACGGTAGCATTGTGGATAGCACAATTGCTTCACAGTTCCAGGGTCCCAAGTTCGATTTCGACTTGGGTCACTGTCTGTGTGGAGTCTGCACATCCTCCCCGTGACTGCGTGGGTTTCCTCCGGGTACTCCGGTTTCCTCCCACAGTCCAAAGATGTGCAGGTTGGGTGGATTGGCCATGAAAAATTGTCCAAAATTCTATGATTAACCTAGGACAAAAGTTTGGCGCAACATCGTGGGCCGAAGGGCCTGTTCTGTGCTGTATTTCTCTATATTCTCTATACTCTATACTCTAAACACCCGTGAGCGGAACAAGACTGGAGGGGGTTCGCCCATCCTGCGGCCCCTCACCACATTTGAGCAGAGGGCACTGGACCTTGTTGGGGGATCTGCCACCCGGGAGATCGCGCAATGCGAGGTTGGCGGAGCTGCAACAAGTGAGACAACCCTGCATGATAAACATCCCCCCTCCCCCATCCTCTGTCCCTTCACACACCCTGCCCACTGGGACACCTCCCCCATCCTCTGTCCCTTCACACACCCTGCCCACTGGGACACCTCCCCCATCCTCTGTCCCTTCACACACCCTGCCCACTGGGACACCTCCCCCATCCTCTGTCCCTTCACACACCCTGCCCACTGGGACACCTCCCCCATCCTCTGTCCCTTCACACCCTGCCCACTTCGACACCTGCCCCATCCTCTGTCCCTTCACACACCCTGCCCACTGGGATACCTCCCCCATCCTCTGTCCCTTCACACCCTGCCCACTTGGACACCTCCCCCATCCTCTGTCCCTTCACACACCCTGCCCACTTGGACACCTGCCCCATCCTCTGTCCCTTCACACACCCTGCCCACTGGGACTGTCCAGCGCCCGGCCGAGCGAATCAAAATAACTCGTTTCATTCTCTTCCCTAGGACGTGATGCCGAACGACCAGGGCCGTCTGCCTCCAGGCAGACACAGGCATCTGCCCCACCTCACCCGGGGCCGCACGACAGAGGGTGCCCGATCAGCGGGGAGTCCCATCCTCTCCAACCGAATCTGTGGAGCAGGACGCCCAGAGGGCGGTGACACAGCCAGTGAGAGAAATGGCCTGCGATCGCCCTGCGGCCTCTCAGCGGGCCGATGACATAGAGGAGGCATCAACCCAAGACGACCTCGAGCTTGCGGCACAGCTATCTCCCACACCATCCACCATCCCAGAGACACTCACCCCGGCGGGCCTATTTAGTGATGAGGCTCCTGGGTCACATTCTGGGTCGCACATCACAGCTGAGCAGGTACAGCAGGTGGAGGTCGGAGCAGCCGAGGGCCCGGACTGGCGGAGGCCAGGCCAGGCCCAGCATGCAGCTGGCTCCCAGACGTTTTCCGAGTTCCTGGACTTTCTCAACCCATCCGCACAGCCGATGCATCAAGAAACCCAGGGACACAATGATGGGATGAGGGCTGTCTTCCAGACTCTGCAGACGCTGTTAGAGGAGTCGAACCGCGTCCACGAGCAGGGAGTGGTGCCGGTCATGGCAGCAACCCAGGCTGACACCGCACGGGTGGCATCCGCGGTGGAGGCAATGGGTCAGGTTATGCAAGGCGTTGGGCTTAATGTGCACGCGTCATCCTCGGCCCTGGATAGGGTTGCCCTCTCACAGGCAGCAATGCGCCAGAGCCAAAACGACATTGCCGGCGCGCTGCGGGCCTTGGCCAAGTCTCAGCAGGTCATGGCCCAGTCACAGCATGCCATGGCACAGTCCCAGCAGTCAGTCGCGGAGAACATTAACCGCCTGACACATGTGCTGGATGGCGTCGTGCACTCACAGGTTGAGATGGCACAGTCCCTGGCGGGAATGTCTAACTCCTTGGACTCCGTCTCTGCAAACCTTCGGATCCTGGTGGATACCGTTGCAGGCCTCCAGGACTGGCAGAACCAGGTGTCGGTGGCGCGACGGGGCACCTCCCCGCTCGCACCTCTGTCCCAAAGTGAGGCCCGGGGGCCACCGGGCTCCCCGAGGGAGGAGGAGGTTTCGGGGCCCGTCCCAATAACTCCATCACGGGACGTCCCGGAATTCGAGGCCTCCCCCGTCCCATCCCTGGTGCATCGGGTGGGCAGCAGGCAGAGCAGGGTGGCACAATGTCACCCGAGACGCCCGCAGAGCAGCCTGGCCCATCAAGGCCGGGTCACCCCAGGAAACACTTGCCGAAGGAGAAACTAGTCGAAGGGGGCGATTCGCAGCAGTCCTCCTCCACTCCTGCTGTATCATCTGGGGAATCACTTAGACGTAGTGGTAGGGACCGTAAGGCAACAAAGAGAGACACTTACTAAGTTGGCACAGGTGAAGGGCACAGTTTAGTTGTAGGGGCTAGAGCACCTGTAAATGTTTGTTCACATTAAACGCACTGTTCCACCTTACTTGTAATACCGTGTGATTGTTCCACAGCCACAGGAATCGTGATGGTGACCGAGTGTCGCTGGGGTTGACGAACGGTGAAACTTCGGTGCCGGGTGTGCAGTCCCTTCCCCCCCACCCCCTCCCACAGCTAGCCCACGCGGGCACGTGATAGAGTGTCCCTGACAAACTCAGCGGCCACCAAGGTGGATGGTTCAGCTATTGCCATGGGTCAGACTCTCTCTAACGATTCTGAGCTCACAGCTCTTCGC